>NC_081840.1:11078853-11824372 GCF_963259705.1 Myotis daubentonii
CCTCCTTCCGAACCTTCATTCTTCCTTTTCTCAGTTTCTCCCACAACTGTGTAAGGTTCCTATAGGCAATCCCTAAACCCTACCCCTTATGGAGGTTCTGCTTTCCTAGTTGAACACTATTGCTATGGTCATCTACATTTTATTTTATATATATACTAGAGGCCCGGTGCACAAAAATTTGTGCACTCGGGGGGGGTCTAGGGGGGGTCCCTCAGCCTGGCCTGTGCCCTCTAGCAGTCTGGGACCCCTCAGGAGATAACGACCTGCTGGCTTAGGCCTGCTCCGGGGTGGCAGAGGGCAGGCCCAATCCCTAGGTGCAGCCCCTGGTCGGGCTCAGAGCAGGGCTGATTGGGGAGTTGGGGCGCCGCCCCCTGTCACACTCAAGGCAGGGTCGATGGGGAGGTTGTGGAGCAACCCCCTGTCACACACAGAGCAGGGCCCATCAGGGGGGTTGGGGCTCTGTACCCTGTCACGCACAGAGCAGGGCCCATCAGGGGGTTGGGGTGCTGCCCTCTATCACCCACAGAGCAGGGCGGATCAGGGGGTTGGGGCACCGCCACTCTCACACTCAGGGCAGGGCCGAGGGGGAGGTTATGGCTCTACCCCGTCACACACAGAGCAGGGCCCGTGGGGGGGGGGGAGCTCCCCCCTATCAGGCACAGAGCAGGGTGGATAGGGAGGTTGTGGCCCCGCCCCCTGTCACACACAGAGCCGCAGGGCGATCAGGGGGTTTGGGTGCTGCCCCCTGTCATGCTGATTCCAGTGCCGGGAGGCCTCACGGCTCCGCTGATCCCGGTTCTGGGAGGCATATTACCCTTTTACTATATAGGGTAGAGGCCTGGTGCACGGGTGGGGCTGGCTGGTTTGCCCTGAAGGGTGTCCTGGATCAGGGTGGGGGTCCCCACTGGGGTGCCTGGCCAGTCTGGGTGAGGAGCTGAGGGCTGTTTTCAGGCTGGGGGTGACTGAACTCCCAAACGCTCCTTTTTTCCTTTTTTTTTTTTTTTAATTCTGGGCCAGCTTTAGCTTGAGGCTTGGCTCCAGCTCTTAGGCCTCCAGCTGAAAGTAGGTTTCTGGCCTTTGCTTACAATGTTGCGAATCTGCTGGCTGAAGTTGGGCGTATTTGTTACAATGTTTCTTAAACTGCCAGCTCAGAGGCAGCGGCAGGCGGGGAACGTTGGTTTCCTCCGTCACTGAGGCAACCAAGCCTCATGTTAGTTTCAAGCTGCCTGGCTGCCGGCCGCTGACAGTTAATTTGCATATCTCGCTGATTAGCCAATGAAAAGGGTATCGGTCGTACGCCAATTACCATGTTTCTCTTTTATTAGATAGGACTAGAGGCCCGGTGCACAAAATTCGTGCACTGGGGGGGGGGTCTCAGTGCAGCCTGCACCCTCTCCAATCTGGGACCCCTTGGGGGATGTCTGACTAAACCAGCATTCAGACATCCCTCTCACAGTCCAGGACTGCTGGCTCCCAACCACTTTCCTGCCTGCCTGCCTGATTACCCCTAACCGCTTCTGACTGCCAGCCTGATCACCCCCTAACCACTCCCCTGCCAGCCTGATTGACACCTAACTGCTCCCCTGCAGGCCTGGTGCCCCCCAACTACCCTCCCCGGCTGGCCTGGTCACCCATAACTGCCCTCCCCTGCAGGCCTGGTCCCCCCCAACTGCCCTCCTCTATCAGCATGATTGCCCCCAACTGCCCTCCCCTGCCAGCCTAGTCCCCCACAACTGCCCTCCCCTGCTGGTCTAGTCGTCCCTAACTGCTGTCCCCTGTTGGCCTGATCACCCACAACTGCCCTCCCCTGCTGGCCTAGTCGTCCCTAACTGCTGTTCCCTGTTGGCCTGATCACCCACAACTGCCCTCCCCTGCTGGCCATCTTGTGGTGGCCATCTTGTGACGACATGGGGTGGCCATCTTGTGATGACATGGGCACAGCCATCTTGTGACCAGAGGGGGATGGCCATCTTGTGACCACATGGGGGTGGCCATCTTGTGTGAGGGCATGGTGGTCAATTTGCATATTACCTCTTTATTATATAGGATTTGTTTCCCATTGATTTCAGAGAGGAAGGGAGAGGGAGAGAGAGAGAGAGAGAGAGAGAGAGAGAGAGAGAGAGAACCATCAATGATGAGAGAGAATCATTGATTGGCTGCCTCCTGCACACCCCCACTGGGGATTGAACCCAAAACCCTGCCATGTGCCCTGACAGGAAATTGAACCATGACTTCCTGGTTAATAGGTCCACACTCAACCACTGAGCCATGCTGGCTGGGCTGTCACCTACATTTTATAAATCAGGAAATGGGGGTACAGAGAGGTGACACAATTAGCTCAAGCTTTCGCTACTATGGAGTGGTAGGAGCGGAACTGGAACCCAGGCAGCTCTGACTCCTGGCCCAGGGCACAGGGTCACTGGGGGAATTGCATGAAATCACATCTGTGAAAAGACCCAGCACACAGTAGCAGGGATGGAGGAAGGTCCCGGGCAAGAGAGGCCTACAGCACAAAGCATGGGAAGGAGAAGGCCATTGCTCTTGGGTAGGCAGTCAGCAGGGTCGGCCACCACTCCTCACCCTCAGGAGCTCCTTCTCTGGACTACGGATTCTACCCAAAGCCTCTCAGTCCTTCTAGACCCTGGGTCACCCACAGGCTGTCATTCTCATGGCATTTTGGAATCTCAAGGGGAAAATTCTCAATGCAAAGGTCTAAATGCAAATGGAAGTCCAACGCAACTGGAAAATCTTAATGAAGCAGGGAGCTTTGAGGAGTGTCAGATTACCAAAATTAATTCCCCTTGAGCAATCATACAGAAAATGGGTTTCAAAAGGAGCCAAGTGCAAGCGCAGACCTAATTCTTGGGCTCAGAGGTTTTTAATGTGACTCAGGTGCTGTTGGTTTCTGGAAGCCTCTCCTGGCGAGATTGTGGTGTCGTTTCCTGGCACATCTCAGAGAAAGCCTTTTTTGTCTATAAAAACTGTTTTCATAAATATGACCCATCTCTTCAGCGGCAGGCCACTCGGAAGGTAATTGATTTATATGGGCTCTTCAGAGATGTGGTGCGGTTATTCAGGAAGATGAAAGGGAAGACAGAGCCCCATTCTTCTAAAAATGATACGTGTAGGCAAGCGCTGAGCGAAATTGCATTACAGCTCCCAACACTTGCAGCTTCTTCCTTCACAATGCCCCGGGAGGGGGCGAGGCCTTCCACATCAATTGCTATCACTGCCTGGTTGACCTGGACTTGAAAAGAAACAATTTTCTCCTGGAATAAAACACCATCTGATTGAGCAGAAACAATGAGCAACATCTTACCACTAGGGAAATGTTTTTATTTGGGAGACTGGCAGCTATGTAATTCAGTTAAAACCCTTTGAGGTTTGTTCTAATGATATTAATGCCAGCGAGGGGGAAGGGGGGGTGAGGGGGAAAAAAAGATGATTAAAAGCTGGACTGGCCAGATAGTTAGCAATTAGTCAGCTTGGATGCAGAGTGACTCCAAGGGAGTAAATTACCAAAATCCATCCGGTGACTCAGAGCTCTTATAGGTGGCCAGAGTGAATACCGATTCCATCCTCTGGCTTTTGTTAGCCATCTAACATGCTAATAAGGTGTAATTAGCAGCCCCAGTCTTGGCCTCACACTGATGTGCTGGCATTTGAAATTAGGAATTAGGAAACAGAAGGAAATGTCTTCCCACAGCATGATAGGCCCTTGGCCTTGCTTGAACCTTGGTTCTTGGTCACTTAACCCACTCTGTGTTCTAGAACAGTGACAAGGGGAATAACTTATTCCCGGGGGCTGGGAGGTACACTGGTGGTGTTTTAAAGGGATGGTATTTATTAACTGCCTGTGATATGCTATCAACTGTGTTAGCTCTTCTGGATACCATGACAAGTAAATTAAGATAAGCTCCCTCCTCCTATAGGTCTTCTGGTATAGTGAGGAGATAAGCATTTGTTTAAACAATGCACAACTAAACGTAAAATTCCAACTATAATAAGACCTCTTCTTTGGAAGAGGAAAATGGTGTAAGAAAGCAAGTAGCAAGAGAATTAAACCCATCTGAGGAGGTCAGGGAAGATTCCCTGAGGAAGAGGCATCAAGCTGAGATCTGAAGAAAAAGAGCTAATCATACAAAAGGGTAGAGGGAGAATGTTCTGGCAGTGGAGGAGGACATATAGAGAAAAGCCCAAAAGATATATGATGCTTATAGTAGTTAAGGTTGATGCTAAGTTGCTATGTCAAAGTACCCCCAAAATATAACTCAAATGAGAGCAATTTATTATTTTTCTCTGTAATAACCATCTAGGATGAATAGGCAGCTGTTCCATGAGATCATTCACAGGCCCAAGTTCCTTCCATCTTGTTGCTTAGTCATCCCCCTATGAACCCAAGGTATTTTATTTAGCCACATAATCAAAGCTGGATCACCATGAAAAACCATATCAGCATTTCAGCCCAAATGAAAGGGGAAAGCAGAAGCAAGCACCATTAGAGAGAACTTAATCATAGAGCTACTAGTAGACCCAGCTGCATGGGAGGCTGGGAAATGTGGCCTCCTGATGGCCATGAGCTCTGACAAACCTTATTTGGGAATGAGAAATAGCTCTCCACTATAAGGGGGAAGGAAAGAATGGGCATCCTATATAATAAAAGGCTAATATGCAAATTGTCCCCTCAGGGGTTCGACTGAGAGTTCAACTGCTCACTATGACGTGTGCTGACCACCAGGGGGTGGCATGGAACATGGTGGGCATCGGTGACACAGCGCTGGCAAAGGGGGCAGCAGTGGAGGTGCTGCTGGCCCCAATGGGGCCAGATGAGAGCAGAATGGTGGCGGGATGGTGAGCGGGAGGCGCCAGGCCAAGGCGGGTGTGAGCGGGCTCCAATCACCCTGCCGATTGCCCTGCAGATGGCGACCAGCGGCGATGGGCTGGGGGCAGGGTCACCACCCGGCTCCCAGGTGCTGAGGGAGCCAGGCAGGAGGTACAGCCCAATCGATTGCCCTGCAGGCGGGATGGTGAAGCAGGTGAGGGGGCGGCACCAGGCCAAGGTGGGGTGCCAGGTGGGGCTGCGGGGCTGCGAAGCTGGGGGTGTGAGCTGGGCTGTGAGCCTGGGGGTGCGAGCTGGGACCCCGATCCCCGCAGGCCACCCTGAGGGACCCCATCCATGCACCAATTCGTGCACCGGGCCTCTAATTGGGATATAATAGCCTCTGCCACAAAGCAAAAGCACTCTCAGCATGTAATGATATCATCATTGAACTAACAAATATAGATGAATGTCAGTTCTTGCCTTGGTTCAGTTGCAAGGACTGTAACATAAAAATCATTTCATAATTCTATGAGCTTCCTGGAAATGTCTTTGTTGCAGCTTCCTATCTGTGCAGATCATGAATGAAGCGCTGATCTGGGGAAGAAACTCCCCCCGAATTCTACCATCTATGGAATGCTTACTGTGCTGGGGACTGTGTTATGTGCTTTGCACACTTTGTCTCAAATGAACCTTATAACAACCCACTCCGCAGATGATGAGACTGAGGCAGAGAGAAATTAACATCACATTTCACATTAGGCCACATAATAGGCATATGATGGATTAGAACTCAGATGTGATTCTAAATTCCATGCTTTTAACAGGCATACTGTATGGCTGCTCTAGAAATTATGACTCTGGTAGAAAGACTTTAAGAACTAATGCAATGTTATTAACCAATGTCACCCAAAAAACTTAATAATAAATAGAACTAATGCATAATGTATATCCAAATGAAATGGTTATACACTACATCAAAAGAGATATTTGCAGCCCCATGTTCATGGCAACATTATTTACAATAGCCAACACATGGGAACTACCTAAGTGTCCACTGATGAAAGAATGGATAAAGAACGAGTGGCATATAATGCAATGGAATATTTTATTTAGCCATAAAAAAGAAGAAAATCCTGCTATTTGTGACATGTATGAATCTTGAGGGCATTACGCTAAGTGAAGTAAGGCAGGCAGAAAAAAATAAATATTGCATGATCTCACTTATATGAGGACTCTAAAAATATTGAAATCATAGAAACAGAGAACAGATTGGCAGTTTTAGAGGCAGGGGACAGAAATTAGGAAAATAGGTGAAGGTGAACAAAAGGTAGAAACTTTCAGTTATAAGATTAATAAGTTCTGAGAATGTAATGTATGCATGGTGACTGTAGTTAATATTGTATTTCATATTTGAGTGTTGCCAAGGGAGTAAATGTTAAAAGATCTCATCACAAGAAAAAATTGTAACTATGTGAGGTGATGGATGTGCACTAAATTTACTGTGGCAATTATTCCGCTTGTATATACATCAAATCATGCCGTGTGCCCTACACTAATGGATTGTTATACATCAATTACATCTCAATAAAACTGGGAGTGGGGCACAAATTGAGGTATGACTTGGCAGAGAACAATGCATATATAACTGGTTAGATACTTTCTTTTTTATGTCCTTAGGAACATTCTGGAATATTAAATACCTTGTTTTTGTTTCTTTCCTTCCTTCTCCATTCATGACTAAGCCTTCCATTTTATCATCTAAGGGACTAGTTTACAATGGACATAGCATACTGATTTTTCAAAGAGTGACACTCTCAGAACAGATTACTTCTAATTTACTGAAGGGAATTCTGCTTTTTTGTTTTGTTTTGTTTTTTGAGCTCTTCGAAGTTCTCAACTTTACTCCTTCAACAAGCAGTTCCTGATCACCTACTCTCGGCCCAGTGCCAGGATATACGAAGATGAATATGGCCCAGACCGTTCCCTCCAGAGGCTCTCAGTTTCAAGGTGGAGACAAACACACAACTGAGTGCTGCAGTAGCAGGACTGGCATGACGCAAGAGCAAGGGCATTAAAGACTGTGTGGGGAGCAGGGGGGGTGTTGAGGGCAGGAAAACCTTCACAGGCAGGAGGATATCTAGGAGGAGTCTTTTTTTTTAATATATTTTATTGATTTTTTACAGAGAGGAAGAGAGAGGGATAGAGAGTTAGAAACATCAATGAGAGAGAAACATCGATCAGCTGCCTCCTGCACGCCCCCTGCTGGGGATCTGCTCACAACCCAGGTACATGCGCTTGACTGGAATCGAAGCCGGGAACCTTCAGTCTGCAGGCTGACACTCTATCCACTGACCCAAACTGGTCAGGGCTAGGAGGAGTCTTGAAGGTGAGAAAGACTCAAGTAACAGACAAGGGCAAGGAAGGCCTAGCAGGCAGAGGGAAACACAGAAATGTCTTATCTGTGTCTTATCAGGACACCTGATTTACAACAAAAGCCCTCTGGCAATCCAGTAGAGAAGAGATTGTCTCCATCATTGTTGCTGGGTCAATGGGATATTCAAATGCGGAGAAAATGAACTTTGATCTCTACCTCCCACCATACACAGAACTTAATTTGTGATAGATCATAAAACTAAATGTGAAAGTAAAATCAATAAAGCATGTAGAAACACAGTAGGAACATATCTTCATGACCTTGAGATAAGCAAAGTTTTCTTCATTAAAACACAAGAGAGCACTAGCATTTTTTAAAGATGGTAAATTGAATTGAGTTTAAAATTTAAAACTTTGGCAAAACAAACAAAACACATTGAAAGAGTAAAAAGGCAAGGCACTGAATGGAAGATAGATCTATCCAATAAAAGACTTGTATCCAGATTGAATTAAGAACTCCCCAGCATCAGTAAGAAACAGACAAAATGGGCAAAAGACGTGATCAGGCACTTTACCATAAAAAGAGTATTGACATGGCCAATAAAGTGTGAAGAGGTGCTTGACATCATTAGTCATCACAGAAGTGCAAATTCAAATCACAGAGCGACACCACTGCACTTTTAAGGGGTCAACTTTTAGGACTAGCAACATCCAATGTGGGTGAGAAGGTGGGACAACTGGGACTTTCTTCTGTTCCTGCTAGGAGTGGAAATTGGAGCAACCAACTTGGGAAATTCTGGACAGGACCTAGGAAACCTAAACATATGTACGTCCTATGACCCAGAAATTCCACTCCTGGGTGTACACCCAACAGAAATGAGCACAATACCCACCAAAAGATTAGTATGCTAATGGAAACTTTATTCATGGTAAACGCTAACGGGAAACAACCCAAATGTCAATCAACAGAAGAATGAATAAACAAATTGCGGTGCAGTCATAGAATGAAATAGGACTCGGCAATCAAAAAGCATACAGTACCGACACCAGTATACAATGTTGAAAGAGAAATTTAAGACACAAAAGAATATATGCCGTATGATTGCATTTCTATCAAGGTCAAAAACACGCCAATCTAACCTATGGTGATAGAGGTCAGAACAGTGATTATCCTTAGGAGGACCGTCAAGGGGATAGAGAGAACCTTCGGAAATGGAAAAGCCCTCTGTCTCAACCTGGATGGGACACACATGTATGTCTACACGTGTGGAAATATTTATCAAGCTGCACAATTCACATGTGTGTGCGTTACCTGAAGTTATTCCCCAATTTAAAAAGCATTCTTAAGTGCAGGGGTGTGACACTGCCTGACAGGTTGGGGGTTGTCAGTGCTCTGGACCTACTAGAGTGTGTGGTGTTGAGGGTAGAATGAGAGGAGATTCGTTCATTTCAAAAGTCCTAGGTGTGAAGCTTACTATGAGGCACGTCATAGTCTCCACTCAGGATCACTGCCCTCATGGCGACAGCGTTTTCATGCAGGAGACAACACTAAGGGAAAAAAGCAACAAATACGTCATTTCAGGTCTGATGTAAAATCCACTGTAGCAAGGTAAGAGGATAAGAGTGAAAAGAGTTGCTATTTTCATAAAGAGAGGTCCGGGAAGGCCTCTCTGGCATTTGGCCCTTAACTTGAAGGGGCTGAAGTAGTGAGCCAGGCATGTGGCTATCTGGGGAAAAGAGTACTCCAGGTCCAGGAAGGGCAGAGGCCCTGAGGTAAGCTTAGGACAGTGCAGAAGCCAGAACCAGAATGGCTGGAGGAGAGAGAGAGAGGCAGAGAAAGGACAGTAAGAAATGACAGAGAAACAGCAAGGGGCTCATTGAAAAGGCTCTCCTGCATTTATGTAAGGCAAGGACTGGGACTTCATTCTGCTGGCATGGGACGCCATGAGGGTGGGTGGGGCAGGAGTCTGAGCAAGGGAGGAGTGACATGATCCAATTGGGTTTCTTCGCAGCATGTGGAAGCAGGAAGACATGTTAGTACATGACCGGAAAGATCAGGAGGTCAGAAAAGACCTTCTAGGGAACCAACTGAAGCCAGGATGGGACTTGCTCAGATTCATTTTCTAGAAAGGTCACTGGTGGCTGTGGAGAGTGACCTCGAGGTGAAGAGTGGGGTGGGAGCAGATCATTGTCAAGGAAGCCAGGCGAGTGACCATTGGAATACTTCTACATCTTCAGGATCGACATTCTAAGCATCTGTAGGTAGTTATTCTAGATGCTGAACAGAATGTCCAGTGCATGCCAGAGAGCTTTCTCCATAGAAATCTCATGACAGCCTCCTCCTCAATTTTTACCCTAAATAGATCCCCGCCCCCCCGACCCTGCTTTTCTTTAAACAAAATGGCAACCAGGGCAGAGAACAGCAGAACCGTGAGAGTTCACCTGCTATTTTTGGTTTAGCCCAGTTTCCCTGTTAATAGTCACTGTGTGTGGCCAAGAGGAGCTGGTTTATGGGCACAAAAATGAAGCCCAGCTGTGAGGGAGGCTTAGGAAAGAAGGGTCATTATCATAGCATCTCATTTGAATTTCGTTGTAGCATGTCCAAACAACTGAGGAAAATTGGGGGATTAAATTCATTGGAAACCACGTGGGACTTTCTTATTTGCAAAGAGAATCTATGTTCTGCTGAAACTGCTCGTTGGAAACATCCCAAAGGCCTGGGGACACAAGGCCATTTTCAAATACTACCGCTGGCAAAAAGACCCTCTTAGGGTTTAGGCTCGGGAACACAGGGTCTCCATTCACAGGAATGTAGTAGGAATGCTTCTTTTATGCTTTATTTGGGGCCAGGGGATAGGTTTAACTATTGAACAATTATAAGTGGACTAGAATATTGCTGTCACAGTTCACAGCTGTAGAAATAATAAGAAAACCAGCCCCTTTCCTTTGAGAAGCGGGGAGCAGTAGGGTGGTTATAAGGAAACAACAGGGAATTTCGAGTTGGACAGGTCTAGGTTCAAATCCAAGCTTCACCACTTATCAGCTGAATGACATTTGGAATTTTTTAAAAACCTCTCAGTACAGTTTTCTTTCTGTAAAATAAGGATAAAATGCTTATATTTCAGAGTTGCTGCAAATATTAAACTAAAAAGCGCCCATAGGCCCAGCCGGCATGGCTCAGTGGTTGAGTGTTAACCTATGAACCAGGAGGTCATGATTCGTTTCCCGGTCAGGCCATATCCCCAGGTTGTTGGCTCAATCCCTGGGGTGGAGCGTGCAGGAGGCAGCCAATCAATGTTTCTCTCTCATCATTGATACTTCCATCTCTCTCTCCCTTCCTCTCTGAAATCAATAAGAAAAATGCATATATATATATATATATATATATATATATATATATATATATATGTATATATTTTAAATGCCCATAAAAAACCAGACACATAGTAGGTGCTCAATAAAGGAAAGATATTTAAATAATATGTTACCATTTACATAATGCCTTCATATATGTAATTAATAAAAAAATATATTGGAAACATCAAGTAAACTGGTCATCTTGAATGTTTGACCTGGTGCTTCAAGGGCCCATTATTACAGGACACTCCCTCTGTGCTAGACTACAGACCAACCCAGGAGAAATTCCCAGGCACCCCAAGTCCCCAAAGGTCTTCAAAAGAAATAATGAGTTCCCAGGAGCTATCATTGGCATTTCAAGAAAAGGCCAGCAGTTTTCTCTGTATAAACCTGCACAGACATCTCAAAGATCAAGTGCAGGTGCTATTGTCTGGAATTAAGTCTGCCCAGGTGTTAACTCATGTTGAGCAGGAGCTCAGGTTCTTTGCCGTATATGTCTCTGGTGATTAAAAATGGACAAAATAAATTATGCATTTTTACCCAAATTGTCTTAGTATGTATGTTCAGGTGACTATAACAAAATACCACAACTGGGTAGCTTATAAACAACAAACATTTATTTACCACAGTTCTGGGGGCTGGAAGCCCAAGACCATGGTGCTGGAAGATTCAGTGTCTGGCAAGGCCTCTCCCTAAACAGCTGTCTTTTCTCTGTCCTCTCACCTAAAGTAAGGGGCAAGGGAGCTCTCACAGCTTTTTTTTTTAAAAAAATAAGGGCGCTAATAATATTCACCTCCCAAAGGCCCCGCCTCCTAATACCATCGCCCTTGGAAGACAGGATTTCAACAATTTGGGGGGATACAAACATTCAGACCACAGCACAGATGAAATGTTTCTTATGAAAACAAGAGGTCAGCCGGGGCCTCCCTGCTCTTCTGAGAGCTGAGAAAACTTGGCTCAATTCTCTTCATTCTGTAGTTTGAGAAAGTCCAAAGCCTTTGTGAAGGTGTCTGCATAGCTTTGGGGCTTTTGTTCCCATGGTGACCTCACCACCCCCCTACTTCCCACCCCTCCACCCCACCCACTCCTGGGCTGCCTTCCCTTTGACTCCACTTCAATCTGTGGCTGTGTTGCCACACGCACGCACGCACGCACACACAAACACGCACACGCACACGTGTGCACACACACACACAATGTATTTCGTGGGTTTAGTTGACTTCACTGAAATTTGAAGTTCCCAAGGATGGAGTTCACAGGCAAGGACCCTCCGCCTACTGACTTTACACTAACATCCCCTTTCTTCTCTGTCCCCATCTTACCTCTGTCCCTTTGCGATTTCCTGCCTGGTCTCAGCCAAGCAGTCTAGTCAACATCTTTTGTAGCTACAGCATTGTGTTCCTTTCCCCTCCACAAAACATAGCTCTCTTTTTCTGATGAATAGCAATGAATAAAAAATTTCTCACTTCAATAAACTTCATATAAATTTATTTGAGAAATATCATCAAGAAAAGGAGTCTGTGCTAACAAAAGTACAGGAACCATTCATTGAGAGCCGTGGTTCTCAAAGTCTGGCCCCTACACCAGGAGCTAGGGCATCACCGGAACTTGTTAGAAATGCTACCTCTTGGGCCTCATGCCAAACCCTCAGAAGCAGAAACTCTGGGGAGAGAGATCCAACAAATTATTGATTTCAGAGAGGAAGGGCGGGGGAAAGAGAGATAGAAACATCAATGATGAGAGAGAATCATTGACCGTCTGCCTCCTGCATGCCCCCTATTGGGGATCAAGCCCACCACCCGGGCATGTGCTCTGACTGGGAATCAAACCATTACCTCCTGGTTCTTAGGTCGATGCTCAACCACAGAGCCACGCCTGCCAGGCCAGCAAGTCCTCCAGGCAATTTGCATGTGTACTAATGTTTGAGAAGCATTGATCTAGAAAAAGGACTTTGGCTACAACTTGATGGGTGTTCCACACCCAAGTGCCCATAGGGACCAGGCAATTATATAAAGAGGATAAGCAGAAGGACAGACTTGTGGTGAAATTGAGGGAACTGTGCTGATTTTTGCCACATGGAAAAACATTCAGGATAGCTGGTTGTCTAAATGTTTAAGAGAAAAACAGACATGTGAATTTTAGGTGCAATCTACAGATGTTTAAACATTAACAACCAAGTCGTTTTGTCCCTCTCGGTTATTTCAAAGGCTGGCAGATGCTGCCTACATCATCGCCCCATTTAAATGGAGAGTCACAGGTTTCCTGGTTCTGCTACTCTCTGCAATTTTTAAAGCGCAATTAGGAACGGAGAAGAAAAAAGAAGTGTAGACTTTCATTTAACATGGATTTTATGCCAAACATTAAAATGGGTTTTTAAGTTAATAGAGGGCTGTAGAATAGAGAACCTATAAAAAGGCAGTGAAATGGCAGTTGGACTAATGTGAGATATTGTTTCTGGGCAGCCTTTTATCCCCATCTGTATTTTCTCAGAAAGTCACCAGGGAATCCGTTTTATTCCCTGCATCGTGTTTAAAGCTGGGCCTATAGAATATAAGCTGTGCTCTGCCGTTGCCATGGCGACCATTATCTTCTCCCTAATTCCTTTTCTTTTTCCAAAAATAAAGTGCCCTTTCTCAAAGTACCTATTTCTGGTTTATTTAATTTAAATCTCACTTTCTGCAGTGGCTCCGTCTCCCTTTGACCTGAATGTTACTTTTGTTTCACTCAAGAAGAGACAGTGATAACACACATTCTGGACCTGTCAGCCACCTCCAGGTGTTCAATTAGAGGACTAATGAGAGCTCCAGACACGGGGGCTACAGAACAACCCCAGTGATTTTATAGATGGGGGTCACAGTCACGTTCCTAAAGCACAGATACCACTTGGAACAGGGTTTCTCCAGCCCATTATTTCATCTGCTGTTTCCAAAGAACTGTATTCCCAGGACATAAAATAACAGTCAGAAGACAAAGAGATGGGATGAGGGCCCAAAGCCCAGTAGCCTGATGAGGGATGGAGCCTTGGGCTCTCACTCCTTTGATCCATCACTAGATGGTCCCCTTTCCCTGGTCCCTTGTCCCTGTCACAGGCTTCCCATTGCCGACAGAGAGTCGTGATGATCCACTTCCAAGGTGTTAGAAGGGGTGGAGAGAAAGGAAGTGCTGAGCATTAGCCCAAACTCTGCAGCCTTTGCACATCAAAGACCAGGCCTTGATCAAGACATCCACTAAAAGCGATCGCTTGGACTTCTGAACCCATAGGAAATCAATCTATAGTCTGTCCCTTTTGGGGCCATCAGTCATGCTCTGATGCTACAAAGACACTACAAAGATTGGGCCTTGTCAGGAGATAGAATGAAAAAACCTGCCCAAGATGATATAAGACAAACAGGTGTGGTCCTGGCATCTAAGTTAATATAGGCTATGGAGTAAAGAGCCTATACCTGAAGTAGGCCACAGTCATGTGTCCAAGTGAATGACATCCATAAAGTAAAATCACACAGGCATCCCTGGCTCTCGGGAGAATGTGTACTTGGAGATGTCTCCACGTGTGGGCCAGACTCCACACTCCTCCCTCTCCACCCCTAGCCATGGCCAGCCTATTCCTTGACAATCAAGCTTCTCTGTTAAGTCGTGATGATGAAAAAGGTGTTTTCCTTCCTTCCAAGCTAAGAATGAGAAGCATGACTTTGGCTCATAGAAACCACAAAGAGCTGTGTTTGGGAGACTGTCTACAGAGGATGGGGGGGGGGGGGTAAAGGGTGTTCATTATAGATAATACAGGATTAGGTGAAATCATTATTTTTTTTTCTTTTCCTCTTGCAATTTCAAGGGCTAGTTCTGCCCAACATTCTTTTCTACTATAATGTTGTTTATTTGGATGGTGACCCTTTGGCACTGCTAATATGAAACCTGTGCTTTGTGATATCTTTACTGACTGTCACTTGCCAGGACCCAAACTGTGTACCATGGCTGGTGGCCAGGCTGGATGTGATGGGTCAGCTACTTGGGGCTGAAAATTATGATTAAGAATTGGCCTTCTGGACTAGGCTGCAGCCGAGAAGTCCAGGACAGCAATTGGGGTCCTAGATCATATCTTCAGATGGACAAGTTGCTCACAGCAGGGAGCACTGAACGAGGGTTAGAGGCAATGGACAGGCCACTGGGAAAGAAAGTCCACGGGTGGGAACTGCACTGTTGGAAGGCAGGGAACAGGAAGAAGGAAGGTGCCTTGCTCTGACCACTTCCCCATGAGTCTCATGGTCTCATCCCTATAGGTGCAATCACATACTCATCAGCCTGACCTTGTTTGGGTTAATGCTTGACCCAAAAGAATGGAAAGCAGGGACTCAAACAGATATTTGTACACCCATGTTCATAGCAGCATTCATTGCGATTGTCAAAAGGTAAAGCAAGCCAAGTGTCCATGGATAGATGAATGCATAAACCAAATGTGTCAGTCCATACAATGGGATATTATCCAGCCTTACAAGGGAAGGACATTCTGACACATACTACAACATGGATGAACCTCAAAGACATGCTACTAAATGAAATAAGCCAGTCATGAAAAGACAAGTGCTGTATGATTCCACTTACATAAGGTGCTTAGAGTAAGACAGAAAGTAGAATGGTGGCTTTGAGGGGCTGGGGCAGTGGAGTGTGCAGTTTCCATTTTGCAAGATTAAAAAGGCCCTGGAGACTGGTTCCACAACCACATGAATGTACATGGACACTGCTGAGCGGTGCACTTCGAAATGGTGAAGATGGTACATTTTATGTGGATTTTACCACCATAAAAACAAACACACACTCTTGGCACTGTGTGGCCTTACACTTGTCATTTAAGCTCTCTGTGCTTCAGTTTCTTCAACTTTAAAATGAGGGTGATGATAATCGCACCCACCCATAGGTTTGTTGTAAGGATTAATCTTTATTCACAGAGTGAGTACTTAGGGAGGGCTTGGCACATAGGAAGCGCTCTATAAGTATTTGTTAAATGAAGCCCAGAAAGGATTTCATCCCCACTCTATTCCCTGGCTTCTCCATTTGGTCGTCTCTTCCCTGTTCCTTCTATCATCTTCATTCCCTCCCTGAGTGGCAAGAGTACTTACTGCGCACCCATGCCCTGACCACAAACAGAAGTCTTTTAGACCGGATTCCTGGCTGCTAATAAAACTGACTTTCCGAGCTCATTTTCTAGTTAGTTGCCTAATTTAGCGGCCTTGTCAACTTGCATTACCTGGAAATAATGCAAAACCACTTCAAAGCCACTTGGAACCGTGCCCCGCAGCCCAGAGCTCCGAATCGTCCGAAGTGCGTTGCAACAATTGTAAATTATTCCCCGGCGTGAGACTTCTCCCCGGCCAACTCGCTCATGATCACTGGGCAAGGGCATTTTCGGAGGTAGCTGCCTAGAAACAGATGGTCCCAAATGTGCCGTTTTCCACCCACAGATGAAAGTTGAGTGAAATGAAATGTTTCATCATCATGGCTTGGGTTCTTCTGTTGTTGCCGCAGCCCTTGTTCATTTATTCTCTTTCTCCTACTTCTGTGCTTAGTTTCAATCTAATAAATCCCTGTTCCAGTTTTAGATAAAATAATTCAAATGCATCAACGCAACCTGCACTCACGTTTTTTTAAAAGAGCATCACAAGCCCCCTAGGAGCCCGTCATGACTCCTCGCAGTCACTCCTCCCGCATCTCCTAAGCGTGGCCTGACATCTAAGTTTGACTGTTTTGATACTTTACACATGCATGGCAGCTTACAGAATGTCTGGTTCCGTGTCTGTTTCCACTGGACATTAGGTTTGCAAGATTCGCCCACTTTGTTGCTGCATGAAAGTGTAGCTAGCTCACAGTCACCGTTTACTCATGCGTCCCATTGGACAGAGTTTTAGAGTTTCCAGCTCGGCGCTGTTTGAATAATGCTGCAAGGAGCCTTCTAGTCCTTTGGTAAATGTGTACCACCTGTTTTGTTCGGTACCGCTGTTTTATCTCCCCTCTTTTCTAACCAGCCTCCCTCGCCTTGTCACAGTGAGGTAGGGTGACCCAGGGTAGAGGGTAGGAAAGGGAAGGAAAGGGAATCCTGGCTGCTTGACTTTCTACCCCACCTACTGTTACAGAAAAAACGGAGAAGAACCAAGCAATGCTTAGAGAGATGGAGTTACATTTATTATGTGCGGGCCAAGAGGAAAATGTCTCTCAAATTCTGGGTGAAATCACACACGAAGTTTCCTATATTTATATGATTTTACCTTCTTGGTCTCCCAAATATGGGTTTTTTCCGGTTCCCTTTGCAAGTTCTTAAAGGGCCCTATGTACTGGGGCTTTGAGACCTCAACCAAAAGCTTGGCCTGGTGCCAGCACTGGTAACTTCGTCTGGGGAAGGTTTAATGGCCTCTCTGAAAGGGGAGTAGTCTTATTTTCCTTATTATTTAAGCCAGCAAGCATTTACAGAAGCCAGAAATAGCAGGGTTAAAATTTCAAACAGCAGTTTTTATATAAGATGGATGCTTCACTACCTTTGTCCCCAACCATCTTCCTCCACCCCCTCTCTCATACCTGGGCCCTGTCCTAGCCCAGACGGTGGCTTCCTCCTACCATGTGCTTTCCTGTGACATCCCCCTCTGAGCTCCAGCTCCTGCGTGAGATGCTGCCTCGCCCTCCTTCACCCGCCTGCAGGTCAGAGTTCCTGGGGCCTCCGGTGAGCCCTCTGCATGTGGCCTCCTAACCTCGACTGACAGCTCCGGCTGTCCCAGCTTCATCAGATGCCATGACTCCCCCGCTCTGCCAAACTTCCTTCGGTCCCTGAGAGCTGTGTCTTCTGGGCGTGTGGCCCCGGGACATTTGTCTTAACCACGTTTAGTAGTTATAAGTGTGGGATTTGAGGGCAGGAAACCTAGATTTGAATTTTGGTTCTGTGATCTAGTTGTGTGACTCTGACAAGTGATTTAATCTCTCTGTGTCTCAATGTCCTCAACCTGCAGTAATAGTGATAATGGATACTGAACTCATCATAGGGTTCTGAGTTAAACGAGATAATGCACGTATTCTTCTGGCAGACATGATTACATGTGCTCTGTGTTATGCATGCCACCTTTTGCCTTCTAAAGAGAAATCGCTGTTGTTGTTTTTTAATCTACCAAGTCAACCAGTTCGTATCAGAAAAATTACTTTGAAGAATGCTGTCTAGAAGTAATCACAAAAGCCTGATTCCTTTGCCACTTTTTGAATACACTGTAAAGACAGAGGGTTTTGGAAATATTCACAATATACTGTTACGTTAAAAAGAGGCGGGATAATAAATTCTATATACACGTCTCCTTTTACATTTTAGAAAAATCACAGAAATAGAGAAAGACTGCAAAGAAAGATATTAAAAGGATAACAGTATTTCCCTCTGGATGTTGGGGTTCTGGGTGACTTGTATGGTACCCCTTATATTTCTCTAGAGCCTCTGATCTATATAAGCACATGTACACAAATACATGTGTGTGTATACACTTTTGTATACATACAATTATTATCCGAATTTTTAAATAAGCCTATATTGGGCAAAGGAAAGGAAACCAAATTAATGGGCTGATTATCTCCGGGAATGGTTTAATATTAGCTTCCTGCCTCTCACTTGCTTTTTTCTGTGCAGAACCACCTTGGGTTACTGCCAGGCAATGGGGCCAAGGAGGGATTCGTTGGCACCCAGGTGATCCACTTGAGCACTCCTTGCTACTTGCACCATGTCTCCAGTAAGTGCACGGATGAGGCAAGCCCAGCCTGAGAAGGTCATGGTGACCAGAGGCACAAGTCCCTCAGGGATGCCAGTCTGGCTTACATCACCAGGTAAGCCACTGAGGGCAGCAGAGTGGTGGCTGAGGGTGAAAGGAAACTGGGAGGGATGATAGAGAGAGATGATGAGTATCTATTGTGATTCTAAGACCAGCTGCTGCAGCAGGGGCTCTAGTTCACCTCACTACCCTTCCTCTTCTAAGTTTCATCCTGGAACATGGCCCACTGGACTGTGGAAAGAGCTGCTTCTGGAAATATTTGAAGAAAGGCAGATCCCACTGTACATGCGTGGACTATGGTGGTCACTGTGATACATCAAAGAGGTCCCCTTTCAGGAGGGCTCATTGCCCAGCTTTGGGGAGTACTGTTTGTGACTGTC
Organism: Myotis daubentonii; assembly: GCF_963259705.1. Lineage (NCBI taxonomy): Eukaryota > Metazoa > Chordata > Mammalia > Chiroptera > Vespertilionidae > Myotis > Myotis daubentonii. The sequence goes on from NC_081840.1 coordinate 11,097,573, forward strand.
GTCAGCTGTGAGCCCTTCAGGGCAGAGAAGTGACAGAACCAAATGTGTGACTTAGAGAGACTTCTCTGACAGCTGTTAAAGGGAATGATCTAGATCCATACACATCCACATGGAGAGATATCCCACATAAATATTGAGCATAAACATTATGATGCAGAGAAATATATAGAGAATGTAACCATTTGTGTAAGCCTTGGAACAGAGAACAAACATAAAACACATATTGCTTGTGTATACATATATATTAAGACATACAAGAAGAACACAATAGCTACATTTGCATTCATTTTGTAAACCTTCACATACATAAATATTTTGAATTAGTCAGCTTGTGCCATGTAGCAAATAACCCCAGTATCTTAGTGGATTACAATGACAAATATGTATATTTTACTCACATTACATGAAGGCTGCAGGTTGGCCATGGCCCTGCTCAATTCTGACAGGTTTTGTTCAACTATGGTGGGTTTATGTTCTGCCTCAAGGGAGAGCAATAGAATGAGGGGGCAACAAATTATTGTGAAAAAATAAGAAAATCTACCATGCTTTATAAACCGCACCAAACTCATGATGTTGATTTCCTCTGGAGGAGCAGGAAAGGGGATGAGGAAAGGAGTTAGTGAATAAAGGGGATGTTATCTAGAACTGTAATATAATTGTATGAAAGACAATGCAAATATGACAATGCTGGGTGATAGAAGTATGGATGATAGAAATATAGATGATTGTTTAATGATCCTTGCTACTTAGTTTCCTATTTTTGCAGAAATGATCAATTGATAAGGGATTGAGATTAAAGATGGAATTGGAAGCGAGTAGTTAGGAGGCAGAATTACAGGTAAAATGATAAAGACCTGAACTATGACCCTAGGAATACAAATTATAGAATAGAGTTATTCAAAAGCTAGAGTTGCCCAGACTTGATGATCAATTAAATGTGAAGGGTGTGAGAGAGAGATGAGTGAAGGATGCCTAGAGCAATAAATTCATAGTGACTACAGGGCTCCCAGTTCAAAGGCCTGGGTGAAGGAGTTACCATTCTCCATGACAGGGAACAGAGGGGGAGTCGGTCATGGGGTGGGTGGGCCAGGAGGAGGTGATGTCTGTTATTTCAAGCTTTGATTGATAACTCTGAATCTTATTATTATTATTTTACTTTTTTTCCTGTTCATTTGTTTACTTATTTGTTCTTTCTCACTACTGGTTTGCAATTCAGGAATATAAACATACAGCTTTAGATATTATTTTTTGTAACAGGGCCCTTTCACATAAGGGTTTGGGTTTTACAAAGACAGGGCCAATGAAGTCATGTAAGTTGATCAGATAATGGGTTGCTCTGAATAAGAAAGTGAACACAGTGAAAACTCAATGACTGACCAGCACATACTTACTGCAGACTTTTGTTTTGTTTTGTTTATCCTCACCCAAGGATATTTTTCCATTGACTTTTTTTTTAGTAGAGAAGGGAGAGGGAGAGACACAGAAAGAGAAACATTGATGTAAGAGAGACATATCGATTGATTGCCTCCCACACATGCCCCAACAAGGGCTGGGAATGGAGCCTACAACCAAGGTACGTGCCCTTAACAAGAATCAAACCAGGGACCTTCAGTCCACCATCCGTCACTCTATTCACTGAGCCAGACCAGCTAGAGACAGATTTTTTAACTTTGCTTGGGAGATTCACTTGCCATCATTAAATACATTTATGTATTTATTTAATATGAACCTGGAGTTTTCTATAGAGAGATACCTCCATGGCAGATTGTTAGACAGCAAAACAAGTCTTATAATTTACAATCTTGGTCCTCATGACCTTTTCTTGATTTGGGATTCATCCTTGAAACCACTATTCATTTCTGTCTTTCATTTTACCTCACCTTCAGCCATTCATCCATAGACATACACTCTCTTGGGACTTCCCAAAAGTAATTTTTAACCAAGCCAATCAATATTTAATCTCCAAATTGTTAAAAATCTCTCCAACTTTCCACATGATGAAATAACAAGCAAAAGAAAACAGGTAGCTGCAGGTTGCTTTATGTATAGAAATAGATCCTGAGCAATAAAAGGACCGCTTTTTCTGGGTAAAAGCCAGCCTGACATTACATCTGGCCTTGTCTTAATTCCTGCTCACTCAGCTGCACTTGAGGAAGAGACAGGAAGCCAATAGCTACAATTCTATCCCGTTCCACAATCCATCTCCGCTATCACTTACATCCCTAGCTCATGTTTCCAGCAGTGAAGTGCTGTAATCTTATTCCATTTAAAGGCAGTACTGGAAGAAAGAGTGGTCCTGACATTGCTTGGTATGAGCCTGCTGCCTTCCATCGCAACAGTATGAACAGAGAATGAAACAGAAGAAATGCTGGGCTTGGAGACTCAGTCTCTTCTGTTTCTGGTTATGAGCAAATCACATAACCTTTCAGAGGCTCAATGACGTCATCTGTAAATGGCAAGAATGATAACCACAATGCAAATGTTTTGTGAAGTTCAAGCCAAATAAAGTATGTGAAAGTGCTAATGTTTGTTAGCGTCTCAGAGCTTCTGAGACATTGATGTGTATACAAAACATGGCAGCAAAATACAGGTTTTGATTCTGTAGGTCAAGGGTGGAGCCTAAGGTTCTGAATTTCTCCCAAGCTCCCAGGAAATGCCAAGCTGTTGGTCCGTAGACCGTAACTTGAGTGACAAGCTGTTGGTTGTGTTGTCCATTATGGTAGCCACTGGCCACATATGACCATTTAGACTTGGATTAACTTAAATTAAATTAATTTTAAAATCCAGTTTGTTAATTGCAGTAGCCACATTTCAAGTGATCAATAGCCACCTGTGGCTAGTGGCTACCATATTGAATAGCACATCCATAGAACATTTCCCTCCTTGCAGAAAGTTCTGTTAGGCTGCGCTGTGTTATAGATGTTGGAAAGCCACCAGCAACACTCAAACAGTATGTACTAAGCACCTTTCATGTGCCAGACAACTTTCTAGGCCAGCCGTGGGCAAACTACGGCCCGCGGGCCGGATCCGGCCCGTTTGAAATGAATAAAACTAAAAAAAAAAAAAAAAGACCGTACCCTTTTATGTAATGATGTTTACTTTGAATTTATTTAAGTTCACACAAACACTCCATCCATGCTTTTGTTCCGGCCCTCCGGTCCAGTTTAAGAACCCATTGTGGCCCTCGAGTCAAAAAGTTTGCCCACCCCTGTTCTAGGCACTAGGGATATAGCAATGAACAAAAAAGACAAAATTCTTGCTCTCATGGAGCTTACTTTCTAGTAATTATGAATTTGAAAAAAAAAATAAGAGATCAACATTAGTTGGACATGGCTGTGGCTGCTCCCCCGCAGGATCACAAGTTGACGCGATGACAGCCCTGCAGCAGAACGCAAATTCAAAATGGCACAACCACTCTGGGGACTCAAAAGCAGTTCTGGGTTTGGGAGCCCTTGGGCAAGTTTCACTGCAGCTCTATTTTCTCTTTCTCTTAGAAAAAGTATCTCAGGGACTGTGGCTAGAGCCAGCTCTACAGGATTGCAGTGGGCAATGCCTCAGAAGAGACCTCCACCCCTATTGTTTTTCACTTCCCTTTTCTGTTTTCCTGAAGGTTGACCTTGACATTCAGTGAAGTCTCTTTTGCTTTGGACCAAAGTCCTGGAAGAAGAGAGGGGGAGAGAGTGGAGAGGCTATGATTTACCCCATGGTTTCAATAGGCCCCCAGGCTCACCCACTCACACCAGCACTGATGTTGGGTTCTGCCCTAACTCCCCTGCACCCTACGGCTTCAATGGAGGGGCCACAAAGGTGGAGGCTAATCCTGAGGAGTACAGGGCTGCCCCTGGCTGGAGTCACAGGGAGAGAAGGAAAATAAGCATCTCTGAGAGGAGTAGCATCCCCTTGGCCCTCAGTTCACTCTCCTGCTTCTTTCTCCCATTTGGATCAATTGTGGGCTCTTTCTCCCCTAATTATCTATATCTATAAAAGGCTAATATGCTAAGTGTCTGACCGCCCAGGTAATGACCTCACATAGCAACACCTGGCTTCCTCTCCCTATCAACTAGCCTCCTTTCAGTTTCTCCAGCCCAGGAACACGACTTGCTTTATAGCCAGGTGGAAACATTTCACACTTTAACCAAATGTCTGTGAAGCGTTTTCCCATGCCTCATCTCATTTGATCCTCACAGAAGTCCTGGAGTAGGTACATAGGAGACTCGGTGGAATCCTATTTTCTTTTCATTAGCCGGAAAACGGAGATTTAGAAAGCTTAGAAACTTGACCTGACTGAAAAGAAGTAAGAAATGGTGGACCTTGAAAATGACTTCAGGTTTTCTCATTGCACAGCATATAGTCAAACACTGCTGCAGTTAAATATTTCACCTTTTGTTCTCCCTGCGTGATCTACAATAACAATGGGCTTTGTGTTGATATTTACTGTTGTGTTGCTGACAATTATCTGAAAGAGAAGTTGGGGTGCTTCACTGGGCTGGAAAAAGTTTAGCTAAATCAGAAAGCAGGTTTAATTAAGCAAGTTTATTCTATATCTATAAAAGGCTAAGTTGACTTGCACATGTTCGATACATATAAAGCTCTCACTGGTGCCAATCACATGCATGTGTTTCCATCTGCCATTGTCAAATGTAAATTTGGTTGACACCTCTATTATAGAGTAAGGGCGAATAACGATCCTAAAATATTTCATCTAATTAATTTCCTTTCAATGTGCATAAATCTGTGCACCAGGCCACTAATAGTCTATGAAGGCCAATTTTTCAATGAGGTGGTACCTAAATTCAGTCTGCACTTTATTCACATTACAGTTTGATTTGTAATAGCTTACTTAACTAAGACAGCCAACTCAGGTGAGTCACCCTGCTTGTAAGAAGGTATTTAGAGTAGGAGGTAGGGGGAGGGGAGGAGTTAAAGGTAAACACAGATGTAGCATGTCACCCAGAAACTTCACGTTGGACATACTGAGTTTCAAAATATGGAGCAAGAATCCCAGTTGTACCCCATGTCTGGTGAGAGGAGTGTCAGGAGTGTCCCCTCTGCAGAAGGGATCCCAATCTCTTAAAAAAGAATTAATTCTGTAGGAATTAAAGAAGCCTGGTCTAAAACCTGACCCTATTGACAGAGGGAGGTTGCCTTATATGTTGTTATTCCCTGATTCAGCCTCACTGGCACCCCAAACCATTGGCCCTGCATCTCCTCCACTGTCCCTCACCTCTCCATATCCAGGCTTGGACCCAACAGTGTATCATCATTGTCACTCCCTTGCCTTTGTCATTCTCTTTCTCCATTGGATTCTCCTTGCAAAACCCCAGCCTTCTCCCTATTCTGCTTCTGCCACAGAACCACTGAATGTGGCTGGAAAAAGGCTTAATGCCATGCTGGCTGTTCGCACATTCAATTCCTCGTGGGTCCCCAAAGGGACTCTGACTGCTGGTTGGCAATTCTATCTTGCACTAACCAGAATGGTCACTTCACACTTTCTCCTCTTTCCTCAAAACCTCCATTATCTCCCCCCCTTCTCCTCACTCCCAGCTGGTGGTGCCCTTTATTTCCCTGAAACAGTAGGAGCAATCAGAAGAGAAAGTCACATGCTCCCACTTACACATCTTTCCTGGGCCCTAATGCTCTGTCTTCCCTCCTGTTACTATGGATAAAGCTGTCAAACCTTTTCCCAGAACACTTCCTCTCCGACCTCCTGCAATGGTCCCTCTCTGTCCTGCATCACCAGGCTTCCCCCCTTCTCCTGGATCATTCCCATCAGTGCGCAAATATGATGAAATGCAAACAAAGCAAAATGTAGAAATGAAAACCTCCCTTGACCTCATATCTCTAATCCAAACACTGCCCATTTCTCTCTCCCCTTCACGGAAACACTCCTTGAAAGGGATTATCTTCTCTCACTGACTCTACTGCCTCTCCTTCCGGTCTTCCTTGATCCCACTCAAGTCAGATTTTCATCCCTGTCCCTCCAGTGAAGGAATTCTAAGTGTGGTGGTCAATTGTGAGCTCTCCTACTCCATCAGAAGACTCACTTTGCACTGTCAAGCACCTTCCCTCCTGAAACACACTCCACTAGGCCTCCAGCACACCTGTCCTTCTCTTGGCCTCCTTCTTATCCATTGGCCTCTCTCAGCCTCCTTTGCTGCACTTGGTGATTTTCCCAATCCCCAAAGTTTGGAGAGTCCAGTCATCAGATCCCTTTTCTTCTCTATGACATTTACTTCCTAGGTCAGTGGTCAGCAAACTGTGGCTCGGCAAACCGTGGCTCGCAAGCGACATGCATCTCTTTGGCCCCTTCAGTGTGGCTCTTCCACAAAATGCCGACTTCTGCGCATGGGCCACAAAGTTTCAATCGCACTGTACGTGCGCGCCCGCACGTGGTATTTTGTGGAAGAGCCACACTGAAGGGGCCAAAGAGCTGCATGTGGCTCCAGAGCCTCGGTTTGCCGACCACGGGCCTAGGTAATCTCATCCAATGTAATGGCTTTACATACCACCTATTCACTGACGACTCCCACATAGCCTAAACCCCAACTCTTGTATCCAACTGTCTCCTCAGCATCTCCGCTTGGATGACTAATGGAAATGTAAAGCTCAATTTCAACTCCTGGTTTCTCTCCTTCATTAACTGTCTCAGTTACTCAAACCAAAAAGCCACAGAAGCATGTGCCACTCCTTTCTATGTCTCACACTCTACCTCTAACCCGTCAGCAAATCCCTGGCAGCTCCCCTTCCAAAGTCTACCCAGGATGTGCTCACTCCTCCCTGGCTCCTCTTCTGCACCCCAATCCAAGCCTTCACCATCTCTCCCCTGGATCCTGTGATCCACTCCACCCTGAGCTCCTGACAGCAAGAATGAGACGTTGAAAGTCATGCCATTCCTCCTATCAGAGCCCTCAGGTCACTTTCTGCCTCTTGCGGATAGAATCTAAAGCCTTTGCCATGACCTTCAAGGCCCTGAAGGGTCTGGCCCCTGGGGCCCCTGTGCCCTCACCTCGTTTCCTTCTTCCCCTCCTGTTTAAGGTCAGCTCAGCTGCCATGACAAAATACCATGGGCTGTGTGGCTTAAACAACAGAAATCTATTTTCTCACAGTTCTGGAGGCTAGAAGTCCAAGATCAAGTTCTTGGCATGTTTGGTTTCTTACAGACAGCCATCTTCTCCCTGGGTCTTCACGTGGTTGTCTGTCTGTGCGTGTGCATGTCTATGTCCAAATTACAAGTCATATTGTACTAGAGCCCAGCTTCATCCATCCATTGCTAGCTCTGTATTTTCTCCTAAATAGATGAGTACTTTTGGCCCACTTAATCTTTCTATGCCTCAGTTTCCTTTCCTGTAACATGAAGCAACTGGCCTGAAATCAATTACTGCAACTCACATTAAGCAATGTATTTTACATTACTACCCTTTACTTACATCTGCATGTATTAAAAAAAAAACACTAAAGTTATAGTTTCATGACATAAGACCCCTGAGAACCACAATATACTCTGATTTTTTTCTATTGGTAATTATTATGGACTAAAGGTGTGCGTTCCCCCAAAATTCATATTTTGAAATCCTAACCCCCGATGTGATGGTATTTGGAAGTGGGGGTCTCTGGGAGATGATTAGGTCACGTGGATGAAGCCCTGTGACTGCATTAGTGCCTTTGTAAAAGACACCTCAGAGAGCTCTCTTGGTTCCTCTCTTTCTACCATGTGAGGATACAGCGAAAAAGTCCGCATCTGCAACCCAGGACCCAACTGGGCTAGGACCCTGATCTCGGACTTCCAGCCTCTAGAATTGTGAGAAATTTCTGTTGTCTTAGCCGCCCAGTCTCTGCTTTGGTTCGAGCAGCCTGGACAGACTAAGACAGTGGTCTACTGCATTAGTTTCACAACCCAAGTCCTTGGGCAAGTAACATCGGCTTCCCGAGTTTCAGTTTCACCATCTGTAAAATGTGAGAAGTGATACTTCCTTTATAGGGTTATGGATTAAGTAAGGATTCGCTGAAGCTCCGGGTTTAGCCCAGGGTTGATGCTAGCTTCATCTCAGAACCCAACTAGCGGAACTAGATCATACCTATTACCATGATTACATTGAAATATATATAAAGAACAGGATGTGAAAACAGTCCCGGGAGGTGTGTGGCGGGAGGGGAGGGCTGGACGTTGGGGGGACCTGCATTATTTATAATACAAGAATACTAGCTCTTGACAAGTAGTTCAAAACCTCCCCTTCAGTTGCAGGAACTCAGTGTAGAAGCACTCCCGTGGCATTATACATGCTTGGGGGGTCTGAGAGTGAATGGAAACAGCTTATTTTGGAAAAGGATGCAATACCATCAAGCAGTGTGTCAGTTTAAATGTAAGTGAGAGAGTAGCCTTAGTTTACATGCCTATTCAGCATCCCACTGGGGTACTTTTCAGTCAAAATGCCTTTATAAATTTCCAGTTGCCAAATACCTACCTTCCATTTTAAAGCAATGTTATTTCAATAGTTTTTGCTCTCCAAGAGGTTGTGAGCAAATTGGATTTTTGTAAATCAGCTATCATGCTCCCACTGGCTTAAATTATAACTTGCAGAGGTTTTGTTTTTAATTCCTGATTCGTTTTCCACCCTAAGGCTTAATTGAAAGTGTCCCTGCTTCCTCCACCCTGCCTGCCTCAGTCAGAGCTCTTAGTTGAGAAAAATAGAATGCATTCTAGCAATTTACACAGAAATGGAATTTATTAAAGTTTATGAGGTCACTTACAGAAATTCCTGGAGGGCTCGAGTCAGGATAAGAGTAAATGAACATGCAAGCCAAGCTGCAGGGCAGCTCCAGCAAAGACAGTTACTGTCACTGGGTACAGACACTGTGGCCCCCCGCTGACCCCAGGTTCTGGATGTCAGAACTCGCTCTTCTCTGCTTTTGAAAGCTGAATGTCTTGCTTCTCCATTATCTGGAAATTGGATTCTAGGAAACAGCTCTTTCCTTTTCACTTTCTTACAAATTAAAGTGGCACATGTGTACATCTAATCAGAGAAGTCAAGATCACTTGTCTGCACTGTAGCTGCAAGGGAAGCTGGGAAAGAAAGTCTGGCTTCTATTTTGGTCAGTGTGGGGGGGGGGGGTAGGAGAGGGAATTTTGTCTTGAGAAATTCCCCCCAAAATACTGGATGGTCATAAAAATGACCATTATTTACTACGCACTGTCTTTACACAAGCCCTTTCAGTGTAAGCAAAAAATCTTCAAAGTGAAAAGAGAGACAGTAATTACCTACCATGAAGCCAGACATGTGTCTGGTGCTTTATGGAAGTTGACATGTGTAGAAAAATGAATTCCATATATAAAACCTACTTTTGAAGGAGTTTATAATTTAGTTAAAAAATAGATAACCAGATAACTAAGGATGGTAAGTGACAGTGGTAGAGACCTTTGACATTCAAGAGGACAGTATCAGGAGACCTTCGGAGTCCCAAATTTGCAAATATGGATAATGTGTTCATTGAGAACTACATGTTTCCTGTGCATATCCTCATTGCCTTTTCAATTATATTTTCTCTTTAAACAAAGAAACAGAGTTGGTTTCATTTTCTAAAAATACATGAAATAATAATAAACTGATGTCCACAAAGCAACTTGAGATGAGAATGCTGAGTGGGCCAGCTAGGTGTACTCAGTAGTAGAATCACTCAAGATCAAATTATTGTGTTTAAAGAATTAGTGAAAGAAGGTCAGGGAAGATTCAATAGAGGAAGCAAAATAATCCAAACTCTTTTCTATAGATTATTTAAAAATTATATGATCTAGTCCTTATCAATTCTCTGACCTCATCTATATTATTCTCCCTTTTATTTTCTATACTTTGGCCACTCTGGGCTTCTCTTTGTTCTTCTGGTATACCAATTTTTCCTGCCTAGGGCCTTAGCACTTGCTGTTCCCTCTATATGGAATAACCTTCCTCCCTGATCTTTGCATGGCTAGTTTCTCCTCTCATTTACGTCTCAGATCAAATGGCACATTCTCTGAGGGAACATTCTCTGAACACCAGGGTAAGTGGCCACTCCCTCTCTCTGCTTTCTAGCACATATTGTTTTATTTCCTTAAAAGTACTTCATTTATTCGTTTCCAATTAATTGTTGGTCTTCTCCTTCTTGAACATAATATCCATGAGCAGGGATCTTATTTCACCAGCTCTCTGCATCCAAGATAGCGTGTGGCATCATTAGGTACTCAGTGGTTATGGAAAATTAATGAGTTGAACATTCAAGGAATATTTAAGGACAGGCATTCTAGTTGAAAGAATAGAAGAGCATATGTAATTGGCACTGAGGCATAAAACAGCTTGACACTCTGTAGAGGTCAAATGTAGGCAGGCACAGGTCAGGAAAGCCACCTGTGTCATGCTTCAGAGAGGAAACTTACTCCTTCAGAGAGTGAGGAGCGATTGAAAGGGTCTAACCAAAGGGGAAAGGAAATATACTAGACTAGTGGCCCAGTGCATGAAATTTGTGCACAGGGAAGGGGGTGGTGTCCCTCTGCCCGGCCTGCACCCTCTCCAATCTGGGACCCCTCGTGGGATGTCCAACTGCCGGTTTAGGCCTGATCCCATACCGGCAGTCGGACATCCCTCTCACAATCCGGGACCACTGGCTCCTAACCGCTCACCTGCCTGCCTGCTTGATCACCCCTAACTACTCTGCTTGCCAGTCTGATCACCCCCAACTGCCCCCTATGCCAGCCTGCTCACCCCCAACTGCACCCCCCTTGCTGGCCTGATTGCCCCTAACCACCTCTGCCTCAGCCCCGCCACCATGGCTTTGTCCGGAAGGTCTCCTGGAAGGTCTCCTGGTCTAATTAGCATATTACCCTTTTATTAGTATAGATGGGAGCATTATGTAGGTCGACTAACCTGGGGAGCTAAAGATGATGATAGTAGGGGTGCTTAACATCAGGGTGAAGACCTAGTGTTGAATCTGCTAGCTACAGGCACTTTTTAAAAGCCAAGTCATTAGATGGGTTTGGCAAACACTGTGTAAAATGAACTGGAGTATAAAGAAACTAGAGTCAGGGAGACTAATTAGGAGTTTTAAATATCCCAGATGTCACCAGGGTCTAAACAAAGACAGCATAATTAGCAATGACAAATGAGGGGCCAAGAGACATTGTAAAGAATCAAAAGGATTTCACCCAGATTGACTATTGGGGGGTCAAAGAAATTGGTCAGTTTCCACTGAGAGCCCTCTTCCAGATTGCAGACTGCTAACATCTGGTTGTACCCTCGAAGGGCAGAAAGAGGACGGAAGAGCTCTCTGAGGTCTCCTTTATCCAACTCATCGAGGCTCCACCCTCACCCCCTAATCTTCTCCCAAAGACACCCTCCCAATACCATTACCTTGGAGTTAGGTTTTGAACCTACGAACTGGGGGGACACAGACATTCAGTCCATTGCACTGGCCTTCGCCTTCTCTTCCTCCCCTGGCTCCCACCTGTCCCTGCAGGCTGGTTCTTTAGCCATCTCACCCTTTCTGTGGTCTCGTTCCCATCCTTCTGGCCAGACTTGATTTCTATTGTGCTCAACCAATAATCCTATTGGCTCAGCACCTAATAAACTAAAGAGACTTACAAAACAAGATTAAAAACGAAGATATTTGACTACTACTTGAAGCAGTGGAAATAAAGAGATAAACTTTCTTTCAAGTGTAGAGTAGCTTCAACCACACTTCCAATGGCTCCCCAGCAGGAATCCCTGTATTCGGAAGGAATGTGAAAAGAAAACAGCTGGAATGATAGTAAGATGCCAGCCCATCCCCAGCCCATCCTGCTCCAATAACCCCAATATGCCTGTGGTTTAAACCAGAGCAACACTCTCCAAATCATTGTGTAGAGTGGATATGGACATATGCCCAGGAAATCGCTGAGATTTAATTCAAAAGTCGTCGGAGGCCCCCGGAGATCAAGGCTGGGCTGTTACATAGCAGTTACAGGAGACAAATTGCTACAGAACACAGAGCAAAAACAATTTAAGGTCTTCATTGGTGCAGCCGGCCATGGAACATGTCCTTCAGGATTTAATAAATTTAGATTATCCAAATCAAATGGCGAGGACATTTGCAAAATCAAGTTACTAGATAGCGCTTTTAAATGACTCATGTTACCAGGAAGCTCTATAGACCTAACGGTGACCTGCATTATCCCTGAAGGGTGTTCCGCTGGTCGGGAGGCTAAGCTCCTGGAAAACCGATCACATATTAAATATAAAATTTCGGTTTGTGGTGGCACCTCTGGGTGCGGGGGATGGTGGGGTAGAGGGAAGAAATTTCGTGAACATAATGAAAAAGAAGGTGGAGTTGGAAGAGGGCTATAACCTTTTGCCCTAGAATCTGACCACTTCTCCTCACCTCCTGGTCTCGGTTTCTGCAATGTTTTTCTAACTTGTCTCCTTATTTTCACTCTTATCCCTTACGGTCAATTCTCATCACAGCAGCCAGAATGATCCTTTTAGAACTTAAGGCCGATTATGCTCCTAATCCAAACTCTCCAATGATTCCTCGCCTCACTCAGAACAAAGCGGTCCTTGCAAGGCTTCCAAGACCTGGATGAGCTTACAGGACCCTCCACTCAGACACACAGACACACACACCCTCCCGCCCCCACACACCTCTCTTGTGTACTCTCCCCCTCCTTCAACTCCAGCCATACTGGTCTGCATGCTGCTCTTTGCACAAGTCCTAGCGTGCTCTCACTTAGGGCCTTTGCTTGAGCTCTCCCCTCAAAAAAAACACTCTCCCCCAAGATGCGCACCTAGCTTACTCCCTTGACCCTGCCCAAGTCTGTGCTCAGATGTCACCTTGTCCATAAGACCCACCCCATCCTCTCTATTTAAAATTGCTGCTCCCCCTCCACTTTCCTGACCCCTCTTCTCATGTTCTATTTTCCCCTACCATCTATCTTTTCCTAGCACACTATATACAGAGTGGGGCAAAAGAGGTTTACAGTTGTGAGAACATGAAACACTGGGTTCGTTCTTACATCACTATTTATTAATTACTGTGTTATTTCCCTATGTTTGTTTACCTCTTGTTACATTTATTGACGATTGTCTGTCTCCCTGCTAGAACATAAGCCCCATAATCTCAAGGATATTTGTGTATTTTTTCAATACCATATCCCCACAGCCTAGAAGAGGACTTAGCATTTAGTAGATGCTCAGTAAGTTTCAAGTTTCTAAAATTCTAAGCCCCTGAGCAATACAAAGGTTTGGGTGCAGACAAAAATGTATGGAAGGAACTTGAAAGGCAAGATTCCTCCCTATCCACAAACTATAAAAATACTTGAGGGGATTGAAGGATGATGATGAAAGCAGAGTCTGGTGGGTTCTGGAGAGTGGAATCTATGCCTTACCTCACAGACAGAGCCCCGGGGAGCCTCAGGACCCCCGAGAGAGACTGCCTGCCTGCCGTACCCATGTAAAGAGGACCCACCCCGAGAGGGAACAGAGCAACGGAGAGAGGGGCAGGACCAAACACGGCCACATGGACAGAAAGGAGAGAGGTCTCAGTGTGGGCCCAGATATCCCCTCCCAAAACCTGGCAGTATGTGGCCAACCCTCCCCCCAAAACCTTCACACAACCCCGGGGGAAGTGGGGTGATTTCTGAAAACTGTTTAATTCTTCCCACAACCCCACTGAGATAAAGGTAGAAATTATAACTAAGTTATGTAAAAATGAAATTCTGCTTCGTGTATGCCAAAGTTCCAACCTGCCTCCTCTTATTTTATGTCAAAACAACCACTAATATTTTAAGAAACAGAATGAATTTTAAAGACATTTTGGTCAGGTGCCAGCAGAGACGAACTTGGTCTCCAGGAGTCTGGGACAGGCACTTTGTATCCTCGGCTGACCTTGCCCTTGCGTTAGCTTCTGTAGGGAAATTAGAGGAGCCTCAGGCGACTGCACACAGCTAGTGATTGCCATGGCAACCAAAGGCCCAATCACCCAAGCTTTATTCCAAACTGCTTTATCAGGAGTGAACTGCAGACAGTCTCAGAAAATGAAAGATGAAAAATTCATATTCTCTCTCCTCCTCCTCCTTTCTCTTGTTCTGAAAGTGGCCCGTCCTTTCTCTCCCTGAATTTATTCTGGATGCCTTTTCTTTCTTTCTCTGATTTGTGGTCTGATTCATGGACCCTCCTGCTTGATGAGGTGAGGGTTTGGATAGAATTAGCACAGAGCGGTTCCCTCGGGGGTCACCCCCCGTGTCCCACATTGGCAAGGCTGGCACAATGGCGGTGTGTCCCTGAAGAGGCCACCCTGGGGCAGGCACATCGCTGGTCTGTTGAAGGGGATCCACGACCCTGTCACTCTATTGTTGGGAGGGGACCTACACCGAGATAGAAAAGTTGTCATGTCAGGCTGTTTGTGGACTTAGAGCTGTGTTAATAAATAAATGATGGCTTTCTAACCTGATCTTTGTCAAGGTTTTTTTGTTGTTGTTGCTGTTGTTTTTTCTCTGATCTATCACTTAAAGTAGAAGACAGTAAACATAAAATTATGTGGCATACAGTTCAGGTGATGGGTTCTCTGGTTGCTATGGCGATTATTCTGCTAGAGGTCAATATTTCCTCTGAACGCACTTGTACCACCTAATTCCCTCCCAAAGGCCTTACCTCCAAATACCACCACGTCGGAGATTAGGTCTTCAACAGATGAATTTTGGTGGGGGTGGGGAGGCGGGGAGCACAAACATTCAGTCCACAATGAAGGCCTTGCAGAACGGGCATTCAATGTGGCTCCCAAGAGCTGTTTCCCCTGACTAGGGGGGAGGTAGGACCAGGCATTTCAGCATCCTGGGCAAGTTCCTCCTCTGAGACACCAAAGGGAAGGACTGAACACTGTGCTTAAAAATGTGGCTTAAAAATGCTGTGACTCCACCATCAGCTAGTGCCTGGCTCCCGTGGGCGCTCCCAAACGGTGGCCCAGTGAATGAATGAATGAATATATGGGTTGGGTGCCTATGGAGAGAAAGAAATCCCCTGGCCTCTATGTGCTTCCTAGACCCTTTATCAAAAGACACACTTTGGAAATGAAAGCAATCATCCAGGTGAGAAGCACAGCTACAGGCATCCAATTGTTTGAGTGGAAGATGTTTCAATGTTTTTCCTTTTAGCAGTTGTTTTTCACCTAAGCCCAAAGACAATACCATCTCCTGAATATCTGATAAGGCTTATTGTTTCTTTTCTCTTGACCTTTCTACAGCGCCTACTGTGACCTGTGACTCTGGCTAGCAGCGGTTCTCAACCTGTGGGTCGCGACCCCTTTGGCAGTCGAACGACCCTTTCACAGGGGTCGACCACCCTGCATATCAGATATTTACGTTATGATTCATAACAATAGCAACATTACAGTTATGAAGTAGCAACGAAAATAATTTTATGGTTGGGTCACAACATGAGGAACTGTATTTAAAGGGCCAGAAGGTTGAGAACCACTGGGCTAAGGAATCATCTTAGGTTAGTAGAGTTGAGTGTCAACTTCCCTGTACTTCGTGATGATCTTGTCTGACACTCTGAGCCTCATACAAACCCTGACATTTTTAACTCTGAGCCCCATGCCTAGTTATCTTATATCAACACTCCATGCTTTAGTTCACCCAGCTTGAAGCAATGCTAGGTCATTTTCAGGTGCTTCCCCGCATTTTTGGAGAAAATAACCATAAGGAATATGCCTACATGTGGTATTTGAGTTATACTGACGGAGAGACACACAAGCTAACACAGTGCCTGGTACAGAGCCTGCCTTCTGTGAGGGTTTGTTGAGTGAATAAACAACTGCCATCTAAATATTCTTCCCAAGACAAACCTTTCCCTCTGCCTGCTGACGTCCCTTCGCTTGCCAGTCACCCTGCCCTAGATTCTCGAGTCCATGTGTTCACCACAGACAAAGGCGTGGGCCTCGATTCTACACGAATTCTGCCATGAACATCACAGCCCTTATTCCTCCCTGCAGGCTGTTACTCCCATGTGCACTTCAACACAAACAAGGTCCCTGGCTGGCAGTGTAGTCTTCCTGTGAGTCAGAGCTCTTTAACAAGAATACAAAACAGACGGGGAGGAGGAGGTTCATTTTTCCGGGCCCTGCAGGGTGTGCAGGTGGGGGTTTTTTCTGATTGGCAGGCAATGTCAAACCCTTTTTTATTAGAATATCTGCCCTGTCATGGCCCCCTGCACCTACAGCAGCATTCTACCCTACACAGCCTACCAAGACTTTTACTCCCAAGATTACCTTAAAATCTTCTTACAGGGAGTGCTGGTCCCAGTCAAGGGGACGGAAAGCGACAGACTTCATTCAGAAAATTAGTACATTATCATTCATACTGTGGTAGTGGGTTAAATAGTGTCCTCCAAATAATCATGTCCACCTAGAGCCTCAGAATATGACCTTATTTGGAAATCGGGTCTTTGCGGGTGTAATCAATTAAAATGAGGTCATATTATTTGAGAGTGAGGTCATACCGTATTAGCCCAATGAATGGTGTCCTTAGAAGAGGACAGACACACCGGGAAGGAGGCCATATGACGACGAAGACAGAGACTGGAAGGATGCAGCTACAAGTCAAGGGATGCCAAGGATTGCCAGCCACCTAGGGAGAGAAAGGCCTTGAGAGGGAACATAACCCTGATGAGAGCTTGATTTTAGATCTTTCAACACTGCAGGACCCACCCTACCCCCGATTACATTCAGGTATGACAATATTGACTGGATTTTATACCAGGATGTCATCGGTCATCAAAGGCTTAGATCATTATTAGGGGAAGGGGAAGAGAAGAGAAGATCAAGCTCACACAGGCTCAATAGTAAAGCACTGAGCAAGATGTTTGACGTGTATACATCCAGAATTTTATGTAATACCCAAATCAAAACTCTGTGAGATGGTCTATTAATTAGGATGTTTTCAGGAATCTGATAAATTCAATAGGTTAGAAAGGCAGTGAGGACACAGACAAATTGAATAATAAAATAAACAAAGTTATTTGTATACTAGAGAGAAAGAGAAATCTGATATCTCATATAGAGAATATACATTTTATGTCCACAGACTACATACCAATCATTGTAAGGTAAGAACCTCTGAGATTCTATAACCAGATGTCACTAGTCTCAAGAAGGACGGTTGAACAAAGAAATTGGTGACCATTTAGGGAAATCTAAACAAGTGATAAAAGGAACAGAGGAGTATATTGAGAGATATAGAGACAAGGTGAGAGTAAAGTACTGGACATATAACATGTAAGATTGGAGGGTTTTGACTATGCAGGAAAAGGGTGGAAATATCAAATTAAATACAAACTTAAATTGTGTATGCCTCTTAATGTGAAGAATAACTACCAAAAGGACACAGGAAGAGGCTGTAACACTTCCAAATCAGTAGAGAGAAGCTAAGGGGAATATTCTCTGAGTCTTCTCCAGGCCACCTCGACTCCTCTGTACCCTTCAGCCCTAGTGCACATCACCAGGAAAGAACCTGATTAGGGCTGCCCAGCCAAGGAATTGGCTACCCCTGGTTCCACTTGGCAGGAGGTGGGGAAGAAGATGTTGTTTAAATGGTGTCTGTGGTTAGGGAAAGGATACTTCCAAGAGAGATGATGTCTATTCCAAGTGGTACGCTGATGCAGCTAATCTGAGACCACATAGCTGTATGGATTATCTCTATATTCAAAGCAAATACTAGAAGATTTTTTATTTCCCAAGTGGTATCTATATAACAACTTTCAGGATCAAATTAACTTGCAATTTAAAAAAAAGCATATGATGTCCTCCACCATATATACACCTACACACACACACACACACCCACACACAGACACACAAAGTACACACCCCACAGAACCCCTAAGGTGCAATCTGTATGGCACCATGTGGGCAGAAATGGATGTGTGAGCAACACCAGCACAAAAAGTGTCTCCAAACGCTTATTCTTCCCTCCCACAACCTCTCCAATACCATTGTGTTGAGTTTACAGCTTTGAAAATGTAATTACCACTTCTACTCATGGGAGAGTAGGTCCTGAGAATTTTAACAGGACATACTAGAAACAGATTGAGACCTCAATGAGCGGTGGATAAAATAAGCATCTCTTGTCTCCTAGGAACCTAGAGACCAACCTGGGCTTAGGTCAACCTTTCCTTGAATCCCACTGTCATTGTCACATCCCTCCATCGGATTTGAAAATTAAACCACACCGAGTACAGCTCCCAGCAAGACCATAGTGAGAGCCCAGAAAAGCTATTTGAATAAACAAGATCTAGAATGTTCCCGCTGTCTGCTGTCGCTTCCCCAGCCACGCTCATGCCTTTGGGATTTCAGGAGCAGCGTCCCTGCCAAGGCGTCTGCTTTCATGATATGAGCTAGGGGTGCTGAGACGCTCCTCTTGTCCCCGGATATCTGCCTTGTAAGTCTGCCATGATGCCTGCAAACCCATGTGAAATGACAGGTATTTTATTAAAAGGAAGAAACATAAAACTGTCCACATTGGACGATGACTTGGTGGGATCTTGAGGGAAGAAGACCCAGAACTGGCAACTTTTGGAGAAGGGACCCAAAGGTCCAGGCAGGAGATGCCGCTGAGCCAGGCGGGGAAGGCCTCTGAGCCTGAGCCCGGGGAAAGATGAGGGAGGAGGGGAGAGGAAGGCACTAGACAAGGCAAACTTCCTCCACTTAATTCTTCCACCTGGAGCTGAGGAATGGAAGGAGAGATGTGGACATTGCTGTGGAAACCACAGGACTTATACAGACCTTCGTATCAGAACAGCTGCTTTTTGTAAAGACGTGAGGAATATACTACTTTTCTATGAAAACAATACAAACTTTAGGGTAGGGGAGGAGGGCACGGGGATTGGGAGGTACTAGATGGTGATGACGGAGACTTGACTTGGGGTGGTGAACACACAGGACAGTGTACAGATGATGTGTTGTAGAATTGTGCACCTGAAACCTGTATAATTCCGTTAATTAGTGCCACCCCAGTAAATTCAACAAAAAATAAAACTAAGACAACAAATACAGACTTGCTTTGAGGTTCACTGCAAGATCCACATGGCTATTTTAAAAGGGGGGAAACCAGGAGACTTCACCATCAAATGTCGCGCTTACAGTGACTTCTTGACCCGGACTCAGATTTTCTTGGCTCACTCCCCTCACCGGCCCTGGCTAGTGACGTCACTGTGCACCTGGGAAAGCTGCTTGCTCATGAACCTCATGGATAAGAAGCGAAGAAGCCGACCCAGGGACGCCCCTTCTTCCAGCCTCCGGCCACTCTCCTGCGTCTTATCCAGTCACCACCTTCAGAAGCATCTTTGGGACCAGCCAACACACGGTTTGTTTTCTGCCTTAACTTCTTATTGCTGAACACCATGAGCTCCCAAATTCATCAGAATTATGCCCCCGACGTGGAGGCTGTGGTCAACCCCCTGGCCAACCTGCCTCTGTGGGCCTCCCACACCTACCTCTCTCTCGGCTTCTATTTCGACCTGGATGATGTGGCTCTGGAGGGCGGCGGCCACTGCTTCCACGAGTTGGTGGACAAGAGCGAAGGCACTGAGGGTCTCTTAAAGTTGCAAAACAAGTGCGGTGGCCGCATTCTCTTCCAGGACGAGCTGAAGCCTTCCCAAGATGAGTGGGCAAAACTCAGGATGCCATGGAAGCCGCCCTGGCCTTGGAGAGGAACCTGAACCGGGCCCCTTTGGAGCTGCATGCTCTGGGTTCTACCCGCGCAGACACTCAGTTCTGTGACTTCCTGCAGAACCACTTCCAGGGCGAGGAGGTGAAACTCATCAAGAAGATGGGCTACACCTGACACCTCCGCAGGCTGACTGGGCTGGGGGAGTATCTCCTAAGAAGGCTCACCCTCAAGCACGACTAGGAGCTTTTGGAGCCCAGAGGCATTTCAGAGGCCCCTGTGCATTCCCCAGGTGTCTGGCTTTCATCTGAGCCTCTTCTCTCTGAAACCTATCCCATGCATTGGACCAAATGAAACAATAGAGCTTTTTCAGCAAAAAAAGAAAGAGGAGGAGGAGGAGGAGGAGGAGGAGGAGGAGGAGGAGGAGGAGGAGGAGGAGGAGGAGGAGGAGGAGGAGAAGCCGCCTTGTTCTGAGAAGTCAGTATTAAGAACATGTGTTCTTTCCTATCAAAGTTCTTCAGAATTTGTTTTCTGTTTGAAATCCTATCATGAGCTATGCAACCAAAATAGGTCCTCTGGCCTGGCCGGTGTGGCTCAGCATTTGAGCGTCGACCCAGAAACCAAGAGGTGGCCAGTTCGATTCCTGGTCAGGGCACATGCTTACAAGTTGCGGCTCAATCCACAGTGTGGGGCGTGCAGGAAGCAGCTGATCAATGATTCTTTCTCATCATTGATGTTTCTATCTCTCTTTCCTGCCCCCTTCCTCTCTGAAGTCAATAAAAATATATTTTTTAAAAATAAACCCTCGCCGAAACCGGTTTGGCTCAGTGGATAGAGCGTCGGCCTGCGGACTGAAGGGTCCCAGGTTCGATTCCGGTCAAGGGCATGTACCTGGGTTGCGGGCACATCCCCAGTGGGAGATGTGCAGGAGGCAGCTGATCGATGTTCCTCTCTCATCGATGTTTCTAACTCTCTATCTCTCTCCCTTCCTCTCTGTAAAAAAATCAATAAAATATATTTAAAAAAAAAAAATAAACCCTCTGTATGCTTGTAAGTTTAGATAGGTCGGAATTCAGGATTCAGGGCACGTAATACAGCCAGTTCAGGTCAGAGCTGGTGGGGATCTTCTGCTTCCTTTGGAACCAGAACATCCTCCATGTTACCAGTGAAATGTACCTGGGACAGGCTTGGTACTGCTTGAAGTGACTGTGTTTCCAATCACACTTCTCCCTTGCCTGGGAAGTTTAAGACATTTAGTTTGGCCTTTCATTTAGTCTCTATTATCATTGACAGGCTGCCTGGTCGGGTAAGTGGAGATGTATTGCTGTCGTGGGGAACAGAAGATGTGTTTACCTCCCCAATCTGTCTCTCACCAGCTGTGTGGCTGTGGTGGATCCTGTTATCACCCTGAATTTTGCTTTGCTTGTCTGTAAGGTGGGGATACAGACTGCTAGACCGCTGGGCCCACAGGGCTGCTGAGAGAATGAATCAGAGGAGATCAGGGAAGCACCTTGTGACCAGTACAACTCATGGAACTGTCAGGACCCTTCTGATGGGGCACATAGCATCATTTGTGAACCATTTGTTCTCTGTGGCAATGTGTTTATCTAACCTGTGGGTAGCTACCACCTCATCTACTTTTGCTAGTTTATCTGTTGTTAAGTGGCAGGAAAAAGATAGCGCACCAAGATGCAGATTTTACTATCTGGGTAACCTCGTGCAGGTGATGTAACCTTTCTGAGGTCATCACCAGTACAGTGGGAATCCTAATAGTTAATTTGCAGGGTTTCAAAGATTACAAGCAGCAGACGCTTGATACTTCATAATTACTTATTACTATGCTGTTCTCATTCCCCACCTCTGTTCTTCAGTTTTTCACAAGGGCCCCAAAAGATGGCCTGGATCCTTCACTTTAAAGCCCTCTGTCTTGAGGAACCTGGGACACTTCCCACTGGCACTGTACTGTTCACCTCCACTCAACCTATAAAAATAGACACTTTAGCACAGTGGTCCTCAACCTTCTGCCCCTTTAAATACAGTTCCTCATGTTGTGACCCAACCATAAAATTATTTTCGTTGCTACTTCATAACTGTAATGTTGCTACTGTTATGAATCGTCATGTAAATATCTGATAGGCAGGATGGTCTTAGGCGACCCCTGTGAGAGGGTCATTCGACCGCCAAAGGGGTCGCGACCCACAGGTTGAGCAGATATGAGCTATTTAGGTTACCTTTTGCTTTTGAGGGAGCTTCAATAGTTGGTGCCTTTTGAGGACTTTAGAGGTGAAAGTGCTCTAAGAAACCATCTAGCAAAGTGGTTCTCATCACAGCCTCCCCTTAGACATGAATTCCAATGCAACAAATCGTAAAGTGGAGAAAACTGTGTAAGTATTCATGTTCTTCTTTCCCCAAAATTCCTGTGAAATAGAGAAATATTACATAACGAGTAGCCCTGCATTTGTAAAAAGACAACAATCTTGTTAAGAAAACTATTTGTTGCAAACCATAATTAACGAGGTACCATCTGTGACATCCAGTGTTCTTTGCATGAGCTGTGACAATCCAGGCATATTTTAGGCTTTTTTTTTTTTTTAGCGCAGATGGGAAAGAGAAAAGGGTGTAACCAAGCAGAAGTGTGGCCTGAACTACCTGATCGGATGCATATGCTATGCTGTTGAGAAATTATTATTTATTATCTAGTATAAATACACTCATTTTCCTAGAAAACTTTATTTGCAAACTGTATCCAACTGTATATTCTCCCACTGACCCTAAACATTGCCTTGAGAATGCTTCTTACAAAATACCTGCTTCCTCTTCCATCCTCAGGTAGAGCTTAAGCTCCTGAACTTGGGATTCAGAACCTACATTTCAGTCCTTCCTGAGCCTCCAGATTTAGCTGTCATGGCCAGCCCTCTCTAGCTGCTGTTGCCCAATGACCATCCCACCAAATTCATACTCTAATGGCCCCCAAATATGTTGACCCAGGAGCCTGCCTGGAATGCCTCTCCATAGCCCATCTCTCCTCTCAGGTTGTCAAAGTCACACTGCTCTTCCAAGGTAAGACACTTCACCCAGTAATTTCTCTCGTCCGCTCTCAATGCTTTTTCTTAAACATCTGTAGCGCTCCTAAACTCTTACAGCACTTAGACAGTGTCTGTAAAAATAGCATGGCACTTCAGTTACCTGGGATATTTGCATTTGCTTAAGTCAAGTCTATTGAAGTATAATCTACATACAGCGAAACTGACTTTTTTGTAAGAATGTAGGATTCTATGAGATTTTTGTTAAAAAAAAGTGTCATTGAAGTATAATTGACATACAATAAACTGAATATATTTAAAGTGTAAAATGGGATAAGATTGGCATATGTATACACTGATGCGGCCACTACCGTAATTGAGATAACGAACATATCTGTCACCCCGAAGTTTCCTCATACACCTTTGTGAGTCTTCCCTCCCACTCCTCTCTGTAGCGTCCTGTTCCCAGGCAACCACTGGTCTGCTTTCTGTCAATACAGATTAGTTTGCATTTTCTAGAATTTTATGTAAATGGAATAATACAGCATGTACTTTTTGTTTGGCTACTTTCATTCAGCATGATTCTTTTAATATTCACTCACATTGTGCATATGCCAATAGTTCATTCCTTTTTGTTGTTTTGTATGTGTGGAAATGCTGCAGCTTGCTTACTAGTATTCCTTCACCTGTTGATATGGATATCTGGATTGTTTCCAGTTGGGGACTGTTACAAATAAAGTTGCTGTACATATTCAGGCCCAAGTATTTTTATGAATGTATGCTTTTATTTCTCTTGGGTACATACACAGGAATGGGCATGGCTGGATCAAATGGGAGGTGTAGAGTTTAATGTTTTAAGAAACTGCAAACCATCTTCCAATGTGGTTGTACCAGTTTACATCCCCACCACCCGTATGAGTATAGAGTTCTACTTGCTCCACGTGCTAACCAACAGTTGATATGGTCTATCTTTTTAAATGTAGCCATTGTAACTTGATTTTAATTTGCATTTCCTTAATGACTAATTTTGTTGAGAATCTTTTCATGTGCTTATTTGCCATCGATATAGCTTCTTTAGTGAAGTGTCAAAATTTGTTATTTGCCCATTTTTATTTTTTCTTATTGAGTTTTGGGAGTTCTTTATATATTCTGAATGTAAATTCTTTATCAGATATAAGATTTGCAAATATTTTCTCCCAGCCTATGGTTTGTCTTTCCATTCTCCTAACAAGGTCTTTCAAGTTGTAAAAGTTTTTAATTTTCATGAAGTCCAATTGCTTAATCTTTCTTTTCTTTTTAGTATGCTTTTGGTGCTACATCTAAAAAAAAAAATATGTAACCCAAACTGACAAAGAATTTCTCTTATGTTTTCTTCTAAAAGTTTGTACTTACAAGTTATACATTGAGGTCTGTCATACATTTAAGTTAACTTTTGTATACAGTGCAAGGTCTGATCAGATTTGGAGAGGCTGCTGATGAATACTTTTACTTTGAATTTAAAATGGCTCTGAAATATCCAAGTGACAATTCCAGTTGGAAGCTTGAAATCAGTATCTGGAGTCAGAAGATGGGACCCAAAACACAAACTGGGAACCCCTAGCCTGTGTGTGGTAGTTGACGGTTCTTTGAGAGAATGAGCATACTGAGGAATAAGAGAAAAAGTGAGAATTTAAAAGGGCGGAAAATGGAACCCTGACTAACAACAAAACTTAAAGGACAAGCAAAAGAAAAGGAATTAAGCTATTGGGCAATTTGGAGTCTTTCATGAGATTGAGGGGTGCTCTGAAAAGTGGGAGGAGAACCCAGAAAAGTGATGGCACTAAAGAAGTCAAAGGAGAAGAGAACTTCAAGAGAGTGAGCCATGCAAATGCTGAGAAAGGTCAAGTGAGATAAAGACTAAAAATGAACCACTGAGACATCCCATGTTCATGAACACACTTAATATTAAGATGGCAAAATTCCCCCAATAGATCTACACATTCAATAAAGTCTAATGGGCATGAGGCTTCTTTGGGGATGGTGAAATGGTTTTAAATTAGTTATAGTGATGGCTGCTCAGCTGCGAATATATTAAGAATCATTGAATGGTACTAAAGAGAATGGTATGGTATATGAATAATATATTTTAAAAAGGGGTATTTTTTTAAAAAGCACCGCTGGAGTTGCTCAATGGGAGTTATTAGTGACCTTAATGAGAGCAGTTTCCATAATGATGGGAGTACTAGAAAAGGGGAAGCTTTAGAAGGCCTGTTAGTCAGAGAGAGGGAGAGGGAGAGAGAGAATCTCATAGAGCATGTGTGGGTCAGGTGTGTGTGTGGGGGGGGGGGGGGACAGTGTGAAGTTCTAGAGCCCACTGAACTTGAGTTTCAAACACTGGGTGAGGGTCTTTCTTGTCTCTGATTTGAAAAGGGAAAAAATTGCCCTAGCTGGTTTGGCTCAGTGAATAGAGTGTTAGCCTGCGGACTGAAGGGTCTCAGGTTTGATTCCGTCCAAGGGCACATGCCCAGGTTGCGGGTTCGATCCCCAGTAGGGGGCATGCAAGTCTCCCTTTCTCTTCCTCTCTGAAATCAATAAAAATATATTGTTGAAAAAAAGGGAAAAAATTTCTTCCTAAAATCTGTCTAGGTGTGGCCTTTTCTTCCCTAAGATAATGTGGTTGTTTTCTCCAGGAGTTTCCATCATTGACACCTTACCAACTAATTACTCTTCATTAGTTAGGATTCAGGTAAGGGAAAGGATCACACTGCAAAGAATGTTATAGTCCCGTGATTATAAATTAATCTTTATTTAATATTTATTCTTTAATCTCAAGAATATGGCTTTAATATCAAGGAAGCAAAATGCCAGCATCTCTGAAAAATGTTGTATTTGCCAGCCAAAAAATAGGACTAATGCCATCTACATGGAAGAATATAAAACTGCAGTTATTTTCAAATTACTAAATAAATCTCCCCCACACCCCACTAATATCTGAACCTAGATAACCATTTTGGAACTCTAGAACATATCCAAGGACCATTCCAATTAACCTATTTCCTAGAATTTATAACCATTTGGTTATGGCCTTTTACCTGAACTCAATTTCTGGGTTCATTATAGTCCTAGGTTTGAGTATTACCACAGTATTTCTAAAATCTTTGTGTGTGTTTTTTCTGAATGCTTAAACTCAGTCCCAACTGAAATCTCTTGATAATAAATCCTTCATGTTAATAAAGAATTGGTGGTGGAAACTACATTAAAAGGATAGTGGCGTGTCATCTTTATCAATTTTCCTATCTCTAAGCCATACATTATATCCTGATGAGTGCTCTGATCCTGGGATCAGAAATGTAACAACAATTAGTACCATAGGGGACTGGTTCAGATGTGATACTTTTGCAAAGGAAGAACTTCTAACCTCAGCAATTATTCAGTGTGGGCAGCCTTCTTGCCATATCTCATTTTCATCAGTTGGAAGCTCACTGATGTTAATCTTGGTTGAACAGTTTGCATATGGATTGAATACCTTTTTAGCCATGATTGAAGACAATTGTTAACCTTCCTTCTATAGGAATGTTGGCACAGAAGCCAGAAACGACGCAGTTCAGAAATAATTTTGTTACAGAGACGTATATAGCTCCTGACGCAGTGTTATGTCATCATTCTGCCCTCAGCCATCCTGACTCACCCTTTGCGTTGGTGTTCACATTGAATTAACATAAAGCCAGGACAAAAATATCTCTATGTCACCTTAGGACAGTGGTTCTCAACCTTCCTAATGCTGCGACCCTTTAATACAGTTCCTCATGTTGTGGTGACCCCCAATTTCATTGTTACAAATTGAACATAATTAAAGCATAGTGATTAATCACAAAAACAATATGTAATTATATATGTGTTTTCCGATGGTCTTAGGCGACCCCTGTGAAAGGGTCGTTTGACCCCCAAAGGGGTCGCGACCCACAGGTTGAGAACCGCTGCCTTAGGAATACTGACTCGTTTACTTTTTGTTGTGTAACTATTCCCTTATTATTCACTTTTACTAATGCATATAATATTCATTTTAAATGATCGTAGCTTTATTTACAGGAGAAACACTGTGTAGTGATTTAACAGAGTGGTTAGGAGCATACACTCGTGGGCCACCATGCCTGTATTTACATCTCAGCTCTGCCACATGTAACTGTTTAACCTTGGGCAAGTGGCCTGACTTTTCTGTGCCTCGTTTTTCTCACAAGTAAAATGGGAATAGCAGCACCTCACAGGACTGCAGTGGGAATCAGATGAATTAATCACATCAAGTGCTTAGAACAGTGCTGAGTGCACACACATCCTTAGTGTTAGCCACTGTGATTAGCTCTTATCTTACATTAACTGAGAA
The DNA here is from genome assembly GCF_963259705.1 of Myotis daubentonii. NCBI lineage: Eukaryota > Metazoa > Chordata > Mammalia > Chiroptera > Vespertilionidae > Myotis > Myotis daubentonii. Next base: position 11,124,613 of record NC_081840.1, read on the forward strand.
AACGGTTCACATTATAAAATGTCAATCTAAATACTAAGTGCAGTACTAGAGCTGGAGGAAATTCCCATGAGCTAAAGCAGCACTTGCATGCCCTGCAGAAGGAAAGGTTAAAGCCTAAAGCTCAGGGTCAGGACCATGGGTCCGTCACGGCTGTACCACCGGTCCCTGGGCAACTCCAGACCCTAGAACATACCTTCCTTCATCTGCACCTCGAAGACACTCTCCACGTATTCTCGGAGGTTACTTCCAGCCTATGCCTTAAATTCACATGGTTTTGTCCTGTCAGCTCAGTAGTACTATTTACACAAATCTGAACAGAAACGAATAGGCACCTGTAAAATAGTGTTCAGGAAGTTAAGAAGTGAAAAATAACATGGACAGATTCCAAAGTCCAAAATGCACATTTGAGTGTCCCTGTCCCCTTGACACACGACCTTGAACAAACACCTTAAGGAGAGTTCCTCTAATACAGTCTGGGGCCCGTCCAGGATTTACAACGCACAGAACTGGGACCTGGCCTGACCTTCCTGGGGCTGAGCACAGGTGGAATCCTGGCCTGTGACCCCATTTCTAATCCTGAGGTTCTGACACTAACAATGTGATAGCCCAAAAATAGCTTCTCAGGAACAAAACCGACTTGGTGGTGCATCATTTCAAATAAAATTAAAATGATGACTTGATTTCTAAGATTACGGACTTCTGAAAGACGTTTTTATCTGAGCTCCCTGAAATAAAATCTCATGAAAAATAACAGAATGATGGTGTTTTACACACTGATTTATTTTAAAGCATAATACATAGGAAAATGTAGAGTCTCTCACAAAGTATCTGATAAATACTTTAAATAAATCTCTAATTAGAGTAAATATACACATTTTTAGGCATAAAAATGCAAGTTTCAGACCTCTTTAGCTACATGATAGCTAATGGCAAGCTTAAGAATAGTAAAAATGTGCATTTATAAAACTTTGAGGAAATTCATGAAAATGGTTTATAAACATTATAAATAAACACGCACTATATAATGTGGGAGAGGCTTCATGATCTACTTACAAATGCTGAAATCCTGTCTTTTGTAATATTACAAAGTTATTATAAAAGTTTTAATTTACATTCTTGTTTAAACTCCCTCGTGTCATCCTCACTAATATCAAGCACAGGTCTGTATCACATATGTAAATAAACACACTTATTTTTCCCTCATACAATACCCCATCGTAAAAATCCACTCGGTCTAAGGAGCAATCAGAGCACAGCAAAGTGCTGCTTTAACTGCTTAATTAAGTGCTGGGTGTCCACGTGATCCGGAAATGCGGCCTCAGACTTCCGAGCAGCAACATAGCTTCTCTGCAGATCTCCAATCTGCAAGAAAGACCAGAATAAGACCACAGAATAAAACTCCCAAAAAATGAGCAAGGGAGTCAAAGCAAGACATACTATCTGCACACTGTCCAAACTCAAATGGTTCCCAAGGGTAAACTGCTTGATTATGCTATTTGGAATGTAGAATTCGTTCACCTAGATGACAAGTCTGACTTGAAAAAATATGAGAAAAAGAAAATAACCAATTATATAAATAATTTCCTTGCTGTAAATGCCAATTACTGAATCCTTCCCAAACCCAGCAGCTCCTTAATGAGTATATTTTTAATGACTAAATGTCATATCTTAAAACATAAAATAATTCTTCTGCAATCCATAATGGTATTAAGTTTAGGCAATATTCGGTGATAACGTTCTTTAAAGTTTATTACAAGTTCCCTTAAGGGAAGACATATGTGTTTATAATAATTGTGTTTAAAAAATCATTTCTTTCCGGAAGTTATGGTTAGAATGCCCTTATTTATCTGTATGATTTTTTTAAAAAACCAAATTGCTATAGAAAGAGAATACCTTATCAGAGATTGTTGCAAAATTAAAATGCGGCTCATACATGTGGGGTGCTAAAGATGACGCAGTTTGCAACAGCGCTCTTGCCTGTGTAAAGAAAAGAAAAAGCAAAGGTATCTGAGCAGATGTCAGCACTATATTTGCGGGGGGGGGGGGGGGGGTTTGTAAAGAATCCTTTACCCAAGATAGGACCTTAATAAACACGATGTGATAAATACAGATGACATTCCTCATGTAATACAACTTACCAATATACTAACTACGTATATTTTCCAAAACTAGATTAATACTAAAATGTTTCAAAATATGGTGAAAATAAGGGAACTGAAAACTTCAGTAGATTTAGTTATTTGAGAACTGCTGTTCCTGTAAAGTTTATATTTCAATATGACAACTCAAAATATAATCTTCTCAATGCTAAAAAAAAAAAAAAAAAAAAAAAAAGTCTTGTTAATCCAGTGTGTGTTGCTGTTGACTGGTTGAGTGGGCTCCTAATGATCTGTTCTCTAATACAACAACAAACACAACCAAACGCCACAGCAAATTTCGAAGCTCCGTGCTCTGTGCTGGGTGGCAGTGAGCATGCGTTTCCTATTCTGCTGCCAGTGCCTGAGGGTCTCCTTGACACCAAGTGTGAGAAGGCCTTTCTAAGGAGGGGATGAAGCTGAGACCTCAGTGACAAAAAGAAAAGTCACTGCAGGATCTGCAAGAACTTTCCGAAGGCCCTAAAGTAAGGACAGTCCCTGCATGTTTGCAGAGCAGCAGGCAGCTAACGTGTCCGGAAGTCAGTACGAAAGGTGGACAGCAGTCCTCCCTCATCCACGGGGAAACGCTCCAAGACCCCAGCGGATACCTGAAACCAGGGATAGCACCAAACCCTGTACATTCTATGTTTTTATTATACATACACACCGATGATAAAGTTTAATTTATAAATTAGGCACAATAAGAGGTTAACAACAATAGTAAAATAGAACAATTATGACAATATACGTGATGTAAATGTCCTCTCCCCCCCACCCCTTCCTCTCTCTCTCATAACCAATCTGATAACTGAGACAGCTACTAAGTGTCTGATGTGCAGCGTGGACACACTGGACAGAGTGATGATTCCCGTCCTGGGCAGGATGGAGAGGGATCGCACTCAGGATGGCGCTCAATTTAAAACTCCTAAGTTGTTATTCCTGGAATTTCCCATGTAACATTTTAGGACCATGGTTGAGTGCGAGTAACTGAAACCAAAGAAAGTGAAACCGTGGGGAAGGGGGGACTGCGGCAGCGGCAAAAGGTGTCGTCTGAGAGAGAACCAGAGGCCACATGCCACGGGGCCTCCTAGGCCAAGGGCTGAAGTCCAGGTTTTACTTCAAGTGAAAAGAGAAAGCCTCTGCAGGATGCTAAGCGAAGTAGTAATAAAATAATCTTGTTTGTTTCTTCAAAATCCCTGCGGCTGTCCTGAGGAGGATGTCTTAGAGGTCACACCTACTTGCTGACTTGGAAACAAAAAGACCAGCAAGGAGACTCTTGCATTGGTCCAGGCAGGAGGTGAGAGCAGGTGGGAGAGGGTGGTGGGGAGAGGAAGGTGGCCGAGTTCAGGACGAGGCTTGGAGGTAGGCCTGACAAGGGCTTGTCGACCACGCTGGGGACATGGGGTAGCAGGAGAGGCAGTCCGAACAGGAGGTTTCCAGGGTACCTCCTAGGATTCTGGCTTGAGCAGCTCCCTGGTGGGTGGGGATTGTGAATGATGCAACATTTTCCTACCACAGGGAAGACTGGGGGGTGCAGGTCTGTCCTGATAAACTATGTGCTCTGTTTCGGAGACAAGTGACTCGTGCCAGGCCACATCACTAATGCGTGACAGGCTGGGTGGGATTCAAACCCGGGCTCCCTGTTAAGTTACAGCCGGTGGAGGCGCTGCCGGGACAGCTTTTCTTTGGAGACAGCAGCCTGTCCACTGTGCACGCAGGGCGCTGACCTGTTCCACGTGGCCCTTCCGCATCTCCAGCACGGCCAGGTTGTTGTAGGCCTCGGCGTGGTGGTTGTTGTTGACCAGAGCCAGCCTGAGGCACTGGTGGGCCAGATTCGTGTCTCCTACTCCCTGCAAAAGCAACACACATTTCCGCACACGCCGATCCACACACTTCCTCCTGCCACCTCCTCCCGTCCGGACAGCAAGTGCCAATCATGGGAGTCAAGTGGGGAATCGTATGTGAGAGGATTTACCCCGGGAATACAAAAGGAGTATGGTGACCCTTAGAAACCTCTACATTGCTACCTAAGACTGTTGCCAAGCCTGGATTCACAATTCCTGAAAATGCCTTCAGACGGACTTGCACTACCTTTTCTATGACAGAAGGGATGTGAGAGGAGCAACATACCACAGCTATATGTCCCAGGTTGTACCAGACATCAGCTGCCTCTTCTTCGTTTTCAGCCAGAGAGAGGGCACGTTCGAATGAGGTCAGCGTCATGTCGTACTGCTGGGCGTAGAAGCAGCAGAGCCCCAGGTTGTTGAAGAGCTGGCAGTTATAGACGCCCATCTGCAGGAGGCGCCTTTTTGAGAAGAGGAGACATATTTGGGTGTCAGACCAACTTTACAAATGTTTAGACACATGTATTTTTTACAAAGTTAGAAATGAACTTATTTTATAATTTTAACACCCCCAAATAGAAATAGAAAGTATTGAAGTTGATGAAAAAATGTTAAAGCAAATACAAAAGCATGCCTTTTTTAACAGTACCAGTTATGGGAAATGTGTCCAGAGGCAAGGTCAGACACAACTTCTGTAAGTTTTTTCCCTCCAAAAAGCTTGGTTAGAGAATCAAAATAAGACATAAATAGTCACAAAAAGTAAAACCCACACATTTTTGCTTCATAAAGCTCTCGTACCCATAGCTAAGCTCCTAAACCTCCTGATCTAATTTGAGGATGTTTAGCATTTACTTCCACGTTTTCAGTTGAGTGGGTCCTGTTTTTGGTGATAAGTATTTTGTGGTTTAGCTGCATCTACCGACCTCCAATGGGCTCCCACCAAGGAAGACAGACCGCTACAGCTCAAGAAGCCCATTTGCTTCTACGCATCATTAATCCCACAGGACAAAGGACAAGAGTTCAGATAAGCAAATGAAATCCAGCCCAGCTGCCCTGAGGAACCCGTGACCTGCTTGGGGCAGGGGAACAGTCAGCTGCGTGACTCAAGACAGCACTGACATGATCACTTATATGTATCTGGGAAGAACTTTTGTCAGTTGCCAGTTACCTCCTTGTATTACCTAAGGGCTGAAGAGGAAATCAAAATTTAAAAATTAATCCAGAAATAGGCTGTAGGATAAAATAAGTCTGTTCTCAAAAGAGAACCAGAGAACAGAATTCATTTAGACTGAAAAATTTGTTGGACAAAAGTTGACAATACTTCACAAAACACAGGATGCTGTTTCAGGTCCCCATTGGGGCTCAGAACCTGGGGCCTGCTTCTCTTTGCAAATCTCACACCCATCTCAGCTTCAAGGTCATTAGAGTATACACTAGAGGCCCAGTGCATGAAATTCATCCATGGGGTGGGGGGGTCCCTCAGCCCGGCCTGCACCCTCTCCAATCTGGGACCCCCTCAGGGAATGTCCAACTGCAGGTTGGGATCGGGCCTAAACCGGCAGTTGGACATCCCTCTAGCAATCTGGGACTGCTGGCTTCCTAACCACTTATTTGCCTGCCTGCTTGATCACCCCTAACCACTCTGCCTGCCTGCCTGATCGGCCTAACCACCTCTGCCTGCCTGCCTGATCGCCCCTAACTGCCCTCCCCTGCCGGCCTGGTCGCCCCTAACCGCCCTCCCCTGCCGGCCTGGTCGCCCCTAACTGCCCTCCCCTGCCGGCCTGGTCGCCCCTAACTGCCCTCCCCTGCCGGCCTGGTCGCCCCTAACTGCCTCTGCCTCGGCCCCCGCCACCGTGGCTTTGTCTGGAAGTACGTCCAAAAGGATGTCCGGAAGAGGTCCCGTCTAATTAGCATGTTACCTTTTTATTAGTGCAGATTAGTATAGATAATGGCATTAATGAAGGCAGAGATGGTGAGATGGAGGTGCTTCCAGCAGCCATTAAACTGTTACTGGTCAATGACAAAATGGCTACTTTGTATGTGAGAGGATTTATCCTGGGAATACAAAATGAGTATGGTGACCCTTAGAAACCTCTACATTGCTATCTAAGACTGTAATGCCATAGGGTTAAACACTCAGGTGATTATCGGGGTGTGTTTCTGCAAGGTGCCAAATATCTGTGCATTTCTAAAGTTTGAGAGGTTACTTTTAATGCTCATAAAACACCTGGGTGTTTGAGTTTCTAGTCTCATACAGACATGGCTTATACACTATTTCTCTACATTTGCATTCCCTCTTTATTACTGTCTCGCCAATATTCCACAGGAAAGGAGTCTCACAAACTGAAGGTAGAGCTCACCTGTAGAAGCGGAGGGCGACTTCTGGTTGATCGGAATAAAAGTGGTTGCTCCCAATGCATGCAATGGCCTCCATGTGAGTGTTGTCCTGTTTCAAAACTTCTTTGTAGTATTCGGAGGCCGATGAGATATTGTTCATTTCCTATTCTCCAGCAAGACAGAAGAGCAATAATTGACTGATATTGCCAAGACGTCACTTTCTGACTGGTTTACATTTTCTCATTCAGTAAGTATTTATTAAGAACCTACCAGACTGTTCTAGGGCCTGGGGACACAATATAAACCAAAGAGATAAAGTTACTATCCTCAAGGAGACTGCATCTGGTAGGGAAGAGCAACAAATGAACACATATGTGATGTGATGTTGGGCAAGGACCGGGATGGAGAGAAAAACAGAGCAGGGTGAGGAGAGGGAGGCTGCTGCCTCAGAAGGGGCTGCGGAGGGGTGCCGTGTGCACAGGCCTGGGTGAAGTGAGGGCTGAGGCCTGAGCACATCTGCTGTACATACAAAACATCTCTACCGGCACGTGCAGTGTAGGCTGCGATGCTAGGACAAACTTCACTAGTGAACGCTAAAGCCGCTGTCACATAAAGAGAAAAAGAACACGCTGGAAATCTTTGTGCGGTAAACGATGCGCCAGGGAAACGAACTGTAACTTCAAAGGGAATGCCGCATCCGACCAGCTCACGTCTGTGCTTAGTCCTGATCACCCTGCGGGCGCATGGCACTGTCCCCACGAGGACACTTTCCTCTCGACATCTTCCTTCCTCTGAGTGCGAAGTGAAACTCTCCCTTCCTCACAAAGCCCTCCCCTGTGCACCCATAACAGGATATGTTCCTCCAACTCCTGGCCAACGCAAAGCAGGGCAAGGAAGAAGGTAGCTGGTTAAAGGATCTGTGCCCTATCGCAGCCATGGCAACAGTGACTACCACAGAGGCGTGGAGGGAACTCTGACCAGCAACCACGACACTCTCTGCCAGCACTTCCTGCCTAAGGAAGACCGGCCGAAGGACTGGGATGTGAGAAGACAGAGCATGAAGGTGCAAGAGCATCGGAACGGTCAACCCTATACATGAATGCCACTGGGTTCACAGCCCAATTTATTACCCTTCCTTCCCAAGCTTCTTGGTCAAAATTCTGTTCAATGTGGAGTCACACACGTAAAGATACAGAGATATAGAATTTTTATTGAATGATCAAAGTTTTCTATTTACACTAGAAGCCCGGTGCATGAAATTCATGCGGGGGTGGGGGGGTGGACAGGGGTAGATCCCTCAGCCCAGCCTGCACCCTCTCGCAATCCGAGACCCCTCAGAGGATGTCCGACTGCCGGTTTAGGCCCGATCCCACAGGCAGTCGGACATCCCTCTCACAATCCGGGACCACTGGTTCCTAACTGCTTACCTGCCTGCCTGCTCGCCCCTAACCACTCTGCCTGCCTGCTTCATCACCCCTAACCACTTGCCTGCTTGATCACCCCTAACCATTCGCATGCCTACCTGAACGCCCCTAACCACTCTGCCTGCCTACATGATTGCCCCTAACTACTCACCTTCCTGCCTGATCTCCCCTAACCACCTCTGCCTCAGCCCCCTGAGGCTTCATCTGGAAGGACGTCCGGAATGATGTCCAAACGTTCGTTTGGCTGTCCGGTTTAATTAGCATATTATGCTTTCATTATTATAGATGTTTATCAAAACTATATTTCAAAAAGAAAAACAACCTTTCCAGACAATTCAAAAATACTACCGTTTTTCTTTTTTAAAGTGATGCATATTCATTACAGAAAATCTGGAAAATATTGAAACTGTAAAACCAAAAATGAAAATCATTCATATACTACTACCCAGATATAGAAACTATTAATATTTTCCACTCTTTTTCTAACAAAATAATTTTTAAAATATCATAACTAGCATTTCAAGGCATTTAAAAGAGAACAGAGATGCTTCTATTAAATACTATATTGGAAGTCCTAAACAATAAGATATTTTTTAGTTTGGTAAGATAATTGAAATAAGAAATGAAACCATTTGTAGCTGATGATTATTTTATTACTTAGAAATTTTAAGAGAACCTGTGGATAAGGAATTAAAATTTAAAGAGTAGTTAGCCAGGTTGCTAGTATCAAATCTACTTTTAAAAATTAATGCATTCCTACTATCCAGAAATAATCAAACAGAAAATACGATAGAAAAGAGGATCCCATTCATAGTTATACGCAGGAATACATCTGTGCAGAAAAAGTTAACATAGCAGGTCTGAGACTGTTATTCTTAGAAAGGTCGGTTTACAAGGTTGGCCCCTGGGCGGCATCTCAGAACTTTGTTAGTTCCCTAGATTGATATAAAACTTTCCCAAATGGTAAGAGTGGCTCACCTCACCTACACCGTACAAACAATATCATTTTTGCTGAACATGTGTTTGACTTTTGGGAGTCTGGGATTTGGGTACGTGATAGGCAGAGGGTGCCTATATGACCCGCCCCTAGTAATAACCTTGTACACCAAGTCTCCAATGTGCTTCCCTGATAGACACCGCTTGGCACACGTGGTCATAGCCTGTGGCTGAAAGAACAGGTGTGTCCTGTGTGAGTCCATGGGGGGTAGGGGGGTGTGGGGGACTCTTGGAAACTCGTGCCTGTTTTCCTCTGAACTCTGCCCCAGGTGCCTCTTCCCTTTGCTTCAGATCTTTCTAATAAATCACCCAATTTCAGGGTGGTTTTGGAGACTCCCCAACAAACCATTTTTATGAGATAATTACAAAATATGTTGCAAAACAAAAAAAAAAGAGATCAAAACAAAAGGAGACATATTGAGAGTGGGAGGAGAGGCAGCCCACCCCACCCCCTCATTCTTGTATTCAACTCAAGTCCAATCACTATCCCTGCACAGTTATTTTTAATGGTTCTTGACAAGTCAGTCCTAAAATCAATATGGGAGAGCAAAGGGCCAAGAATAACCAATTGTGAAGAAGAACAGGTACAGGGAGTTATTGTAAAGCTAAAGTAATTAGGCAGCAGGGAGGATACCTCAATGGGGCTTTTCATGGAATTTGTCAACATGATGCTAAAGTTTATAAAAAATAAGCAAAGTCCAAAATAGCCAAAACATTCCTCATAATGATGAACAAAGTGCCCTACCAAATAGCAAGTTTTATAAAACCACAGTAATTAAGATGATATAATATTGGCATAAGGTTAGACAAACAGACGAATAGGACAGAACAGAAGGCCCCAAATCATATCTACCATATGTAGAAAAAAAATTATAGTTGACATTACAGACCTTAGGAAAAGGTCCATAATGTACAATAAAGGTACTGGGACCACTGGCAATCTATAGAAACTAACTTAAATCCCTATTTCATACTCTTCTCTATACATTTATGTATGTTTGAAATACTGCTTAAAAAAAGTCAGCTTTACTAAATGCATACACTAAAATCTCTTACTCTGTTGGTAAACTACAGGCCATCAGTTCTAGTTTTATAAATTGTTCTCCTTGCTAGGCCCCCACAGGACAATGGGCTTACTTAAGAAGCATGTAACCTCAATTTTACATCAACTTTTTGAATACTTTGAACATCACCTCATAGATCCTGGCAATTCCACAAAGTAGGGTTACTTCTCCTGGAAACTTATCTAAGCCTTGTTTGAAAAGGTTTAAAGCAGTCACAGGTTGATCCAATGAGGTGTAAACCTAAAACCAAGACACAGTTCAGTAAAAGTACTGGTTCTTAAAATAATATAGTATTTGTTATGACAATTGGTTACATAATTGCTTAGTAACAAATTATCTCCTAGATATTACAGTAAAAATTGTGTAGGATTTCCAATAATGATGTTATCATTTTATCTTCACATGCTGTATATGAAGCATTCATTCATTTATTCCTTCAACAAATGCTTATTGTGGGCTTATTATTATCACAAAGATGGAGCAGTGAGTAGACAAAGATCAGGGGAAACTCTTTTTAGGATAGAAGACATGAATATGTCTATAGGCTGGCCAAAAGAATCAATTATGAGACTGAAATTGAAAACACTGGAGAAAGAAGGGAACAGGCCCTGAGAAAGAGCAGCAGGGGAGACCTTGTGGAGACGGTGGTTTGGGAAAAGGACCCTCAGAAATAGAGGGGAAACAGATTTGTGAGGAGTGTGGTCAGGCTGTTGAGAGAGTTGGCACTTGATGGCTTTCATTTAATTAGCAATCAGGATATTAGCATGAATAACCCACATAGAGAATATAAAAGGAATCTCTAAATCAGAGAATTATTTTATGTATAGAAACATAAGATTATGGCTTTCTTCCTTCATGACCATGGGTCCTCTATTTCTTCCTCCACAGCTAGTTTGTGCTTTGAAGAGGCCCAAATAGATACACAGAAAACTGTTTACAGTGTTTATTACCAAAATATAAGACTAGCGAGAAAGCATGGGTGAAAATTTTTTCAACTTTTACCTTATATATTTTTAACTTCTTTTTAAAATTGAATAAATTATATAATTTAATATGCTAAGTAATATAAAATATTGACTAATTATTTTTAAATTAACCATCTAGAATTGTAAGAAATAATTCTGTTCCTAAAATCTGCTGATCCCTATTACTTAACAATCATTCCTTCATATATTAAAAAAATAAGTAAATTTTACCTGTATAAAGTCATGCAGACAATGGATTTAAACAAATTAATTTATGGAAAAATAAGTCAAACCATATAGTTAACATAGTTAAAATTAAAAGTACATTTTTTTAACCATGTGGCAAGTGGTTATCAACAAGAAAATAGTCAAATAGTATGACCTGAATTTTAATTTCAAGCTGTCAGAAAAGTTTAAGTCTACTGTAATTCTTAGTAACTTCTTTAAGAGTTGAAGTTTAATATATAAGGTGCAGTAGATTTAGGTACCAGACAGTTCAATTGTGTTTGGAACCACTGTACACGCACTAAGATTAGCACACTAAGTTCATAACACAGCTTACATTTGTTTTCTTTCAATACGCTAATGTTTAATACCTATTTACGACGTAGTAGCACTTCCATGTATAGCTCATCTTCTTTTCAACCTCCTTCACCACACTTTTCAATTGAAAAAATTCTTAGAGGTATGGCACGATGACATCACAGCCACTAATTCATCAAATGTTTCGTTTAAAGTAGCCTTGGTGAGGGTCAAGAAGTAACTTTACCCCGATACTGAAAATTCTAGGTGTGCCCTCACTTCTGCTGTGGCTGTGGGTGGCACGATGAGGCAGGGAGTAGGCTCCGGAATCAGAAAGTCCTGGGTCTGAATGCTGGCTCTCAACAGCCAGGTGACCCTGAAATCTCACTGACCCTCCTGGATCTCCTTTTCCTTAAAAGCAGAAAGGAAATAATAACCTTGTGGAGTTGCTGTAGGGATTAAATTAAATGTGTATGGAACAGATCTGATACAATTCCTTACACTGAGTAGGTGGTCCATACAGGGAAAATATTGTTTTTGTTATTACGGCAGAGCCAAGAAGTAAAGGACCTATATAAGAACAACCCCTGTTTTACACAGTCTGCTTAGGTGGGAGACTGTGTTATAAAAAAAAAAAGGGGGGGGCTCTATGGAGCCTGCACCCATAGGAGTGGTAAGCCCGTGATATTTTCTTCTGCTCTAATGGGCAATCTTTCAAATCTTTTTCATGGCCATCAATTTCTCCCAAAATGGTTCTTCTCTATATGGTCTCACATTTTCCCTTGCTAAAAAGAAAAATAAGTTAAGTCTGAACATATTAGCTTGCCAAAATATTCCTGAAGAACCTAGCAACTCTCCCCATGCGCTGGCCAGAATTTACACAGTTCTGAGGAGGCAGATTCAACTCAGATTGGGAACACTTACCTTTGCCAAGTAGAGATATGTATCTACCATTTCCTGCTGCTTCAGAGCTGATTTAAACTGCTTTTCTGCTTCACGATACATTCCTAACCTAAGAAAAGCCATTAAAAAATTAGGCATGCATCTTAAAAATACATACTCTAATATGCATTCATACCCTAAAGGCTTTGGATAGAGACAAATTACATCTATTAAGAGTAAGCACGTAAAAAGAAGGTAATGCCCCCCCATATATTAATATTAACATGTAGTTTGCATAGTTTAGTAAAACATTGTCTAGTCCCATAGTCACTGTCTATCTAACCCTCAAATGCTGTGTAGCCTGCTGCAGTCTAGTCACAGCAGGACCAAGAGCTGCTGGTGAGCCGGGTCATACGGGTTCACCACCCAGAGAGCTTATGACCAGCGGGACATATGGCAAGTGACCTGGATAAATGCTTAGAGTCTCTATTTTACTGGAAGAGCTAAAGGATGCCCTTTCTTAGAAACCGTCATTTGCTCTGAGACAAAAATCCAGATTTTAAAACCGTTTTTAAACAATTTTGATGTAAGTCGTAATTGCCACTTGAGTTATACCATTTTTTTATTCTAGAAACATTTTCTTTTCCTCCTTTGGTGTCCGATGCCGACTGTCCTGGCCTCCCACTGTGAGATTTGTTCCTTGTTTAACTGTAACTGTCCTGGTGTCAGTACCCACCTCTTCTGCCCGAAGAACATTTCGTTACCTCTAACTCAATCATTACAGCATACTCAGCCTGTCTTTAGCAGGTTTGTTGGGCTTTTTTATAACTACTCCCCCCGCCTCCCCACCCCCCGAGCCCTCTAAGAGCTACTTAGGCACTTTAATATTGCTCTTACTTTGTGAAATAAAGTCAGGACAACACACAGTATGTTCCACTGTGCTGCTTTCACTTAAAGGCTAGAAAAGATAGCTTTGATCTCTTTCCTAACCTAAGCCTCAAGCAGTGGTGTGGCTATACCCTAATAGCTATTGGAAGACACAGGATTAAAGGGGTTAAAAGTGACCCCCACACACACACAAAAAACTGGCCTAAAGTTAGAGGATATATGATACAACAGAAGCCCCCACCTCTTCAAAGATCTCACAACTTTTACAAGGTGTAGTTATTAAAATTTTACCAAAGACGCTAGAAGTTCTGGCAAACAGCATATTTATATACATAACTTGAACTGAACGTGCAAGTCTGAAACACGTGGCTGAAGTTCATCACTGACTTCCATGAGCACCTCATTATCCACGAGAGTCTGTATATTTTTATCTAGTAAGTTGTCTCTTTCCAAAAATGATTGAAAAGGGATTACAGCAAAAAGACACATATAAACAAAAATATGAATACAGAAATAGCTTTTTTTAAAAAAATAAAATAAAAGCAAGGAGATGGAAGCATAAACCAATTTTTAAAAAAAAGCAATCAGAGATATTGAGATACCCAGAAACCAGAGAAAAGGAAGTCTTCATTACTGCATCCTTAGAGCTCATTTCTCTAGTACTATCAAAAGGAATGTACCACCTGGGTTCTTGTGCAAAGGAAATGGAGTGGGCCATGTACACAGCAAGTGTAATGAAAACATCAGTCAAATACATGAACACAGGCCAATATCAGAGTCAGAGTCCAGAGATAATCCCCACCAAATGCCAACGTTTCCTTAGCAATTTAATTCAATAATTATCAAGCACTGACTGCATGCACATTTCATGATGGTAAGGAGACACAAAGGTGACGGCAACAACCATGTCCCAATAAAGACTGAAGTAAAACACGCTCACAGGTAAACTTCGTATCACGGCAATGAGACCCAAAGGTGCTTGGAGAGCTCAGAGGAGGAGCGGACCAATGTAGTTTCAGGGAGAAAGCAACAGACAAGATTTTGACCAATAGGGTGAGGTGAGGGTGAGGGGACATTTCAGACAAAAGCAAACTACCAGAATCAGCACACAGGCAGGAGATGCAGAGCATGGTGGGGGATGCCAAGTTGTCCTGGCTTAGCTGAAAAGGAGGACACAATTAGGAATGGGAGAGGCGGGCAAACGTGCAGCCTGAGACAAGACCTTGGATACCACCCCTAAAACTCAGACTTCATTCTAAAGGTAATGAAAGTTAGCCAGAGAAGCCAAGAGCTGTGCTTTCACAACAGTACATGGACAGTAGGAAAGACTGATGGAGGCAAAAAAAAAATACACACACACACACACACACACAGAGTGGCCAGATTATTATGACCACCCCATCAGTACAATGAAGTGAAATAGTTATGCAAATAATAATAATAAAACCTTGAGAGTATTTGCTTAGCAAGTTTTCAATATTCAGTGTTTTTGCAAGTGTCAATGAAGTACTGATGCAGTGGTCATAATAATCTGGCTGGTCATAATAATCTGGCCACTCAGTGTGTGTGTGTGTGTGTGTGTGTGTGTGTGTGTAGTAGCAGACAATTCAGGTAAGAAGCTAATGTAATAATTCAAGCAAATGCACTAAATGCCAGAATGAGGGCAGGGGTGGGACTGGATAATAAGGGAGCAACTGTGAAAGCTACTGCAGAGGAAGGACCAGAACTTTTCTGCAAAAAGATGGAAGTCAGTTTGGGGCTACATCGCCTGATAGTCCATCCATCCTTGGCCTCCCCAGTTGAAATTAGGAGATTTCTCTAGGTTCCCACTGCACCTGCACCTGCTTCTATCACAGTGGGATCCGGGCTTACTGTTGTTTACTGTCCTCTCTCCCCACTGGCCTTTAAGAAACTATCATTTAAAGGAAGAAACTATCTAACGGGAGAGTGAATGAATGAGTGAATGTTATAGCCATAATAAAGATAAGAACCTATTAAGAAACAGAGAACGATAATATGAAAAAGTACACTCATTTAAATGCCATCCTAAATGGATGGCAGAAGGAATCTGAGTTGTGCTGATCTTTAATTATTAAAGATTTCTAAAGGTCTTGCTCAAAAGCTCAAGATTTCAAGTCTGTCTTCAGGAATTATATTCCCCAGTTTAATGTTACAATGATCTAAAATTACCTTTTAACAGAAAATACTTCCTCAATCTAACAACAGGAAAAAATACGTTAGAGTTCTATGTGAAATATCTAAACAGAAAGTAGTTTTAAAAGAAAAAGCAGCCCTTTGGTTCCATTGATATAGTTCCTTTTCCTCACAGTATCTGCTTGAAAACTAAAGAACTGAAGGACGGTCACAGTAGCCAGTTTACCTTGTTTCATTTTGTTATATGTATGTATGTATGTATGTATGTATATATGTGTGTGTGTGTATATATATATATATTAGAGGCCTGGTACACGAAATTTGTGCACTGGGGGGGGGGGGAGGGTAGTGGGGCGGGGGGGGGGGGCATCCCTCAGCCCGGCCTGCGCCCTTCTGCAGTCCAGGAGCCCTCAAGGGATGTCCAACTGAACCATGGGGACCAGGCCTAAGCCATCAGTCAGTCATCCTTAGCGGTGCCGCAGGGGCAGGAGAGGCTCCCGCCACCACCGCTGCACTCGCCAGCAGTGAGCCTGACTCAGGGCTTCTGGCTGAGTGGTGCTCCCCCTGTGGGAGCACACTGACCACCAGGGGGCAGCTCCTGCATTGAGCATCTGCCCCCTGGTGGTCAGTGCGCATCATAGCTACCAGTTGTTCCGCTGTTTGGTCGATTTGCATATTAGCCTTTTATTATATAGGATGTTTATTTCAGGGAGGAAAGGAGAGGGAGAGAGAGAGAGAAACATCAATGATGAGAATCATCAATCAGCTGTCGCCTGCACACCCTACACCAAGGATCGAGCTGCAACCCGGGCACGTGCCCTGACTGGGAATAGAATGGATGACCTTTTGGTTCATAGGTTGATGCATCCTTGCTAGGCTAAAATTATATTATTCTAAAGGTGTCAGTTCTTTGTGCCACCCTGTGATTGCTCAGTAAATGCTTTCTCAAGTAAGCCAAAGATATTTCTTCATGAGAAAAATCTATCTTTCAACCCCAACCCCCAAAATTATCAGGTTTAAGACTCTAAAATATGTTGCCACTTCTAAGCCCTTCACAAATAATCCAAATTTTACCTGTAGTAACATTTTCCAATCTGCACTTTCCACCACCAGTCCTTGTACTGAGAATGCTCTGTGGAAAGGGCAGCCAGATCCAAGGCCTTGGAAAACAAGTCATTTTACGTTAGGATTTTTCTCTTCTAACAATAAACAGAAACAATAAATAATGAAATCAACCATATAATTTGCATCAATCAAAGCATGCATTAGAAATCAGACAGCAACTCAAGTTGCTCATGTTTCCAGATGGCCCCAGGAATTTTCCCCAAATAATCAGTTCCAGACCAGAGGGCTGACAGCAGATGACAAGTAAACAGTGCTTAACAGAAAGCAGATGTACAACATATTTGAATACAATTTTAATATACAAGGCACAAAAGTGGTATTTCAAAAATCCATACGTTTCCACCATTTATCACTGTCTAATGATCCAAAATGCCTCCCAATTCAGTGTCAGTCAAGCCTTCGGGGTGTTAGCCTGGTCCAACTGCAGGCTCCACTTTAATAAAGAGACACTGAGAAACAGGAAAAGATCAAGGAAGCAGGTAGAAAGGGGTTTGGAAAACAGGATCATGAAGAAGCTGGGGTACTGGGGTAACGGCCATCTTCAAAAACCTCCATTCCATTATTCTGACATCACCTCACATTCCAATAACTCCAAAGGTCAGACTTCCCTTTGCTGCCGACTGAAAAAAATCCCCCTAGTTGCTTTCATATTTTACGTGTGTTTCTCCCATCTCTCTCGTCTTCTAGCTTGTTCCTTCTAGCGTTTATTCAAGATTTGGCAAAGAATGACTAAACAGGAATGAGGATTTTATGTAGAGGAAGCGGAAACCATTTGGATAAGAGAAAAGCAAATCAATCTTTACACAGATTTGAAGCTCATAGGAATTTGAAGCTCATGCAAAGATTTGGTGAATAAAAACTCAGGTTATTAGTTAAAAGAGAATTCTGATTTTTTTAAGTAATACTTATTATTCTTTCTCTCAAGGTTGAAAAACTTTTACTCTTTAAACAGTGTTAGTGTAATGATGGCCAACACTTCAGTTAAAGGAACTTAGGTTTTCAGTTCTGTTATCTCAGAATATATCCCATATTATTGTCCATTTCTTAATATTAACCTTTTTCTGAAATAAATGCCAGAAATATTCCTTGGCTCTCCTACTGCAAAACTAATAACATTTCTTTGTGTTTCCCATCTTCTCTTGCTCCAGGGGGAACTTTTAAATATGCAAACTATTCATTTTTTAAAAAAGTGGTGGGCTTCTAATAGACTTGAAAAATCAACACCTCTACTTGAAAGCCATAGATATTCAAAAAAAAGACACATATAACTTTCATATGCTTATTTTTCTTTTTTCCCCAAGTCAGAAATAAAAATGATGGAAAAAGCAAAAAATGATGGAAAAAGTGTAACTTCAATTAGCATTATCCCTGGAAATACTAGAAAAACATGTTTTCAATCAGCTAAATTCAGGGGTGTACTGTAAATATCTGCATATATTAATTTTAACAATCTTTATAAGATCTCTTCCAGCAAATAGATCAGATTCATTCTCATGTTTAATCTAATGACTTCTGTTTTCAGAAAAATGTCCTTGTAACTTTTTTACATTTTCTAACTTTCCAAGACAGGATTCGGTGCTTATTCCAGGCTACTGATTTACTCTCACATACGGCCCTGAAACAAGTCCTCCTAAGAAGGATCTCCATGTTTGTCCTAACCCAATGAAGGAAATTAATATGAATTATTGATATAGAAAAAAATAATAAAGATATACATTTAAATTATCATTCTTCATATGAAGACGGAGGCTGCACTAGACAAAAACCATTGGTGACCATTTCAAAAGGGCCCCAAGTCCCCTGAGGACAGGCACCCCTTCTTACACATCTCTCTTGCTGTGCTCTTTAAGAGGCCCTGAAGAATTATTTATTGATTTAACTAATTCTATTCTTTATTTCTAATGTCTGTTGAAAATAACTTAAGCACCAAACAAATTATAGTAATAAGATTCATATTAACAATTTTAAATTTTAAAGTGGTGACAGAAAACCTATATTATTTCTTTAAAGTCCCAATTATTTATTTATTTTTAATTACAGTTTATATTCAATATTTTTTTGTCTTAGTTTCAAATTTATAGCGTAGTGGTTAGACAATCACATATACTCTACAAAGTACTCCTCCAATATTTCTAGTACCCACCTGGCACCATATATAGTTATTGCAATATCATTGACTATATTCCCTACGCTGTACTTTACATCCCCATGACTATTTTGTAATACCAATTTGAACTTCTCAAATCCTTCAACTTTTTCACCCAGTCCCCTAAACCCCCTCCCCTCTGGCAATCATCAAGCTAATGTTCCAATTTTTAAAAACAAATGACTATATATATATTTAAGGATCTTTGAATCATTTAACCAATACAGAATCTCAATATCAAAGGCTCAGAAGATCATAAATAAAAGCCATAAATGTATAGAAGTCCATATGCAGAGTCTTCAGCAGATCTACACATCCTAATGGTTGTTGAAATGTCCAACTGAGCACCCCAATTGATTTCCTAATAGTGCTCCAACCACTAATGTTAAAAAAAAAAAAGGAGTCATCCTTTCACTATTGTTTCAGTTGCGACAACTTCAGGATGATGAAATTAAAGAGCTTTTGGAAATAAAGATTCCTGAATCACCAACTTTATTTTGTCAATGCTGTCAAATTGCCCCAAAAAGAGAGGGGAAGAGGGGAAGATGTTAAGAACTCCAAGGCAGAAAAACAGTTTCCATAGGACAACTTTACTTTTCCTTAACATTGAAATATCACTTCATAATATTCTCTAAAGTTATTCAGTATTCTCCATATCTGTCTATAGACAAATACAGAATCACCAACCCACATGCCATTCTAGATTTGTTAATATTGGCTTCCCCCACAAATGGAAAAAGTATTAAGAATTCAAATATAGTTTTCCATAGAAGATCAACTTGATTTTTCTTGACATTTAAATACCATTTTACAGTATTTATCTAATATTTTCTAAATTTGTGTGAAATAATTTATTTACAAAGAAATTTGGAGGCCACCCAAGTAACCAGTATAAAAGCACCTCTGATTTCTTGCATGTTGAAAAACAGAATTCCCTTTTTTTCCCAGCTAAGTTGCAAAACATTCATTAAAAAAAAAAAAAAAGAATGCTTCTCGTTCATTATTTAAATTCTTCTTCCATTCAGAAAATAACAGGTTGTGGGCTCGATCCCCAGTTGGGGGTGTACAGGAAGCAGCCGATCAATGATTTTCTCTCTCATCACTGATGTTTCTATCTCTCTCTCTCTCCCTCTCCCTTCCTCTCTGAAAGCAATACAAATATATTGTAAAAAATAAAAATAAAATAAAATGACATTTTAATGGAACAGTCTGATCCAGAACAGAATTATAATGTGGCAAGCCCATACCAGTGGAAAATAGATACAGGGATTCTGTCTACTCATTACTCCTGGCACACATCATAGTATCAATGCATAGGTACTCAATAATTACTGGTTCAAAGGATAGTCCAATCAAGTAACAAATCAATAAGTATACTAGCCCTGGCCGGTTTGGCTTGGTGGATGGAGTATCGGCCTGCGGACTGAAGGGTCCCAGGTTCGATTCCGGTCAAGGGCATGTACCTTGGTTGTGGGCACATCCCCAGTAGGAGATGTGCAGGAGGCAGCGGATCGATGTTTCTCTCTCATCGATGTTTCTGACTCTCTATTCCTCTCCCTTCCTCTCTGTAAAAAATCAATAAAATATATTTTTTTAAAAATAATTAAACTAATGAATAAAAGGGGAAACAGAGGAACAATTTGAGGTTTTACTAAATAAAAACAAAACAAATTGCTGAATTGCACGTCCTATAAAGTAGTGTATATGTTCTGGGAGTTAGCAGATGAAAACTCCATCCAGTGGGTTTGAAGATATTAGTAATTCTCCAATCTTTAATAATTCTATCTGTTTATAAGGTAAGAAAGGTAGGAAACAGCACATTTCAGAATTTAAATCCCCAAAGTCAGAAAACTTAAAATAAAAGAAAAAAGCATGAATTCAAAACTTACGGTCTTCACATCATTTTCATGATGAAAGATATACTCAAACAAAGCCTACGAAGAAAAAAATGCCAAAAATACATTAGATTTTATTTTAACAAAAGCACTCTATTATTATATCAAAACTCAGGCAGTTTTGACAACAGCTGGATTGAACCAGAATAAGAAGGTACTCTACAGTGCCTGGGATTTATAAATAATGTGTCAATCCATCATTTGTCACAATTACCCATTTCAAAATATGGCTATTTACAACTAATTCCTGTCTTTTACAGAGTACAATCTGGAAAGCTCAAATAACTGAACATTTTTTTTCATATTGTACATACTATTTTATTAGAAAGAGATAAATGGGGGGAAAGACACTAGGACTGCTAAAAAAAAAAAACAGATTCACACCATTTTGACACACTTTACATATATTACACATTGATTATGATATTAATAATAACACTTTAGACATAGGAAAATCTGGACATTTCTTCTGAAACAGAGTAGAGTTTAAAGGTAAAGTGTGTGTGTGTGTGCGGGGGGGTGCTTATTATTCAGATAACTCTAATGGGCAACCAGGGCTGGAAGCCATTATTTTAATCCTTCACCCAACTCATGTGGATAAATAAGCATTTACTGGATTATCTGTTGGTAGGACTACATCTGTCCATAACCACATTATTTGCACTTGCAAAGAGGCTGGGACCCCTGGAAGATATCAAGGTTATTAACAGAGAAGACTTGGAAACAACAACAAAAAATCAGAATAAGGTCTTTCTTTAAAAAACTATATGTACCTTTCCATTTGTTCTGTTATGCAGAAAAAGAAAAAAAAGTTCAGAGTGCAGTTGGTGTTACCGCTGCCATGAAAAAGATGGCACAACACCTGAGACAGTGCCAGGGAGTCGAGTCACACAGACACCCCAAGCAATAGGCCAACATTAGAAATGAGTTCCGAGGAGTCAAGCAAGTTGGGGACCAAAGACAGAAAAACCTGGCATTTTGTACTAAAAATGTACAAAATCTAGTTCAGTCTAAATCTAGTAACACAGACAGGTCTGTCCTGGAAGCATCAGGAGTTAACTGTGGGAAATGCCTCCACTCACTGGACTTGGTGGTTAGGAAACAGCACTGGTGTCGCCTAGCCATCCAGCCACCTCAAGTAAATGGCCTGAAAAGGCAGGGAACCAGATATTCCATCCGGGCTGCTCCTAACACTCCACTCTCACAACAGAAAGAGAAATGAGAAAAGCTTCATGATTCTGCTATGAAGCTGGCGGGACTGCAAATAAGCACTTGGGAAAATATCATCAGCACTGTTCTAATCTGAGTCCCTTTCTATCTACTAGCATTTCTCTTCCTGGTTTAAACTCCAAATCTGTATAGTTCGTATCGATTTCAGTTTCCTAGAGTGTTTGATATTTAGCAAATATGTTAAATGCCATTGAAATTGAAATTAGGAATGAGCTCAGGGCTCATGTACAGAATTCACAGAGATTACAGTTAAAAATCCGAGCTAGGCTTAAATCAGTTTCCAGAAGATAAGTGCTCCTAGCCCTGAATTATTCCACGCTCACCTCCAAGTATTTTTATACTAGAAAGGTCATGGGCTCTCTCCCTCTCCCTCCCCCATTCCCTCCCTCCCTCCGTCGCTCCTTCTTTAATTTAAAGGAGCATTTAATCTTTGAGTAGTTAGAATTACTAATGTACTTGGCTTGCCACTGTCTGGCTTGAGTAATCCTTATTGAGACGCCTGATTAAATACTAATTAGAAGGAGTACTTTTTTTTAATCTTCTTTTTGACAGTCCTAAAATCCTCAAGGATAGAAAATCATTTTTCTGAGAATTGGCCAAGCTGAAAAAGAAAAAAAAAATACACACACATAGAGGTGACCTCCTTAGCTTCACTCCCTGAAGGTGCTCTGCATATCTGCTTTCCTTGCTCTAAGTTACTGTTCTTTATAAGGAGAAAAAAAAGAATTTCCTAGAATAACAGTACACTGTATATGCTTTATTTCTGACTGACTTTCCTTAACTCCAGACTAAGAGGAATTTTACATCTATAGTAATTAAACATACACATTTCAATAAAAACATGGCCTTTCCTTCACAAATTTGTATCCAGTTCCTACAAGGTTATTACAATAATACTTCTAATATAACTTCCTAACATAATTTGAAGTACATACCTTTGCCAATTTAGGTTTCTGGGCATATTTTGTTAAATTCAGTCTAGACAGATTTATAAAAGGTCCGTCCGGACTTGTAAGCATGGAAGCCTATGGAGAAAATGATAAAACAAGAAATAGAAAACCTTCTCTTGAAACACAACTTAAAACTTATGCAGAAAAATTATAAAGGCAACATAATTAAAAAGAATCGCCTTTAAAAACCTTCCATATAATTCTCCACTATAACAACAGTGCAAAGTGATGTAACAGAATGTTACTTCGGCAGTGCCAGGCTCTGACAGCTCACCGTGCCCAGCCTGACGAATCTTCCGGACGAGCTGGTGACGGGGCGAGCCGTGTAGGCGGTCCTGGGCGTTCGAATGGCCTGCTCCATGGTGCCTGGCCTGCCACTCTGTGTGCTGGGTCTAAGGAAACCTGTAATGGGTCTTCCCGCTTGAGTGATTGGCCTGTGACGATTGTAAATGGTTCAGATACAAAGAAGATCAATAAAGGAAGAGTCGCCGAAACCGGTTTGGCTCAGTGGACAGAGCGTCAGCCTGCGGACTGAGAGGTCCCAGGTTCGATTCCGGTCAAGGGCATGTACCTGGGTTGCGGGCATATCCCCAGTGGGAGATGTGCAGGAGGCAGCTGATCGATGATTCTCTTTCATCGATGTTTCTAACTCTCTATCTCTCTCCCTTCCTCTCTGTAAAAAATCAATAAAATATATATATTTAAAATAAATAAATAAATAAAGAGTCTCTGACGGTCTGGACAATATTTAGTGGCAGAGGGTATGAAACAGAAACACATACCTGATGGCCGGACTAGGCCCTCCTGTCTGATTAGTTCCAGGGAGTTTCAAGGATGTTCCAGGGCCTATGAGATGAGACAGTGAATTCAACTTATGTATGATTTATATAACTATAAAGACTGTCAGCGAATGAATTTTTAGAAATGTGCTGGTGCAAAAGACATTCATAACAGGAAATATATTTTAGGGAAATATGTTTGAAACTAATATTTATTGAGTGTCTATCAAGTTACTTATGTTATCATATTTAATCTTCACACTAAGTCTGTCAGGTAAGTAGTATTACCCCACTCAGCAAAAGCTTACAGCAGTGATTTTCAACTGGTGTGCCGTAAGAATTTTTTAAACATGCTATACCTGACTACGTATTTTGTAAACACAAGATTTTCTCCTCCTAATGGCATTTCATTTACTTAACTGAAAAACCAACACTTACGTGGAACTTGAGCAATAGCATTTTCGTCTAGTATCATTTCCGCAATTCCTTCCTGGTCTACATCGATTTCATCGATATATACCATTTCAGTTAGTGCTCGTGCTTTCAAAATCCAAGCTGCCTACAAAGCATGGATAAAATAAGCACATATTAAACAGCATTAGAAGTACTGCAAAGCTTACAGAAGCCAGCCATCCTTTATTATTATCTAACTAGAGGCCCAATGCACAAAATTCGTGCAAGGGGCTCGGCTCTCGCAGCTGCAGCAGCTTGCCTCGGCCCTCATAGCCCCGGCTTCGTCCAGAAGGTCATCTGGAAGGATGTTAGGTCTAATTAGCATACTATGCTTTTATTATTATAGACTAGAGGCCTGGTGCACAACATTAGTGCACTGGTGGGGGAAGATCCCTCAGGCTGGCCTGTGCCCTCTTGCAGTCCGGGACCCCTCGGGGGATGTCTGCCTGCTGGCTTAGGGGGAGCGGGCCTAAGCCGGCAGGCGGACATCCCCCGAGGAGTCCCTAGCGCTGCCGCAGAGGCTGGAAAGGCTCCCACCATAGCCACTGCGATCACCAGCCATGAGCCCAGCTTCTGGCTGAGCACCCCTGTGGGAGCACACCGAGCACCAGGTGGCAGCTCTTGCACTGAGCGTCTATACCCCCTGGTGGTCAGTGTGTATCACAGTGACCGGTCATTCCACCGTTCGGTTGATTTGCATATTAGCCTATTATTATATAGGGTTTTTTATTAAGCATGTTTACCACTTAATGCATTATACTAATTTAAAAGGCCATGTCAAGGATCTAAGAAGGAAAGGTCATTATTTATCATGAAACAACTAATACATCAATTACCTAATAAATACAAGTGTGATAATTAGCTTGTGAGCCTTCTAACATGCCTTTTTATAGATAAAAGATCTTCAGAGGAAATTTTACTAGAATAATAATTTGAGAACAAATGGGTGAAGATACACCCACCGTGCTCCTTCTGCCCTCCTCCTTCAGGACCAAGTCCTTCACGATGACTTCCCTTATAGTTCAACTCTAAACCTACTTCCCTCTCGTCTGTCCCACGGAGCATTCTCTTCAAGCTTCTATCATTATGTGCTTACCATACCTGACAAATGCTGTAATTATTTGGGAATAGGTTTAGCCCTCCGTTCCCTAGAAAATGAGCTTTTTTCTTTGTTAATTTTTTAATTTTCAATAACATCTTTGGTGTGTTTTTTTTACACAATAAGTATTAAAAAATGTTGAATTAACTAAGATCAACTTCTCCCAATAATTAATCAACACAATCTTGGTTGCTATGTGATCTAACCAGTAGAAAACCTGCTAGAAAGTGGGGCTGGGGAAAAGAAAAAAGTAATTAAGGAATCTAGAAAATATCAGCTTTGCTTTACCTTAAAAATTAGAGATAAAGATGTGCACAATTCTATGTCTTGTTAAACACTTAAAACTACTTTATGAGGAGCAGAGAACAGGAAAGCTTGGTGTCTGTCCTATGGACAATATGGAGAGAAGGCAAGTCTTGCAGTCGCAGCATAGAGCTGACTTATAGTCTAGAGCAGTGGTTCTCAACCTTCCTAATGCTGCGACCCTTTAATACAATTCCTCATGTTGTGGTGACCCCCAACCATAAAATTATTTTCGTTGCTACTTCATAACGGTAATTTTGCTACTGTTATGAATCGTCATGTAAATATCTGATATGCACGATGTATTTTCATTGTTACAAATTGAACATAATTAAAGCATAGTGATTAATCACAAAAACAGTATGTAATCATATATGTGTTTTCCAATGGTCTTAGGCGACCCCTGT
Source organism: Myotis daubentonii (assembly GCF_963259705.1). Taxonomy (NCBI): domain Eukaryota; kingdom Metazoa; phylum Chordata; class Mammalia; order Chiroptera; family Vespertilionidae; genus Myotis; species Myotis daubentonii. The sequence goes on from NC_081840.1 coordinate 11,150,211, forward strand.
GAAAGGGTCGTTCGACCCCCAAAGGGGTCACGACCCACAGGTTGAGAACCCCTGGTCTAGAGGAAGTAGCAGCAAGGGAAACTTGGGTGGTTTAGAGCTCACCATACCTGCTGAGTGAAGGCAAAGGGACTCAGAGTGGAACACATGAAGGTACTAAGAGGTCCAAAGGGTCCTCACGGAACCCAAGAGGCATGCAGTGAGTCAGTCCACATCTATGGAGTGCCTCCTAAATAGAGCATTGGGTAGGTTCTGAGAAGGAAGCATGAGAATAAAACTTGGATCCTAACTTCCCTGAACACATCACCTATTGGAATATAAGGCAAGGCAAAGCAGTGCAAGTGGTACGGAAACTAGTTTTACAGGAATTAGAAAGTTGTGATTTCTTTGTAGGCTAAAGTAAATGGAATGTATATATTTTAAAAATTTAAAGAAAAGATTTTTTAAAAAATCTTCATGCTTTCATTTTAATGGGAATAAAGAAGACTATCTTCACGATATATTTTTTTTTATTATTGCTTAAAGTATTACAAAGGGTATTACATATGTATCCATTTTATCCCCCCGCCCTAGACAGTCCCCTAGCCTCCCCTATCCCCCAGTGTCTTATTTAGGCTCCTAAGGTGATGGCTTCCATTTTTCAGGGCATTCTTTGCTCAGCACCCTCTGGTGGACAGGAAGGACTGCACATGTTCTGTTGGAACAGTAAAGCAGGAGGTGGGCTTTGCTGGTTCAGTGGTTCATTCCAGTACTTAACTCAGGAGCACCTACAGCTTGCCAGGTCCTGGGAACAGAGATAAGCAGGCCTAGTTCTAGCACATTATGGGGAAGTGTAATAACCACATTCTGGAGCTATTTGGGGGGAGAAAGGCACCCAGCTGCCTTGAGGTAGAGGGAATAGTAGAGAACAGTTTGGCCCAGTGGCCAAGACTAGAAAGCTTATGCCAGGTAAAGCAGACAACAGGACAGAGACAGGCTAGTTTGGCAGCTCTGAGAGAGTTGAGTATGGTTGGAGAATCAGGTCCAATTGAGACAGAAGTCAGAGAGGCTGGAGAAAATGGCAGAAGCAGATAGGTGATGGGCCCTGTATGCCACAGTGAGGTATATGAATTTTTATCCTGATGAGGAGGAGCTAATGAAACTTCAAAACCAAGATATGGAGTCCTCATTAAGTGGAATTTCTAAAAGCCAAGTTTTTATAATTATAGTATCATTTATATACTAGAGGCCTGGTGCACAAAATTCTTGCATGGGGGGTGGAGGGGTCCCTCAGCCCAGCCTGCACCCTCTCCAATCCGGGACCCCTCGGGGGATGTCCACAGGGAGCAGGCCTAAACTGGCAGTCAGACATCCCTCTCGCAATCTGGGACCGCAGGCTCCTAACTGCTCACCTGCCTGCCTAATCACCCCTAACCACTCTGCCCGCCTGCCTGATCACCCCTAACCACCTCTGCCTCAGACCCCGCCACCATGAGGCTTTGTCTAGAAGGAGGACCAGACAACTGGAAGATGTCCGGTTGACCTGGTCTAATTAGCATATTACCCTTTTATTAGTATAGATTTGGGTATTAATTACCCATGCACATATTTTTAAATTATTTTCATGTCCAGACTTTATCTCATAATTCACGCCATCATGGTTCTTGGCATCTATCTTCCTACTAACCTCTCAAGTATTAAGGAGGTGCAAATTTTCTTACATTAGGCTAAGCAAAACATAGGAAAGTAAATCTACTATTCCCTCCCTACACAAATGAATAAATACTTCAGAAGCCAAATAAGAACATTTTTTAAAATTTTATTCCATAAGAATTCACTTTTTCAAAAAAGTAGAGCTCCAATTTCTAAAATCTAATTTTTAAGTAGAATGATGTGAATTTTTTATATTTAAAGTTCTATAATAAAATCTACTTAAACTGTTATTAAATTTTAAATTTCACCAGTATTTGAGGATATTAATCTTCCTGACTTTCTATCCTAACAAAAAATGACCTTGAAACTCACATATCACTGCTGGATTAAACATCGGATTGTATTCAGAGAACTGCTCTTGGCAATGTGAACAATTCTTGAGATTTTAATAAAAAACAGCAGATGGGGCTTTGGCTTTAAACAAATTTTTTTAAATTTATTTTGGAAAAAAGCCAAGTATGTTTTACAGCTCCAAAATCCTCTGCCTCTTTAAATTATTTTTTAAGCTCAAAACTAATCAGTGATTAAAATAAAATGCATAATAAAGCACAATCTATGATCCCAAACTGCCCCTTGAATCTGAATAACAATATAAATTAGCTTTATCAGATATGTTTAACTTGTCGAAAAATGACAGGGTCAGGCAATTTATGTAAATAATTTGAATACCTATGTATTGCAAGTCCTGTGAAGTCCACAAAAAAATAATAGATGTTTACAGAAGTTTTTTTAAAGAAGAAAAGCATAGATTCTCCCAATCTGAGTGATTATCTCATCAATATTTTCCTTTTTTATCTGTGAAACAAAACCCCATCTGATCCACCTACTGCAGGACACTATTCTGGAGGCAAATACCTGTTGGCTAATATCAGGAAAATACTGACTTGTTCTCCCTTCTGTGAGGTTAATCCAAGTTTAGTTATAAAAATAAACATTTCAAAAGGCAAAAATTATACTGACTGAGGGCAACATATTTAAATTGTTCAGTTCCTCTTAATACAGAATGCAAGGCCAGTAGTTAAAAGCATGTACGAAACAATTTTGCTAGGTTATTATTAAGAACAGTCTGTCTGACCTGATTGTGACAACATAAAAATCAGTAATATTTGACACTGTCTAGGCCAGTGATGGTGAACCTATGACACGTGTGTCAGAGGTGACACGTGAACTCATTTTTTTGGTTGATTTTTCTTTGTTAAATGGCATTTAAATATATAAAATAAATATCAAAAATATAAGGCTTTGTTTTACTATGGTTGCAAACATCAAAAAATTTCTATATGTGACACAGCAACCAGAATTAAGTTAGGGTTTTTCAAAATGCTGACACGCCGAGCTCAAAAGGTTCGCCATCACTGGTCTAGGCTATGAAGGTGAAAATCTAAGCACAGAATATTGAATTATAATTGCAAAGCCTTATTTATTTTGAAGTTGTAAAAATGTGCCAAAGAAGAGAGAGGCAAAAAGTGTAATAGTGAGCTCAAAAGAATCCTGTCAGCTTTGTCCGCTTTTTATCCTTTTAGTTCACTATCCGCTGGATAATTAGGTCTACAGTAACATAACAGGAAAGTAATACTAAATACAGATCTTTCATGAAGTCCCTGTGCTAGTTTGAAACTTTCAAATGCCATGTATAGTTTTAACACCATGCCAACCATGCAAATTATTGAAGTTTTAATTTTAATCAAAATCTTCCAAAATTAGTGAAAACAAAAAAAGCACACTACTTACTCTATTTATAATTTAGGTCCTTCTTAAATGACTTGTACATAGTATGCAAAAAATAGTTTTGGTTATAAACATTTCAAAGACAAATGGCATACTTTTAAAGAACGGAGTACTACATTTTAACCTATTTATGGTGTCTCTTTAACACTCACAGGCCTCTTATAAGAGTATCTTGTAAATTGCTTTCTTCTAAAAAAATTTCATGATTATCCATATGGGCCCTATATAAGGTTCAAATCACTTATTAACCTGAAAAACACTTAAAATTCTCTCTCATTTGGGAGGGCAAACACCTGGCAATATTTAAGCTCTCTGATTTACAGCTCTTCCCTCCCTTCTCCTTATTCTCACACTTCCTGGAAACCCACTTGGACTAAAAGCTTCAGTGGCCAGGTGCTCCCCCAACTAGACCCCCTCCCTCCCTCACTTGCTGTAACTTACCCAGTTAACACGTCCCCCTGGTCACCCCTTAGCTCCAACCAAGTCGATTTGGTGGAGGTGGCTGTCTGGCCAGGGTCCCTTCCTCTCTTCTTCACTATGACAAGCACCTCTGTCCATAACCAAGACCTTCTGAAGCGGAGTCGGGCTGTTCTACTCAAGATATGTCCCGCCCATCACAGTCTTTTCAGACACCTGTGGCTCTGCTAACTTCTTGCTCCCTTTCTAAGGTCCTGGTTCCCCTTGCTTCCTTTACTGTTATCCTTCTGGTCAATATCGGTTATTTCTATTGAAGCCCCAGGGCTTACTGAATAGACTCTATGAGTTCCATAAGGCTACCCATCCACAGTCCCAAAAGCATTAGGAATATAGTAGTTACATAAGAAGGTACAGAATGCCTAGATACGGCTAATTTTATAACACGACAGGTAGATAGGCGGCAAATGTTCTAGTCTATAGCAACAGCTAAGCGATAATAATTAAAGGATTCTCTAAACTAAGGGCTGCAGCTAAGCCTTTACCTGAGATACCGGCAATTCAGGGCCTGGTTCCTGGGAAGCATTAAGAAGGTAGCAAACATTTTTTTTTATTTAAATTCTTTATTGTTGGTAGTAAACATTTTAAAGAAATACAGTTTCGAAAATAAAAAGTCTTACTGACTAACCAAGTATTTGTAGATGAATTCAAACTCACTCAATAAAAATCAAAATATTAACTTTAATTTTTCTACCTAAGTGCTCTCAGGAGTTCTGTAAAACTAATATACTCTGAAGAGTACTAAATTCTCTATGATCAGAAAAATTCTAAGTACTCTAACCTCATTTAGAGCACAGAGAAGATATCTTAACCGCTCATTTAATGAAGACACAACAGCTTCCCAAATTAAAAATAATTTGACAATTGTACCAAGGAAACATTTCTTTATATGGTGGTTAAAATATCAGACTTTAATCACTTTGGGAGGAGAAGGAAAATCTACATACTCTAAACCAGCGGTTCTCAACCTGTGGGTCATGAACCCTTTGGGGGTCGAACGGCCCTTTCACAGGGGTCGCATAAGACCATCGGAAAACACATATATAATTACATATTGTTTTTGTGATTAATCACTATGCTTTAATTATGTTCAATTTGTAACAATGAAATTGGGGGTCACCATGATATGAGGAACTGTATTAAAGGGTCACGGCATTAGGAAGGTTGAGAACCACTGCTCTAAACCCTCTAGTTCCCATAAATACAATGGGATTGGTGGCTGAAGATAAAAAATTAATTCTAACTGTAATGTGCTCTGAGAAAATGTTATAAATAAACTATGTAATGTATATCAGTGCCAGGTGCTGATAACTCAGGGTATTTTCTGTCCAAATTAAATAGAAGCCTGTTGGTAAAAAAATCAGACTTATAAACAAATTTATTTATAAAACACCTACACTTACATGTCTATATCAATAGCTTCTGTCAAATGCCTGAGTGTGTTTTATTGAGGAATCTACTAAGAAACAGAAATAGGATCTTTGCTTGCCTTGCTTTCTACAGCTCTAAAATCCAAAGAAGAATACCCTACATATTTATTTAAGAATTACTATGTGTTCAGGCAATGTGTAAACCTTCTGGTCACCATGCGAGGATAAGCAATTTCTTTAGCGTGGCACACGGCAGGAACATGGGAGACAAAGGCCAAGCGAGGCTGGAAAGTGAGGGCCCTAGAGGGTGGGCTTTAGAGAATATTTATCAATCAGCTGAACCAAACACAAAACAGCAGCTAAGAATGCATAGCAACGGAGGTTTTCAATTCCACTGTGCACAAGAAAGATCTAGGAAAAGTACAGGTTGCCCACAGTCCATACTTAAAGAAACACACTGATTGATATACAGGAAATGAAATGACAGAAGTAACCCCTTTCTATTCTTTTTTTCTGGTTATTTGTATACATGTCTGTTGACCCATTATTTCACTTGAGTTTCGTAACAACCATCTGAGAGAGGCAGGTAAGTGATATTATCCACTTTACAGATAATAAAACAAATTCAGAGATGTCTTGTAGTTTGCTCAAGGTTATACAAAGAGCCACAGCTCTTTCTTGCCAGTGCATCTTGGAGATAAAAAAAAAAAAAAAAAAATGAGTTGGAAATAATAAAGCAGGATTGAAGGGTAAGTGTAGGAAAAACTTAAGTTCCATATACAAAGGGGGGAAAAGCTTACCAGAGGTGATTGTAGACAATGCTTGAAACGGAAAAGAAAACAACTAAAGGAGATGCTTGTTATTCTGCCAAGGGCAGGAAGATCCCCCAGTGGCCAAACTGAAACTGGCAGCTCAGCCTCAGAGCGCTCTGTTGCCGGATGAAGGCCTCTGCGCTGGCTCTGCCTCATTCCACTGTCCCTCAGGAATACATTTACAATTTACCGTACAGCTAAAAAGCATGTAGGAAAATGATGTGAAATGAGAAGGTGAGAGACGAAAATTGAAGGCCTGGAGGATGAGAAGATGTGGAGGCAGGTGAGGTTGTATGAATGGAAGATGGAGACAAGGCCTGAAGGAGAGGGAGGCAGAGAACACATTCATTTCACAACATTCTCCCGGCATCCCTGGCACTCGGCTAGGCACTGAAAACATTCTATGGGGGGAAAGCACATAATCCAATGAATTACAACACAATATAGTAAATGCTATATCCAAGCTATGGACCAATTATAGATGACTTAGTTGGAGAGGAGAAAAGAATACACGAGAGATAAGGAAGTCAGAGAAAAGGGAGAGAGATTATTCTGGAAATTACTGAGTGCCAATGATTTTATAAACTACACTAGAGGCCCGGTGCATAAAAATTCGGGGCCAACAGCTGGTACTTTGCTGAGAATGTGAGGTCGTAGCAAGGCTGGACAGCAGACTACTGTGGTGCATGGGGACACCAGGGCCAGGTAGGGCTGGCCTGGAGGTCCATCAGGAGCAGCAGGACTATGACAAGAAAAACTCAAAATGTTGTAATTTAGAGAGAAGGCAGAACTTTTTAAAAATCATTGAGACATCTTTGGATCTCTCTCTACTAGAGTTTTGTGATTTCAATTAATCTGCCCCTACAGGGAACCACAAGTTAAGTTCACTTGGTCTAGCAAATAATTTCCATGGAAAGCGCCAGGCCTAGTCCTAGAGTCAGAAGACCTGGGCCTGGTCCTCAGGAGCCACTTAGCTGCATGACCTGGAGCAAGTCATGCAACCTCCATTACCTAGTCCTCCTCTCATACTGGAGTAATAGTGCCCACTTTATAGCACAAAACTTTGCACTTTTAAGAAAATTTAATCATTTTCGGAATTCTTTCATAGGTACTATCAATGAAGTGTAAGGGTGGTAGCACCTTTGACAGGAGTTATCAATCACACAGAATTTCTCTATAAAAACATCTACATAATGAACGAAAAAGCACCAAACTCTATTACTTCCCTTGTCAGAACTCAGAAGGAACTCCCAGTTAGGCACACAAATTAAAACTTCCCTTTGGATCTCCTTCAAAGTGAGCAAGAGGACATGGACCGCAGAGTGGCACCGCCGACGACCAGCAAATATGCATTAGCAGCAACTTCAATTCACCTCAGTTTGTCTCCTCCCTTCCTCCCTGCAGTAAGGCTTTCTCTTCGGTTGCTGTTATTACTCCAGGGAGTTAAGTCTCCAGATAATTCTGAATGTGACTTCCTAATGGCCACCAAGACTCACTCCAGCTAATGAATCTACTCTTCTGAGTTATTATTCAGAATTTAACAGTAACAGGAAGGGGGGAAATGTAAGGGAACAGAGAAATGGACAGATTTCAGAAGGTTAGGGAGATTGACTGACCAAGTAGCCAAGTGGGAATGTAATATGAATAATTCAGCAGGAATACAAAATCAGAAAAAGAACTGCTCCACAGGGTACAAATCAAAAGACTAAGTGTGGCTAAGTCTCCATGGCCCCAGAGGAAATAAATTAGATAATCATCCAGAAAGATGCTTTTTGGCTTGGATCTCTAGATCGTTGTCTCAACCAGCGACTAACAGATAAGTCACTGGGGAGCCCTGATTCCCTATCTTTCATCTAAGCCAGTGGCTCTTAACCTTTTCTCCATCTTCAAACCATTTACAGTATTAACCCCTTCCTCTCTGTAACATCTCTCACTACAAGCAGAGATCGGGGGGGGGGGGGGGGGGGAGAATGTGAATTACCCCTATTCTGATATACAGCTTCCAGAATCATTAATTTTAATAATTTGGAAATCTATCAGAAATCTACCCCATTGTCATTTAAAAAAAAAAAAACAGTGCCCAAAAAACCTCCCTGTTTTATGAACTGTTTAAATATAATGGAGCTAAAATACCAGAACTGGGTTTCAAGCCATGAATCTAACATATGGAGCACAAAGAACAGTAATCAGATTAAGCAACTAATCAGGATGACCCACATCCTTTAAAAGCAACCTTTCCCTCGGGGTCAGAACAGTGTGTGGAAGGGGTTTCTCCCTTTCATATCTTATCACTTTTAACCACTTCTTCAGTCAGGATTTAAAGAACACTTTGAAAAAAGACAATGCCTCTCTATGAATTTTATCAAACGGGGAAACTATGCTAAATTAACCAATATCCTTCTCTCTTTATTCTTAACCGATCAGAACCTTAATTAGTGCCCTTCATGCTCACAGACCCTGCCCTGTGTCTCACCATTCTGCTCCTGGGAAAAGCAGTTCAGAATCCACCTGCTTCATGAACCTTTTCCCATTATCAACCACCATGTTAATATACTCAACCTACCCTTCAGTTCTTCTGAATCCATATAAAAATGTATTACTCTAAGGAAACATGCTATTCCATAGTATATCATACCTCTCTGGCCAACCAGACTACCTCAGTTTTGACAAGAATCAAAATTAAATAAAACCCAAATGTCCTAATAAAAACCACAAGCCACTAATTAAATGTTTGATGGAAGTATGCCAAAAGGATATCTCTTAAAGGAGAAGTAAATGTAAAATAGTCTCAAAGATAGGCTTCCTCCAAAAAGGCTGATGTATCAAGACTGAAATGTTATCTTTTTTGAAGCTCCCTAAACAAGCTTATACAAAGATTAACAAGTAACAAATCACTTTAGAGAGGTTCTCCTCATCGGGGAGAAAAACAAGCAAAAATAAAAAGTGGAAAAAAACAACATCAAAAGCAAAAGCTATTTTGTTTTGGAAAAAAGAAAGAGCAAAAATAAATCCATTTGGCACTCCGAAGAAATATTGTCATTTCCTTGCTCTTCTATGTATCCCAGCACTGCTTCAAAGTCACTCATTTGTACCCAAATCAGTTTGGTGGCACAGGATAAATCCCAGTGAGGATAATTAATATTAGAAACACTCTCCTGAAGGGATCCAGGAAGAATTTTCTGGATTATTTAACAAGAAATAACTTAAGTTATGTCCATAATGCAAATACATTCATTTGAAAATATAAATGTACATTTAAGAACCAATGGTCCTGCCGAAGCCGGTTTTGCTCAGTGAATAGAGTGTCGGCCTGCGGACTGAAAGGTCCCAGGTTCGATACCGGTCAAGGGCATGTACCTAGGTTGCGGGCACATCCCCAGTAGGAGATGTGCAGGAGGCAGCTGATCGATGTTTCTCATCGATGTTTCTGACTCTCTCTCTCTCTCCCTTCCTCTCTGTAAAAAAATCAATAATAATAAAAAAAAGAACCAATGGTCCTGAGAATTAAGAATGAGGGGCACCCGACCTGAGGGGCTCAGTGGTTGAGCATCGACCTATGAACCAGGAGGTCACAGTTTGATTCCATGGTCAGGGCACATGCCCAGGTTGTGAGCTCGATCCCTGGTGTGGGGCCGGCAGGATTCAGCCAATCAATGGTTCTCTCTTATCATTGATGTTTCCATTTCTCTCTCCCTCTCTGAAATAAATATATATATATATATATATATATATATATATATATATATATATATTTTTTTTTTTTTTTTTTTTTTTTAAAGAAGAAGTGGGAGAGGAGGGAGGTCATTTAAGAAAAAAAGGATGAGGGGCAAGGGTTGGGGGTGACGATCATCAGGCAACTAGGATGATCTTCACAAACATAAATAATGCCATCAAAATGCAACCATGCATATGATTAATGCACTTGTTCAGCAAATACACAACAGCCCCTGGGTGCCAGACTTTGTGAATACCTGACAGATCTGCCATCCTGGACTCATTCTAAGGAAAGGAAAGCGCATTTGTCATGTTTTTACTCAAAGGAACCTCCTTAAGCTTCCTAAAGCTCTTCCTTCATTACATCAGTACTCTTAACATAAATATTTACTTTTTTTAATTAAGAAAAAAGCAGGATGTCTTCAAGCTTGGGAAAAGCAGACTGGGAAATATGTCCAAATTGAAATAACAATTGGGCCCAAACTACCTAAACTGGTACTAAGAAAAGCACACAGTCCAAAAGCATGGTGTTTAAAGGTTGGCTCAAAGAATAACTAACATGAATGAACGCTGTAAACTTTCCAGCAGCCCTATCCCGATATCAAAAGCCCAGTTTTGCAAGATAACATCAAGCTAAACTTCTATTCCTGGTGAAACATTCCCCATTGTTCTGACCACATATATCTTGAAAACCATCGTGCCCAGAACAATGGCACATCACAGGTCTGTAACTAACTTCTGTGGTACAAATGGAAATGGGTCAATATTTCATCATGATTCCCCTGTGGGATCATGGTAAGTTTCTGTGTTGCTGTTTTTTTAAACCGCATCTGTGGTACTAGTGTCCCAAGAAGCACACTTGGAAAAATACTTGGCCACAGAAACACAATCCTATTAACTAACACAAACAGAACCTAGCTTGGCACCTCCACTACCGTGGATTGTTCTAGGGGAGATGCAGTCTATCTGAAGGCCAAAACGTTCACCTCAACAGGTTACCCTCCATCCATTTGCTGGGACCTACGGCCTGATGACAGTGTTCACGCTCATGCCTGGGCTTATGCATCGCCCCTCATTTTTTTTTTTTTTTCTAACTAGAGGAAAAGCTGGCAAACACGAACTCTGTTTTGCACTTACTAGAAGCACTGACAAACTGCTACAGCTCTGCTCCTATCCTCTCTTTTTCTCCTTTTTGCCTCTTCCAGGAACTACCTGTCAACCAGACCTGCACCTCTCACATGCATTAAGCATATGACCTATTCATCCGCATTACTGAATATTACACTTTAAGAGAAGTTAAACTATCGCTGTAGTTTATTAAAAATCTCTTTTCATCAATGCCACCATTTAGGGGGACAGTTCCGTCCCTTCCCCAGTCTCTCTCTCTCCTAATAATAAATGTACCCTTTCCCCCTCCTAGGTTCCTCTAACTTGTCTTATTGGCAAGCTGCACTCATGCCCCCAAATCAAAGGCTCCTCACTCTTGAATAAGAGTTTAAGGTGAAGTGGAAGGATCACACATTTGATCCAAAAGAAAAAAGGCAGCTATGGCAACGGGAGGTAGAAAGTTTACAGATCGTTCAGTTTATATGTCATTGTTTTAGAAATGAACACCGCACATGCAGCGAGCTTAAGAGCCCATCCGTATGCAAGTAAAAGTCAGGGACTTAGGGGTTCCTTTCTGGGACGCTTGGAGGAAGTAAAGGCACCGCCAACGTTTCAGGCGGGGGGTTGGTTATCCTGGCACAGCAACCGCGGGTCCCTCCGGGCCTCGGGGACGCAGCGGGCAGGCGCCCGCCGGACACGCCTCTCGGGGTCTGTGCTCACCACACAGTCAACCTGCCTCTGGGCCTTCCTCCCCGGAGCTCCCACCCGGGGGCCTGGGCACCCCCGGGACCCTCTGCCTCGTCCCCAGGATCCGCAGGGCCGATGGGGTCTGGCGGGTACCTGGTCGTAAGGGGACTTCTCCAGCACCTGCGAGCACACAGCGGCGCAGAACTGGAACTTCCTGCGCCTAAAATAGCTCCAGGCCAGGAACAGCGGTTCCATCTCTGCGGCCATGGCTGCCGAGGGCTGCCCGGGAAGGGCCGCGGCCGGACCCAGGGAGGGCGGGACCCAGGAGCCCGCAGCGTCCAGCTCTGCCCGGCAACTCGGCGACAGGGGCCTAGTCACAGAGGAGCCCGCATTGCGCCTGAAAACAGGAGAAAGAAAAAAACACCGCAAACAGGACTCAGCTGCGGGCTTGCCCATACGCTAGGGCTTGCCAAACGTGGTGCAAGACAAATGTGTACTTTTAAAGACTACATGTTTCATTAATTTCGAGAAGGCAGTGTAACTAAATTAAGAGGCGGTACTTAGACACCTCGGACTGGGGTCCTCAACCTCCCCCTAGACGCGCCGTTGCCTAGCAGCCGAACGCTCTTCTTACACTGCCAATCACAAAGTAGACCCTCCTACAGGTCACTGTCTTACTCTTACTCCTTCACCTATTTTTATCCCAATCAATTACCCTTCCGACTTTAGAAACACCAGCTTGCAAACCGCTTTTTCAATACCATCCTGCCCATTCGAACCCAAAGCCCTACCTAAAATCTTAAAACTCTCCAGCCTGTTTCTCGAAGTCCTTCTCACCAAATCCCAAAGTCCAAATTGAAAGGAACATTGAAGATTGCTTAGTTCAATACATTCATTTTTTACAGATGAGAAACTGAGATAGGTCGAGGAAAGAGAAATTTTTTTACGTTATGTCTCATGGAGTTAGGGATCTGGGCTGTAATCTGTGTGGCTACCCACAGGCTGTTATTACTGTTTGTTAATTTGATGCTGCACAGGGATTCTGAGTTATAAATTATTCATTTTTACCAAAAAAGATAGTGTGTGCAAAAAAAAATAAAAACGAGCTTTTGAAACACCATCTTCAAGCACTTGCTGTTGGTCAAATGTTTACTTGTGCAGAGAATTTCTTCAGGCACAATTCTGACTTTGCTCGAGATCAACACACATGACAAATATCTTTAATGGTTATGAAAGGAGAAGTGTGACTGGGTTAAATCCAGGTAGACTTCATTATGGAAGACTAGGGGATCTTTGTTCTTTGCCTCCTTCCTACCGCGGTGGGAGAGGCAAGAGAGGAAAATTAACTCAATACTGAATAACTTTCTGATCAGGTCTCAATCTCCTTTATAGATAAGAAACAAACTGCCAACAGCACAGATATTTATATATTTCATAGATGTAAAAATTAAACTTACCTTTCTGAGAAATGGGTTGTGAGTAATCTTTTTGTTTGTTTGTTTGTTTTTACTCCTCTACTAGCAGTCTTTCTTGAATTTTTGCATCTTGGAGGCAATTAATTTCAGGATTACGCTTATTATAATTACGTATTAAAATGAGTGCATTGCTTTTCCCCGGGAGTGCCTCTAGAAATGTAACCTGTTCTAATCAGCAGCTTATTGTTTTAAGGTGGCAGATTTTTAGGGCCACACATGCTGGCATTTGGCAATTAGGCTCAATATTTCACAGGGTCTTTTCACTAATATTCTTTTTCTCTTCCAACATCTCACTTTAGACACAATATTCTATTTAGTCATCATGTCTCCTTTGGCTCCTATGGTCAGTGACAGTTTCTCAGACTTTCTTTGTTGAGGAGTGCCGGTCAAGTGTTTCATAGGATGTCACGGAAGCTTCTAAAAATACCATGCCCAAAGTCCATCCCCAGATATTCAGTAAATGGTTTGAGGTAGGGCTGAGGAATCAGTATTTTTTTAAGTTTCCCAGGTCATTTTAATGGGAAGCCAGCGTTGAACAACCACTGTGTTGAGTTCAAAATGGCCTTGTATATATTGAGAGTATTGCCAACTTTCTAGAGAGAAATAGATTTTTGTAAGTAGGATACAAAAAATATTTTAAATATATAAAATATATATTTAATATGGGACAAAATAGAAGCATTAAAATATCTTAGGAGCATATAATTCATCTTAGCTTCTTTCAGAAGGTTATTCTTTCTCTTTTAGAAAAGTCAAATGGATAAGAAAAATTATAGAATACTTAGCAAATTGCAGAATGTTATGTCCAAATGTAGCATAAAATGTACCTTTAAAGGTAATAAACATGTTATTTTTAAATCATGTACATGTATTTATGTTAATTTTATGAATGTATTTTTTATCATTTCTAATAATGCAGAAATCATTTTAATATCATGCCATTAATAAGAAAAATTGCTGTTGTAACAGTTCTTGGTGAAGGGGGTAGATTAGAATTACTGGGGCCATTTTCTTACTGGAGAAAACGAAGCATAGCAAAACAACATAATTCCTTTGAAAGGGTCAGTTTCACAATCAGAGCTAGATCTCAGTTCACAGATCCTTATCTTTAGCTCTTTAGCAACTGAATATCGCTTTAGGTTAATTGGGCTTGAAATCAGATACTGGAGATCATGTAACTTTAAATGTCAAAAGTTAAATTTTCTTAGATGTTAAATTGGAGTTATTCAGGCCATGAAAACTTAACCCAAAAGAAAAGCAAAAGTATAAAATAAGATATTCTCTTGGTCAACTATTATTTGTGTAGGCCCTATGCTTGGTGATAAGAATGCAGAGATGAACAAGACAGGTGCCCCACCCTAAGGTTATTTATGTACAGAGTGGAGCAAAATAGGTTGCCAGTTGTTCATATGGAAAATAATACAATAATTTATAAATAATAATACAAGAATAAACTCTGTGCTTGGCCTACTCTCAACTGTTCATCTACTTTTGCCCCACCCTGTATAAAGAGTAGTCAGTGGAAAGAGCACTGAACTTCAGTTCAGACTGACTGTGTTTTCTCAGGCAAATTAGCTATTGCATGGTGATTAAGAAGCGGGCTCCGAAGCCAGATTTCCTATATTTGAACCCCTTATCACCAGAAAGGGACCAGGCTGAGGCAAGCCCGCCCCAGCACAGTTTGGCAGCATTCTTGACTTCGTTCAGGAAAGAATTCAAGACACGAATCCAGGTGATTTTGAGAGTAAACTTATTAAAACTTGGGACAGTAATTCTTATCTACCCCCTTCACCAGGAACTATTACAACTACTATTTTTCCTATTAATGTTTCCTATTAAAGTCTAAACCCTAAAGGCAGGGCTTAGAATAGAACCAACAGTAATAGGAGTGAGCCTAGGCTGGGCTGCTTTTGGCTCACTGAAAACTTAGGCAAGCCCCGGCTGGCCAGCCGTAGGCCTGCACATTGAAAGGTTTTGGTCTAACTTTCCCAACAGAAAAAAGATCCTCGGGTGAGGTTAACAAAAAAACAAAACTAACAAACAAAAAAACAACTTAGGCAACAGGAGGGCTCTTGAGCTTAGGAGAAAGTAAATTGCACACATGAGGAAAGGGAGGAGCGGGTGTGGTCCAGGGAGGCAGGTGGTGTACTTAAAGGCCACCAGAGTCTCTCCCCACTGCATATAAAACAGGGGATGATGGTGATGATGATATGAGAACAACGATGATGGTAGTGGCTATTTATGGGCTGGTTGTGGAGATCAAATCAACTTGATTCAAGTAAGGTGTAATTACATTGTTTTTTCAAAGGAACATAGAGATGCTTTGAGGTGGGAACCAAACAATGTATGCAACCAGGGATCTCCTCAATTTTCTGTCAGACAACATTTATTTCATGCTAGAGCAGTGGCTCCCAACTTTTTTGGCCACGCCCCACCTAAGCAACTCTAAAACCCTGATGCCCCCTCTGTGACACACAATTCTTGTTATTCAAAAAGTGAACTCCTATTCACGTGGAAGAAGCCTAAAAGGCCATTGACTTGGTCTAAACAAGCTTCTAAAGAACATGGCATCCATGAAAGAGAAAAATAAAAGAATGAAAGGACAGTTGAAGTACTGAGGAAGAAATCACTAAGAAATTGTTAAAAAATAATAATATGAAGTGATATGAAAAAATAGCAAAGTTTCAAAACATAATAGAGGACTGAAATGCATAAATATGTCACAATATATATTTATATACAGTATAAGAGACCCCTAGAACCGCAAGAAATGCAAAAAATTCACTGATAACTCATTCTCGAATTGCCCCCCTTAAAAATCAAATTGCCCCTCCTGTGGGACATGTGCCCCACGTTGGGAACCACTGTGCTAGAGATAGAGCACTTTGAGGCAATATCAAAGAAATTAAAGGTTGGTTACATTTTTCCAGTTTCTTTTGCCGAGGTATTTAATATCTATTGATACTGGTATTTATGCAAACGTGCTTTTAAGTACATGCTATGATGCAAGGGACACAGAGTAAATAATGCATATAAACAATAAGCTCAATAGAACCTATCCGGTGAATAGGTACAGCAGAGGCACAGGGCGGGGCGATTGTGCCCTTGCACAGGGTGGTTGGTAAAGAGCTCTGCAGTCAGCAGCTCAGGAAAAGCTTCACAGCCGCACGAAATCCTGTGGCCAGGAAAGCGGGTGAGGAAGGAAAGAAGAGGCAAAGGTAGGCTGAGGACAGGTCATCAAGAGTGGGGAGCACCATGCCGTGGAGTTTGCATAGTCAATGAAAAGCCATCAGAGAAGTTTTACCAGGATAAAAACAATTCGAATAACTGGGAGCCAAGTCAGGGAGGTCACTTCAGATACTATTGCAAGAGTCAAGGTGCAAAATGCTGGGAGTAATGCAGATGGACAAAGTGGACCAAATATATTAAAGAAATAGAATGGCCCCCGGCTGGTGTGACTCAATTGGTTGGAGCATCATCCCATACACCAAAAGGTTGTGGGTTCGATTCCCAGTCAGAGCACATAACTAGGTTGCGGGTTTGATCCCCAGTCGGGGCACGTACTAGAGGCAACAGATCGATGTTTCTCTCTCACATGGATCTCTCCCTCTCTCTCTCTTTCTCCTTCTCTCTGCAACCCTCCCTTCTTCTCTCTCTAAATCAATAAAAACATATCCTGAGGTTGAGGATTAAAAAATAAATAGAATCAATAGGACTCGGACACTGATTGGATATGTGGAGGGTATTTATCTAAGAAAAGAGAGAAAGCTAGGCTGTCTCCGAGGTTTTCAGGTTGTGAGTGTATGGTATGGAGGAGAAGGAATGAGTTGAGGAAAAAAAAGAGGTTAAATTCAATTGGGGTATAATGATTTCAATGTTTTGGGACAGCCAGATGAAGATGTTCTGTTGATAACTGGACATAGATACATAAAAAGAGGTCAGCGGTAGAGATAAAATTTGGCTCATGTACTTATACATTTTTTCAATGGAGAGGATGTGATTTCCCCACTGAGAGTTTGCTTAGAAACTTATAGTCAATTCAGTGAACAGAATATGAGGTTTAGCTATTGGAAGAGCAGAAAATTTTTATTACTTGCCAATTGCTGATCATTGGTTTTCTAGGAAATTTGTCATGTAAGAAAGCTCTTGTGTGTGTGTTTTATATTTATTTTGTATTCTGCAATTTATTGAATACTGATTTAGTCATTAGGAATGCTACCTTCATTACATGCTAAATTCTAGCATAGATGGTATACTGTTTCTGGGTTGTGTACTCAGGGCCACTGCTGTGAAGGTCCATATTTATGAAGGCATAACACATTTTAATTACTGTAACTCTATTTACAAATATTCACTTTTTTTCATGTCTTCAAATTCATGTGAGCCCTTATTCACAGAAAAACTATTGTATGCTACCAAGTTAGTCACAATCCACTATTATTGGTTTCAAATACTTGAACAATAATTTTTCCTAACCTGGTGGGAAATATCCTGTTAATAGTCTGCTACTCCAAAGCAAAAACACTATAAAACTAGTGACATCCCTGAAAATAAATGAAATGCTCCTCAATTTATGTACGTGGGCTGCATTACACCCATCCCAAATCACTGGCCATCTGCCAGGACCCCTTTCCCTCCTGTGGCTCTCCAATGAAGTTGCCACCTGCTACTTTGGCAAAGGTCTTAAGAAAGTAGAAATTCAGTTCTTAAACATTCCCTTTTGTTCTAACTTTGCTTGTTTCATTCTGAATTTCACAGGCAATTACACACCCACTAAGGTGAGCCATCTCGAATGTCCTTAGAAATATTTATCAAGTCCCTCTGATGCATATTATACAGGACAGCCTGCACAGTTTGAAAGGAAACCCATAAAGAGAGGTTGATTACATTCAGTTGCTTTTCCCATCAAGCTTCTTGTACTCTGAAATCAGATTCTGAAGACTGAAAATGAATTAATTTTCAACAATTGAAGTGAGCTTAGAACTCTGTTGGTATACATTTTATTTATGTGACAACCACTTCTGGCTGCATCTTATCCGCATGCAATTGAAAGTGATATGAAAGAGTGCCTTATTTTCTATTCATTGGGAAGGAGTCATGCAGATTCTTTTAAAATCATTTTTTTAAAAAATAGACCTAGAGTCTTTTTTAAGCTAAAACAATGACATGTTGATCAAACCAAAATCAAATGGCATAAGGAATCTGGTTATGCATATTTAAAATGCAAAATAAAATTACTGATTTTTATAAGGCAATATACACTATATTCATACATTCCTGCCTTCTACTCTGATCTGCCACAAGGACACATATACATGTATGAGAAGAAGGCAATGACTAAGAAAGTAGCTTTTAAAAATATATTTGTTTTATTGATTTCAGAGAGGAAGGGGGAGGGAGAGGGAGAGATGGAAACATCAATGATAAGAATCATTGATCGGCTGCCTCCTACACAATCAGGGATCGAGCCTACAACCTGGGCATGTGCCCTGACCACGAATCAAACCTTGACCTCCTGGTTCATAGGTCAATGCTCAACCACTGAGCCACCATGGCCGGGCAAGAAAGTATCTTTGATTTGGCTAGGGTACTGCTAGGGTAATTTTTTTTTAAAATTAAGTTCTGGAATATTCTAACACCACCATCCAAACTCCTTACTAAGTCCTAAATGTCCCACAGATTCTAGCTCCTAGCTACCTTTCTGACCAGACCTCACCCCCTAGTATAACTTGGTTGTTTCACTTGGGGGACACTGGCCTCCTTGCTGGTTCTTGACTGGGTTAGCAGGGCAATCTTGTGCTTGCTGTTTGCTGACAGCCACACTCTTCCCCTAGACAGCCACCTGCTTCTCCCTGTGTCTTCTCTCATTTCATAAAGGTCCCTACTGAAACGCCACTTCACCAAAGAGGACCTCTTACACAACACCCCCATCTCACTCCCCTACCACATTTTTCTTCAGAGTGCCTACCACAACATGACATAGTTCCTAAGTGTGGGCCATAAGATTACCTTCTCTCTCTACCACTAACTCCTCTTCCCCAGAATGCAAGCACCAAAAGTAGACACTTTGCTGCATCCCAGATGCCTATTCTAGGCACATAATATGTGCTCAAAAAATGTTTGCTGAATAAATGGAATAGAGTAGAGAAGCCAAAAATGGCTGCGGATATGTGATAAATTAGCATATGATGAACATGGTATTTCTAAACAGTGAGGAAAAGATAGCCTTTTCAACAGATTGAAGGGGACAGCTAGCTTTCTGTTGGAGAAAAAAATATTGAGTCAACCTCACCAAAATAAAGATCTCCTGGAACAAATTGCAACAGTAAAAGAACAAAAGTTAAGAAGCCTAAAGTTGCTGTTTTTTGTTTGTTTGTTTGTTTATCTTGGACTGATCTTTGCCAAACAGTTACAAAATCCCCAAAATCTTCATTGAAAAGACTGACTTATTTAACTACATAACAAATTTTAAACTCCTATAAAACAAAATAAACTAGGAATAAAGTAAATAAATAAACAAATAATAACCTAAATATTGTAAAATACATGATAGACAAAAGGTAAATATATAAGAAGTTACTCTGTCTCCCTATTAATCAAAGGAATAAAAATTAAAGTAATAGCTTTTTTTCATTTGGCAGATTAGAAAAAATCAGAAAGATGAAAACGGTGCTGGAGAAACCAGCCCTCTCATCCACTGCAGGTTTATTGGGAATTCTGACAATGTTTTTGGAAAGCAACCTGAAGTTTAAAATACAAAACTCCTTTGACTCTGTGATGTCACTTTTGGAATTTTATCCTTTAGAAAAGAAACACACTTCTAACATTTCTTTAATTTTTATAAGAAGTATTTATGTACTGTTTTTATAATGTTAACTTAAAAAAAGATCATGCCTTAGCTGGTTTGGCTTAGTGGATAGAGCGTCGGCCTATGGACTGAAGGGTCCTGGGTTCAATTCCAGTCAAGGGCACATGCCCGGGTTGCGGGGTTGATCCCCAGTAGGGGGTGTGCAGGAGGCAGTCAATCAATGATTCTCTCTCATCATTGATGTTTCTATCTCTTTCTCCCTCTCCCTTCCTCTCTGAAATCAATAAAAGAATATATAAAAATTCAGTGTCAGTCTCTCAACCTCCACCCTCATGTGCACCCCTATTCTTTTTAATTCCCAGGATGTCCTCCTTTGTCCTTTATAAGTTATTTACTTATCAATTATTTGGACCAACTTAAATTACTTCTCTCTAAAGGGTTAGGGTTAGGGTTAGGGTTAGGGTTTACTTATTCCTGCCAAATATACTTGTGGTCTTAAAAGCCAAAGTTCTTACACTAGCTGATAAGGCCCTACATGATCTACCCCCTCATCCACTCCATCTCTCTAGTCTGGTCTAATGTCACTTTACATTGGCTCATTTTATCCACAAAGGCTTCTGTTTCTTGAGCAGATCAAACATAGTCCATCTCAACTTATTTGCACTTATTCTTTCCTCTACCAAGAATACCCTTTCCCGAGGCGTCCATGTGAATTGATTCATTTCCCTCATGCCCCACATCAAATGTTTACCTTATAGAGTGGTCATCCCTCACCACCAGGACTAGCTACATAATTTATTGGGCTCAGAGCAAAATGAAAATGCAGGGCCCCAGGTTATTAATAATTTCAAGACATCAACAGGAGAGCCTTAAGCCAATCATGGGACTCTTCCAAGCATGGGGCCTATGAGACCGCCTGTCACACACTCACGAAGCCAGACTGGCTGAGATTGTCACATAAAAAAGCAACTTCACTCTATATTTCTTATCTCCTTTTTTAAAAACAACAACAACATATTTTTATTTATTTCATAGAGGAAGGGAGAGGAAGAGAGAGAGAGAGAAACATCAATGATGAGAGAGAATCATTGATTGGCTGCTTCCTGCACACCCCCCACTGGGGATGGAGTGAGTCATCCGGGCATGTGCCCTGACCAGGAATCGAGCCATGACCTCCTGGTTCATAGTTCGATGCTCAACCACTGAGCCACGCCGGCCTGGCCTCCTCATTTTCTTTACAAAGATAAATATTTACATCATTCTCATTTGTGTTTCCCACTAGAATGTAAGCTCCATAAAGTCAGGAATGTTTGTCTCTTTTATTCACTGTCATGTCCCCCAAGGACTTAGAACAGAGACCAATACATAGCAAACACACAATACATATTTGTTGAATGAATGAGTAGTTCGTCATAATACATGGCACAAATTGTGGAAAAAAAGCAGGTGAGCCCATATTTAGGAAGCAAAAATAAGATTAGAAGTATGAGTTCATGCTTTTAAGAATGGAATTAAGTGTACAGTCAATGAGTTGCTTGCTTTCTAGGAAAAGGTTCAAAGCAACTACATATTTTGCTGTCACTGTATATTAAGCCACTGCCACTAACTTTCCTAGTGTTAATAATGTGGTTTTATGGTTCTGTTACATGCATTAAGATTCTCTAGGATTATGTTGTTTCAACATATTTTATAATTTGTCCAAACAGTATTTCACAAGATATGAAGCAATAATTATTAGAAAAATTAATGATTATTTAAAATTGTACCAGATTATGTCAATATTCAGTAATATACTTCCTAAGCTTTTCCTGAAGGTAAATTGTGTTCAGAGGCTACAAACCCTTCAATTTATGATTATGTGGCTGAATGACATCTCATGTTCTCTTCCTACTACAGTAGAATATTTTCTAAAAAAGTGGTTTCTGACACTTTTTCTGAAATCTAAACTTAGCCCATTGAATTTTTTTGTGTTATCTTTATTCCAGAAGATACAACCCATGATTATATGTAACTAATCCCGACTTCCATTCTATGGTACAGATTTTCATGCAGGACTATTACCAGTCCTTGTGTGTGACATCATTTGAAAAAAAATTCACCTCTGATAACGACAATAACATAGTAACAAGCACTACATAATGCCTTTTGTGATGCTGGTCTCCTTTGTGATCTGCCAGTTCATTGGAACTCAACTGAGGCTCCTTTAATGTCTATCAAACTGGGAGCAATCAATGCCATTGAATTATTTTAATTTAATTAAACTAAGGAATATTCTACAAAATAAATGATCTGCATTCTTCAAAATACCAAGTTGATATTATATAAAAACGATTCAGAAACTTTTCCAGGTTAAAAGAGACATGGAAACTAAATGCAACATGTGACTAGAATTCTGGATCAGACTTAAAAATCCTACACAATAAAGATGGAATATGCAAATGATCGTTACGCTGAAAAGCATAACGACCTACCCCGTCACAACCGGATCAGCAGGAGGGTGGGGCAGCGAGCTATTAGCGGGCGGCAGAGAACTACAGGAGCCGGCAGGGCAGCAAGCTATGAGGGGAGGAAGGGGAACCTACAGGAGGGCAGCAGCAAGCTACTGGCGCACAGATTTGTGCGCAGGGCTACTAGTTTTTCCTATAAAAGATATTACCTGGAAAAAGGCAAGATTTTAATAAGATCTGTAGGTTAAATAATGGTATTGTATCGATGGTAATTTTATGATTTTGATAATTATTCTGTAATTATGTAAAAGAATGTAATATTAAACAGAAAATACACATGAAAAAGGAAAGAATCATGTCTACAACGTACTCTTAAAGCATTAACACATGCCCTAACTGGTTTGGCTCAGTGGATAGAGCGTCGGCCTGCGGACTGGAAGGTTCTGGGTTCGATTCCAGTCAAGGGCATGTACCTGGGTTGCAGGCACATCCCCAGTGGGGGGTGTGCAGTAAGCAGCTGATCCATGTTTCTCTCTCATTGATGTTTCTAACTATCTCTCTCCCTTCCTCTCTGTAAAAAATCAATAAAATAGATTTTTTTAAAAAAGCATTAACACATATACATGTATATATGTATATGTGTGTGTGCATGTAAATATATACATACACATATATTTACATACACACATAAGGAGAGAGAGAATTATAAAGGAAATGTTATAAATGTTAATATTCAGGGAATCAAGGATGTGGATAAAAATTAAAATATACAAGAATTATTTTTATCATTTCTGTCCAGCCAAAATTATTTCAAAGTTAAAATAAGAAGTTGGAAGAAAACAAAAACTTCATATCAAAATAAAATAACCGTTTTATCTAAGGTGAGATCCAGTCTAAAACAAATTGATACTTTAGCTTGTGGTGGAAAGTATACAATTGCCTTTCTATATCTGAAAGAATACTACTCTCACATTGCAAATGTAAAGATATTGCTTAGAGATAGTGTTTCATTTGTTGGCTAAAATGCTTTCCCAGTAAAGTCTGTGACTTTAAAATATACATGACATTTTACTACAGTCCTGTCCTTTATGTCTTAGCTTTATCTTCTTTTATCTCCAATTATCATATCTCCTTTTTTGAGAACTGTACTATATTCAACTAGACTATATTTGCTTCTCTAGGAAATGTCCTCCTCCATCAAAATCAGCTTAAAACTAATCTTTTCATAAATACTTTTCACCTAAGTTTAATTTTTTGCACAACTATGACAAATCTAATTTTGTTTCTTATCTTTTATACATCCATTTTTTTAAATATATTTTATTGATTTTTTACAGAGAGGAAGGGAGAGGGATAGAGAGCCAGAAACATCGATGAGAGAGAAACATCAATCAGCTGCCTCCTGCACACTTCCCACCGGGGATGTGCCCGCAACCAAGGTACATGCCCTTGACCGGAATCAAACCTGGGACCCTTGAGTCCGCAGGCTGACGCTCTATCCACTGAGCCAAACCGGTTAGGGCTCTACATCCATTTTTTAATGCAATACGTGTTAGTGACCAGTAGAATTCAATAAAGTCTCTTTTGATAAGATCATGTTCACTCTATAATCTACCATTTTTTACGTACGTACAGTATTAAGTATATATAAATATTTATATATATATATACATATATATTCATTTATATATTATTCCCTTGTTTATTTTTTCATTTGTTTTTAAAAATACATCTTTTTCTTGTTTTCCTTTTTCCAACGTATATTCTTCAAAGCACAGACTGAGAGTTCATTTTCCCCGATTACGCCTCCATAGTACCAAGCCCAATCAATGATTCACACGTGAGTGCTGAATTTATGTTTAGGAATGATTAGGATTGTGTTTAGGAATTATTTTTCTTTCTGTGGCATGCTTTCGAATAGTAGAATTTTTAGTGATAGGCTGGAAGGCATTAGAAACCTGAGAACTTGGAACAAGCCGGCAATAACAGGATAATCGCTACTACAGTCAATAACAATGTCTTTCAGTATCTGTGCCAGCATCCACAGCTACTTCCCTGTTTGAGCACAGTTGTTTCTGGTCCTGAAGGTGTTCTGTTAAAAGCTTATTGAGCAAAAATTTCTCATGTCTTCTTTTATTAGATTGATGTCAAGGTATGCTTTTTACTTCTTGCTTATAACTAGTCATACCACTGCTACACTGAGAACGGCAGAACTCTTGGTCTATAGCAACTCCATCCAAACCATTGCAATAAGAGACCAAACTAGCATGGTTCTAGCAGCTTCAGGCTATGTCCCTAGACTGACCCCAGTCCCCCTTAAAATGCCTGCCTGGGAATCAGCTCAACAAGGCCAGGACAATTTATTTGTTCCAGCCAAAACCAGGTGTTAGGCCCCTGAACTCCCTCTTAAAGCAGATATGTCGGAAAGCTTGCAGTTAATGATCAATCCTTTTTTCTGCCCTTTGAGATGTAAATCTACCACCCCTGTTTCTTCAAGGACTTGAGAGCTGTCTCTTTGAAACACTGGCTCACTCTCTGTCTCTGTATCTGCATAAATAATTTCCCAAAATTCAACATGATAATTGCTAAGTGGAGGACAAGGGTCTAACTTCAGTGGCTGCTTTGCTTCAACTTGCACCACTGCCTCCTGTGGTAAAGATAGAAGTTTATTTCCTCCCTATAAGTTCCAAGGAACAAACCCGGGTGTCCTGGTCACAGGGGCTGATGCCCCTGAACACCAACAGTGCCTTTCCCTTCCCACACCCAGCCTGGAAAAGGTCTCCAACCCTTTGCTTCAGGGAAGTTGAGTTCAGCTTACTCTGGACCCTCTTCCCTATTGCAACATAGTATGACTGAATAAAATATGTCCTTTGTTTTAACTAATGTCCAGCTTAGCCTTGGACAATATTATGCTGCATTACCTGCTTAACTCAATATTCTCAGTTGCTGCAGACATGAATGTTACATGTGGATCACAATTTGGCAGCCTGTCTACTCAGGGAAAAAGCAGGTGAAGCGCTGCCGGTTGGATCTCTGTTGGGAGAGACGTTCCACAGGTCCTCCCTGTTGCTGCACATCTTCTTTGCAGAGGCACTGACTGCCTTTGTTCCTACCTTTTCTAGGATGTTTGTGTAGCGAACAGCCTCGGAGGATAAAGACAGCATCTTCTTCTGGATAAAGGGGAGGTTTGCTCGTGGTCCAGTATAATCAAGAAGACGTCTCCCTTCAGGGCCGTCAGGTCAGGCTTCCCGCCCTTTACAAAAGATTTGGGTGCCCTGACCGTGGTGGAGATTCCTCCCCTGTAATGCAGCTCATTGTGTATACAGTTACTCTCTGGCGCTCTTTGCCTTATCCTGTGGGAATTGGGGCTCAGGGAGCCAGTGGCCCAAAGATCACAGAAGCTAGATGATGCAGCCTGGAAACGTGGGCATTCACTGCCAGGGTTGACCAATGGGAGTGAGGAAACAGGAGGGAGCTGCGTCAGTAGCCCGGTTTCTCTAGTTTCCACGAAAAAAAAGTAACCTAACATTTCATGAGTTTAGAAACTTTAAGATTTGAGAGGTTTTGAAGAGAGTTGCGTGGAAAAACTGCAGCTTGGCCGTATTTCTGACTTGCTTCCTCCCTCGTCTTCCTGGTGCAACAAATCCTTTCTCAGTCTTCATGCAGAACAGTTCTGTCCACATTTGGCTCTCTGGGATCTTATTTTCTATATACCAAGCACCCATTTGGGCAACCCCTTCCCCCCAAACAAATGTAGTTCCCTTCCCATGAGGAATTCTGAGAAAAAAAAATTATCTCATAATATGTATATTTTTAAAGAACTTAGACCACATACCAAGAAGTGTGTAAAATTACCCATCATATTGCAAAACTGCTAACATTGGCATCGTTGTTCCAGTCTTTAATATGTTTCATAATTAGGCTCATTTTGTACATCCATTTTTTATCCTGATTTTTTAAAAAAAATGTTTTATATTCTGTTCTGGAAAATTTCCAATGAGCCAACATTTATTTGAAAACCTAATTTTCAATGATTTTATAATATTTTTCATATGCTCTGAGTCAATTTAAAGTTTCCATATGGTTGGATAGCTTGATAAATGGTAGCTTGTGCCATGATAAATATTTTGGCACATAAATCTTGATCTGCATTTTTTAAATTATTTTATTAGCAGGTAACTAGATGATAAATTAGTGAGTCAGAGGATGACAGTTCAAGGCTCAAGATGCCTATTGCTAAGTTGTTTCTAGAAAAGTTTCTTGGAAAGGGGATAATATGATCAGACATGATTTTTACAGATAACTCAGATTGCAAAATCTATGGAAAAGATGAGAACTTGAATTGAACTATGGCAATTGGGATTGGGAGAGTCTGGATGTAGAGATGCAGGTGACATTTAGGGATATTTCTAAAATAGAGTCAGAGGAGTTGGTAACTGGCTATTGGGAGGTGCGAAACAGTAAGGAACCAAAGACAACTGCCTAGCTTTCCAACCTGCCTAACTAGGGAAAGTTAGTTAGTTAGTTAGTTAGTTAGTTAATAGACAGACTAAGATCCATAACTTGGCTTGTGATTTCTTTGTTTGGCCTGCCTGGCATCTGGGGCTAGCTTTAGAATTTTTTTTCAGAGGAGGGTCTTTGGGTGGCAATCTGGTTAGAAGTCTTGTCCTAAAGCTGCATTTATTTAGCAGACACTTGTTTTTTAAATTTAGATTTCATGTGTATTTCGTTATATAAGTTGAGATTGGAAGATGATAAAGCATCAAAGTCAATCATAGGTAGTCACTGCTGGCATCCATTCCTTCTTATTCTTCTATTCCCACTTCAATTTTCCTTGGGAGGTTCACCCATCTCTCACTCCCCCTCCCTGTGGTTTTACTGCCCCTGGTGCTACTCTGTGGATCCAAGGATAGGCACATAAGTCAACCAATCAGAGCCAATGGGGCTGAAGTCTAGGAGTTCCCAAGAGAACTGCTGAGAAGAATGCTCTTTCCACAGGAATTGCAAAGAGGATAGGATGTAAACCTGGAGCTACTGGCCATTATTTTGCTTGTCTGGCAATGCAATCAACCCAAAGGGAAGTAGAAGTGAGTTAATCCTGATGACCTGGTTCTGATGGCATCACTTGAGCCCTAGTATCCAAGTGCATTGATGCCAGATCTAGGACTTTGCAGTCCTATGAGGTATTAAAATTCCCTTTTGATCTCAAGCCATTTTGAGTGAGTCTCTGTCACATACAACCAAAGAAGTCCTGGCTAATACAGTATTGGAGATCAGAAAAGGTTCAAGTTTTCAAAAGTTTCAGCTATTCAAGATAAAACTAACAGGAGTCCTATCATGACTACACAAGTATTCTCATTTATATTTAGTGGCTGACAAAGGTGCATGGGGCATCTATTGTAGTGTCAGGCACTGTGTTAGGCTCCAGACACAAAAACAGGCTAATTAAAGATATGATCACAAAAATGTTTTTATAGATAGCTTATTAAAATATCATTTAAATTCCTAAGTTGGTTAAATTAGCTAGCTAGAATTAATAGTGTGAATTTTGGCTTTTAGGTTTTATGTACTTTGTTTTATATTTCTTTTGTAGACATGAGGATAGCTAAAATTGGTAGCCAGCAAATAATTTATTTGCATTAACTTCAGAAATATTCTGGAATAGAAAACTCCATACTAGGAACTCAAGTTTCATGAAATAGATTTCCAAAGGGCATTGTAATATATTTAAAATGCCTAACAATGCCACTCATTGGTATGTGGAATTTGGGGGGGGGGGGGTCTTTCTCCTGCATTCTGATTTTCGTTACTTTCAAAGGGCACAGATAGTGGAATCTCATTTAGCAATAAAAGCTTGATTAAGCATTCTGATGTGACATTAGTAACAGATTATATAAAGTTGTGGTCGTAAGGACTAATCAGGTTTCCCCCCTCTAATATTAATGAAATGTGTCATTTTTTAGTCACTTTTGTGCCTCAGCTGTCTCTTTTGGTCCTGAGTTGTCAGTTGAAGATGGTTTAATTAAGAATATTTTTGCTTCACATTCCACCCTTGGGTCATTAAAAATCGTAATGGAAAATAGGATAATGGAAAAAGAAAGTATTTAAATTTGTTATTAATATGAGTACTTAAATATGTATCATGGGATCCAGAATACATTGTCCTGAAAAATCTAAAACACAGGGGAAAGTATTTATTCTTCACCATCCTACATCTCATAAAAATTACATGTAGCCAGAAATTAATGTACCACAAATGTATAGCAACAAAATACTCCATCTTTTTCTAAGTTCACAGCTTAAGTTTAAATAATCAACCACTTTTTCTTTTTCTCACCAGGGACTTTCAAGGAACTCACTAGTGAGTTAGCAAACATTATTAAAAAACAAACAAACAAAAAATCTAGGTGCACCCTGGTCTTATGGCTTCAGAGCCACTTCTTGGGCCTGAGTTTGTTTTCTTTCCAGCAGGTGCCAGAAACCCAATCTACATTCCTCACTCCTTTCTGCTAAGATTCTTGTTACCCCTGACCAAAGACAAGCTGCAGAGCGGGCACGTTTCCCCCAATCTTGCTCACTCCTCTCTTCTAATTCTTGGCTGTTCCTGAAAATTAGGACAAGGGCCCTCTTCATTACAAGAGTTTTATAGCTAATCACTCTGGGAATTGCAAAAATATAATAAACTTGAGGATGTCTGAAAGCTTGGAAATTTTATGAAGTTCTTACAATCACTTTTTCCTGCATTGTACTTCCTCACCACCCTGTTAGATGCTAACGGTGAACTACAGTGCATTGGATTTCTATTTCCAGCCTTCCTAGCAGAGTTCACCAAATCGGCTCATTTCTTGAAGTTTGCTTTGCATGACATTTATGTAGATCCCTTCCTCTGAGATGGCCCTTCTCCCCTGCAATTGGTAATTTGCTTCTTTGAGGAAGTAGAGGCTGTGTAACATCCATTCCAAGGTATGGGTACCATATAGGAATCATCACCTTTGAGCAGTCACTTCTCAAAAAATTCTCACCCGAGGGCATTTCTATTGATGAGAGAGGGAGAGAGAGAGAAAAAGAAAGAGAGAGAGAGAGAACTTAAATATGTATCCATTGTTTGCCTCCAATGGAGATGGAACCTGGAACCTGACTGAGAATTGAACTGCACCTTTTGATGCTGCTCCAACCAATCGACAGAGCATAAGCAGCCACTTTCTTGAAAGGATTGTTTATTCTAGCTTTTGTCAGATTTCCAAGTTTTAGTATTTCCCAGGGAAACCAAAACAGTGATTTTTATTTTTTTAAAATATATTTTATTGATTTTTATTTTATTTTTTTTTACAGAGAGGAAGGGAGAGAGATAGAGAGCCAGAAACATCCATGAGAGAGAAACATCCATCAGCTGCCCTCCACACACCCCCCACTGGGGATGTGCCCACAACCAAGGCACATGCCCCTGACCAGAATCGAACCCGGGACCCTTGAGTCTGCAGGCCGACGCTCTATCCACTGAGCCAAACTGGTCAGCGCCAAAACAGTATTTTTAGACACGGGAGGATTCATATTTGTATTTTATTAATATTTCCTGTTGTAAACCTCATGGCTCTCATTCTGCACTTAAAACCTCTTAAAGGATGGATTTCAAATATTTTATTTTTTGCAGGTGTTGGTTAACCTTGGCCATATTCCCATGAGAAAGGGGTCACTTAGAAAACTGAGTGCCAGAGGAACTGGCACAGCCTAGCCAGGAACCCACTGCTGCCAGGACTTTCGTTAGTGGAGCATTCTCCAGGATCACCATATCCAAGCCATGACTAAAATGCAAGAAGTATCAAGAACGTACTGCTGTTCAAAACAGAAATATTTAAAAATTCAGGTACCGTTGCTATGTATTAACAAGTCGGATCTGGTGTGTTATTTTACGACCTAAATTCCTTCAGCTTTGAGGTCACCCACACAAATAAGAAAATGCACAGTTAGGGGGTCGGGTTTTATCTTCACTCAGGGTCTGGTGTAGTGAGCAGCGTGAAACAGCAAGAAACACACACACACACACACACACACACACGCACGCACGTACGCACACACACACTCACACTCACACACACTCACACCCACACACTCACCCACACACTCACACACACACACACTCACACACACACGCACACTCACACACACGCACACACTCGCACGCACGCACACACTCGCGCGCACACACACTCACGCGCACACACACTCACACACTCACTCACACACGCACACACACTCACACACACGCACACACGCACACACACACACTCACACTCACACACACTCACACTCAGAATTAGAAGAAGAAAAAGAGCTTAGCATCCCGGTGCTGCTCCTCCCCGGCGCAAATGCAGCCCCGGCCTGGTCCCGGGCCTTGCAACCCAGGCAGGCGCTTCCCGGGCGAGGACACCCAGCGGCAGGGACGGAGTCGCCGAGGGTCCCCGCGACCTGGGGGTCCCCGCGAGGGCTCAGCTCCCCGCGCGCGGGCGGGCGGGACGCGGTCTGGGCATCGGGGCCTCTCGCCACGCCGCCGGGGAGCGGGTCCGGACGCGGGTGAGCGCGACGGCGCAGGAGCGGCGACCCCGGACCCCGCCGCGTTCCCGAGGCTCCGCGCTGGGCGGGGCGGGGCGGGGCGAGCGCGCGGCGGCGGCGGGGGGCGGGGGCGGGGGCGGGGCCGCGCGAGGCCCGGTGCTGGGCTCGGGGGCGCGCGGCGCGGGCCCGCGGGGCAGCGGGACGAGGCTGCGGCGGGGCGCGGACGCCGCAGGTGGCTCGGGCCGGGCGCCGGGAGCGCGGGCGGCGGCCGGGGCGTGGAGGCGGGAGGCGGCCCTCGCTCGGCTGCGTCTCCGCCGGGGCGCTGCGGGCTGAGACCGGCGAGGCGGGCGGGGAAGGGCGCGCGGCACCCCCGGGACGGCCCCCGGCATGTTCCGCGAGGCCGGGGCGGTCCTCCCGCCCGTGGGCTGAGGCGGCGGCGGCGGCCCGGAGAAGCGACATGCACCTGCCGGGCGCCGCTTAGAGGACGCGGCCGGCGGCGAGTCCCGGCCGCCAGCCGGGGGGCTCCCTTCGCCCGGCCGCCCCCCGCCGCCGCCGCGGGCCCGAGCTGGAGCGGCGGAGGGGGCGCCCCGACATGGCGGCCCGGAGCGCCCCGAGCTGCCACCTGCGGCTCGAGTGGGTGTACGGCTACCGGGGCCACCAGTGCCGCAACAACCTCTACTACACGGCGGCCAAGGAGATCGTGTACTTCGTGGCGGGCGTCGGCGTGGTGTACAGCCCGCGGGAGCACCGGCAGAAGTTCTACCGCGGCCACAGCGACGACATCATCAGGTGCCGCGGGGCGGGCGCCGGGCGGCGCGGGGGCGGGAGGGGCGGCCGCCGGGAGCCCCCCCGGGCGCGGTGACCCGGTGCCGCCGGGAGCGGCGCCGCGGAGACAGACAGCCGCGGGCGCCTCGTCCGAGGCCACCGGTCCTCCCCCTGCAAACGCCTCTCCGCGTCTTCGGGCGCTCGTCTCTCTCGGGGCGGGGCGGGGACAACCAGTCCGGGGGACCCCGGGCGTTCGGCGCTCTGGCTGGGTACCCTCCTCCCTCCGCGTTTACGACACTGCAAAAAGGTTATTTAGGTAGCAGTTTGCTCCTTTACATCCCGCCCGAGGTTTCTGGTTCAACGGATTCTTCAAGCGCCAGGGGCAGTCCCGTACCCGATAGAGGACTGAGCGCAACCGGGGACCGCGCCCGGGTGGACCCCGGGCGGGCGCGCACCTCCCGGCCGCTGTCGTTAGTTCAGGTTTCGCCGCCCGCGGTTCCTTAGAGATCAGCACTTGCACCCCCAAAGGCAGTGTGGGAGTATAGGTGTCATGGGAAAGAAGCTTCCGTTTCCCAATCCCCCTGTTTCCTCCTCTTTAAAGCACCCCTCAATAAGTTCACTTTTGTATTTTGGGCTTACGTTACATTTTTTAATTTTTATTTTAATTCTCCTTTGGGCGGTATCCCGTGTTTGTTGACATTTCTTTAGTGGATGGTGTCTTTGAAATGTAGGTTTCAGTCAGTGTCTCGGCAGGAACTTTGGTGGCAAATAAAGTTAAAAGCTGCAGAAATTGATGACTGCCTCAAGCACGGCATACGTGTGTGTCGGTGATGGACGCCTTTGCTTCAACTATTTGGAGCATGTGTTTGTGTGCCGCTTCTGGGTTTTTCATAGAAATTCTGTGATTGGATTTGGTCACGCCACAGGATTTAAATTGGGCATTTCAAAGCCAGTATCTGGGTTTGGTGTCTTACAGGCAAGAAACATAAATTCCATAAACGACGAAGTTCTTTTATTTTGTGTGTACATCCGTGATCCGTAGGGAAAAGGGGTCTGGGACAAGCACAAGGTAGTGGGGTAAGATGGAGTAAAGATACTGAGAGCAGAAGTTGAGATTGTGGAATAGGGAATGGGGGGTTGTTTTGGGTTCATTTGTTTGTTTGTTGTGATTAATCCCAAGAGTAGACTTCATGCCAGTTCTCTGTCTTTTTCGTGATCCTTGATAGTTTCTTTCTTTTCCATGTGTTAGGTCGCCCCCAGAACAGGGGTGAGACGGTTAGGTAGTACCTTTACCTGGTTGAAGCAGCCATCCCCCAGGTACTCAGTCTATTAGGCTGAATTCAGTGGGTGAGGGAGGTGTGAAGGATTTTGAGGTCTTCTCAGAGTGTACCTACCTCTGTTGTGTGTACTCTTTGGTATTTGAAAGCAGGATGGTATGAGGGTCTTTGAAATCTAGATATGATTTATTTGATGGGGCACTATGTTTTTGTGCATCCAGTAGTAAGTAGAAGTTATGTCATAGGTCACACTGCTTGAATGTTTATAATTGTGTTTCAGTAAACCCTAAGGAAGGTAATGCTTTTGCTTTCCTTTCACATAGGTAGGTAGGAAGATAGATGTAGTTGCACAGCCCATACATTGTCTCAAAATATTGCAAAATGGCGAGTTACTTTTCTATAGACAAAAGATTTATCCTTAAAACAGTTTGTAACACTAAAAAGGTTTCCTGAAAAAAATTGCAATGGGATCGTAAAATCGGACTCATATTGCATCTTGAAATTGGTGGCACAAATTTAATACAGTAGTAAGAATATAGATTAAGTAAGAATCAGTGAAAAGGCTCTGGAAATTTCATATCGAACAATGACAGATCATTATTGTTTGTGAAATAGATCAGGCAGATGTTCAGACTTTTTCATTTTCTTTCAGTTCAGTGCTTGAAATATAAATATAGAAAGTACTTCAAGAATTTTCAATTATTTCATAGCTAAAAATGTAATATTCATAAATGTGATGCATAGTGGAAAACAGTGTTGTTGAAATGTTAGCCTTAGTAATAAAAAGTTTACTGTTTTTATCATCTGTTTTGTTTCCATATTTGCTTGAAACTTAGGTAAAACTTATTGGTCAAATCTGACTTAGTCTGGGGCTAACCGGAATGAGCCGGTTATTTTCTTTACGTTCTGAAACTGTAAATGCTATATGGCTTGTAAAGAATGAACCACAACCAGTCTATCATTTACTTACCAGTTTTTCTGTCATCTTACTACATCTAATATTGCTAATGATGGTGCCACATGACTTCTCCTTTCTGTCCATGTTGCTTGTTGTTTTACTTCTTTTTACCACATATCTATACTTCTCTAGTAATTTATCCTTTAGTTGTATTTATATCAGTACTGATTTATATAGAAATTAGTTTCACTGTCAGAAATAATACAGGAATTTTAGGGTCACTTGTTCTTATTTTTACAAGGTGGGGGCAAAAGTAGGTTTACAGTTGTTCATATGGAAAATAATACAATAATTAGTAAAAATACAAGAATAAACTTCGTGTTTTGCATACTCACAGCCATAAACCGACTTTTGCCCCATCCCGTATTATAATCACAAGACTCTCCAGGAGACTGTATGCTCAGGTGATCAGGTGAATGGGGGAGGGGAGCAGAAAGCTGTCTTCCAAAATACAACACTGGCCTTCAAGATTTGTCCCAGCAGCTTCTAGTTTACTTGGTTATTTTTAAAAAATGACACATGGCTGGCAGTTGTAGATCCTTGTTGCTTCAACATATGGTCCTCAGACCAGGAGCTTCAGCATCACTTGGGAGCATCTTAGGGATGGAGATCTCCAGCCCCACCCAACCTACTGAATTAGATGCTGAATTTTAACACTCTCAGCTGATTGTAAACATATTGCTGTTTGAAGTTTGAAAAGCACCCTCTATCTCAGTGGTTCTCAACCTTGGCTGCACATTAGAATCTGACAGTTGCCAGATATTAGCAGTGGGTTTAATCAGATTTAGGAAGTTCTGTCTCTAAAATTCTTAGGTTGTTATGTACTTTTATCATAAAAGGGTTTAAATTTTTGTCAAATGTGTTTTCTATATCTGTTTCTATGTGTGGGTTCTGTTGTTATTTATTAATATGACTAGAGGCCTGGTGCACGAAATTCGTGCATGGGGGGGGGGTGTGTCCCTCAGCCTGCCTGCACCCTCTCCAATCCGGGACCCTCGGGGGATGTCCGATTGCCGGGATCAGGCTTAAACCGCAGTCGGACATCCCTCTCGCAATCCAGGACCACTGGTTCCTAAGCGCTCACCTGCTTGCCTGCCTGATTGCCCCTACTAACTGCCTCTGCCGCAGCCCCCACAACCGTGTCTTTGTCTGGAAGGACGTCCGGAAGATGTCTGGTCTAATTAGCATATTACCCTTTTATTAGTATAGATATGTTGGTTAACTTCAATATGTTGAACTAAGTTTTATTCCACTTACCTTTCCTTTTACTATTCATTTAGTATGTTCTGACTTGTTGACTACTACCCAAGCCATCTAGATGTTCAAACCAGAAACCCTAGAGCAGTGGTTCTCAACCTTCTGGCCCTTTAAATACAGTTCCTCATGTTGTGACCCAACCATAAAATTATTTTCGTTGCTACTTCATAACTGTAATGTTGCTACTGTTATGAATTGTAATGTAGATATCTGATATGCAGGATGGTCTTAGGCGACCCCTGTGAAAGGGTCGTTCGACCGCCAAAGGGGTCTCGACCCACAGGTTGAGAATCGCTGCCCTAGAGTCATCATAGACTGTTTCCTTTCCCTTTCTCCCTATATTCAATCAGTTGATTCTGTTTTAATACCCTCCTAACTTTTCCCTCTTTCATTACATCCTCCACCCTGATGCCATTTTTTTTCCTCCCAAAGGTGAATCTCATCATCTAAATCTACTTATAGAAAAGTTTATCAAGGAGAAATCTATATTCATTCCCTGTCTTCTGCTGATGTATATAAATCATTACCAACGGTTAGGTCTTTGTCTTGTATTTAAAGATTCATAGATTATTTTCTATGAATTATGGGTGACGTTTTGTTTCGTAAAATGTGATTTGTACTTTAATAGTAATGTTATTGTAGGAGTGCTACTAATACTATTTTTGGACACTAAACATATGGTCTAACTTTATCCAATAAAGGAGTAAAATGGGAAAGAGGGCTAAAAACAGATGCATACCAACGGAGAGAATGGAATGTCTAGGGTTGCTACTGATTTGTTGCTGTGGTTCAGTTGATCCTTGTGAACATCCTGTTTTTAGAGAAGTTTACACACACTATATCATAATACAGGGATTAGAAGGTCTGTCACTAACTTTATCACATGTACTATTGAAGTAGTAACTCTTAGCCTGGATTTTTATAGAGGTTATTTATTTTAAATCCAGATTATTTTAAATGGATAAGTAAAGTCTAATTTTCACATTGGTATATGTTATAGATACCAAATATTTTGAAATCTCTGTAACCAATTTTAAGTCTTCTACTTGTTTGTTTTGCAGCCTTGCATTGCATCCTGAACGAGTATTGGTAGCAACAGGACAAGTTGGGAAAGAGCCTTATATCTGTGTTTGGGATTCATACACGGTACAGACCATATCGGTTCTGAAGGATGTTCATACACATGGTATAGCTTGCTTAGCATTCGACTTAGATGGCCAGGTATGTGATAATTTTTTCTTTTTTTTGTAACTGTGTGTTAAGAATGTGTACTATAAGAAATTATTATAAATCTATGAATATTAAATCAGAAAGCAATGATGAAAACTATTTGTTCAAGGGTGGAGGTGGGTAGGTGGGATGAGTGGTTGGTGTATATGAGAACAGTGAGGTTTTTTAATTTTCTCAAGAACTTTTCAATTGAATTAATTACTATCATGAAAGCTAGAGAGACCCTGATGCAGTGGAATATTATCTGGTTGCTCTAGAAAATGTTACACACAATTCTTTTCCAGGTTGTGTATATTGATAAGACAAATGGAAGACATCTTAGGAAAATTAAGTTTAAATAGAGTTGTATACATTTTAATTTTTAGTTATTTTAAGGTTTTCTATTAAAATTACATTTTTTATTGAAAATAACAAGGCAGTTCCTATATGAACTGTTTTTAGACAAAAATCAAAGTTAAAAACAAAGGATATAATTATAATTTCACTTACTTTACTAATCAGTTCCCAAATTATTATTTACTTCTAGACAATGACTTTTTAAAAAATTAAGTCAACAGCTTTTTGGTGGTGTTTTCATGGAACTTATTATACCTAAAACATATTTAAGAAGTGGTAAAAAGTTGGCTTTTGTAGGTGTGCAAAACTTTTATAGTCTTTAAAAGTTTTATGTTAAAATTAGAGTTTAAAAATTATTTTAACCTTTAGAAAAAATTTTTAGCTGCTTTTCAATTCATAAAATTAATTTCATAGGTCTAGATTTAACAGGAACCGATTACATTGTGATCTCTTCCCTTGAAAATGATATCCAGTAGATGTTTTATTTATAACTCTGAGGAATAGCTTCTTTGAGTAGCATAGATACATATGACTTTCTGATAAGAGTCTGGTAAGAGATCTATAAAGACTTAACTGGAACCTCTCATTTGGGGAAAAGTGTGCTTCTAGGTTTAATATCACAGTGTAGCAGTGATCGTCAATTACAGAACCTTAATTTGTGTGCCATTTTTATTATTTTTTCAAGTCCCTTAATGTCCTCATATCAGAATTTTATTTTATTTTTTTAAAAGGAAGAGAATAATACTCTTTACCTATTTTACAGGAGATGAGATTTTATGAAATAAACCTATAAAGTTGTTTTTAAATATCATTTACTAAAGGTGTTATGAAATCCAAGATGTTTTAACTATGTGTCTGTATGTTTTAAATGTAGATGTTTTCTTCTTAATTTTAAAATTCCCTTTTCTAAATGTAATATATTATATTGCTGAGGAATTTCTCTTATATGTGTAAGGAGAAGTTATGCCCACCTATTTTCTTAGTTGGAACCTTTAATTTCACTTATTTTAAACAAGTTAAAAGAAGAGTCTTGGGTACAAGTATTTTATTACCACAGATATTCATGAGAACATGTTACTTAAAATTTAAGCTTATAAAAAAACATGATAGCTAAAAGTTATTGAGCACATACTAAGTGTAAGGCATTGTCTACATCATTTCATTTAATCCTCACAACCCTATGAAATAGAGACCGTTATTATCTCTACTAGAGGCCTGGTGCACAAAAATTTGTGCACTCGGGGGTAGGGGGTCCCTCGGCCCGGCCTGTGCCCTCTCGCAATCTGGGACCCCTCGAGGGATGATCACCGGCTGGCTTAGGCCTGCTCCTGGGGCATTGGGCCTAAGCTGGCAATCAGACATCCCTCTGGCAGCCCGGCAGGCCTCGGGGGATGTCCACTTGCCAGCGGGGAGCAGACCTAAGCTCCAGTCAGACATCCTTAGCGCTGCTGAGGAGGCAGGAGAGGCTCCCACCACCACTGCTGTACTGGCAACCATCAGCCTGGCTTGTGGCTGAGCAGAGCTCCCCCATGTGGGAGCGCACTGACCACCAGAGGGGCAGCTCTTGCATTGTGCGTCTGCCCCCTGGTGGTCAGTGTGTGTCATAGTGACCAGTCATTCCCAGTCTTTCTGCTGTTAGGGTCAGTTTGCATATTACCCTTTTACTATATAGGATAGAGGCCTGGCGCACGGGTGGAGGCCGGCTGGTTTGCCCTGAAGGGTGTCCTGGATCAGGGTGGGGGTCCCGCTGGGGTGCCTGGCCAGCCTGGGTGAGGGGCTGATGGCTGTTTTCAGGCAGGCCACACCCCCTTTAGGGTGGGGGTCACCACTGGGGTGCCTGGTCAGTCTGGATGAGGTGCTGAGGGCTGTTTTCAGGCTGGCCGGCGACTGATGCTCCCAGCCTCTCCTTTTTTTCTTTTTATTCTGGGATTTATTTACCTTCTATAATTGAAACTTTGTTGCCGTCCTGCTCACTCCAACTCTGAGGCCACCGCCGGCTGAAAGCAGGTATCTGGGGTTTGTTTAGCTTCTATAATTGAAACTTTGTTGCTTTCGGAGCTCAGAGCTGGGCCGCAGCAGGCGGGGAACCTTGGCTTCCTCCATCACTGGAGCAAGCAAGCCTCTTGCTTGCTTCAGCTGTGTGGCTGCCCGCCACCATCTTGGTTGGCAGTTAATTTGCATATCGCCCTGATTAGCCATTGGGAAGCATAGCGAAGGTATGGTCAATTACCCTTTTTGTCTTTTATTAGATAGGATTTTACAGATAAAGAAACTGAGACTTAGAGAGGTTAAATAACTTGCCCCAGGTCACACAGCTAGTAAATGGAACCAGAGCTGGAACCCAGGTCACTCACACTCCAAATCTCATGTTTTTAACCGCAATCCTCAACTGCCTCCCAAAAATGAACTTAGAAGGTGCTTATTTATATTTCAAAAGGAATTTATCCATCTTAAGTACAGTTAAAGCTTGTAAGGAACTGCTTCCAGTTAAAGATTAAGAAGAAAATATCTGAAATTATATTAATGAGAAAATGCTTTAGTTAAAAAATATATTTTAGTACATATCTCTCCACTCATATATATAAACTATTTATGAGATACCAACTAGGAAATGCTGTATAAATTTTCCATGTTCTACTATAACTGAAACTATAAATGACCAATTAAGATTCATCCAATGAATTAGTTTCCCTGTTGGTAGCAATGCTGGATGTTCTTTTCCTAGAGAGGTTATTCTGAATGGATTGAGTATATATGCTAACACTGGAAGTCTCCCTTATGTGGAATAATTAGGGCCTAAAAAGGCTAATTATAAAAAGCCACATCAAACAGGGGCTAAAATTTTATAGTAAATGGAGGAGGAATAAGAGGAAGGGAAATTTAGTACTTTATCTTGAAAATATAACCATAATTTAAAATAATAAAAGCACATTTCTCATATTTCATAAAATCTGTTATAGTTACAACTTTGCTAATTTGTAGAATGAACCAAGAATAAAGAATTAACGTTTTTAACCTAATTTGTCAACTATATGCTGGTACAAAATGAAATGCTTTGGCTTACCATTGACTTTTGGCACATAATTATAACGAGGGTCATTTTTACAAAAATATTAGGGGATTTCACTGTTTTTTTTTTCAAGGGCCTTCAAATAACCTCCTGATAATCTAAACATACCTCAAGTGCCTATTGCATTTTAAAAATTTTTTCTTGTATTGCTCTTCCAGATCCTAACATCAAATTTAATGGCTTTCTGTATGATTTGACCAATATTTACTTCATGAAGTCCTGTGTCTTTTTCAAAATGAGTGATTTTTACTTTGTAACGTTGTAACAGTTAGATCAGCAGTTCTCAACCTGTGGGTCACGATCCCTTTGGGTGTCTAACAACCCTTTCACAGGGGTCGCCTAAGACCATTGGAAAACACATATATAATTACATATTTTTTTGTGATTAATCACTATGCTTTAATTATGTTCAATTTGTAACAATGAAAATACATTCTGCATATCAGATATTTACATTACGAGTCATAACAGTAACAAAATTACCATTATGAAGTAGCAACGAAAATAATTTTATGGTTGGGGGTCACCACCACATGAGGAACTTTATTAAAGGGTCGCGGCATTAGGAAGGTTGAGAACCACTGAGTTAGATCTTATATATTGAACCCTGAAATCACAAAGATCCCCACACTAGGGTCTTTTAAGTTTAATTGTCCATTATTTGAAAGTATTTCACAATTGCAGTAACACATGGGATGCGTCCAGCTGTGGCTATTGGAATATTTTTCTTATTTGAGTATTTAGTATGCCAGAACTTTTTACTAAAAACTTCCATGGAGTTTTAAAGCTTTTAGCCAGTTGTGGCTTGCTTTGTGTGTATGATGAGTTGAGCCAGAGAGAAGAGGCAATGGTAGAAAGGACAGAACCCCTCTGTTATTCACTTTATAGTTGTCTTGTGACATTTTAATTTCTACACAGTTTGCTGTAGCAAGAGGTGAATATCTTCGTTTTAGCTAGGTGTTTGTTGAAACCTTCTTGTTCTCAAATATTAAAGATTCACCTGAGGATATATTTTTTGTCATTGATATAGCGAGAGTAGAAGGGGGGAGGGGGAGAGAGAAACAGATCAATGTGAGAGAGACACATCGATTGGTTGCCTCCTAAATGTGCCCCAACCAGGGCCGGGGATTGAATCTGCAACCCTTTGGTGCAAGGGCTGATGCTCTATCCACTGAGCAACATCAGCCAGCCAGGACTATTCTTTGTCTTTTCATGTAAACCATTCATTCTACCCATTTGGGGTTTAAATAGTAACAATACTTTGCAGAATCGGTTTCTAACAGGGTACTAGATGACATTTCTCATTTGGACAAGAAGAGGAAATAGGTTCTTAAAGCTAATTATAATTATGGTAAACTGATGATGATGATGATGATGATGATGATGATGATGATAGCAAACACCTATATAACATTAACTATATTCTAGGCACTCTTCTAACTAGTTTATATACAGGGTGGGGCAAAAGTAGGTTTACAGTTGTTCATATGGAAAATAATACAATAATAAATAACAATACAAGAGTAAACTGTGTTTCACATACTTACAACTGTAAACTTACTTCTGTCCCACCCTGTGTGTATATATGTTAATTGTCATTTTAACCCTACAAGGTACTTTTATTATCCCCACTTAATAGGTAAGGAAACTAAGATACAGAGAGGCTTAAGAACTGTTCAGAGTCATCCAGTTAGTGAGAGACGGGGCGGTGTTCAAATCTCTGCAGTCAGCTACCAGAATCTATGCTCTAAACCAGAGATTGGTAAACTTTCTATAACAAGTCAGATAATAAATAGTTTAAGCTTTGTGGGCCATGTGGTCTCAGTGACAACGACTCAGCTCTGCACTGTAGTGTGAAAGCTTCATAGACAGCTTGTAAAAGAGTGTGTGTGGCTGTGTTCCAACTTTATTTACAAAAACCGGGTGCAGGTAGAGTTTGGCCTGAGAATTGTCGTTTGCAACCCCTGCTTCTAAATCAGCGCTTTTCCAAGTATGTGTTGTGGGTTGGTCCTTGTGATTTCTTCTTTAACCCTTCATTTACTAAGAAGTATGTCTTGTTAATTTACAAATATTTGAAGGATTTTCTGTATAAACTTCATACTATTCTGATTTCTGTTTTTGTCAGAAACCAGTTCCTTATTTTTCTTACCTATTAAGTGCAGATAATAAAAGTACCTCATAGGATAATAACTTCATGCTATTCTGATTTCTGTTTTTGAAAATACAGAAAACGTACCCTGTATTTTCATTTTTAAAAATTTGTTTAGGCTTATTTTGTGATTCAAAATTTTGTGATCTTAATGAAGCATCATGTACATTTGGAAATGGTAGGGAAAAATATGTCTTCTGTTTCCTTTCCTTCTGTTTATTGTACTGTTGTTCTCATTCATTTTATTCCTACATGTTTTGTAAACCCCATAATAACTTGTTATTTTTGCCTAGAATAGTTAGTTTTAAAGGCAAATTAAAAATAAGAAAAATCGTATTTATGCATTTACTATTTGGATGCTCTTCATTCATATGTGTAAATTAAGTCTTGAGTGACTGACCCTTTGTGATCTTTGGGAGTTTTTTGGCCTAGCTTCTTAGTAATTGTTTTTTCTTCCTCAGAATTTGTTCTTTGCTTGGCCTCAGGATTTTACCCTGTGCAGGAAATATTGGTGTTCTCAAGGGGACTTATAAACTGATTTTATGGAGCTTTTTCTCTGTTCTGCAAATTACTAGCCATCTTGGCTTCTCTGAACACTAGGCTGTCTCCTTAAATCAGCAAGTCTGCTGGCCTCTGGATTCCACCCTT
Source organism: Myotis daubentonii (assembly GCF_963259705.1). Lineage (NCBI taxonomy): Eukaryota > Metazoa > Chordata > Mammalia > Chiroptera > Vespertilionidae > Myotis > Myotis daubentonii. Next base: position 11,192,762 of record NC_081840.1, read on the forward strand.
CTGGGCTGTAGTCTGGAAATTGCCTTCTAGATAAAGGCTGGGGCAATTTCACGACTCACCTTGTTTGTCCCCCCCCCCCCCCTTTCAGGATTCACAGTTCTTCACTTCCTATTATGAATGTCTGAAAACATTTTGTTTCATGTATTTTATACAGTTTTTGGATTGTTTATAGCCGAGGATCAAGTTCAGACCCTGATACTCAGTCATGGCCAGAAGTTCATCTTTCATGTTTCTTAACCTCTCTCCTACTTTCCATCTCACTGTCTCCTCTTTTCAATTCTCTCTTTACTCCCCTCTAATCGCCAATTTAACTCTTCCAGTGAGTTTTTAATTTCATTTGTTTTTTCATATCTAGAAATTCTCTTTGCTTTTTCAAATCTGCCTGGATACTTTTATAGCCTCCTATTCTTTGCTCATATGAAGATATTTTTAAGTCTTTTTTAAAAAAATATGTTTTTATTGGTTTCAGAGAGGAAGGGAGAGGGAGAGAGAGAGAGAAACATCCATGATGAGAGAGAATCATGGATAGGCTGCCTCCTGCATGCAACCCTACTGGGGTTCAAGCCCACAACCCAGGCATGTGCCCTTGACTGGAATTGAACCCGGGACCCTTCAGTCCGCAGCCTGACGTTCTGTCCACTGAGCCAAACCAGCTCGGGCTATTTTTAAGTCTTATATTTATTTTATATAATCTGATAAATCCAATGTCTGATGTTTTGCAGGACTGATTTTGCTGTTTGTCGTGACTTTCTGATTCTCACTCATGTCTCTTATGTCTGTGATTATTGGGAACAGGTTGTTTATTTTTTATTTTATTTTTATTGATTGCTATCTTTACAAATACTTTGAGGGATGGGTGTTTTAGTCCTCCACATAGCATTTATATCTGCCTATGCAACATTGTTGAAAAATGCTTGAAGATTCTGCAATCCTTAGGACCACTCCAAATGAAAATTTCGGATTTATGATTAATGTGGATTTAGGCCTTACAGCCACATGAAGGCTGCTTGTGGCTACAGATATTCAGGGTAGTATTTCTCCCTTCATGCATTGCCACCCCTCCTTAAAATAGGATAGTTTCTTGTTTTCCCTTACTCTGAGGAGTTCGATGCTTTAGTTAGAGGTTTGCATATCAAATTCCTACCTTAGGCGTGTCTGAAACTTTATTTCCTATTCCTGTTCAGCCTACAGAACAAAATCAGGCTTACCAGGACTTAGCTGACACCTTTAGAGTAAAGTGGATGGACGTAGGAGCTCTTACTATTCAAGATTCCCATATGAAACAACTTTGTTTTTGTTCTCAGATTTCTTAATTTTTGACAGCTCAGTAGTACATTTAAAAGAAGTTTTTACATTTTATCTAACATTTTTAGGTTTTGACAGGAGAGATGTTTAGTGTATTTTGTCAATCCTACTGTTAGACATGGAAGTCATCCTTCTGTTTCTTAATGTGAAGAATCACACATATGTGCAAATATTAACAAGATGAAATATACCCAGCCTTTCTCAATAAAGTCTATAAAATATAACTGTTTTGATGTTTATAATACAAGTAGAATTTGCCATTTATAATTTGGTTCCTTTTTTATCTGTTTGCCTGCCCTTCGGGACTTTTTGGAAATATTTCAGCGCTTGGTTTCAGTTGGGCTCGATTCAAAAAATGCAGTTTGTGTTTGGGATTGGAAAAGGGGAAAAATGTTATCTATGGCTCCTGGTCACACGGATAGAGTAAGTATTGCCTTTCTGGTTTCTAATGGGTACTGGATGGGAAACAGCCAGAGGGTGTCAGGGGATTTTATGTTTCTGTCTTGTGTTATTGACCAATAATTCATATCTAATTAAAAATTTAAAGTACAGTTGTAATTAGAATGCATATGTATTGTAGACTCAATAGGTGTAGTGTTAGCACAAAACTTTTGAATGAATGGATTTTGTGACACTAAAACCTCATATTTAAAAATTGAATGGTAAAAGCCTATGGTCTGTTTAGTTTGGTTAACCACTGATTTGTTACATATATTTCATAGTTAAGATGAAAACGATATTTCGTGTGTGAATTTAAAATTATGTATTAGAATTAGGGTTTTTAGAGACCTAACATTTTTTATTTATGAAACTTGTTAAAAATATATTATTCTAAGATGTTTAAAATTAACATAAAGGATATGATGTTGTCAGCTTTTGAATTAAATATTATACTACTTTTATGTAAACATACATCAGAATTTTATCATATACTCTTTAAAATGTCTGAGTTTTTTGTGTGTAATAAAATTTTAGCTAAACCAGCACAGGAGGGATAGTCATTGATTCTATTTCGGGAGAATCTGTGAATCTGTAAAAGTGTATAGAAACATTTGTGTGATTGGCATTTTGGAAAAAAAACACTTGGTTTTTAGCAGATTCTCAGAGGGTCCTATTACACACACAAAAACACAATTTAGATTATTAAAATGTTAAGTATAGCTTATTAAACATTTTGTATTCTGACTTAGAACAAAGCATTTCACACATTAGTACTTTGGATTTAGTAAATAGATTGATTATTATGAAAAAATGATACTGTCATTGGAACTTTTAAAACTATTTTGTGGTTAGTATTTTAAAGTTGCATCAGTATGTTTTTCATTTAATCTGTTTTTTGGTGAGTTGCTAACCATTAACTTATAAGATGTATTCTTTCTTCATTATCACTGAAGGCTATCACTTAGTGTATTTTTAGAGGTACTGAGCATTTTACATCATTGTGCTGGCAGGTGTCAAAGAAATATGATGAAGACTACCAGATAGCAGAATTATTTTCTGCTATGAAATTATTTTTCAAATATTAGTTTTTCTTATATTTATTATTAAAGTACATGTTTCTAATGCATGTTTTATTTCATCTGGGGGTTTTTCTTGTTTGTTTTTGTAATAAAAATGGTTTGTGTGTATTTAGAATTTATGAAATCTTAGAAAGGAACAAAGCCTGGGGATCTCCAAAATTTAAGTGCATAAGTTAATTTTGTTTGACTGATAAACAATAAAAAAAAAATAGAATTTGTACTATGAAATAAATGTTTGGATTCTTTATAAAAGTAGTTCTGCATGATAGAAAGCTTTCTGGCTGTATGTGTTAAGTGTGTGTTCCATTCAGATTTTTCTTTTGTAGAAATGCCTATGCCCTAGTTGTATTGAACCATTGTTGTTATTTATGGGCCTATATTTTTTTTAAAATATATTTTATTGATTTTTTACAGAAAGGAAGGGAGAGGGAGAGAGAGTTAGAAACATCAATGAGAGAGAAACATCGATCAGCTGCCTCCTACACACCTCCTATTGGGGATGTGCCCACAACCAACGTACATGCTCTTGACCGGAATCAAACCTGGGACCTTTCAGTCCGCAGGCCGACGCTCTATCCACTGAGCCAAACCGGTTAGGGCTATGGGCCTATATTTTAAAAAAAGAACTAAAAATAGAGTTGTTAATTGTCATTCTACTACTTGCTTCATAAGTTCATGTAGTTTCATAAGTTCATAGGACCTAAGAAATATTTTTTTAAAATAAAGAACAGCTCATCTTTTTTTTAAAAAAAAATACATTTTGATTGATTTCAGAGAGGAAGGGAGAGAATGAGAGAGAGAGAAACATCAACAATGAGAGAAAAATCATTGATCAGCTGCCTCCTGCATGCCCCACATTGGGGATTGAGCCCACAACCCAGTCATGTGCCCTGACCAGGAATCAAACTGTGACCTCCTGGTTCATAGGTTGATGCTCAACCACTGAGCCATGCTGCTGGGCAAGATACAGCTTTTGTTCCTTATCATTTATGTATTTACTTTATTTCTCATAAGATTTTTATTATTATTGAGGAATATGACTTTATGATAGGTAGAGTTTGGGGGTTATTTGGTCTTTTGGACAGCATTGTTAAATGATTCTGAAACTAAGTATTTTAACCATAAATCTGATTTGTTTACAGATATTTGATATTTCTTGGGATTTGTACCAGCCAAATAAACTTGTCAGCTGTGGTGTAAAACATATCAAGGTACTAGAAGGGTCTTGTTGTATAATAGTCACTAGAGGCCTGGTGCACAAATTTGTGCACTGGTGGGGTCCAGCCAGCCCTCCCCTATGGGGGCCCATTGAGGGTGTGCTGGCTGGGGCGGGGGGTCCCCTTGGGGTTGGGGGCGGCCGGGGTGAGAGGCCATGGGTGTTCCGCTGTTCGGTCGATTTGCATATTACCCTTTTATTACATAGGATGTTAACTTCCTCTCTGCCGCTGAGTACATATCACACTATTTACAATTTAGGATAGTTTTAGGATTCTGACAGTACTTATTTTTAAATGTCAACATTTTTAATATTTTAACATTCAATCTAACAAATATTGTGTAGTTGCTGTGTGAGGAACCTATGAGAGGGACATAGATATAAACAGAGAATTAATAAAACACTTCCCATAAAGGAATTTAGAGTCTAATGAAATAAAGTTTTGCACTGTTATTTTGCTGCTTCATGATTCACTTAGAAAGTAAAATGTGAGAATAGAAAACCAAGTAAACTGAGTTTTCATTCACAAAGATAAAAACATTGTGGCAGAAGCATCAGGGATAGAATTGGCTTTGCCACCTACTTAACTGTTGACCTGGGATGAGTCATTAATCTCTGAGCTTTTTTTCACATCTTAAAACGGGCTGCTGTTCCACCCTCAGAGAGGTGGTGATTCAGTAAGACAGTATATATGTCGGAGTGCCTGGCACCTGGTCAGCTTTCTGACAGTGTTACCTTTTCTTCTCTATAAGTTCTCTTATTTGATTTCAGCCTTTGATAGCCACTGTTTACTTTGCATATGGAAGCTTTGAGTTTTGTCTCATAATTATAGTTCAGGATTTGAAGCCCATATAGTCAGTGGTATTCACTCTTAGGTTGATAATTACTTTTAAATCCGTGATGCAAATTGGAAATACTTGCTTTTCTCCCGATATCTGATGTAACAGTTGACTAACTCTTAGTAAGTAGGGTTTTGTGTGGACATTCTTCTGATACTCTCACTTACATCCACATTTTCTCCAGAGCATCTTTGGCTGCTGCTGCAAATCTGGGTCCTGATTTGATAATGAGTAGGCTCTGTGCTAGGTTTAAAGTATGTAGTATAAGCGCTATGAAGGTAGAAGTTTTGTCTTGTTCATCTTCTATGAACATAAGTTTGACACAGTACTTGATATATATTAAGTCAATAAATTGTTGGCAAATTAATAAATAGAGACCTTACTGTTGTTTTATACTATATAGCTGAATTTTTCATTTTCAGATTAAAAAAAAATCTTATCTTCTCAATTAAACTAAACAAACTATATATATATATATATATATATATATATATATATATATATATATATATATATATATTTTTTTTTTTTTTTACTATATTTCCTTACATTTGGTAGAGGCAATGAATAACATGGTAGCTCTCTGCAGACAATACATATGAGGAAACTAAATCCCAAAGATGATCTAGAACTACACTGGCCAGGACAGCTATTTAAATTAAATTAATTACAATTAAATAAAATTTAATACTCATTTCTCAGTCACACTGGCAGTATTCTCAAGAGCCACATGTGTCAAAAAGAATAAAGGATTGATTCTAGATGCATGTATATAAAAAAAGCCACATTTGTCTAGTGATTCATCTAAATACTGTCTCCATTTATCTCAGTGGGGACCAGATGTACTATGTTTTATCATTTCCCCCAGGTTATTCTAATGTGCAGCCACAGTTGAGCATCACTGTTCTAAAAGAAAATAATAGATTGAAATTGGTACTTGCTGAATGAAAGAAAATCAACTATCCTTATGCACAAAATCATGGAACTTTAAAATGTAAAAATCATAAACTTTCTTTGTAAAAATCATAAAACATTCATTAGTTATTTGAGTAGATCAGCATCATAATTTTCAGTTCTTTGAGGCTTCATGTTTTAAATTAAGATCTTTAGGTCTTAAAATAAGATCTTGAAGGTCAGGTGAGATTTTTAAGTATATAATATTAACAAATTATATTATTTAAAATAGTAATTTAGTTATTATAAAGTTGAATTTATTCTTAGGGCCTAATTACCTTATACACAGCTATTTTATATATCTATAATAATAAAAGCATAATATGCTAATTAGACCAGACAGCCAAATGACCTTCTAGACCAGCCGTGGGCAAACTACGGCCCGCGGGCTGGATCTGGCCCGTTTGAAATGAATACAACTAAAAAAAAAAAAAAAAAAAAAAGACCGTACCCTTTTATGTAATGATGTTTACTTTGAATTTATATTAGTACACACAAACACTCCATCCATGCTTTTGTTCCAGCCCTCCGGTCCAGTTTAAGAACCTATTGTGGCCCTCAAGTCAAAAAGTTTGCCCACCCCTGTTCTAGACAGTCCTTCCTGACAAAGCCATGGCAGCTGGGGCCAAGGCAGACGTGGTTAGGGGCGATCAGGCAGGCAGGTGAGCAGTTAGGGAGGATCAGGCAGGCAGGCAGAGGGGTTAGAGGCAATAAGGTAGGCAGGCAGGCGAGCAGTTAGGAGCCAGCAGTCCCAGATTGTGAGGGATGTCACGGATTGTGAGAGGGTGCAGGCCGGTCTGAGGGGACACCCCTGTCCCGTGCACAAATTTTGTGCACCAGGCCTCTAGTGTGTGTGTGTGTGTGTGTGTGTGTGTGTGTATAATCTGCCTTTGCCCCAATTTTGTTTTTTTTATTTCTCTCTGCAAACTATTAAAATTTACCTGAATTCACAAAGAAGAACAAATTTCTGGTCATGAAGATTTATATTTGACCTGTTTGACTTCCCTGTGTTTTCCCAAGAATGAACCAGTCATTCCAAATATCAATGGGTGCAACATACTAATCCTTTTATTTTTCCCTGTCTTTGCTGTCTTTATCAGATTGAACATTAGGTTTGGTTCTTTTTCCTATTAGTATATAGTATCTTCATTGCTAGCTCATTCCCAACTTTTCAACCTAAGTTTCGTGTGGTTTTCTCTTCAGAAACCTAAGGGAAGCTTAGCATATTTAAAAAGTAATGTAGTTCATCCCCCTCCCCCTCCCCGTTATTCTTACAGATAAGTATTGAAACCAGTGACTTATCTGCTCTAACTAGCTGTTGACAACACTAGGATGAGGATGTGAACCTTGAATGCTAGTGTATCATAAGGGAAAATCTTAGGTAATTTCTAGTCTGCTGCTCTAAAGTAGCATCAAAGTATTGGGAATGTTTTACTTTATTTCATAAGCATTCTTTGATAATCTGATTATACTCTGTATCTTTTAGTTCTGGAGTTTATGTGGAAATGCTCTGACCCCAAAACGAGGAGTCTTTGGTAAGACTGGTGACCTTCAAACAATATTGTGCCTGGCCTGTGCAAGGGATGAGTTAACATATTCTGGTGCACTCAACGGGGATATATATGTATGGAAAGGAATCAATCTCATACGAACAATACAAGGGGCCCATACTGTAAGTACATTTAAATATTTCCAAACACTTTTTGATGTTAACTGCTTATCTTCTTGTCTTAGAACAGAAGATTACATAATATAGAGAACGTTCTGATCAGTCCAGTGACTTGGAAAATGTTATAACAGAATTAATTTTATGCCTAGCTGTAATTAATTTTTATAGGATATAAGGCTTAACTTTGTTTTCTTTTATGTTATGTGCATATCATTAAATACCTCTTTGGTCATATATTGAGTTGCTATATATAATCTATTTCTAGATTGTATAGATTTTCTTAAAATGTAAAATGTTAAATAATTTCCTCTTCCAGGCAGGAATTTTTAGCATGAATGCTTGTGAAGAAGGCTTTGCCACTGGTGGCAGAGATGGCTGTATTCGTCTTTGGGATTTAACTTTTAAACCAATTACTGTGATTGATCTCAGGGAAACAGACCAGGGATACAAAGGTAATAACAAACCAAATAGTATCTCATTACTAGGCAAATTCTAAATTTACCTAGGATTGTCTGTTTCAGGAAACATGAATGTATGTTTTATAAACATAATGAGACATTTGCCCGTTCACAGTGTATACATTTCATTGGAATTTTTCTGTTGAAGAGAAATGTTGCCTAAAGCCAGTCTAGGTTTACTGTTACGACAAAGATTCTTTCATATCTGATGACTGTTATAATGGACCTAACGAGAGATGTGATAGATACTTACTTGGTAACCTTGGGTCTTGAAACGATTTTACTATTAGAATGCTAGATGTAACTTCAGCAAATAAACTGTTGAAAAGAAAGTGTGTCAAGGGTTGGAGGAAACTGTACACAGCACCTCTATGTTGGTCATAATGTATAGATAAGAAAACTGAGAGAAACATTAGCTTTCCCCAGGTTACAAAAGGAATTGTGAAGTATACAGTAAAAGTAGAAGTCTCTTTTTCTTTTTTAATTAAAAAATTTTTTAAACCTCATACTCGGGTGAGAATTAAAATAATAATAAAAAGAGAAGTATTCCATATAGAAAACAATACAGAGAATTGAAAAAGATGTATGGAACAGAGACTTACAGATTTCTTTTATCTTACATCTAAGGTATAGAAAGGTATAAAAATTAATACCAGTTTAGGCCATCAGAATTCTGTTATTACAGCATTGCTCTTAAATACAATTCACTTTTGACTAGGTTTGTCTGTGAGGAGTGTTTGTTGGCGAGGTGACCACATTCTAGTTGGAACACAGGACAGTGAAATTTTTGAAATTGTGGTGCATGAAAGAAAGAAACCCTTCCTAATTATGCAAGGGCATTGTGAGGGTGAACTCTGGGCACTTGCCATCCATCCTACAAAACCTTTGGCCGTGACTGGAAGTGATGATCGTTCAGTCAGGTAAGCCAATTATAAAATAATAGTGTAGGCTGGAATTTGTTCTTAAACATAAGAAAAACTTTTTTAAAATACATTTAAATTTTGTCAACTTTTGTGATATAACAAATGAACATAATTAAGAGGCACTTAAAAATTAATAGAATTAACTATAAGATTTGTTTTTTTCCCATTAAAAAACATTAAGTTGGAGTTGTTCCATTTCAAAATATACAGAGCTACCTCCACCTTTTTAATATCCTGTAATATTCCATTGCATGAATATGCTGTAATTTATTCAACAATAAATTGTTGTCCAGATAACTTCACCACAGTACTGGCTGCACATATAAAGGCTGCTTTTGCCTTATAATTTTAGATTGAATTCATTAAGAAACAGTATCAAATCTGTAGCAAAAGCTAATTTCCAACGCCACTGTTCAGTGTTTAATAATAGTAATTGAGAGCAGTTCTGGTTCAGAAAAATTTCATTCTTGGCTCTGAGATCAAAATACAATAAAAACTTACACTGCTAAGCCATTAAACTGCTGTTTAGCAGTGCAAGTTAGAATTTTTCACTTCTATTACTGACAAAAATGGAGGTTAGATCCACAAGAGCAAATGAAGCTCAGGGTTATCACTATTGGTTCAAAGAAACAATTCAAAATTTTTTTTTGCTGAATACTTGCTAAAGAATAATACAATGAATACATAGGCTTTGTAAGAATTAATAAACAGAAACCTCATTTAAAATGAAGTCAGGAGGCCAGAAGGGGGAGCTCTCATTCCCCAGGGTCAAAGAGAACAAAAGGAAAAATTTTTTTTATTTTGTGGGTTTTTTTAAAATATATTTTTACTGATTTCAGAGAGAGAGGAAAGGAGAAGGAGGGAGAGAGAAAGAGAGAGAGAAACATTGATCTGTTTCCTCCTGTAGGCGGATGGACCCAAAACCTGGGTATGTGCCCTATCTGGGAATCAAACCCAGGTCCTTTTGGGGTACCAGTACTTGCTCCAATTAACTGAGCCACCCATGCCAGGGTGGGAAGAGCTCTGTTTTATAACAGCTCTCACAACTTCTTCTCCTTTATAAATGAGTTTCCTCTCCTTTGTTTCTCTGGACTGTGTGTGGTTCACCATTAGACAACATGTTCCAGTTACAATTCTTCTTTGTAGTCAAATAAACCCATTTTACTGGAGAAACACCTGGCTGTTTTCACAGGCTTTATAAACTAGTCTGAGGTGTTTCCCCCCATATTTTTACCACCATTTGATTCCACTTTATGTGGTGTCAGATTAGTGCTTTCTCACTAATGCCTTTAAAAATATTCTAGCCTACAGTTGTTCCACACAGACTGTTCATAGAAGCTATTTGTTTATCACTGCAAACTTGGCATTGGCACCTCAAGTAAACAATTGAGTAGTATCCATAACATCTGTGGATTTATCAAAATTCAAGGAAAACCAACCACTTAAAATTATTTTCCTTGTTTTTAATTAGTTGTTGGTGTTGTTCCCAACACTCTCATCATCTCCTTGAGCAAACTGTTCTCACCAAAAAGCTAATAGTCTTACTTTTATTTTCTCCAGACACGTTTCTTCAGCTGCTGCCATTCAAAATAATTTAGTTAATCCTTTACCAATAAACAGTTTTCTTTGCTTGCCTAACAAATGAGCCACTCAGAAACTTACTTTTGTGGAAACCTCATTTTAATTTTAAAGAAATTCTGCAATGAGATATTTTGTTTTAAATTTTCTGACCATTGGTTTCCTGTGAGTTGAACATATTGTGATGAGCGCTTAGTCTGAAAATAACACATATTTGTATTCTTTTTAAAAAGCTATTGTGTCATTGCAAAATAAACACAATGCTTTACTAATTCAGTAACAGTATAATTTGTAATTAGCTTTAAAAATGTGCCTTAAAAATGCAGTACTCAAAGTTTACTTTTCTGTGTTTTGTTTTGTTTTTCTTGTTCTGACATGGATGGGTATGTACTAGAAATTAAAAATAATATATTGTCACCATATGATAATATAGGTGGCACTCAAAATTCTATCAAATTATAGCTGTCAATTTAGTGCGCTGAAGGAGTGTGCAAAGTGATATGTCACACACTGTCTGCCGTCTCTTTTGCAGTGGGTGACTCAGCACTACCTCCGTAGTGTAAAAGCAGCCATAGACAATATGTAAACAAATAAATGTGGCTGTTTCCATCAAACTTGATTTACGGATTTGATTTTGACTTGAATTTCATATGATTTTCTCATGTCTCAAAATGTTATTCTGTTAATTTTTTTCAACCATTTAAACATGTAAAGAAAACTTCTTAGTTTGCAGACTGTACAAAAACAGGCAGTGGGCCCCCTTTGACCCACCAGCTCTGGTTTACTGATCCCTGTGGTAGAACATAGAAAGTCTTCAGTAATTATCATATGTCTGTCATGTGATATATATATTAAAACTTTGAAGTTTTTCCTTTGAAATCAGGAAGACAATGATTTCCACTCTCACCATTATATTCAGCTGTAGAGTAAAAGTCTTTGTTAGCACAGCAGGGCCAAATATATATGTGTGATATACTATTTATGTGTTTATGTATAGGGTGATATAGATATTTGGATTGTAAGAGAAGAAACAACTCTCATTTGTAGGTATTACGATTGTATATGTAGAAAATTGAAAGGAAGATACAGAGAAATAATTGGAATTAAAAAGAATTTAGCAAATTTCCCTGGATATATAAAAATATACAGAATCATTTTTCCTATAAGACAGCAACACACAGAATAGTTTTTTTTAAAGATGCTGCTAGAAAAACATTTAAGAATCTACTTAGTTTTACTGATCTTTTCCTAACCTTTTGGGGTAGATGCCTGTTCATTAAGTTGCTGCCTTTGTTTTTATAATATCTGCAAAGTTCCTCCTAAGTACTGTGTCAGCTGTATCCCATAAGTTTTGATATAAAACAAGTTTGTAATAACTTACTTCAAAAGAGTAACTACTTTTCGTTAGGATTTTGTCTTTGTCCTTTAGGTTATTGGGAAGTATAATTCTTAATTTTCAAACAATGGGTATTTTCTTTTTACATTTTTGTTGTAGATTTTTAACATTAGAGTCTGGAATAGACTCAATTTGCATAGCCTTAATTTGAAAGACTATATACAAAGTATATGCCATGTACCACTATATTATATCTAGATCTTCCCTTTGATCAGGGTAGAAATCATCTATTTAAAAAATTAATGTCATTACATTGTTTTAAAATAAAAGATTCTATCCTCTCTTGTCATTTTAAGCATAACCAGTATTTCTGTTTTCATGGATAAGAATTCCATGAAGTATACAGTTAAAATCTAGATTTATCTTAAAATGAGATTATTATTTTAACCAAAATGTTTTCATAGAGTCTATTTTTTAAGCATACACCAGTTAACTATTCTTATATTTTAATTAAATGTTACAGGATATGGAGCCTAGTGGATCATGCATTAATAGCAAGGTGTAATATGGAAGAACCAATTCGTTGTGCAGCTGTAAATGTAGATGGAATCCATCTTGCCCTTGGAATGAAGGATGGCTCATTCACTGTACTTAGAGTAAGGTATGGTATTAGGGGAGAAACAGAAGCAGATAGTAATTTTCTAATACTTATTGTTTTACCCATTTCCTTTTTAATTAACATATACTTCCAGTATTAGTTTCATTAAATATAAAATTATATTTATAAAATGCTTTGTCAGAAAATTAAGTTAACTCAGAAACCTTGGTTTGGGGGTTAAGAATGCTTAATAGATTAATGGCTAAAATTTGAACTCTAAATTTGGGTCCTGACTTTTAATTCCTTGGTGGTAGTGATTTTCAGTAATGCTCCTCTGTCATTGAAGGGGGTGGGATGGACATTGAGCCTTTAAAAATGGCTGAATGGCTTTGTTGTTTGAAAAAAATTCCTTCTGTTTTTCCTTTGTTTGGGTCTACTTTGAAGAATTTGTTAAAGCAATTAACATCTAGTGTTGAATTATAGATATGGTATAGGTAAGTATTTATGAAATCTTTTTATTGAATTTATTGGGGTGACATTGATTAACAAAATTATATGGGCTTCAGGTGCACAATCCTATTTCACATCACGTCTCTGTACACGTCTCTGTCCATCATCATTTATCCCCTTCTTTCCTCCCCCACCTCCCCTCTGGCATTCACCACACTGTTGTCTTGGTGAGGACCACCCAATCCAGAAACCATTAATTCATTTCTCCCTTTTGCCTCCCTGGTTTGGTGGAATGGTATTTCAGCTGGTCTCCTTACCTCCTGTTTTACTTACCTTAAAACCTTTTTCATCCTACAGCTATAGTGATGCCTAACACATTTGTTTGCATCCCTCCTCTTTCTGAAGTACGATAAAAGCTTTGGACTGTCCTTAGGATGAAATTCATAATCCGTAGTTAACATAGACTGAAATGCCCATCTCTCCAGCCTATTCTTTCTACCTCAATCTCTTTCTTGGAACATGTATAAAACATCTTTTACTTTTTCAGACACATCCTCTTCTCTCGTACTTCTGAGTTTGTATAGATGCTGACTCCTCTTTCAACATAAAATTTTGCGACTTTATTTCCTTCATTGTATGGCTCCATAAACTGAATCTCTAAACTGCTTGAAGTAATTCAGGAAATGAAATTTAGCATTTTTCACCTGTTTCCAACTATATTGTACTTATATATTTCTGTTCAGCAAGATAATTATTCCTTAATACTACTTGTCTCACATTTATTTTATTGTTTATGAATACTTGATACAGCCTCACAGTCATTTTACACACATTTGGAAACAACTAATTCTGTAGTGACTTTTTTCATATGGTTTAATGTTTTTTTTCTTTACAGAGATATGACGGAAGTTGTACATATTAAAGATAGGAAAGAGGCAATTCATGAGTTAAAATATTCACCAGATGGAACTTACCTTGCTGTTGGATGCAACGACAGCTCAGTTGATATTTATGGAGTTTCTCAGCGTTACAAAAAAATGGGGGAATGTGTGGGATCACTTAGTTTCATCACTCATCTGGACTGGTCCTCAGACAGTAGATACTTGCAGACTAATGATGGAAATGGTAAAAGACTTTTTTATAGGATGCCAGGTAAAAATTTCTAATACATTATTCACAAATTATAGATTTTTAGTGCCTGTAAATTATTCTAGGATTTCACTAGAAACAGAGTTCAGTTATATTTGACTATAAGAAATCAGTGAAGACCTGAGTTAATATTTTGGACATTATGATCTTTTCCATAAGGCTGCCCTAATTAATTGAAGTCTTTTGGGTTATTAATTAAAGTTTTATTGCTTAGAGCAGTGGTTCTCAACCTTCCTAATGCCACAACCCTTTAATACAGTTCCTCATGTTGTGGTGACCCCCAATTTCATTGTTACAAATTGAACATAATTAAAGCATAGTGATTAATCACAAAAACAATGTGTAATTATATATGTGTTTTCCGATGGTCTTAGGCGACCCCTGTGAAAGGGTCGTTCGACCCCCCAAAGGGGTGGCGACCCACGGGTTGAGAACCGCTGGCTTAGAGGATCTAGAACAAGCATGTCGAACTCGTGGCCTATGGGCCACATACCTCGTTTATTTGGCTCATGTTAGCTCTGAGTTTGACATGCTTGATCTAGAACCTTCGTTGAATTCCATACCATGTACATTGTACCAGTATATGGTAAAGTCCTTGTGTGTGTTAGGAAGTCAAAAATGCAATTTTTATTGTGGAACTTCTATATACTTGCTACAAATGTCTAACCTTAAGTTGTTTGGGTATTTGTGGTTGCCAATATTAATAAGCTAATAAATTAAATTTGAAAAAGTTTTCATCAAAGATTTAAAAAGAGATTTAAAACAGAGCAAAATATTCTTAGTACTTTAGTATGATAGTGAATTAGCCACTTTTGCAATAATTAATTTGATACAACTACATAATTAAATTAATGCATCTCAATAGTGTTCACTAACAATCTGTATGTAATGAACATTGAATCAATCCTAAAGTCCTGCTACCTAATGTAAATGTATTACTTCCCACTCGTCTTTCCCTCCCAGTCCTTTTCAAAAGCTCTCTTTTTCTCAACCATGTACCTTCTTAGGTTTCTTTTTGAGTACTTGATTTGTCATTTTCTTAGAGCTTTTGCTCTTTCTTCTAACTTACCCTGTTGTGACTAATCTGTAGCATGACTTTAATAGGGTTTAGTTTTATTCTTCACATGGTGAACCTTCTAAGCTGCATCCAGTTAAATCTGTTTGTGTTTCTGAATCAGTATAATTTTGGCTTTTTAAAAATTTCTAGCATTTTATTCTCTCCTCTTCTTACCATATTTACAAACATGTTCATGGGTTCTATTTTTAAGTGGAGTGGGAGGCTATTTAATTTTTTTTTTAATTCCTCACCCACAGACATGTGGGGGGTTTTTTTTAGGTGATTTTTTTTTCCCAGAGAGAGGAAGGGAGAAAGAAAAAGGGAGAAATATTAATGTGAGCAAGAAACATCAGTTGGTTGCCTCCTGTATGCCCCCTGACCGGGGATCAAATCCGAAACCTAGGTATGTGCCCTGACCACCTTTTGGTGTACAGGACTGCAATCCAACCAAGTGAGCCACCTAGCAGGGTGGGAAGCTATTAAAAGTTTTGGAGTTTACCATGATATCAATACAATTTATGCTTTAGTAAAAATCAAATGAAATAACTTACTAAATTAAGACTGATTTCTTTTTAGGAGGTAAAGAAGTGACAAATAAAGATGAAACAAAAGGTGTTCACTGGGCTTCATGGACATGTGTTTCAGGCCTTGAAGTAAATGGAATTTGGCCCAAGTATTCAGATATTAATGATATAAATTCAGTAGATGGAAACTATATTGGACAAGTTTTAGTTACAGCTGATGACTATGGAATTGTAAAATTATTTCGATATCCTTGTTTAAGAAAAGGTAATTTTTCTTTCAAAGTACTATTTTATAGGACTTTTAAGTTCTTGCAAAAAAGTTAGTCTTGAGATAAATAGAGGGTTTATATTTTTGAAAATATGTGCATTGATAATTTGGTGAAGTTGCATTAAAATAGGCAAAATTAGCTGCTTTTTTATTTTGCTAATTAAAAATTATTGCCATGTTACTTTTTTTCACATACATTTTTATTAGAAAATTATTTTTGAATTCATATATTATGAATGGACTAATACTTTATCTCTTTCTTTTTCTTCCCACTTCCAGAATTGCTTCATATTGTCAGACTGTACACTGATGTTTATTCTTTTCTTATGGTTTATTATCTTTATTTATGCAACTCGTTGAACATATATCTTTTAGGTGACATTTTCTTATGTCTTTTTCTCAAGAATTCTGATGAAGTAGTGAACTGTACAAGTTCATGTCATAGTTTGGAATCTGTTCATTTGTTGGTTGGTCTCACATGCGAGTGTGTTTTCCTTTTAATCCTTAATATATGTTGTTTGCCATTTGTTTACTTTCTATAATCATGGGGGGAAATAGGGGTTATTTTTTTTTACTTTGAAGGCAGTGATTTATTCATTTATTGAGTCATTTAAAGTTGTTTTCAATTATAGTCCTTGCTGGTGTTGGCCAGTGGTTAGAGTAGCGGCCCACGCACCACAGGGTCACAGATTCAGTTTTCTGGTCAAAGGCACATGCCTGGGTTGCAGCAATGATGTGTCTCTTTCACATTGATCTTTCCCTCTTTCTCTCTCTCTGTCCCCCTCCCTCCCTTCTTTCCACTCTCTAAAAATCAATGGAAAAAAATATCCTCAGGTGAGCATTAACAAAAAATAAAATATTTTTCAATTATAGTTTACATTTAATATTGCTTTGTATTAGTTTCAGGTGTACAGCATAGTGGTTAGAGTCTAACCGTTAGACAGTCATATACTTTACAAAGTGGTCCCCCCCCCCGATACTTCAAGTCCCCACCTGGCACTGTACAAAGTAATTGCAATATTGACTATTCCCTGTGCTGTACTTTACACCCCTGTGACTGTTTTGTGACTACCGATTTGCACTTAATCCGTTCACCTTTTTTGCCCAGTCCCTCAACCCCCTTCCCCTCTGTCAACCGTCAGTCTGATCTTAGTATCTATGAGTCTGTTCCTGTTTCATTACTTTATTTTGCTCTTAGGATTTAAGGGGTTATTTTTATATATCGTCTCTTTTTCTTGGGTATCTTCTAAAATGATGATATTAATCATTTTTTTTTCATAGTCCTGGGGAATAAATGAAATTCTGTATTTGTCATTTATTTCATGCCTTGTTCCATAAAGTATTTGAGTCAGCTTATAACAGGCCCATAAGTACTAAAATAATTGTATGAATAAAATATTAGTACCAGAGCAAATACCATAGTATTAAAACCAGATAAAAAAATAACAGTAGGCCCCGGCTGGATTGCTCACTTAGTTTGGCCGTCATCCTGATGAACCAAGATTGCAGGTTTGATTCCCCAATCATGGCACATACTAGAATCAATGAACGCGTAAATAAGTGGGACAACAAATCGATGTTTCTCTCTCACATCAGTAAAAAAGAAATAAAGAAAACAATAGTAGTCAAATATCAAAATGAAATGTGAGCTTCCTGGAAACCAAATTAATTTTAGCTATATTTTTAAAAAAGCATACTTGCTACTCAGGGAAAGCACAATTTCTTTAGAGGTTTGAACTTACAGAGAGCGCTCCCCTGTTGTATGGGGCTTTATATTAGGTGCAGTGAGTGTACTTCTAGAGCATTGCCACCTATAGCAGAGGCAGTAATCATTTTAATCTGGTTGTTAAAAGCTTTGGACAACTGTTAAATGCAGTTTTAGTAAAAGGTGATTATGGGAACAGCTGAAATAGTTTTATTCAAATAAGCAGTCCACTGATTCCAACATAAGGGCCCAGTTTTCCTCAAAGCCTAGGCTGATTATTTCTGTGGTGCCTCTAAAGTGGTGAGTTCCAGGTGCTGCCAGCTGTGCCATGTTGTTGATCCCTGCCTATGAGGTGTTCGCTTCCTAGATGCATGTGAAAGTGCATCCATAAGTAATTCAGGCCTTCTGTAACTTAACATAAAAGTTTTAAAATGTTATCAAAATGAAGCCAAACCTTATATACCCAGTGTGCTTTATTTATTTATTTATTTATTTGTTTGTTTGTTTGTTTATTTATTTATTTAATGTTTTTGTTTCGGAGAGGAAAGGAGAGGGAGAGAGAAATAGAAACATCAATGATGAGAGAGAATCATTGATTGGCTGCCTCCTGCATGCCCCCTTCTAGGGATCAAGCCCGCAACCGAGGCATGTGCCCTTGACTGGAATCGAACCAGGGATCCTTCAGTCCACAGGCCGATGCTCTATCCACTGGGCCAAACCGGCTGGACTACCCAGTGTGCTTTAACAGGATTGTGTATATGTTGCCAAATATCAGATTTATTTAAGCAGGATATGGAGAATGTATTCTAAACTTAGATCCACAGAAATGGTTTCCATTACACATTTTTAAAAAGCTCACCACAAAGTAAAACAATTCCGTTACACTTGACAGAGTCTGGTGCATACCACCTTAACCAGATGATATCACCTGACATCATTAGTGATAGCACGGAGCCCGTTGAAGTGATATATCCAGAAGGACCCAACACTGCCTATGCCAAAAATGGCATCTGAATCTAATCATGAAGAAACACCAGGCAAACTCATACTGAAGGATAGTATACAAAATGTAGAGATTTAAACATGACTATAAAGGACAGTTGTTGGGACAACCACTGGGCATATTTTATTTTGATTAATGTGGCATATTACATTGATTAGTTTTTGTATGTTGAATCAACCAATGCTTTCCTGGCATAAATCCCATTTGGTCATGTTGTGTAATCCCTTTTATATGTTGCTTATTAGGTTTGCTAGTATTTTGTTGATGACTGAAGTTTTAAAAGGATCCTGTGGCTGCTGGGGCTGAGAGTGGTGGGGGGTGGAGTAGACTGGTTTCAATGTCACTTAAGACCAAAGGCCTCAATGCAAAACATTCAAATATGTTAATATGAAATCAATTGATCTTGTGGCTTGCAGGCTTTTTTCAAAGCAGTAAGATCATGCCTCCCAGCCCTGTGGTTCCTATTAAATTATATTGTGAATCAGTAGAACAAAGATTTACATCCTTGATGTAGACTCATATTTGTTTATCCAACAAATTTTGAATTAACATTTTCCTTTGATCATAATTAAGATAATGGAAGAAGGATGCATTGGTTCAGGTATAGAAATTATTTTTTGAGGTGGTTTTTTGTGTTGGCATTTGTTTATCAACTGAAAGGTATATTTTTTGTTATAGGGGCCAAGTTTAGAAAATATATTGGCCATTCGGCTCACGTAACTAATGTCAGATGGTCACATGATCATCAGTGGGTTATTTCTATCGGTGGAGCAGATCACGCCGTCTTTCAGTGGAGATTTATTCCTGAAAGAAAACTAAAAGATGCTCTTCACATAGCACCCCAAGGTGAGTAGCAGTACTCACTGCCTGACAATTTCTCTGTCAAATAACTCTTCAGTAATCCCCAAATAACATTTTACTGTTGAAATGTAATCTAGCCTTATGGTATAGTATATTACTGGAAATTTTAAATTAGACTATGAGGTCTATATGTTTAAAGTCAGATTTCACAGAGCCTGGAATACAAAGTAGATTTGGTTGCATTTTAATCTATGAAATGATGGATGAAGAGACAGTTACATTGGCAGAACAAACATTTAATGTATTCTATGGGAGATGGGTATCTAGGTTCTGTATATAGTTTTTTTTTTCCCCAAAGAAAAGTTATTTAATGTCAATCATCTGTTAATCATAGTATTTTCTAGCTAATTATAGATTAGATTATTTTCATGTTAATTTTAGATTGTATTCACTTATATTTGCACAGATTTAAATTTGATGTAGCAGTCGTTGGGGAGAGTGAGGGCACTTAAAGGAGCTATTGAGTGTGCAGTGAGTGGGGAGGAAGGTAACCTGTAGTACAGTTTACTGACATCTGTGTCACTTGAATGGGTAATTTCATCTGAGTGTTTATGGCTTATCAGCACAGTCAGCTCTTAATCATTAATTTTACGGTGCTGCTTTGAAAATGGATCTTTCTTAAACAAATAATGTTTCATTTCCTAAAATTACAGAAAGTCTGGCTGACTCTAACAGTGATGAATCAGATTCAGATCTGTCTGATGTTCCAGAACTGGATTCTGAAATTGAACAAGAGACACAGCTCACTTACCGTCGGCAGGTAATTTTTCCCTGAAAAAGTCTAGTTTCTTTTTCCTCTTAACTCCCTGTTGATTGCTCATCTGTTATCTTTTGTGGTTTTTAATTTTCCAAGAAATATGTGGCCATTTGTTTTCCCTCTTTAGGAGTTAAACTTTTGTGAAGTGTTCTTTGGTAGTAAGTGCTTGATAGATTAAGTGTGCCTGTATTTTATTTACCTATAGCTTTTTCGTCACAGTACACTTCTATTTATTCCCTTTAAAATATTCTCTTAAGAAGTACAAAAAAATCATGGAACATTAAATATGCACTTGTCAGTGTTACATAGAAAATATAAATTAGTTTGTTCTTCCCAAGGAAGTAAGTTTCATAAAGTACCTTCCTATTTAAGACAGTTGTTAAAACTTTAGTAATCAGTAGTAAACACGATGTCTGAAAGTTACATCAGGAATCTGTGAAAACCTTTGTTAATATATATTCTAAAAACATTTCTACATTATTTAAAGGTTTACAAAGAAGATCTACCTCAGCTTAAAGAACAATACAAAGAGAAACAAAAAAGTGGCACTTCTAAAAGAAGAGAGCGGGCTCCAGGAAATAGTATTCGATTACACTTTGTTCATGGGTATAAAACAACAGTTTTTCTTTTATGTTTGAATTTGGGCTTACATTTATTAGCTGTGTGACTTTGAGCAAGTCACACAACCTCTTAGTGCCTCTGTTTCCCCATCTGTAAATGGAAATAACAGTATCTACTTCATAGTGTTCTGATGACGAGTAAATAAGTAAATAGTTATGACTTAGAAGTTGTCTGGTACATGATAAGCACTGTGTAAGTGTATATTAAATAAAAATTAATTTGTTTTATGAAAGCTTTATATTTATAGAAATGGATCGCCTGTCTGTAAACAGATGAGTAGTAAAATGTAAGAGAGTATCCTCACCTCTGCATGCGTCTGATTTGGAATGATATTGTGGATTCAATTGGCCTGAGCACCTTGGCCTTCACATTTTAATTTCGATGAAATACCGTTTCTGGGTTGCCTGAGAACGTTTGGCAGTACAGGTCTCACCTTTCACCCTGGAACAACAGATTCTCCAATCCAACTCTTTTGTTTCTCCTCACCCAGTGGTAGTGCTTTCAAGGATTGCAAAAAGGATTTATTTAGCAAAAGTATTTTTTCTCCCATGGTAATAGGCAGTATTGCCATGCAGTTATATTTTATGAATTGATTTTCTTTGACGTGCAAAGAAAGGTTGCTATAAATGGAACTGTAATAACCATTTTAGGAAGATTTGACTACTTTTTTCCAGATGAGTATAATATCTTAAAATTGCTTAAATTTATTTTTGGAATATATATTATATTCTCATAGTTCAACAATGTGTATAAAAGAGTACACTTTAAAACTCCTCCACCCACCCCTGCTCTCCAGCCATCATTTCCCCGCACCAAGAACAACCACTGTTACTTAGTTCCAGAAATATTTATGCATGTACAGACAATATACAAATATATATTCTTTTCTGTACCCTTTCACTTATAAAAAGCATCTATTTTTGTTTTATTATATGCAAATTTAATACTGTACTTAAATGCAACTAGTAGTGTACTATTTACCTCTACCTTGAGTTTTTTTAAATTCAATAGTGTAGCTTGGATTTAGCTATTTGTAATTAGAGCAGTTCATAAAAGTTTATGTGACCTGAGATTTTGTATTTTGTTTTAATGGCTTAGTATCTTATAAAATTAGAAATTGAATGACCCAAAAGGTATACCTCCTTTTCCTTTATATAGTCCATATTTATCAGATCAAGGCCAAAGTTCATGTTATATGTTTTCTGTGTTTAGTTACAGAGGTTATGACTGTCGAAGTAATCTGTTTTATACTCAAATTGGTGAAATTGTGTACCATGTGGCAGCAGTGGGTGTCATTTATAATCGACAACAGAACACACAGCGCTTCTACCTGGGTCATGATGATGATATTCTCTGCCTGGCTATCCATCCTTTGAAAGACTATGTGGCAACAGGCCAGGTAGGTCCTCTGAAAAACTGTTATAACAGGTCAGATAGTTTAGACCTTTGTTTGGCTTTAAAGTTAGGTAAGTCCACTTTTTAAAAATCTATCTTTTGTATTCTAGGAAATAAAGAGTAAAGAATTACGGCCCTAGCCGATTTGGTTCAGTGGTTAGAGGCGTTGGCCCGTGGACTGAAGGGTTGCGGGCTCGATTCTGGTCAACCAGTTGATGTATCTCTCTCACATTGATGTTTCTCTCTGTCTCTCCCCCTCCCTTCCACTCTCTCTGGAAAACAATGGGAAAAAAATCCTCAGGTGAGGATTGAGAACAACAACAAAAAAATAGTGAAGAATTCTTTAGAATGGGATTTTATTTTCATATTACAAATAAAATCTACCCTAACTTTTCCCCTACAGTTTTCCTTAGAGGTTTAGTTATTGTTATTTTAATTTGAATTTGGAACTAAAGAGCTCTGGCTTATCTTCTTCCTGTGAGGATATTAATTTTTAAAAATTTGTGAGTAAAAATTACAGAAAACATAAAGACTAGAAATACAGTTTATTTAGGTTATCTAAAATACTATAATAAGTTACCTAACAAATGTTCTATGACAGACAGGATCAGTATGCTTTTGTTTTACAACCATGATAGGAACCTCTTCAAGTTTACCAAAGTACAAAGCAGAAATATTGAAATAGAAAACACTAAGATAAGCCTTAACTGATACCTCTCTATATAGACATTCTTAGAGAAGGATGAAAAGGGGTAATGTTGCCAAAACCAGTTTGGCTCGGTGGATAAAGCGTCGGCCTGCGGACTGAAGGGTCCCAGGTTCGATTCCGGTCGAGGGCATGTACCTTGGTTGCGGGCACATCCCCAGTGGGAGATGTGCAGGAGGCAGCTGATCGATGTTTCTCTCTCATCGATGTTTCTAACTCTCTATCTCTCTCCCTTCCTCTCTGTAAAAAATCAATAAAATATATATTAAAAAAAAGAAAAGGGGTAATGTTTATAGATTCTTACTGTATGTCAGGACTTTACTAGTTTCTTAAAGTATATTTATTTTATTCTCACCTCAAGGAGAGTGAAACCACTTTCTCCAGTGTATAAATGCTTAAGTTTAGGATTAAAGAAATGAAATAATTTTCAACTAATAAGTAGTAAAGCCCTTATTCTGTCCAGCTTCAAACACTGTGTAAATATACTTCCTAGGATATAATTTGGGTGGGGGGCTGGGCAACTGGCATCATCCTATATGGCTCCTCATAGACAACGGACTGAAGCCCTGGCCGATCGAGGTTAGCATGTGGCCATCTCTCACCTCCAGGATCACATCCTTAAGTATAACCAGATTAACAGCACCCTCAACGTTGTGGTCCCTAATGGTGAAACTCCAGACTGTAAATGGAGCAAGTCCTCCCAAGAGGAAGTTCTTGGCAATTATGAAACTCTTTACGATGAAAGCTGACGCAGGGCGACAGGGCTGACCGAGAGATGAGAAGTCGTTCGGGCCAGTCGCTAGGGCCCAAAGGGGACAGGTAGAGAGACTGGGGGAGAACTGTTCTCTCACCCAGGAAGTGACCACCAGTGAGGGCAAGACTCCAGCTGGACCCACCACTCACTGCACCTGGGCCCTCCCTAAAGACCTGTTTTGAAATTTCCTTTTTCTAGTTTCTTTTCCTTTCCTAAGCTCGGTAAATAAAGGCACTTCTTTAGAGGGGGAGGGGATTGATAGTTTTCCTGTGCTTTAGCAAACGTCATAAACCAAATTAAAAGGTAGGTGATAGAGTGCTGCAGTGAAATTGTTTATTCAGAGCCTTGTGTACCTGCTTGGTGCTTTAACCCCTCTGATCCTTGCTTACACCATTGTACGAGGCTAGAAGTGCTTGCTTCTCTTTTATTCAAGACCTGCAAGACCCAAGTCAAGTATCATCTCTTCCATGATTTTCTTCCCAACATTTTCATCTTCATTAAGCATATAGTACCAGATGTTCTTATTTAACTGAAAATATCTTCTTGTCCCACAGTGTGAAAATACCTTGTTGCACACAGTTGAGTGTGAAAAATTTACCTTAATATCTTAGTGCTTAACTATATCTCTCATAGGAACACTGCCAATAGTGGGTGTCCGGTCACACTATCTTTATTGGTGAAGCATAAGATAAGATTTAGGAGTCACATAGTCCTAGGATATTGCTAGAAACACTGAGCCTAGCCTTATTAGCTCTTCAACAAACATCAGAAAAATAGTCACATATACAGTTTAATTTATGTTTTTCATTTGATAAATGTCAATAGCAAATACAAAAAAGACTATATAAAATTTGTTTTATTTCCTCTTAGAAAGATACGAAAATAAATAATTTGTATAAAATAACTTAAAATTCTTTCTATTGTAGGTAGGTAGGGATCCCTCAATTCACATATGGGATACAGAGACCATTAAACCATTGTCTATATTAAAGGGCTACCACCAATATGGTGTCTGTGCTGTTGATTTCTCAGGTAAGGCTGTTTTCTATCCTAGTAAGAATGATAAAAATGCAGAGACAATACATAGCATTTTAGTCTAAATCATTGTTTCTTAGATCTGCCAAATGTGCATATTCTTTTCCCGACCAATTAGGACCAATTAGTGTGGGTTTTCTGGCTATTTTATAATTATAATTCAATGAGTATAATTTCTGATACCCATTAACATAAATATGTTTCTATTAAAATAAAAATGTTTGTGTAATGTCTAAAATTATCTCAGTCACTACTAGCAGTATATAGCTTCCACTTTGGGCAGACTGACCTCGGTGTCATAGCCACAAAGTAGACTTTGAAAATGTTTAGGGTGAAAGCTAAGAAAGAGGTGAGACCTGAAATATTTCTTTTATAACATTTCTATGAAGTGACAATTCCAAGCTGTCTAATCTAAATAATTTCAGATCATGTTAGGTCTGTTGTACATGTAAAAGTTTAACAATTATAGATAGCTCACAATACAAAAACAGATCTACAAGGAAAGCTAGGCTGTGGATCAGGAAACGGGGTGCCATTAATAGAGAATTTTATATTAAGAAACAGTCAATTTGTGCTTTCTGCTGCTTTGACTAAAGTGATAATTGAATTATTTATAGTAGAGACTTTTGGGGGAAAAGTGTTTACACATTCTGCGATCTGCTACAAGTCAAGAAATCCTATATAATAAAGAGATAATATGCCTGAATTGACCATCATGCCCTCGCACAAGATGGCCACCCCCATGTGGCCACAAGATGGCCACCACAAGATGTCCGGCAGGGGAGGGCTGTTGTGGGCAATCAGGCCAGCAGGGGAGGGCAGTTGGGGGCGACTGGGTTGGCAGGGGAGGGCAGTTGGGGGCAACCAGGCTTGCAGGGGAGGGCAGTTGGAAGCAACCGGGCTGGCAGGGGAGGGCAGTTGGGGGCAACTGGGCCAGCAGGGGAGGGCAGTTAGGTGTCAATCAGGCTGGCAGGGGAGTGGTTAGGGGTGATCAGGCAGGCAGGCAGGAGAGTGGTTGGGAGCCAGCAGTCCTGGATTGTGAGAGGGATCCCAGATTGGAGAGGTGCAGGCTGGGCTGAGGGACACCCCGCCCCACCCCACCCCCCACCTCCAGTGCACAAATTTCGTGCACTGAGCCTCTAGTAAGAGAATAAATGGCAAACCAGGGAAGTCATAAGGAAAAATACCCCTGCTTGTGATAATGAACTGATTGGGGTTTTCAAAACCATGGCAGAGCCATGGCCAGTGTTGCTCGGTTGGGCATAGACCCATGCACCTAAAGGTTGCCAGCTAGATTCCCAGTCAGGGCACATGCCCGGGTTGCAGATTTAATCCCTGGTAGGGAGCATGTAGGAGGAAGCCTGTCAATGTTTCTCTCTCTCTTCCTCTCTCTCTAAAATTCAATAAAAAATATATTTTTAAAAGTATGGCAGAGTGGCAAACATTTTCTTGCAGCTTGAGCCTTTATAACTTATAAACACATGCACACCTGTCAGCTTGACTAACTTACCTCAGTCATTTGACACATTTATTACTTGTTGCTTGATGGTATAACAAACTAATTGGCCTTTACTAAAAATAGTCATATTAATGGCAATATGTGATTGTAAATACATCTTTTTCACTTGATTAACTTTTCATAATCACTATGAGTCTTTATATTACAACTAGAGGCCCGGTGCACAAATTTGTGCATGGGTGGGGTCCCTCCTGGCTGACCGGGGCCATCTCGCCCAGTCCCAATCAGAGCCGGCCGGAGGGAGGGACTGCAGGAGGTTGGCTGGCCATGGGAGGTCAGCTGTGGGAGCACATTGACCACCAGGGAGCAGCCCTTGCATTGAGCATCTGCCCCCTGGTGGTCAGTGCACATCATAGCTGCTGGCCAGTCATCTGGTTGTCCAGTCGTAATGGTCACCTAGGCTTTTATATATATAAACTAGAGGCCCGGTGCACGAAAATTTGTGCACTCGGGGAGGAGGGCATTCCTCAGCCTGGCCTGCGCCCTCTTGCAGTTTGGGACCCCTCGGGGGATGTCCACCTGCTAGCTTAGGCCTGCTTCCCAGGGGATCAGGCCTCAGCCGGCTCTCACACATCCCTCTGGCAGCCTGGGAGCCTTCAGGGGTTGTTCATCTGCCACGTTAGGCTCGCTCCCTGGGGGATCGGGCATAAGCTGGCACTCACACATCCCTCTGGCAGCCTGGGAGCCCTTGGGGGATGTCCGACTGATGGCTTAGGCCCAATTCTCTGGCCTAAGGCACAGTTGGACATTCTTAGCTCTGCCAAGGAGGTGGGAAAAGCTCCTGCCACCGCCACTGCACTCGCAGCCATTAGCCCGGCTTATGGCTGAGCAGAGCTCCTCCGTGGGAGCGCACTGACCACCAAGGGCAGCTCCTGCATTGAGTGTGCCCCTGGTGGTCAGTGTGCGTCATAGCAACTAGTCATTCCAGGTCATTCTGCCATTAGGGTTAATTTGCATATTACCCTTTTATTATATGGGATAGAGTTCTTATGGTGAATTTAGTTGAAGTGAATGTTTTCTTCCTTTCTTCTTTCTTAGTTTTTCCTTCTCATTTTTTAAATCTTTTTTTCCCACTTTTCTAATCTTCTTCCTTTCCCCCATCTCATCCTGGGGGGTAAGGTGAATGAAATGAGAGAAAATGTCAGCAGATATGCATTGAGAAATAATTCTCCTCCCCTTATAAATTCTGGTGTGCTTTTTATAGCTGTATGTATACCTAGCATTTCACATTTTTTATAAAAGTTTAAATATGATGCTGTGATTTTTATGTACTGGATGGTTTTTATCTTCTGAATTTAATGGTCAGCATGTTTCTCTGATTAATTGTCAGCGGATGGGAAACGTTTGGCATCGGTTGGAATAGATGAGAGCCACACTGTTGTGCTGTGGGACTGGAAGAAAGGCGAGAAACTTTCAATAGCAAGGTAGGGAAAAGGTTGATAGTACATTGCAAAATACTGAAATTACTTTCTACAATGAGCTTGTATTTTAATAATAAAAAATATTAACAATTTCTTTGAAGTAGGAAATAGTCAAGTGTCAGATTATCTTTTTTTAACTTTTTGTTCCTCAAAGTAAGACATTAAAGCATTAAGAAAATACAGAAAAATGCCTTTTTTTGGAGTATATAGACAATGCCCAAATAAAAGATAGCTTAAGAGCAACTTTGTATTTGGAAAGGCTATATTAAGCTAGAGCAAAATATTTTTTTAAATTATCTTTAATTCACTCATGCCACAAATAGCATTCCCAATGCATAGTGTTATATAGTAGGTATCATGCAAAAGAAGTCAAATTTTAACTGTTCCTTTCTTTTAAGATTCTGCTGATTAGAGTTAATAGTAAATTAAAATAATGATGAAATAATTTAGGTACAAATGCATGATTACATAGCCCAAACCTGAGAGTCATGTGGGCCAACCATTTAGTAATGGGGCAATCGAGATAGGGTATGGATTAGGCAGATTATCACAGGAGAGGTTTAGCTTAGAATTCAAACATTTTGGTATTTATTTCAGAGGCAGTAAAGATAAGATTTTTGTCGTGAAGATGAACCCCTACGTGCCTGATAAATTGATTACAGCTGGAATTAAACACATGAAATTTTGGCGTAGAGCAGGTAAGGAAGTGCTTCTTTTTATTTCTTTGAAATTTAGGAAGTTACTACTTTTCTAAGTGATTTAGCTAAGTATAATGTTATATTATAGATTGGATCCTGGAACAGAAAAGAGAGTTGAAAAACAGGTGAAATCTGAATGAAGTCTAAAGTTCAGTTAATGGTAATACAGCAAACATGTTGGTTTCTTAGTTTTTGATAAGTAGCCTATTGGAATGTATATTAACATTTGGGGAAACAATAAGTACTGTATATGAGATCACCATGTTATCTTTGCATCTTTTATGAAAATATAAGATTATTCAAAATAAAAAGTTAATTTTTAAAAAAGTGATTCAGAGTTGCCTTGATACATTTTAAACAAATATAAGATTTATTTTATCATCATTTATTGACTGCATTGATGTAGTATTCATATTTGCAAAAGGATGCAACTTATGAAATTAACTAAGTGATGTCTGAAGTCCTTTTTTTGTTAAAGATATTTTTTTAAATATATTTTATTGATTTTTTTACAGAGAGGAAGGGAGAGAGATAGAGAGTTAGAAACATCGATGAGAGAGAGAAACATCGATCAGCTGCCTCCTGCACATCTCCCACTGGAGATGTGCCCGCAACCAAGGTACATGCCCTTGACCGGAATCGAACCTGGGACCTTTCAGTCTGCAGGCTGACGCTCTATCCACTGAGCCAAACCGGTTTCGGCTTGTTAAAGATATTTTTAAAAAATTCTTTATATGCTATGAAATGACATAGAAATGGACTATTTTATTACTTTAGTTATTTGTACCTGGAAATCAGTAACTGTGGAATTCACATTTTAAAATGAAAATGTCTCTTTTCCACATAGATTAGTATACTTACAAATTCCAGCAATTTGACATCAAAGTCTCAGTACTCTTAAACCTTTCAGATAAAATATGTAAATATAGGAAGAAGTGAAACATATATTAGGAAAGAAAAGGCTTCGTGAAGACATTTTCCAAGTTCAAGTAACTTTCAAATTGTAAACCACATAGAACACAAATCAGTTTTCAGGGATTTAATACTTCACAAACTCATCTGATCATAGTGTATACACATTTACAAAGTAAAAGAAGTATTTTCATATTTGTAATTTTCATTCCTATACATTTAAACAAAACTTTAAATTTGCGTGTTTTCGTTACTTGGAATTGCAATTAGCAAGCACATAATGCTTATTATTTCTATTGAAAAGAACTATAATTATTTTTGAAATAAGAGACTTAAAGAAAGTAAATAGCCTTAAAATTAAAAGATGTTCAATTGAATAACTTCTTTCCTTAAGTTTGAGAAGACATATAGTAGACCTGAAACTGAATCATAAATGGATAAATGATAAGACTTTGGTGTGCCTTTCAGCCATCCTCACTTTTGGGGTTCTGATCCACAGAGTGTACTAGCCAAGTGGGAAATGATCATTTATTAGTCTTAAGTGCTGCCTAACCCTCTAAATGCATAGCTTTATGTAAATTAAGTTACAGATTACTTAATCCTGAGGCTAAGGGGAGATTCTTACCTCCTATTCTGGATGTAGGCTTTGAGGATTCAAAGTTATGAATTATTATTAATCTCTCCTCTAAGGAATTTTAACTCTCCTCCATGGCTGGTGGGGGCAAGGAGCCACTGAAAGTTTTTCTAGTGCAACAGTGACATGACCTTGTTATACTGTGTGTGTCAGAAAACCGAACTAATGGTTGTCTAAACCAGGAGTGCTAAACTCTTTCTCTAAATGTCCAGAGAGTAACTATTTTAGACTTTCCAGGCCCAAGATCAACCATATTGCATTGGTATTTATAGAACAAGAGAGAGAACTCCTGCCCTGCCTTATCAGTTTGCACCCAGAGGCCATTAACTAGAGACATTGTCTCCAAGATCAGCCTGCGATGGTGAAGGGGACTGGCAGGTTGGGGTGGGGACCATGTCAGCCTCCCTCTGCCTCAGTGACACATAGATCCTCCCGGAGAGGCCTGCCTTCTCAACGTGGGCAGCTGGCCAGCGGCAAGGCAGCTCCTAGACTGTGATTCCACTGTTAGGGGCCCAGCAGTTGCCATTAGCAAAGTCCTGTAGATGGTGACCAGCTCAAGCCCTGGGAGCTGCTGTCTAGCAGCCAAAAGTCAGAGAGCAGAGAAGGAAACAGGCGTGGCCTCTGCAGCTCTCGGTGCAAAGCTGCTCCAGTGGGAGCCCTACAAAAGCAGGTGGTGCAGGATGTGGCCCCGAGCCCAGAGTTCGCCACCCTGCTCTAGATGCATGGTCCACGCTCTAGTGAAGGCCAGCCCTCCCACGGGCACTAGATTCCTTTTCCTCTCACTTACTCAAGGACATCACTCCAAGCTCTTCGCCCCTTTCTCTCCCACATCATCCGTTTTTCCTCTACTGTCTTTCCTTTCAGCATTTAAGGCAGTGTTACTTCTCCTTCTTAGATAAGTAACTCAACAAAAACCTTTCAACTCTCCCCTCCTATTATTAATCAATTTCTCTTCTTATCTATGTACTAAAACACCTCCGAACAATAGTTTATCCTTTCAATTGGAGATTTATGTCCAAGGTTGTGGTGTGAGTTTGATCCTCAGTTAAGGTGCATGGGAAGCAACTGATGGATGTTCCTCTCACATCGATGTTTCTCTCTCTCTCTCCATCCATCTGTTCCTTCCTCTCTCTCAAAATCAAATATATCCTCAAGTGAGGGCTAAAAAAAAAAGGCTATGGCCGGAGGGCAACCCTAACTATGTCTGCCTCAGCCAGACAAGGTGTTGCTCAAGTCACTCATTGAGAAAACGTCTTTTTCTTTTTAACTCTTCTTTTTGTTCCATGTCTTTCTATGTGAACAACAACAGAAGGAATTTTACTGTCTTACGTTATATATTTAAAAGTGGTACTTTCATCATATTTTTGTGACCCAGGGGGAGGATTGGTTGGCAGAAAAGGCTACATAGGCACACTGGGGAAGAATGAAACAATGATGTGTGCGGTGTATGGATGGACGGAAGAGATGGCTTTTTCTGGAACGTCCACAGGAGATGTGTGCATCTGGAGAGACATCTTTCTTGTAAAAACAGTTAAGGCACATGATGGGCCCGTATTCAGTATGCATGCATTGGAAAAGGTAAGTCATCTAAAGATATCTTAAGTTCAACAGAATTTGATCTTGCAGTGTAGAGCATTTTAACAAGTAAAGGGACAGTGGCATTCAGCTTGGTTGAGCCACTCAGTAGTAATCTGTGAGCTAGTCTACCTGACCTTGTTTTATTCCTCTTTCAAATGCCTGAACCCAGAGTGAAATAGGTCTGCTGTTTTAAAAAAAGTCTAAGTTAATATGTATTAATCACTTACTATGGGTCAGAAATTGTTTAAGTGTGTTATATATTATCACCATGCCCTATAAGGTAGCTCCTGGTACTAACCTTTCTTTTTAAAGGATAGGATTATGAAGCCTCCAGGAGAATAGATGTGACCTGCTGAAAGTAGTAGCGCTACCTTTTGGTTCCAACTTACAAACTGTGCTTTTAAAGTCCTGTCCTAAAAGTTGCATGTATCGTGTCACTGTAAAAATTTTTGCAGGCTCCATATTGAAGTTTAAAAACATGCAGTGGATTCTTATACTAATTTCCATTTATTACAACCAGTAACTTTTACCTATAAATGTTCTTTCCTCTAGAATTTTTCAATACAAAGAGGCTTATTGTTTTGAAATATTTGGATTTTTATTAACTTGACACCTTTACTTTTGTAGGGATTTGTTACTGGAGGAAAAGATGGTGTAGTCGCACTTTGGGATGACTCCTTTGAGAGATGTCTCAAGACCTATGCTATAAAAAGAGCTGCTTTGGCCCCAGGATCTAAAGGTGATTTGAGATTTAATTTACTTTGTAGGAAAAAAGAGTAATGGCTCATTAACACCTGTGGTCACTGAGGTAGAGCACATGCAGTAAATTGTTCCTTTGTTACTAGACAGGCATCAGAGCTAAATGGGAGAAGCCACTTAACTGAATGCTAGAATCACTGTTGTCCTTTCAAACTGTTATCTGTGACATACGTGGTAAAACGTTAACCAAAAACAAGATTATTAGTGTTAATTTTTAACATTTTTAATTTTCCAAAGAAAATTGCCACCTGAACATCACGTTTACCACCAATCAGGAGTTTGTTTGGTTTCCTCTCGGTGTTGTAGTGACCCTGCCTGTCCAGCCTTGCAGGCCCTCCTCTGCTTCACCCTTTCTCTCAGCACATTCAGCCACCGAGTCACACTCTGACCTCCAGGCCTTCCTTTCTATATGCTAGTGCAGTCGTCCCCCCTTAGCCATAGTTTTACAGTTGCAGTTACCTGTGGGGAACATTGGTCTCAAAATATTAAATGGGAAATTTCAGAAATGCACAATTCGTAAGTGTTAGATTGGTGCTGTTCTGAGTATTGTGATGACATCTCGTGCTCTTCTGCTCAGTGCTGCCTGGGATATGGATCTTTCCTCTGTCCAGAGTCACCATGCTGTATATGCTCTCCACCCTTGAGTCACTTAACCACCTCGGCTATTAGATCCACTGTTGTAGAATCAGTTTTTGTGTTCAAGGAACCTTTATTTTACTTAATAATGGCCCCAAAGCACAAAAGTAGTAATGGGGCAACTCAGGCATGCCAAAAAGAAGCCATAAAAGTGCTTCCTTTAAGTAAAAAAGAAAAAATTACTAATTGATAAGGCATTTTTATCATCTCACAGCATCACAAGAAGAAGGGTGAGTACAGTATAATACGATATTTAGAGAGGGACCACATTCACATAACTTTTATTATAGTGTATTGTTATAATTGTTCTATTTTATTATTGGCTATTGTTGCTAATCTCTTACTATGCCTAATTTATAAATTAAACTTTATCGTAAGTATGTATGTATAGGAAGAAACATAGGGTTTGCTACTATCCGCAGTTTCAGACATCCACTGGGAACCTTGGAACATATCCCCTGTGGTGGTGGGGGTGGGGGGGAGCTACTGGACTTTGGCCTAGATTTTGCCCTTCTCCCTTTTGCTCCCTCCCAGTTACATGGCCGAATATTCATTTTTCAAATCTCAAACATTATTTCTTCTAGGATACCTTTCCCTCCCATTCTCCTTCCAGAAAAGGTTTGATTCCCTTACTGTATGCTCCTTTTCCAATACTATGCTTCTCATACAGACAGGGTCTGTTTTTCTCATTATATGCCCTGTGAGGGCAGGAGCTGGCTCTATCATGTTTACCCAGGTATTTCTGAAGCCTGCCTTAGGACACAGTAAACACAAATGGATTCATCTGAAATTGAGTTGAATTAAAATTACTAACCAGAATATTATACATGCTCTTAGAGGGTCAGAAGGTGGATACGGAGGTACAGATATAAAGGGAAAAGAAACAGTTATCAGAATGATAGTAGGGGATCTGGGATTATATAGAATCATACATTTGTAGTATATAGGTGGTACTTGCATTTGAGATTAGTAAATTGAATGGGGAACATGCAATGCATTTATTAGAATACTTAAAATATAGGAGAAAGCAACCTTGTAATGTGATTTTCATTGTCAGAATAGTATCATTGGCAATATACTATATAGCCTTGTACTATTCTAATTGATACCTAGAGGAACATCTACATTTAACATTTCAGGTCTTCTCTTGGAAGATAACCCATCTATACGTGCCATATCGTTAGGACATGGTCATATTTTAGTTGGCACAAAGAATGGTGAAATACTAGAAGTGGATAAAAGTGGCCCAATAACACTTCTGGTTCAGGTAATTTCCCAAATGTTAATATGCTTTTTATCCCTTAATATACAGTTGATACAATACCTAACAGCCTAAGTTGATAGTGGTGAAAATGATGTTAAATTAATTAGATAAATATTTGTTAATGTTACTATATATCAAAAAATTTACATTTAATTATAGCTAAATGCATAGCTTCAGTAAACAAATGTGCATGATATCATGGGGATAATAACCAATATTTTAAGTAATTTGTTATTGTAAAACAAACCAATGGAAAGAAAAAACAGTTTGTTTAATTTAACCCAGTGCATTTATTTCATGTTTAATTTTATTTCTTTGAGGTATATTTGTTGAACCTATGGCCATTGTTTTTCTGTGAAACTTCAGTTCACTTCATTCTTTCTCAAGTTTCTAACTTAGAAAACTTAAAAATAAATGTATGCTAAAAATGTACTGCTGAAAACATCAGTGAAAATGAAGGGTGGGGCTTAAGTAGGTTTACTGTAGTTTGTATGGAAAATTTCATAATAAATAATAATACAAGAATAAACTTTTGTGTATTCACAGCTATAAGCCTACTTTTGCCCCACCCTGTATGTCAATAATAAAACAAAAAATCTAGAAATATATGCCTGGTGGTTTGGCTCAGTGGTTGAGCAGCAACCCAGGCACCAGGATGTCGAGTTCAATTCCCCATCAGAGCACATGCCCAGGTTTCGAGCTCCATCCCCAGTAGTGGATGTGCAGGAGGCAGCTGATTGATTATTTTCTCTCATCATTGATGTATCTATCTCTCTCCCTTCCTCTCTCTGAAATTAATAAAAACATTTTTTAAAATTCAGAAATATAAAAACGTGTGTGGTAGAAATGTAAAATGAAACAGCAGGGAATGCTGTACTAATTTTTCACATGTACATTTTCAATATGTATTATGTTTTTTTGAAAAGTAGGGAGGGAAATAAATTGACAGCATAAAATACACTAAGTGAGGTAGGCTCTACCCCAGCGATTTTCAACCTTTTTCATCTCATGGCACACATAAACTAATTACTAAAATTCTGTGGCACACCAAGAAATATGTTTTTTTCCAATCTGACAAAAAAATAAGTATAATTTTGTTTCATTCACACAGGATAACTATTGTTGTGTTG
The DNA here is from genome assembly GCF_963259705.1 of Myotis daubentonii. NCBI lineage: Eukaryota > Metazoa > Chordata > Mammalia > Chiroptera > Vespertilionidae > Myotis > Myotis daubentonii. The sequence goes on from NC_081840.1 coordinate 11,227,994, forward strand.
GCTGTTGTCATATTTTTTATTTGACAGTCCAAGGGAAAAGAGGTCAGTGTCACTGACTAAATGGTCAGGTATTGCATGTTCTAAAACATCCTTGCTACGCACCGATTGAAAATCGCTGATTTACCCTAATGAAAAATTGTCCTCATGCAACTCTGTACAATAACACCAATTTTGGGTTTGCCTTTTACATGTAAGAATAATTATGTTCTTTCTTAATACAGACTTTTTTTCTCTCTAACTCTCACTTCACTCCTGTTAAGATACCAAAGAGGACACGTAGATGAGAATATTGCACATACTTCAATGTTAATATACTATCTTGATGTACCAAAGAGAATTTATAAGCAAATAACATATTTTATATTAAATTAACTGTCAGACTTTCATGTCTTATACTTTAATTTTAGTCACATCATATTCCATTGAAGTAAAGAGATGATGGCGTCGTGGTGTTTAACATGTTTATGATTTCTTGGAAAATAATAACATAAGTACACTTCTACAGATGAATCCATAGATGGAACTCCTAAAACACACACCCACACATAATTTAATAATTATAAAATGACACCCTAGTATTTTTATATTTATTATAGAGTTTAAGGTTTCAAATATACTCTTATGCATTAGGAACAAGATAAGGATACCAGTTCTCGCCATTATTGTTCAACTCTGTGTTGGGTTTTAGCAAGTTTAGTAAAGCAAAACAAAATAAAAAAAGGTATGTTAGAAACGATACTGTCAGTATTTGCAGAAATTGTAACCCTATATATTGACTATTCAAGAGAATAAACTGAAAATTTAGTAGAACTTATTAAGAACTTGTGTGCAGCCCTAACCAGTTTGGCTCAGTGGAGAGAGTGTCGGCCTGCGGACTCAAAGGTCCCAGGTTCGATTCCAGTCAAGGGCATGTACCTTGGTTGCGGGCACATCCCCAGTAGGGAGTGTGCAGGAGGCAGCTGATCAATGTTTCTCTCTCATCGATGTTTCTAACTCTCTATCCCTCTCCCTTCCTCTCTGTAAAAAATCAATAAAATATATTTTTTAAAAAAAGAACTTATATGCAAAATCAACACATAAAAATCAATATAGTATTTCTATATATTAGCAATAACCAGTTAGAAAATATGAAACAAAAAGGGCACTCATAAAGAAAACTATACAGATAATCAGGAAAAAATACTGGTAAAAATATGCAAGGCCTGTATTAAGAAAAGTATACAATTTTACTAAAGACATAAAAGAACTGAGTAAATTACAAATTCAGTATGATCATAATCTAAATCCTAATGAAATTTTTTTACAGATGCTGAGACTTTAAAAAATATTTTAAAGTGGTCAAGAAATTTTTGAGAAACACTTCATGCTAGAAATAAATACAAAACTGTAGTAATTAAAGTGTAGCAATGTATGTATACAATAGGAGTATTCGTATGTATATACCAAAAAGTATGGACAGCAATATTAGTAGCTGCAGAATTCTGTGGATCAGTGTGGAAAGTGTGCCTGTTAACAATATCAAGTACTGTAATCCATGAACATGGGATCTCTCCATTTTATTAGATCTTTAACTTTTTCAACAGTGTTTTATAATTTTCAGTGTACAAGTCCCATATTTATTTTATTAAAGTGACTTATTTATTAGTTCTAATAGTTTTTTAGTGGATTTTTTAGGATTTTCTGTACACAAGATTGTGTCATCTGCAAATATAGTTTTACTTCCCCCTTTTTAATTTGGATGCCTATTTCTTTTTCTTGCCTAATTAGTGACCGGACTCTCTGCAAATGTTGAATAGAAGTAGTGAGAGCAGACATCCTTGTCGTGTTCCTAATTTTAGGGAGGACGCCTCCAATCTCACACCATTAACTCCAGTGTTAACTATGGATTTTTCGGAGATGCCCCTTGTCAGATTGAGGAATTATTCTTTTCTTCCAAGTTTGTCTCATGTTTTTCTCCAAAGTATTTGTCAAATGCTTTTTCTCTATCGAAATTATCATGTGGTTTTGATTTTTTATTTTATTGATAATGATGTATTACGTTAATTGGTTTTCAGATTTTAAACCAACGTTGCATTCCTGGTATGAATTCCATTTGGTTGTGGTGTATCACTCTATAATGAAATTAGTTTGCCAGTATTTCATACGGGATATGGCCTGTAGTTCTCTCGTAGTGTCTATCTGGTATTGGTATTAGGGTAATACTGGCCTCATACAATGATTGGGGGAGTGTTCTTTCCTCTGGAGGCCTCTTTCTCTGAACACCACCAGCGTTAAGGCTCTATTGTCTTCAACATTTCCCTGGAACATAAATTGCCCCACAGACTAAACCAATTAAAATCAGGCTTCTTAAAAGGAACAGTTCCCTAGGTTAGCGTGGGATTTTTTTGTTTATTTTTTATTTTTTTACTCTTTAAGCAGTCTCCTCTCAGCTATCCCTGAGTTTTCCCTGCTTCTCTTGGATAAGCTAGCTGACTTTCGGTTTAGTCTGTTTGTCCCTGGAGTCTGTCAGTTACATTTCATCACCACCTGCTGCCTCCATCGTTTTTGAGACCACCTCTAGGCCAGAACTTTTCCACATTAGCAGTAAATAACATCAGGTCCTTTGAGAAGAGATTAGAAGCTCTTTTATGGCTTTCTTCTCACCCCAGTCAAAACCTCTAGCCAAGGCTCTGGAGTTGAGGGCGAGGACAATGGAGTGCTCTTTCCTTTAGAAGCTGAGTGCTTCTGTGTGTGTGTGTGTGTGTGTGTGTGTGTGTGTGTGTGTGTGTGTACGCGCGCGTGCAGGGGAACAGTACCTTCAGGTCTTACTGGTTGACACCGAGGTCTCAGTATGCTCAGGGGCACTGAAGCTGGGGTAGGGCAACATTTCAGAGTGAGGGTGGGCAGAAGAGGGGAGATCCCACCTCTGGGCAGCACCTGCATCAGTAGCAGATACTGGGGGCAGGGTGGGAAATGCTGGCACCTGCCCCTTCTGGGAAGATACCCTGCTAACTAATAACTGGTGAATAGCAGGGGGAGTGTCCTTGGTTTCCTCCTCTGTTGTGGAGCTTCCACATCAGTGAGTTCGGAAGAGGGAGAAGAGGATGGGTCTCAGCTCCAATACTGCAGACGCTCATTGTTGTTCATCTCAGTTTTCTGAGTAAATGTTGCTTCACTTGTTGCTTTTCCTTGGAACCATATCCAGAGACCTGAAATGTGTGGTGTATTTTTGTTATTATTTTCACCACATTTACTGGTGAGGAGGTCTGAGGAACTCCTTACTCTGTCATGCAGGCTTTCCCCCTACGTGGCCTTTATTAACATTTGAGGGCAGCCAATTTCTACTTTCTTCCTCCAGTGAATGTTCTAGGATTTTAAGCTACTTTTCACAGTAGCTTGATTGTATTGTAATTGTGGAGATAAAGTTGTTACAAAGGTATTTTATAGTGTATTCCGAAGATAAAGAGAAAAGTTTTAGTAGACTTACTCATTATTCATTGTTCTATCATTATCACATATTATCAAAAGTTGTCTTTCGTTGTTTTCTAAATCCACATAGCTTTAGGTTAAATTTATCTTAACTATGTTTTCTATATAGGGACACATGGAAGGAGAAGTGTGGGGTTTGGCCATACATCCTTATCTGCCCATCTGTGCTACTGTAAGTGATGACAAAACCTTGAGAATATGGGATCTCTCTCCTAGTCACTGTATGCTGGCTGTCCGGAAACTGAAAAAGGGTAAGAGGCTCTCAGACTTGAACATAGAGTAAGTGGTCACAATTTTTATAGCCCTCACAGATGTAAGAAAGCAATGGTCAGTATATTATAAAAGACTGAATATCCAGTCTGTGTCCACTTGATCATGATGCTATATAAACAAAATTAATTATACCCAGTCTTTGCTTTATGGGACCTCCTGTGCTCATGCCTATCCTGAGCCAGTTTTCAGCTGGTTTGTGTTGAAAGAAAGAATATAGGAAGAAACAGAAGCTAAGCTTTCTACCCTTTATGACTGGGGAGTATGTGTCATTCAGAATTAAAAACTAAGAAAGAACGCCTTAACTTAAAAAGGTGTAGCAGAGGGGGAAATGGGACATATCTATAATACTATCAACAATAAAAAATATATTTAAAAAAAGGAGTAGCAGAGTTGATGGGAGGATATTTTAGGGTGAAACAGAACTGAGCACATTTGTAGGAGGTAAATGAGGCTGGCCTATCAGGGGGTAGAGAGGCAGAGGGTTCAGTTGATGGAGCAATGATGTTTCTATCAGCTGAGGGCCGATGAGGATCTACAGAGCGCTTCAGATTTTTTAGTAAAGTGGTAGGGAATGTTATTTTATAGTATGAGGATAATTATAGGCGGAACGCTGGTTGAAAAAGTTAGAAATGTGATAGACTCAGTAGATGAAGGGCAGGATCTGTCTAGCTGTACTAAGGGCCTGCTGAAGTCATGTAGCATGAATTTGTAATTCAGTCATTTAATTTACTTCCTTCTACTAACTTAGAAGTTACAGAGTCTATCCTCTTCTTCTAGGGTTACTGTTAAATGTTTAACATGTATCCTTAACAAAATCTGAAGCTAATCACAATCTCCAGAACACTTGAACTCCAGCCACTGTACTTCCTTTTTTTAAAGTTATTAATGTGCAGCCTTTTCATTCTTTGGTGGTTTGTTTGTTGGCAAGAATTCAAGAGAATTACCAAATATTTCAGTGGTTCTGTACCACTGAATTATAAATGTGAAAAGTTAAAACGGATTCCAAAACCACAGTCACACTTCTGTGTACACAGAAAAACCGTGTTACCAAATATTCTTTTCTTCACAGGGCCCTAGGAAGTCCTGATTAGTCAAATTTGGACCATACTTGGTTTTAACATCCATCAGATTTTCTTTCTTTTTTTTTGAATGAAGTATAAGTGGCATATAACATTACGTTAGTTTTGGATATACAGTGATTTGGTATTTGTATATAATGTAAAATGATCACAATAAATCTAGTTAACATATACATCACCATACAGAGTTACAAAAATTTGTTTATTGTGCTGAGATCGTTAAGGTCTGTTATCTCAGTAATTTTCAAATATGAAATACAATGTTATTAACTGTAGTCACCATGCTGTACATTACACCCCCATGGCTTATTTTATAACTGGAAGTTTGTACCTTTTGACTTCACCCATTTTGCCCACCCCCAAATTCTCTGTATCTATGAGCTTTGGGTTTGTTGTTTGTTTTAGATTTCCCATGTAAGGGAGATCGTATGGTATTTGGATTTCTCTGTCTCACTTACTTTAGTATTAGTAGCACAATGCCTTCAAGGTTCATCCATGTTGTTGTAAATGGCAAGATTTCAGTCTTGGTGATGGCTATTTAAATAATAGCTCAGTGTGTGTGTGTGTGTGTGTGTGTGTGTGTGTGTGTGTGTGTGTGTGTGTGTGAGAGAGAGAGAGAGAGAGAGAGAGAGAGAGAGAGAGAGAGAGAGACATAGAGACATTTTCTTTATCCATCCACCCATCAGTGGACCCTTTGGTGGTTTTCCTATCTTGACTATTGTAAATAATGCTGCAGTGAGTAGAGGAGTACATACATAGTTTTGAGTTAGTGTTTTTGCTTTCTTCAGGTAAATACTCAGGAGTAGAATTGCTGGATTATATGGTAGTTTTACTTTTTATTTTTTTAGGATTTCTGGGTTTTTTAATCCACTTCAATTGGATATTATTGTTTTATGCAGTCAGAGTTTACTTAGGTTATCTATGCTTATACATTTCTTTGTTCACCTTTTCTTCTTATATCTCAGACTTTTTTCTTGTATCAGTTTCTTTCTTCCTAAAATACAGTCTTAGAGTTCTTCAATAAAGATTTGTTGGAAATTCCTTCAGCTTCCTTTGTCCAAATCAGTGGCATAGTAAGAACAGACTGGTGGGAGTGGCCCATTCTGGCAGCTGAAGTATTTTATAACTGACATCACAATTCTTAAAAAGCAAACTCTTTTTATTCAGTTTTATTATTGTTGTTTTAAATTCTCATTAGGCAATGCATTGCCACTCAGGGTGGACTATTGCCACCACCCTGCCCTTAGTACTCTACAGTCTGAACATGTTTTGATTTTTTACTTTCATTCTTAAATGTTAATTTAACTGCTTCTGGAGTTTTTAGTTGAGAGTTATAATCCCTCTGGTTTCTACTATCTCTTTTACTTTGTTGTATAGTTCTGTAATTTAATAAAACCATGAATGTATGCATTTTATTTTAATGTATTCTGTTTAGGATTTGGCGTGCTTCCTAACTCTATGGATTTATGTCTTGTATAAGTCCTGAAGAATTGTCTGCTGGAAGTACTGGCTCCTTTTGGGGCTGGATCTTTATGTTAGACTAGAGGCCCAGTGCACACTGCACTGGTAGGGTCCCTAGAGGCTGCCAGCTGCTGGCCCGGACTCCCTCCCTTCCCCCAGCCAGCCCCAACCCCTGCTGGAACTCCTGGACGAACTCCCAGTCGAGGGGACAATTTGCATACTATGCTTTTATTATTTAGGATTGCAGAGGAGAGTCGTGATTCTGTATTTTTGTTTTTACATATTCTTCTATAACCACTTTTTAAAAATGTCATCATTGATCCAAGAGAAAGTCAGGTGGATTTTTATAACTGCAAAGGGATATGTATGGTTTTATACTGGTTGAGTTAATTATAACAAAATTACCGAAGTTATGGTCCTGAGGTTTAACATTTTATTTTAAAAGTCATTAAAGTTAATGTAGACCACCTTATGAGAATTTTGCCAAACAAATAATTCAATTTTATAGTAACTATTTATAGAATAACCAGAAGTTTGAACATGCAGCATGAATAATGTCCATATTCTTGATGTGTGTTAATGCTTTCTGAATATTTGCTAGCCTTTTATATGTATATGAATAATGGTGTATTGGAAAGTTCCTGTTAGAAATTTTTATCCCCTGGCTTCGGCTGTTAATTATAATCAAACCTGAATTTTTAATAGACTTTTTATTTTTTACTTCTACACTATTATTTTATGTCTTGGCTAATTTCATATTTTCTTTTTGTCTCTCTGTGTAGTGTTCTGGAAATTTTCTTAAGATATTTATTCTATCTCTGACATTTTTTTATAGCACCGTCTATTTTACCTACCCATTCTGTATTTAATTCTGATAATTCTCATTTTTAGGACTTCTGTGTGTTTTCATATTTGCCTTAGATTTTTTATATTATTCCTTATTTATATTTTATATTTCCTCCTTTATGCCTTTAATCTTATCTAATCCGATAAAAAATCTAAAATGTAGTTATTTGCCCAGCCAGTGTTGTTCAGTGCTTGCGTGTCAACCCATGAACCTGGAGGTCACTGTTCAATTCTAGGTCAGGACACATGCCCAGGTTTCGGGCTCGATCCCTACTAGGTGGCATGCAGGAGGCAGCCTATCAATGATTCTCTCTCCCTCTCTTTTCCTCTCTCTGAAGTCAATAAAAACATATATATTTTTTAAATCTAATTACTTGACAGCCTTGCAGATCTGACCACGCTATGTTTTTCTTTATGCTGTTTTGAGATTATTTTCCTGCTGACTCCATCCTGGCAGTCCATTTTCTTGTGTGCTTGAAAATTTGGATTTTAAGTTCATGTTTGGTTGCTTTCTTTCACCTGTGGGAATCCTCAGGTCTGAATTGAAGGTGTGTTCTTCTGGAGATTTTGCATTTTCTTCTGCCACGTGCCTGGGGTGCTACCATCCAGAACTACTAACAATTAATTTACTTGACTGGGATTGCTTAGATCATGTCAATATTATAGCTTCAAATCTATGATCTACACAAGCCACCCCTGTTCGTGAATTCTCAACTATGATTTTTCTACTCCTCTAGCACCCAGGCCAGGGTAGACACATCTATGTCTTCCTTTTCTGCCAGGCACATTTTTTTTAAATCTATTCTTCCCTTGAGATAGGATTGTATTTCTTTAAGTCTGTTCTTCCCTTGAGATGGGATTGTATTTCTGGAGCAAAATGACAATACAGGTATTTGGAGGATATTTTTTGACACAAACACACAAATTATGTAATTAAATATTTGTATTTTATTTCTTAAGTTATTTATAAATCAAAAGAAAAGTTATGAAAGTAAAAATTAATGAAACTAAATAGTAGATTTAAATACAGAATTTGTAAACATAAGTAATTGAGTTAACCCAGTTCTAAATTTTCTCTTTCATCTTCATATAACATGATCTCTTCTGTGATAGCTTTGAGGACATTTTTTTTAATAACTTTTTTTTTTTCATGGGAACTACAGTATGTAGTTCTTTTGTTGATAGCAAGCTACGTTTGTTTCATAGAAAGCATTTCCAATCCTCTTTGTCTTTAGATTTGTGATTTATGGAAGGAAATTCTAATTTATTGTTATTATGTCTAATATGGGTTGAATTGTGTTCCCCCAAAAGATGTATGGGAGTCCCCACCCCCAGTGCCTGTGAATGTGACCTTATGTGGAAATAGAGTCTTTGCAGATATAGTCAGGGCAAGAGGAGGTGACACTGGAGCGGCATGGGCTCTAAATCCAGTGGCTGTGTCCTTGTGAGAGGGCTACATGAAGACATAGGGACACAGACACACAAGGAGAATGCCATGCAGTGGCAGGCAGAAAGGAGGTGTGAGGCATCTATAAGCCAATTCAGCAGTGACTGTCGGCAACCTCCAGAAGCAAGGAAGAGGCAAGAAAGGGTCTTTCCTAGAGCTTTCCGAGGGGGCGTGGCCCTGCCAGCACCTTGACTGGAGTGTTCTAGCCTCCAGAACTGCGAGAGAATAGACTGTGTTGTCCTAAGCCCCCCCACGCCAACTGCCCCCCCCCCCCCCAGTTTGTGGTAGTTTTGTATGGCAGCCCTAGGAAACCAATGTTCCACTTCACAAAGTCTTTGGAGTAGAGTAAGAATTATTCTCAGCCAAAACTTTGCTTAGTTGACTTTTCTCTATAAAACGTGAGAGAAGGAAGAAACTAAAGAAGCGTACTTTATATAACCCATGTTGAATTTTAAAAACTTAATATATTATATAACTCCAGATGTGTCAAGATGCTAATGATTCAGATATCAGGATATTTTTAAATTTGGAAATAATGGTACTACATTTTCACTACTGGTATTTTGGAACTTAAAATTAACATCAAATTTGGAAACCAGTATTATATGAATACAATGAGTATATAGCTCCTCAAAAATTCTAGTTTTATTCAGGAGGCGCTGAGGCAAGACTAGTCTCTTCTGCCCTCGGGCATATGTGACTTTATTCTATCGCTTTTGTTTCCTGTTCCCTTTTTATTTTTGATCCCTGGGGAGTTTTTGTTTTAGTTTTTAAGGATTCTTGTTACATTAATTTTTACTTAAACTCAACTTCCCACCTGCTGTATTCTGTCCCCAGCCAGCTGAATAGGCTTGAGTAAAATGCATCTGTGATGCTTGGCCGCACCACCGCCCTCCATTGTCGCAGAGCTCCTCGGAGCACAGTAGCCAATACTCCCGTCACAAACCACTGCAGTTAGGCTTTTATCTCTGTCGGTCCATTGAGCCTGCTGCGAATCTCCTGGTCAGCGCTCAGTCCTCATCTTAATCACCTACAGCTAGATTTTGATGTAATGGATTATTCCTTCTTTCTCTTCTGAAATGCGTTCCTCACTTGGCTCAGGTTCCCCCTTCTACTTGACTGCCTTCTTTCTTTGTTTCCTCTGATGGTCCTGCCTCTTCTTCCCGCTCTCTACATGCAGAACTGCTTCTGGGTTCTCTCCCTGGCCTTCCTTTTCTCATGTGTACACTCCCACTTCAGGTGTTTTATCAGTCATTGTTCAGTCATAACACAGAGACCGTGCTAGTCATTTGAACTGGGAAAATTGAATAAAAAGAACAGTTAATTAGTAAAATGTGGTTACCTACTGAAAAAGCTATAAAAGCAGCCACAGTAGAAGGCAGACACTAGCCCTAGTTAGCTGGGGAGAGGGAATGAAGAAAGAACGTGATGGAGATTCAGACCTAGATTGGAAAAGGTGTGGCTGCCATCAGAACACGGTCTGTCCGTGGTGAGGAAGCTCGCTGGTGGCTGCAGGCCTCAGTGGGACAGTGCGCGTGCTCACTGGGGAAGGAAAGCTTGCTGGAGGGCACAGACCAGGGCTGAATGGCAGGATCACTGCTTAGAGAAAAAGCACCCAGGCCAAAGGCTGTTGTGTGGGCAGAGCATCCTTCAGGGTCACCCCTTCGTGGGGTTGCAATGCTTTCAGATGGGTACTGTGTAGAAGCATCTGTAAACCTGGCTAAGTTTTGTTTCTTCTTCAGCCAACTGATGAGAAGGAATACCTATGAGGCCAGAGGTATAGACAGAGAGAGAGAGGAGGCATTGCAGTGAGAATTATTGTTGAAGGATCCTGATGCACCTGTTCATGCAAATTACTTGTAACTTGCAAGTCTGTCCAAGCCTGGTCTTTCATACTCCATTCCCACCTGATGGGTTGCTGCTGTGCACACCCAGTTGTGGTTAGGTTTGTCACAAAACTTTCAGGTCAGGATAGGAAGGCTCTGGACACACAGGCACCTGTATCCCATAGTTAGGCATTTACTCTCTAACAAGTTCTAGTAGCAGACCGGAAGCAGCTTCTCAAAAGGAAAATACTTATCTGTAAAGGAGGGCATGGATTTTCTCTCAAATCTGAGAGCTCTGCAGTGTGATTCTCCTTTGGTGGCCTTCCAGAGGCTCCGTGCAGCTCCCCTGTTTACCACAGACACGTTGAGCATCATTGGAGCTGCTGGGCCATGAGGCCCAGTGGGAAATCAGCTTGCCTGGCCCCCTGGATGCTGGAAGCCTTGTAGGTGACTTGCTAGATGGGTAGAAGCAGCTCATTCAGATGTGGTTGATGTTGCCCAAAAAGGCCTACCAAGCATTTTGCTCCTTTTGTTTGTGAGAGGTGATGTGGGGCACAGCCACTTGACGTTCACTTTGGAAAGAACATCTTGACATAGTCCAGATCATTGGGTCCCAGGAAACTTCACTGAGGTGGCAGGTCCCTGAATTTTTGTGGGATTATCTGCCATGCTCTTGATTTGCTTATGTCTTATTAAGGCATCTAAAGTACTTGTTGCTTCCTGCTCCCCAGATCCATTCAACATAATGTCATCAATGTAGTGGACCATTGAGATGTTTTGTGGAATCTCAAGACGATCAGGATCTCTGTGGACTATATTATGGCAAAGAACAGGAGAGTTGAAATAGCCCTGAGGCAAGGCTTTGAAGGTGTACACAGATACAAGCCAGGTAAAAGCAAACTGCTTGGGGTTGTCCTTACAAGTTGATATGGAGAAAACAGCACTAACCAGGGCAATAGCTGCATGCAAAACGCTAGGGACTGTGCTAATGTGCTCTAGGGAAGATCCAGAAGAATGCATCTGGAAGAGTAACTTCAATTAGAGTCACCACTGAATAAACATGTTATCCATAGTTGTAACCTTAACATCCACCTGATTTGAGCCCAGACCAAGCAGGCAAGTCTTGATGACGTGACAGGTATTCTCACTCCTGCTGTTGCCGGTCGTTGGTGGTGTCACTGATGTTTGCATTGTCAGGCTTGCAGTTTTGATTCTGGTTTATTGTCTTGGTAGAGAGAGGAATTTCGAGGGTTTTCACTTAGTTCTTCCTGTCATAATGACCTCACCCCATGGCACACAGAGTCAGTGTAGAGGATCCTACCGATTGCCCAGTATATCTATTCAAATTCAGGAATTGGGTGAGGTCCTCAGACCACCTGAGGTCCCTGATTCACAACTGGACTAAATCCTCACCTACCACATGCTTACCTTAGGCCCCACTCCTGCTGGTGTATAACACAGCACTTTGTAGGCTCAAGAATTAATGTCAGTTCAAAGCTTGTTTCTGGTAATTCCTGAAAGTTTGGGTATTTTTTTTCTCAGTCACAGTCATCCTATTAAGTGGCCAAGGATGCTTGGAAGGAAGTTTACTTTATATACTGTGGCAGTGCTGCTGAGTTCTTCCTTAATGGGCCTGGCCTCCCCTTTAGTCAAGGGGCTCTGAGTATAAATTGGCTCAGGTCTGAAAAGTGGTTGAGAATCTGTGACTCTCCGTTGTGGTATTTAAGTGGTGATTTAAGTCAGGTTTTTTAGTCACCCAGTATGGAGTTTTTTCTGTTACATAGATCAATCACTAATCTAGTAGTCTACTCATCAGTTTCATTTCTGGAGACATCGTGATAAATGAGCCACCAACAGAAATCCCCACATGCCAACACATTCTGATTATCACTACATCCCTGCTGCCTTTTTGCTAAAGAGAACACACGTGGTATTTGGTGATTGTGATGCTTTTTGCCTCTGCTGCTTCAGGTTTTGCTGGTTGAAACAGGGAGCCCATATCAATGGGGACACCTCCCATTTCTGACCCACACAGGAGGACAGTCACAGAGCTCATCCAGGACGCAGATGCTGCCCTCACTTAATGTATTTCTCAGTGCCTTCGTGAGGGGCTATTTTCTAGACTTTTTTGGAGGGTGTAGGTCATGGGTGGCTGTGCAGGTTGCATATGAAAAATCTATTTTAACATTCTTATCTCCCTAAGCTTTTGGGAGTCCTACCTCTATATCAGGTGTTAGCCCATGGATAAAACCCAGCCCATGATTTTGTAAATAAGTGTTACTGAAGCGAAGTCATGCCCATTCCTTTATGTATTATCTACGTCTACTTTTGCACTACAATACAGAGTGGAGTAGTTGTGACAGAGACTGTATGACCCACAAAAGTGAAAATATTTGGTATCTAGTCCTTCATCAAAAGATTTTCCAACCTCTGCCCTAGAGCATGCTGGATGAGATCCAAGCTGGGGGACTAGTGACAGCAGAGGAGTGAGTGGCTATGATGGTTCTTCAGAGACTAAGCGTCTCCTTGCCAAGGCTTCTGCCTAAGAAAGTCACTCCTCTCATAGGCAGGAGAGCAAGCAGTCTCTTTGCACTGGCCAGTGAGAGTCGGAATGTACTCTCAGGATTCTCAGTTTTGTTAGATTTCAACCCGATGATTGCATTCCAAGTTTCAACATTCATTCCCTTTCTTCCCAATCAATGCCCTAAACTTTCACATAAGAAACTTGGTGAGGCTTTGATTTTAAGTTGTAAATTTTAAACCAACGCAATTAAATTTTGTATTTAATTTTCAGCAATATCAGCCCTGTCAGAGATTTTTTTTAAAGATTTACCTGGAAGCTCTCTCTTTATTCATACCATAACTCGTGCTGAGAATTTTGGGACCTGAGCTTACTACTTCTTTCTATCAATGTCCATGCACTCAGTCTTTGTAGTCATCGTTATTTTTGTAATGCTCAAGGACAACAGCCTTTTGGACTCGTAGGGCACTTATTTCAGTAGGTACATATCATAAGCAACCGCAGGATATAACTTAACTAATTGTTATGCCAGTGCATACCTTGTATTACTAAGCATCCCATTTCTCATTGGCAAAGACTTAGCACTGTGCTCAAGCCCAAAGACATGACCAAATCAATTCCAGAAGTCCTCTCTTCAATGGTCTGTCTCCTGTGACCACGTCAGTACCCATTCTATATCAGTCAAGAAACAAGAAACCATTTCTTGACTGATACCCCAGTGAATTAAACAGGGAAAATTTAATATGAAGTGTTACCTAATAAAAGGGTTTGGAAAAAAGGATTCTTGAGGGATATAGAAGTAGCAACTGCAGAAAGCAGCTACCACCCACAGGGCGAGTGGACAAGAACAAGGAATGAAGTCCGAGGATGGACCCTTTCCCTCTTTCCCCAGGCTGAGATTCAGATCTTTTTTGAGAGGGTGTGGGTGTCACAGGAACTGCAACCTGCCCTGGGAAAAGAAACTTGCCAGCGGGCTGATCTGCTGTGGTGTCAGAGAAACTCCCCCATAAGTGCCCCAGAAAAGTCCTTCCTTCTGCTTTTGCCTTATAGGGGCCCTTCGGCACCTCCTACTGGCCAAAATCAAGGCAGCTGGCAAAGGGAAAATGTCTACAGGGTCCAGCTCCAGTATCACATACCAGGAAAAGGGTGGATTTGGAGCTGAATGGCAATCCAATATGAAAAAAGGCTAATATGCAAATCAACTGAACAGCGAATGACTGGTTGCTATGACACGTACTGACCACCAGGGGGACAGACGCTCAACGCAGGAGCTGCCCCCTGGTGGTCAGCCAGAAGCCCTGAGCCGGGCTCACAGCTGGTGAGCGCAGCCTAAGCTCTCAGTCAGGTATCTCCCAAGGGCTCCCGAACTGCGAGAGGGCACAGGCTGGGCTGAGGGACACTTCCCCCCCCCCCCAAGTGCACAGATTTCATGCACCGGGCCTCTAATAAATTAATAAGTTGTTATCCAGTTCCTTGGCTGTAGCTGCTATCTGTATGATACTGCTTCCCATATTTATCCCTCAGCCTCTTCTCCCTGGAGCTCCAGAGAAGAACTGGCTCTGTCATGTCTTCGCTTGAGCTGTTCATAGGCATCCTTAACTTAGTGGGTACAAAACCAAAATTTCTGCCTTCCCTAATTTTCCCCCATCTCAGTAAATGGAATCACCATTCAAATAAAAACATAGCCTTCCTTGACTTTCGTCTTTTTCTCTTAGTCCATCGTCCAAGTCTTGCCAGCTCTATCTTCAAAATATCCAAATCCTGCCATTTCTCATCACCTCTTTTGCTGCCACCCTGCTCCATGTCATCATCTCTTGACTCTTAAATCTCAAAAACTATGGCTTAGATTTCTGCATTATATGCTTGATAATAAAATAACTACTTGATCCTAATTCATTCTGTAATTTTTCATTCTATAACAGCTGTACCCGATCCCTCCCTTTCCAAATTTTGCACAAGGTACCAAGTCTTAGGAATTTTAATGTGCCTGCTGCATCCCCTACTATTAGGAAAGCTCAATTTTATGTGGCTGCCACTGCAGCACTAACCCTTATTTTCAAAGAAATAAAATAATACTAACATTATTATTTCTTCATGTGTGGTTTTGAAACATATATAGATAGATATTCCTAGCTGAAACTAATAATTGACTATTTTCAGATTTTTTAAAATTTGAAAGCATTTTTATAAAGATGACTGTATATCTTTAATTTCTGATTTGTTGGGTAGAAACTACAAAGGTAACCACCCTCCCCCCCAAAAATTTTTCACATATATCATTGGCTTTTTATATTAGTTGAAAACTCTCACTCTTGTTCAGCAACTTAATTTCTTTTAAGGTGAGTCTCAGTACTTGATTTTGTTACTTTCAGAAGAGGGAATGGTTTGTATTAATTATTGCTTAGAATTCCATACCATTGATTTCCATAGAAGACTTTATTACCTGGATCTCTTGATTCCTTTTTAATATTGATTTGAGGTGGCAATAAGAATAGGGATCCTCTTTGAAATTAAAGGCTCTTTAAATACATACTTTTTTTAATAAAAGAAAGTCACCTGATGTGTACTGTCTTCCTCTTTTAGGTGGACGATGCTGCTGTTTTTCTCCTGATGGTAAAGCTTTAGCTGTAGGTCTCTGTGATGGAAGTTTCTTAATGGCAAATGCAGATACTCTCGAGGATCTTGTATCTTTTCACCACAGAAAAGATATCATTTCAGATATCCGATTCTCTCCAGGTAAGATTCTATTGAAATCACATTTGATTATTAACTTCGGTCTGGCAATGTGTAAATAAATCAATGCATGATTTTTATTAGCCGTTATTTTAAAATATGCTTTTATTAATTTTTTAGAGAGAGAGGAAGGGATAGGGAGAGAGACAAAAGTCGATTGACTGCCTCCTGCATGCCCCTTTTCGAGGATTGAGCCCACAACTCCAGCGTGTGCCTGACCGGGAACTGAGCCAGTCACCTCTTGGTGCATGGGACCATGCTCAACCAATTGAGCCACACTGGCCAGGGCTATTAACTGTTATTTTTTCTAAGAATTTTACTTTTTTTTACTAGAAGATGCAGTATGGTAAGAGGTAAAAGCCCTGTATAAGATCAGTGACAAAATGACAGTCCAGTCACTAAATTCTCTGTGTGACTTGGGCCCAGGCACTACTCTGAGTTTCAGTTTCTTCATTTACAATATAAAAGGATTGGAGGGACTATCTTCACTTTAATCTTAATGCTTTTGAAATTATATTTTTCTCTCATCAATTTCTACATACTATTGATAAGAAAACCTACTGTAATGTAGGAATTACTAATGTTAAGGCAAAATGTATCTATGTTGGTTTACTTCTATTTTTTCTTAAATTTATAAGGTTGTGTTTTTTGTTACTTTTTTGTTTTTGTTTAAATGCTTAGTGTACCAAAATTATATTGTATATAATTTTTGACATTTACTTTACACTTAACTACTTTACTACACTACAAAACTTACTTATTGTTAATTAGAATATATTTTTAAAATATGTCACCTTCTATCATTTGACACACATAGCTTGTTATAACTTACAAAACAACTGAGTTTCTCCCAGAAAATATTAATACAACTCTAGTTGTACAATGCAAAAAACATTTCTAAAAGTAGAAAATGACAGGCAACCATGTTTCTATAACAGGTTCTGGAAAATATCTCGCAGTAGCATCCCATGACAGCTTTGTGGATATATACAATGTAATGAGCAGTAAACGAGTGGGAATATGCAAAGGCGCTACGAGTTATATCACCCATATTGACTGGGACATTAGAGGTAAGAATTTAAATAACTATTTTGTAAAAGTTTCATTTGATTTAGTATTACTAATTTAGAGATGCAAAAAGTGATTCAACAGATGAGTTCAAAAGCATTGTGAAAAGAAAATATCATTCTCAAAATTATTTTCCATTGCTTTATTTCACATCTGAAGATGAATGCCATGAGTTGAGACTTTTCAGTATTTCTCCTAGTATTAATTCAAATGATAGCACAGTAAGTGTAAACTCTTTAATTTGTAAAGTAATTTAAATATTATCCAAAATAATATTATTCATTTGTCCTGGGTTTTGTCAAAAAAGCTTGATGTAAATAGTAACAGAAAGTAGGTATGTTAGTGGGAATTTTATTTATTTATTTTTTTAAAATATATTTTATTGATTTTTCACAGAGAGGAAGGGAGAGAGATAGAGAGTCAGAAACATCGATCAGCCGCCTCCTGCACATCTCCCACTGGGGATGTGCCCGCAACCCAGGTACATGCCCTTGACCGGAATCGAACCTGGGACCCCTCAGTCCGCAGGCCGACGCTCTATCCACTGAGCCAAACCGGTTTCGGCGTTAGTGGGAATTTTAAAGTGATTTCCCCATTGTCTGATATATTTACATTCCCTAAAAATTATATTCATAATTGTATAACATACACAGTTTAATATCTTTGTGTTTAGCAGAATGCATGGCATATGACAGCGTTTAGTATGCTTGGATAAATGCTAAATATTTTAAATGCTCCATTTTTAAAAATTGATTTTAGAGAGAATGAGGAAGGAAGAGAGAAAGAGAGACATGATTTTGTTGTCCCACTTATTTTTGCACTCATTGATTGCTTCTTGTAATGCCCTGACCAGAGATTGAACCTGTAACTAGATGTAGCTAGATGACTTTCTAACCAACTGACCTACCATTTTTAAGGATTTTTGTTTCATTTATTCATCTCTATAAATCTAGTATTGTAAATCAGTTTTTTTTTTAAGTCCTATTGAACAAAATTTTAAAATTAGTTTTCAGGGTTTTTTTCATGTACGTGATAACAGAAATAGTTTTTATATGTAGACATACACAAAAATGAAACCACTTATGAATTTAATTAATTATATAGAAAATAATAAAATCAAATGTTCTTAATATATGTTGACTGCAAAGGAAAATGGTTTTTGTGTTTAAACTTAATTTTTCCCATAAAAGTTAAACATGATACTAAATGTATATGTATTTGTATTTTATATTTGTGTATGTAATTTTTTCACATTTGAAAATTTTATTCAAATGTCCCAACTTCCTTCTAGAACAATTGTATCAGATTATATGCCCAACATCAGGTTTCACACCCATGGCAGCAATTAGAATTGTTAAATCTTGTTTAATTTTTGGCATGGTTAGGTGAAAAAATGGTATTTCTTGTTTTAGTTTGCAGCTCTAAATTATTTGTTATCATAGATTTTGTAATTTTTATCAACTAGTATTTTTCCTTTTAACATATAAGGTTCATATTTTTATATAGTAAAAGTGAATTTTATTAAATGTTTTTCTATATAATTCCAAGTTTTCATGCTATGTGTGTAATGGTCTCTATTTTAAGATTATAAAATTATAAACATATAAAATTATAAATATATGACTATGTATGTGTGTATATTTTTGCCTTCTTCTGAAGGAAAGCTCTTACAGGTTAACACTGGTGCTAAAGAACAGTTATTCTTTGAAGCTCCCAGAGGGAAAAGACAAACCATCCCCAGGATGGAGGTAGGAAGACACTAGAGCTTGTAAGTCGATACGACTAAGCATGGTTACAGAGCTGATGCCCACTCTCGTTTAGTTACACATGAAGCCTGTTCTTGGGTTATTCAAATGATGGATATTCTTTTTCTGAGTTTATTTTGTGGGGTCAGACCACATTGATGGGTAAAGGAAGAGATGCTGTAGTAAGAAAGCATCGTGTACGTCCAGCTATGCGCCAATGACTTCCGTAAAGCACAGGAAGTGTGCCATAGCAAGTAGATGGCATGACATCCCAGATTAGAGTACTGCAAGGGGGTCGAATCTTTTGGAACCCATATGCTTAGAATGCTTATTGGCAAATTCCTGCTTAAAGAAAGGAAAATAAAGTGTTCAGTTTTGTGCCTCACAACATTAGCAAAAGTTGTTGTCATGACATGGCTGAGGAAGAGAGGTTAAACAAATTTAACATGAAAGTGGCTTAATACGGAAGAGACTGTAAATAAAAGTTCATAATTTCCAACAGTGATTAATTGGAAAACATGCTTATAATGTATTAGTAGAAATTTAGATGTGAAAGGTAAGAATAATTTTCTTGATTATTCAAAGGGCAGAAATAAGCTTATTCCTTATCACTGTATGCTCATCACTAGAACACACAGTGTATCTATGAGTACATCTTTAATAATGTCATGTTAAAATTTTAGTAGACGAGTGGATAAAGAAGCTGTGGCATATTTACTCATGGAATACTATGCAGACATCATGGAGGTTCCTGGAGAGTGTCATGCTAGGTGAAATAAGCTAGTCAGAGAAAGACAAGTATCACATGATCTCACTTATATGTGGAATCTAAACAATTAAATAAACTGATGAACAAAATAGATCCAGAGACATAGAAACATGGAAAGACTGATGAATCTCAAAGTGAAGGTGGGGGTGGGGGTGGGGTGGGCGGGGGGGTGGGGGAGAGATTAACCAAAGAACTTACATGCATATATGCATAACCCATGCACACAGATAATGTGGTGAAGTCCCGGGGACATGGGGTGGGAACAGGCTAGAAGGGGTCAATTGGGGAAAAGGGACATCTGTAATACTTTCAACAATAAAGATACATTTAAAAAAAATTTTTTTTGCAGGAACTAGAGAGTTTGGGAGGTTACAAAACTGAGACAACTAATAATTTGTATTACATTTTTTATTTTACTTATGGTGTGCAATTACAAAGAAAAATATTCATATTTAGTTGTTAACTCTTAGGTTTAGAGCAGCAGTTCTCAACCTGTGGGTCCCGACCCCTTTGGGGGTCGAACGACCCTTTCCCAGGGGTCGCCTAAGACCATCGGAAAACACACATATAATTACACATTGTTTTTGTGATTAATCACTATGCTTTAATTATGTTCAATTTGTAACAATGAAATTGGGGGTCACCACAACATGAGGAACTGTATTAAAGGGTCGCGGCATTAGGAAGGTTGAGAACCACTAGTTTAGATATTTCAAACTTAAAATATTTTTTTTTCCTTTTTAGGTAGAAAAAATTGGTTGGGCATCATGGACAAGTGTGCTTGGTTTGTGCTGTGAGGGAATTTGGCCAGTAATTGGAGAAGTCACAGATATAACTGCCTCTTGCCTCACCCATGACAAAATGGTTCTAGCCACTGGGGATGATTTGGGATTTGTGAAGTTATTTAGATATCCCGCTAAAGTATGTTTTTTTCTTTAACTGTTCTAATGATTACAATTATAACATTAATGTAATGTCCTTTCATAGCATGTCATAGTTGTGAAATGCTATTTCATTACAGCAGTGAAATAGCAATATTACATGGGTAATATAAGTTGAAATATGAAAGGTTCAGAATTATGTTCCCTATTCTTTTTTTTCTTTTCCTGGAGGGAGGGAAGAAGGAAGCAGAAGAAAGAAAGGAAGGAAAGAGGAAAGGAAGGAAGGAGAAAATGGGAGGGAAATATAAGCAGCCAGTTGTAACTACCTTATGTTCCCTGTTCTTAATGTCACATTTATGGCTTTATCTAGAAGTATTATAATTTATGATCCATGTCTTAAGTTATATTATGTTGTACAGTGTTTCTCAAAATTGAGTAATGTAAATATTCCTTTTAAAGGAAATATCCCTTTTATCCTAATAACTTAAATAATTTAATATTCTTTTGATTAAATATATATCATTAGCAGTAAATAACAAGTTTATATTTATACCTTTAAAATTTAATGTTTTAATCAATTAAATAAAAATACTATGAATATAATATCTACAAAATTAAAATAAACAACATTGATTTAATATGATGAGTGATGTTATTTTGCTAAAACCAAACTGTACAAATTCTTTGGAGTAATGTACTATACGTCTATGCTAGTGTGTGATGACTTAATTCTCTTTTTGCTTTCCTCTATTCAAACTACTGGGAAACATTACAAAAGTAAAATTCATGTATCAAGTCAGATGCATTTATTCTTAATTTCCACAAATTTAGATATATAATTTGGCACGAACATGAGCTTAAACGTATATTTGAAATAGGGCACTGAAACCATATATGATATTTGGTTCATGGTGGTCTTAATTGCTCATATTATTTTATTTTAAATATGCTTTTATTGATTTCAGAGAGAGGAAGGGAGAATGGGATAGAAACATCAATGATGAGAGAAAATCATTGATTGGCTGCCTCCTGATGCCCCCCTACTGGGGATCGAGACTGCCACCTGGGCATGTGCCCTGACTGGGAATCAAATCGTGACCTCCTGGTTCATAGGCTGATGCTCAACCACTGAGCCACACCACCAGGCCTCATATTATTATTTTTAAATCATCATTGAAGTGGAAACGCAAGTTTAAAAATTCTCATAGACAACTCAGGTGCCCAAGAGAGTAGTGTATCTACTTTATATACACTTAAGTGGTAGGACTGTATAGTTGACCTGAGGCCTGGTGCATGAATTCATGCACCAGTGGTGTCCCTCAGCCTGGCCTGCAGGATGGGGCCAAAACTGGCTCTCCAATATCCCCCAAGGGGTCCTGGCTTGCGAGAGGGCACAGGCCAGGCCAAGGGACCCCACCAGTGCACGATCGGGGCCAGGGAGAGATGTGGGAGGTTGGCCAGCTCAGGAGGGACCTCAGGAGGGCTCCAGGGCATGTCCAGCCTGTCTCGCTCAGTCCAGATCAGCTTGACCCCAGCAGCAAGCTAACCTACCAGTTGGAGCATCTTCCCCCTGGTGTTCAGTGCACATCATAGCAAGCGGTTGAGCAGCCTTAGCATGTCATTAGCATATTGTGCTTTGATTGGTTGAACGGACAACTGGACACTTAGCATATTAAGCTTTTATTATATAGGATAAGAATGTGTTCCAATAAAACATTATTAGTCAGAAACTTCACTTCGAGCATTTTAAATGATATAAATGCCCTACGAAGAGGTCCTGGGAAATTGCTGTACAGATTCCTCCTTCACCTATTGCCGCAAGAACCACAGAATCTTAGGGAAACTACCTTCTAGCAGTGTTTTGTTGACAGATCCCCCTTTTATTTCAGCTAACTTTCATTCCCAGAAAGTTTACTGATTTAGCTGGCCTTATGTTTTGTATATTTAAAATATTTCTTATATTAAAATCCTTGAAATGATGTCCATCTGAAACCTGCTTATGATACATGACTCTGAAATGTACTTCTGTAACTGGTAATGCTACTGTTCAAGATTTAAAAGTTGCCAGTCTCTAGAACTTGTATTTTTCTTGATATTTAAAAGAAAAATACATGGTCATGTTTGTTGCTTACAGATAATGAATGAGTTAAGATAAAAGATATTTACATGGGTTTATACCAACAAGATTGATAATTACTTTTGTTAAGATGGCCACCCTGTACATAGATATTTATATTCTGATTTCTAAATCATTGTTTCTGTTTTCAACAATATGTCTCATAGCCATTGTTTTTAATAGATATGTATTATTCCATAGGTATACAATGTAGTATTACTCTTAGGAACATTTAAGGTGTTTAAAGTTTTTCACTGCTAGAAGTAAATGCTGTGGTAAATAATTGTTGCACACGCCGCATTTTTTAGCATAGATCTCTAGAAGGGGGATTGGTAAATGAAAGGTCAGAACGTTTTTATGCTTTTAATGCACAGTACAAGTTGATTTCTAAAAAAGCTATGCCACGGTACTAGCAATGTGTGAAACTACTAGTTGTACCCTGCCCTCACCAGCTTGGGAACTGTTATATTTTATTCTCGTGAATTTCAGTATTTTCTCATTTGTATAAGTTGTATTTATAATGACTAATTCCTGGTCATATATTAAGAAAAAAATTCAAAATTTTAACTCAAAAATTTCAAGTAATGAAATGTCTCAGAATGACTTTTTGGCTTTTTTTTTTTTTTTTATCTTTAGGGAAAATTTGGAAAGTTTAAGAGGTATGTGGCTCATAGTACACAGGTTACAAATGTGCGCTGGACTTGTGATGACAGCATGCTGGTGACCTTAGGAGGCGCGGATATGTCCTTAATGGTTTGGACAAATGAAATGGAGGGCTCTCGAGAAAAAAGGCCTTGTGATAGTGAAGAATCTGATACAGGCTCTGAAGAAGATGGGGGTGTGTTGGTTTACGTCTTATTTTAACTAGAACATAGAAAAAACAGTACAGCTGGTTTAAGCTGCAGAAGCTGAAACAAGTAATACTGATGTTTGAATAATTGTAATTTTAGTCTATTTGGTCTGTTTAATACCAAAATTGATTTTGTGACTCAAGAAGAACAGCCGGTCATGTATTGATGACTTAGATATTATTTATCTCCATAATCATACTTAAATAAGTACTGTTTAAAAATTTATAGCGTCTAACCTCATGTTTTAAAATAATTCCTAATATACCAGTAATTGCAGGTCATTATAGAAAAGTTAGAAATACCTTTTACAGTAAATAATAAGTACAGCATCCATAATTTGACCACTTCTGTTGGTCAAATTCGGTTAATATTTGGCAACTTCTGTTAATATTTTGGGATCTATTAATAAGGCATTTATATACATAGAATGTTTTAAACAAAAATGGTGTCATATTGAACTTATATTTGTAGCCTGCTATTATCACTTAGTAATACTTTGAAACATTGTTACATATCATTAAATTTTCTTCTACATCACTTTTACTGGCTGTATATTATTTCATAATTTGGCTGTAATAATACACGTTATTTAACTTATTTCATATCATTGAACAGAATTCTTGAATCCAAATAATAAGATCACATACTTGGTCTCTTCAGTTATCAGTTAATGAATAATTCTTATATTTTATGGTAGGCTACGACAGTGATGTTACAAGGGAGAATGAAATCAGTTACACCATCAGAGCCTTATCAACAAATATTCGTCCAATGTTTGGAATCAAGCCTCATTTGCAACAAAAAGAACCCTCAATTGATGAGAGGTAACAATCAAGTTTAAATCTAGATGAAGAAAATGATACTGCTATTAATAATTGAGTTTATTCTTTAACTGAATGTATTTTTGCAAAAACTAAATAACAGTGGTACTCTTTTATTATACGGTCCCCAGTACCTCTTAGAAAACCATGTTTTTCCTTGTATACTTTTTGGTGGTGACACTGTTTAGAAATCGGTTTAAGGAATGATGCTGTATATGAAGTCTATATAATTGAAGAATGTTATTTGCTAACTTTTATAAATGTATGTGATGGGATTGGGGAGATAATAAAAATTGAACCTAGTACTATGTACTCTTTAGGAAGCACATGCGCAGAGATATTAAATTTTGAAAAGGCCCTTTGAGCCATGTGCCTTTAATCAAGGATATATTTATTTCAGAAATTTTTCTAAAAGGGAAGTTAAAGTATAGCTTGTCTCTAATGGGAATTACTGGTCTTTGTCTAAAATCAGCAAATCAAAAATAAGGACATGTACACAATAATTTTAAGGGGAGATAACTTTTTTTTAATATATTTTATTGATTTTTTTAGCGAGGAAGGGAGAGGGATAGAGAGTTAGAAACATCAATGAGAGAGAAACATCGATCAGCTGCCTCCTACACACCTCCCACTGGAGATGTGCCCGCAACCAAGGTACATGCCCTTGATCAGAATCGAACCTGGGACCTTTCAGTCGCAGTCCGATGCTCTATCCACTGAGCCAAACCGGCCAGGGCTCCATAAGTCTTTTTCATTTATTATATTTATTTTTAAAGAAAAATATTTATCAGCCAGAACCGGTTTGGCTCAGTGGATAGAGCGTTGGCCTGCGGACTCAAGGGTCCCAGGTTCAATTTCGGTCAAGGGCATGTACCTTGGTTGCGGGCACATCCCCAGTGGGGGGCGTGCAGGAGGCAGCTGATCGATGTTTCTCTCTCATCGATGTTTCTGACTATCCCTCTCCCTTCCTCTCTGTAAAAAATCAATAAAATATATTTTTTTAAAAAAAGAAAAATATTTATCAGATAAATTTAGTATGTCAGAAAGTGTGACCTAATTTTAATATGTAGGCCATCTTTTATGGTAAAACACTTCAATTTTCTTCTTCATTGCTGAAGTGACCCAAGTTCTGACAGGTGAAAATATTACTGCTCATGGAGAGTATTTGACAGTCATGATTATAATCTTTGCTGTTAGCTTGCATTTTTTACAGCTGATGTTTTAAAAATTATTTTGAAATTATTTCACACCTTATTTTCAAATCATAATTCAGCTCTACTAAATTCTTCTGAAAATGTTGAGGCAGAAGAAGCCAGTAATGTGATTCATAGTTAGGAGACTTCATTTTCATGAAATGAAAGAATCAAAGGAAATAAAAACGAAGAAATATTTCTTTTTACCAACTTTGAATATACTTGTGAGGAGAGAAAATAGTCTGTACAAGTAATTATTTTCATATTTTCAATAAAATACATTATTGTCATCAAATGTGAAATAAGACACGTGATAGTTAAAACAAATGCTTGTCAAATATCTTATTCACTTAACAGGAAAATGTTTCTGATGACAATTTGATAACTACTATAATTGGTTGATACTTTGTGGGGTATTTTACTTAAATGACTTGAATAATTTTGTTATTATTTTTATCTAAATATTTGAGCCCGAACCGGTTTGGCTCAGTGGATAGAGCGTTGGCCTGCGGACTGAAGGGTCCCAGGTTCGATTCCGGTCAAGGACATGTACCTTGGTTGTGGGCACATCCCCAGTAGGGAGTGTGCAGGAGGCAGCTGATCGATGTTTCTAACTCTCTATCCCTCTCCCCTCCTCTCTGCAAAAAATCAATAAAATATATATTTTTTAAAAACCTATAAAAAATAAAAATAAATATTTGTGAAACATCTTATGTATTTAAGTAATTTATTATCAATCAAATTTTTAATATTTGTCTTCACTCTGCTCACTAAACTGGTACATTTTATTCATGATCAGTTTTCATATGTCTCCTCCTTTTTTCCTTTTGCTCCTTTTGAAGGCAGGGGATAGTAAGGTAAGTATTTTATTGAAGACAATACTTTACTCAAAAATTGACTCTTCTGTTTTGGTCTTTATAGTTACTTAAGGTATATTTTTCCCCTATTAAACATTGAACTACATTTGTCAAGAAAGAATCAGAAAATGAAACAGGACAAATCCTACAAAATAGTTGCATTTTATAAATACAATATGTGGGTGTTGTTATGAGAGTCTTGATTATGATCATTGGTTTTAAAATGACTTTTCATAGACTCCTATACTCAAGATAGTTTCAGTTTTTCCTTAAGTTTCAGAGACTGATAAAAACAATCTGTTAGCCATACATTTTTATCAGTGGAAAAAGTTTCAGTTTATAAACCTCTAAGGGTCATTTCATGCATGTTTAATGTCTCCATGAATTTTAAAACATTAATATAGGGCAGTAAATGTATATGTATGTTTGATAAAATTATGTGCAAGGACTCTGGGGTACTTCTGTAGCTATTTGTATGGAGATGAGAATGTCTCTAAACCGTTTCTGAAGCAGAACCATTTGTGGTAAAGGCTCCTTTAGAAGTTTTTTTTTAAAAAGATACCATTAGGAAAATGCTGGGAGGTAAGGATGAAAAAAGGATATTTGAAAAGAGATTGTATAGAAATTCAAATATTGGACGCTCCTTAATTTGCAGACAGCAGGAATTAATCTGGGGTTTTTTTTGCAAGTTTTAACATTTATAACAAAACATGTTGAATTCTCATTTATTTTTCTTCTTCACCTTTCTTATTTCCCTGCCATTAATGGAGTAACTTAAGTCTTTTCTAATATGCAGTAATAAATAAAAACAATAGGCCTTTAAAATATACAATATAGCTTATCTGCATTCAATTTGTAAAAAATATTTTATTACAGGAAGTATTTTACTAGTGTTTTAAATTAAATCTGTGTTGTAATCTTTTCCCCTTTTTATCTGCTGCTAAAAAGAGGTTCCAGGTAATCCTCTTTCTTTGCTATGTCTTATGAGGCCTAATTTTGTATTTTTATCTTCTTTTATGTTTCCCATTAATGAGCTATGTTACTTGGTGTTCTTTACTTCTAATCACAGTTTATGTTTTTCTCCTTTGAAGTGAGTATTTCTGAAATGAACAGCATCTTAATTATTGGATTCACATATAAGTAACTACTTCTCTGAAACGTTATCCATTTAACTTGTATAATATTGCAAGCTGTGTAATTTTAAGCAATAATGTACGTTATATGAGTTATTTTTACAGAGATTAAAGTATACTTAACTGTTACATGGGATTGTATAGATAAAAATTACAACTATCAAATGATAACATTGAATCAGGTTCAACAAAAAGGCTTGCCCTGACCAGTTTGGCTCAGTGGATGGAGCATCGGCCTGCGGACTGAAAGGTCCCAGGTTCGATTCCGGTCAAGGGCATGTACCTTGGTTGCGGGCACATCCCCAGTAGGGGGTGTGCAGGAGGCAGCTGGTCGATGTTTCTCTCTCATCGATGTTTCTAACTCTCTGTCCCTCTCCCTTCCTCTCTGTAAAAAATCAATAAAATATATTTAAAAAAATAAAAAGGCTTGGAAGCGACCAAGGCTGTTGTTCTTCTCGGAAATGATCCTAGCACAAATATTTTGAGTTAAACATTGTACATTTCAGCTATATTTATTAATTATATATATCTTTAAAGTATATGAAAAAGGTTTGAAACCAAAATTTTTGTGATAATTTGAAAAGCTCTTTATATAGTCTTGTAAGTGCATTTCATTTTTATGCCACCAGCCAGTCAAGGTTATGTACTTCTACATAAGCTGCTGAACATGAAAATGCACACTCTTTCATGCTACACTAGAGGCCCGATGCACGAAATTCGCGCAAGGGGCTCAGCCCCCACTCCCCCCACCCCCACTGCCGCCCCAGCCCCTGCTGGCCGCCTCTGCCTCCACCCCCACCCACCATGGCTTTCCGGTCTAATTAGCATATTATGCATTCATTATTATAGATGTTCAAGACATAACACTTCATTTACTTTTTATGGATAAATAATTTAAAAACCATTTTGAAAATACAAATGTTGTTATGCCTTTATTTTTATGGACTTATTCATAAATATTGGAATTTTTCAGAGGAAAGTTAATTGGTATCATTTCCTGATTTTGTTGTTAAAAATTAAATATTAGCCCAGTGGGTGTGGCTCAGTAGTTGAGTGTCAACCCATGAACCAAGAGGTCACAGGTTCTATTCCCAGTCAGGGCACATGCCTGGTTGTGGGCTCAATTCCCAGTAGGGGGCGTGCAAGAGGCAGTGGATTCCTGTTTCATTCTCTCTATTCCTGTCCCTTCCTCTCTTTAAATCAATAAAAACATTTTTTTAAATGAATATTAGCTTAAAATTTGGAGGGGGGGGTTGATACATGATTAATTTAGATTCAGTGTTCAGGTTATTAAACATTTAAATAATGATTATATCAATTAAAGCTAAATGATGTGGCGTTTTTAAATTTTTATTTTAAAAAGAATTTTAGGAAAGAGCCTCTACATTCAAATTATTCAAAATGGGAACTATATACACCTAATGGGACATTATGAATAGTCCTGAACTAGCAGTGGAAACAGAGAGGAGGGAGCTAGATTTCGGAGAGCTGCTGTGCAGGTGAAGCTGATAAGACTTTAGTAAACAGGAGAAGAGAAGAGAAGGAGTTGGAGGCAGTAGTAATAGCCATCACCTTTTATGGAGTGTGATATGATTTACGTGCTTCGTACCTATAACGTGTCCTGCTGGACTGATGGTGATGCCATGGCCATGCCAGGGACTGCAAGAGGGAGAAGGTAGGCGCAGAGTGGCAGGTAAAAGTACAGATTCGAACTCTGTTGCCAATAGAAAATTCATAGAAATATTTTCAAAATTCAGTTCAAGAAGAATCTAAGCAGTCTGCTCTGTTACTAGTATAGTATTTACATTATGAAACATACACTAAAGAAATTAAAAGTAAAATGAATAAAAGATCAAATGCCTTTGTGTTTTAGAGGATATCAAGATAGAGAGGGCACAGTCTAGTGAGCACGCAGATGGGGCGTGTTTTTATGAAGGCCTGTTAGACTTTTCTCTCTGGAGGGCACGAGAGGGCGGCTCCTGGAAGGTGCCTGTGACAAGTGCCTCTCCTCATTCCCACTTCCCTGTTTCAGGCCCCCCGTGAGCAGAGCCCCGCCACAGCCAGAGAAACTCCAGACAAACAATGTTGGCAAGAAAAAAAGACCCATAGAGGTGAGGAAAACTCATTCTCTAGTTCATTCTGTTTCCTTTTTGTAAAATACCCAAATCTTAGTTTTAATGAAAATAAACATTTTGAATAATCATTTTTGTTTGATTGTAAAAATTGATTAAATGTCAAGTCTGAGCTTTAGATTGACATCCTCTGTCTCTCCCAGGGATTTCATAATCCCAGTATCAGCAGCAGTAAGCTAACTGTGCTACGTTGGGTCAAAAATAAGGTGTCAAAACTGTGGGAGGGCGATTGTTGTCCTCCCTGCCCCACTCGGCCTTAGGTCAATGAGAGCATGAGTGGTCAGGGAGGGTGCACTGCCCTTGTGCACCCATGTCGCTGTGCTGCTCCCATCCTCAAAAGTGCACCCCGGGACCTAATTCCTACTGAGTTATAATAGTCAAAATAGCTGTTATCTTGACTAACAGATATTTTAACTAATGAATACAAATCAGAATATTCTTCTTTTAGACAGAAGTATCTCAATGTTTCACCCATAAAATCTTTAAGAACCGAAATTCTTGGAATCAGATGACCTTGTGCTTTCCTTTTCATTTTTACAACTTGATGTGGAAAAGATAGAATGTGTATTTTAGCTGTCCAAAACAGGTTACGTAAAGAAGTATGTCTAGTTTAATTTCGTGTTTGCAGTTTGTAAAACATCAGAAATGCATCCTTTATTTTGTCTGAAGATACCAATACTGTATACAATTTTTAAAAATGGTGAATATTTAGACATGAGGAATCATATCATGGTTTTATCGTTGTTCTAGGATCTCATGTTGGAGCTTGTTTTTGGCTATCGAGGCAGAGACTGTAGGAATAATGTTCACTATTTAAATGATGGTGATGATATAATTTATCATACTGCATCCATTGGAATTCTGCACAATGTTGCTACAGGTAGGAAACCCTGATTCCTCATCCCTACTTTTTCTTAAATTTAGGATTTTTTAATTTAGCATCTTAAAATTCTTTGTTAAAACTATAAATAATTAAAATGCATGAGCCCAGAATATACTTCATGCTGTAGAACTTCCTACTAATATTTCAAGTAACCAAATTTACAATCTCACTAGAGTATAGGAGCAGAAAAGGGTTTCATAATGCCAAGTGCTCACAGGTCTCTGAGCGAAGGTTTACTGTATGTTGAAACCATTGTAACTTTATTCTATTGATGATTTGGATGGTGGTCTTTCAGAGTGATTGAAAGTAGCATGCTGGGTGAGCTGATTGCTGGGGGTGGGATGAGGTGGGTGGTGTTCATACTGAAGCTTTGGAAAGCCAATCGATATTTAACTTTCATTGGTGTATTTCTCTCTCCCCCTCTCCCTTCCTTCCTCTCTCTCTCTTTCTCTCTCTCTCTCAATAAATTAAATAAGTAAAATTCTTCAGTGCCTCCCCGCTGATTATAGAATATGAAATTTAATAGAATGGCATTCAAATTCCTCTGTGATTCAATTTGCCTTTCTACCATCTTTCTCACTTTTCTTTTTTATGACCCCACACTTCAGCCAAGTGAACCCCTTGTGTGCTTACCCAATACTTTCCTGCCTTTTACCTTTGCTTCAAATATTCTTCTACCTGGAATGCCCTTCCCACCCACCTTCACATTTACCGAACCTGCCAGGTCAGTCCAGCAGTGCCACATGCCAGGATCAGAAGACTTCTCTGCTGTGAATCCCCACAGCGTTTGATCTTTGACTCTGTGGCACTTGTGTCTTCGGCCTCTATCACGTCGGTTTATGCCTTTTCAGGGCTCTATCCCTTTAAACTTTAAAGTTTAAAGGTTTCTGGGTCATTTTTCCATCTTCATAATGATGTGCACATATTAAGTGCTCAAAAATATGTGTTAAAGAAGCAAGTAAGTTAAACAGAGCAGTTTATTGCTGTGGATAATAGCATTTAGTGCATTTGGCTGTTATACTTTAAAGTTTTAAAATTTAATTCTCAAATTATTTTTTTGTAGGAACTCAGAGTTTTTATCAGGAACATAATGATGATATTCTGTGCCTCACTGTAAATCAGCATCCCA
Source organism: Myotis daubentonii (assembly GCF_963259705.1). Taxonomy (NCBI): domain Eukaryota; kingdom Metazoa; phylum Chordata; class Mammalia; order Chiroptera; family Vespertilionidae; genus Myotis; species Myotis daubentonii. The sequence goes on from NC_081840.1 coordinate 11,259,226, forward strand.
AATTCATCAACATAGTAGCAACTGGCCAAGTAGGTATGTTTGTGTATTTTAGAAGAAACAATTTTAAATGATTTGGTATCCTAAGGAAAAAATTTAAAATATATTGTTTATATTTCAAAAATTATTTGCACATAAAGCACACACCCAGTTTGACCATACTATTTATTCCCGGGTATCTTTCTTTCACCTCAGTTATCTGAGTTGATTCAAACAGTTCAAAATTAAGAATAAGCTATTTTATGTTGATTGAAATAGTTGGATTTAGTCCTTTAGCAGAAATTTCAAATCAGCAAAAAGGTTTAATTTAATAGCATGTAGAGCAGGAAGGAAGAATTTGAGGAAGACACGGTAACCAAGGGGAGCCAGGACATAACTAGGTGAGGGGGCAGGCAGCCTCTGCTACAGCAGGGCTATTAGCTGGAAAGAAGAGAAGCCACATCTGCTCTGTGCTAGCAAATCCCACTGCCTTTCTCCCTTCTTGGAATGGATCTAATTTGCCAGCTGTTTCTAAACCATCACCTCTACTGCTGTGTTTAAATCGGTGGAACAAAGGCCATAACCCTACCAGCAAAATGATGAGAGGACAGCAGGTCTAGTTAGGACATACCTACCAGTCAATCCGCAATCAGTATGAATTCTGCATAATAGATTATGTCAGTCACATCTTCACAACCTGGTACAGTTTTTAGAAATGATTGGAACCCTGGGTTTGTTGGGCCTCAGTTGCTAAGCCAGCTTTCCAGGTGTTCCAGGTGTCTTTCTTCCTAAGATGATTTATGCCTTTAATATCTTCATTTTCATACAGGCACTAAATCGATCAGTTAAATACTTATTTTCTGGGTTGCTTAGTTCTACAGTGATACCACAAAGGCCCTTGTATTCTTTCTTTCTGTAAAATTTTCTACTTTTGCAAAGAAAGTAGACCAATATTTCACCTGTTATATACAAACTATTCTAATCTTTGAATATAAATGCATAGGTCTAACCCCTTTTTCGGTTAAGTGTTTTGAAACTGAATTTTGTGTTTACTCTGCCTGAGGAATGCGAGGCCATGTTATTGCCATTTTGGTCACTAAAGAACCTAGTTCAGTGCCTCTTGGCATATACTTTACTTTTTATTGCTCAGTTAATTTTGATTGAGTGGATTTATTTCTTCAACAAGTTTATTGAGCACATATCATGTTCAAAGTATTGTTCTAGGTTCTGGATATACAAGAAGCTTATAAAAGAAAAACAAACCCCAAATCTCTATCTTAATGGAGTTTGCATTCTGTGAATAAAATTCTGGAAGGCATGTTTCTTCCATTTTCCACCGTTGCTCCTTCTCCTTTTCTTTCCTCTTCTCTCCCTCTGTTAAGCAACTTTAATATATTAGTGTTATAGTTTTCTCTTTTGATTAAGAAATGTGATCACAAGTTAATCTTTCACGGAATTTGACTTGTCCACTTCTTATCCTTTTTTAAAAATTGACATAGTACACTATGTTAGTTTCAGATATACACCATAATGACTTGACATTTGTACTTTTTAAAAGGCAACACTATAGGGAATGTGGAATGATTAGTTACTGCCTCCCCTCTCCTTCTAAGTCCAGGCGGTGCAGAGTAGCCTGAGCCTTGCCCCCACTTGTACCCTCCCACAAAACCCATAACAGAAGGTCTTTACTGATGACTAGTTAAGTGTAAGATAGATTCCAGAGAGACCAAAGAGTGAGGGACTTTTTTTCTTCTGAACCTAAAAAGAATTGAATCAGTAGTTACTTTGCCTGCCAAGCTATTTTTAACACCCACAAAGCACAGAACACTATCATGTTTATGGTTCTCTTTGTTGAAAATTATATAGATCATAGAAGAATTGAAATACTTTGCTTTTTTTCATATTTTACCCCATTACATTCAAACTTTTCTTTTTTTCTTGACTGGAATCTTGGAATCCCAGGGACAAATAATATCATTTTATCTAGTCTATCATTAGATGTTTGAATGTCCTCTGTAACATCTCTGGTGAAGGGTCTTCCTACATATGCTTGAACCCCATCATCACTTAATGCTTAACAAAATAATGTAACCTCTCCTTGGGAAGCTCGGTTATAAAGTGCTTCTTTATACAGAACACAAATCTGTCTCTTTAATTGCACCTCATTGGTCCTCATTCTTGACGCACCTAGAACAGCTAATTTCTTTTTTAAAAATTTTTTTTATTGATTTCAGAGAGGAAGGGGGAGAGAGATAGAAACATCAATGATGAGAGAGAATCATTGATTGGCTGCCTCCTGCACGCCCCCTACTGGGGAACGAACCTGCAACCCAAACACATGCCCTTGACAGGAATCGAACCTGAGACCCTTCAGTTTGCAGGCCAACACTCTATCCACTGAGCCAAACCAACTAGGGCTAGAACAGCTAATTTCTTACTCCCATGATGTTATCTTCCAGTATTTGGAGAGAACTGTCAATCTCCCTGAGTCTAATCTAGTCTAACCTAGCCTCTAAAAGGGCTCACTTAGAACCAAGATGGCGGTATAGGTAAACACTGGAGATTGCTGCCTCGCACAACCACTTCAAAAATACAACAAAAAGACAGAACGGACATCACCCAGAACCACAGGAAGGCTGGCTGAGGAGAAATTCTTCAACTAGAAGGAAAGAGAACAGCATACCGAGACTCAGAGGAGGCGCAGTGCGGAAAATACAAAGGTGTGGAGGTGCGCACGGAGCGGGCTGGCAGCTGAGGGCGAAGTTGTCTGTTTCAATCGGGAGGGAGTCTCAGGCTCTGAGCTCCAGTTCCCGGCAAGTCTCTAGGGACCCAGACTCAAACAGGAGAAGCGGGACTGTCTGGCATCAGTCAGAACTCAAGGGCAGCTTTCTCTCCGAGGTTTGCAGCGGTTGCTGGGATTCTGAGAGGCAGAGCCTCTGGGGACGGGACTGAGAGCAGCCATAACTGCTCCCTCCGCCAGCCCTGTTTGATCCAGTGCGACCCACCCCGCCCAAGCCCTGCGCAGAGCCATTTGCCGGATAGCCTCAGGCAAAGGCTAGATTAGCACCTCCCCAGAGGACAGAAGTTTTCCCACTGCAGACACAGCTGATTCTCACAGCCAGTTGGCCTGGAGGGCAAATCCCTCCCAGTATTAACTACAACAATCAAGGCTTAACTACAACAAGACTGCACACAAAGACCACTAGGGGGTGCACCAAGAAAGCATAAAAAATGTGGATACAAAGAAATAGGACAAAATTGTCAATGGAGGATATAGAGTTCAGAACCACACTTTTAAGGTCTTTCAATAAGTTTCTAGAAACTGCCGATAAACTTAATGAGATCTATAAGAAATTTAATGAGACCCTCGATGTTGTGATAAAGAACCAACTAGAAATTAAGCATACACTGATTGAAATAAAGAATACATACAGACTCCCAACAGCAGACCAGAAGAGCGCAAGAATCAAGGCAAAGATTTGAAATGCGAAGAAGCAAAAAACACCCAACCGGAAAAGCAAAATGAAAAAGGATCCGAAAATACAAAGATAATGTAAGGAGCCTCTGGGACAGCTTCAAGCGTACCAACATCAGAATTATAGGGGTGCCAGAAGATGAGAGAGACCAAGATATTGAAAACCTATTTGAAGAAATAATGACAGAAAACTTCCCCTACCTGGTGAAAGAAATAGACTTACAGGTCCAGGAAGCGCAGAGAACCCCAAACAAAAGGAATCCAAAGAGGACCACACCAAGACACATCATAATTACAATGCCAAGAGCAAAAGACAAAGAGAGAATCTTAAAAGCAGCAAGAGAAAGAAACTCAGTTACCTACAAGGGAGTACCCATACGACTGTCAGCTGATTTCTCAACAGAAACTTTGCAGGCCAGAAGGGAGTGGCAAGAAATATTCAAAGTGATGAATACCAAGAACCTACAACCAAGATTACTTTATCCAGCAAAGCTATCGTTCAGAATTGAAGGTCAGATAAAGAGCTTCACAGATAAGGAAAAGCTAAAGGAGTTCATCACCACCAAACCAGTATTATATGAAATGCTGAAAGGTATCCTTTAAGAAGAGGAGGAAGAAGAAGAAGGAAAAGATACAAATTATGAACAACAAATATGCATCTATCAACAAGTGAATCTAAAAACCAAGTGAATCAATTATTTGATGAACAGAATGAACTGGTGATTATAATAGAATCAGGGACATAGAAAGGGAATGGACTGACTATTCTTGGGGGAGGGGGAGAAGGGGTGTGGGAAATGCGGGAAGAGACTGGACAAAAATCGTGCACCTATGGATAAGGACAGTGGGTGGGGAGTGAGGGCGGAGGGTGGGGTGGGAACTGGGAGGAGGGGAGTTATGGGGGGGGGGGGGAAGAGGAACAAATATAATAATGTGAACAATAAAGATTTAATTAAAAATAATAAAAATAAAAGGGCTCACTTTAGATATCCTCCAAATACATTTCATAAGTCAGAGTAAAATGAGAGCAATGGGATTGCTTTCCATGACTATGATATCTGAAAACCCAGAATTCTCTATCAAATGGTCCTAAACCTGCTTGTGGGCCTGTCTGAGCCTCTTCTGCAAGTCCAAGCCCCCAGTCGTAGATTGCACAACTAGTGAGAGCCCTCTTGAGGATGCCCAAGGGGCAGCGTGCATTGGGAGGTGGTGAAGGCCTTTGATGTCAGGGTGGATGGCTACACATGAGCTGCCATGCTCCTGTGGTAGGGGATAAAGCTGGGAGGGGAAGAGAAAGGGAGAGGAGAGGCTGAGGCTGTCTCATGCTGCCCAAATTCTAACGAGTTCTAAAATCGAACCAGGTCTTCAAAGTTGTTATAGGGGGTACTTGTCAAGATAGGAAGATAAAACACTTCACTTAATTTTATCTTGATTGGTAACTTGAAAATATTTAGGCCTGTGATGTTTAGGTCTTTATTTGTACTCTTGTCCCAGGTCCTGCAGATACTCAGGGCCAAGCCCGACTTCCAAACAGAGTGCCCGGGTTCCCCAGCCGTGCGTCCTGGGGCCCCGTGTCAGTCCTCCCCCTTTGGTCATCAGAGCAGTTCACAACTAACAGTGTGTTTCCTATGCGTCTGCTCAGCCGTCAGCTACCATATTCTCTTTTCTCTCACATTCCATGTCAGCACACCCTGGGCCTTCATTATCCATACGTCCTTGAAATCATTATTTCCCAAAGCCATCATCTGCCTTGAAAGGATTTCTAAATTTTTATTCCTTTATTGCTAAAAACTGCCACTTCTAGAATTTTGGTGAATAGGTATTTCTACCACAAACATAACGAGCTTAGACTTCCATGTTTTCTGTATTGGTAACCTTTTACTCATACAGAAAATATTTAGTTTAAAAAAAAAATGAGCATGGTTAATTTATGGCCTTGAATTGTATGGTAACTTTTGCCATCATTTCTCTCAGGTTTAGAACTAATTCTCCCCTTCAAGTAGAGATGCATTCTAACCTTAAAGGGTCTATTAACAGTTCATTTTGTAAAACGAAATGAGGATCATATCAACTTAAATCATATTATTATTTTTAAAGTTAAAATTTTATTTAATTTAGCAAATACAAAGAAAATAAAGTATTAATCCAAAGTTTGAAAGGTCATATATATAGAATGTTAATATGTATGTATAATTTAAATTATTAGCTTCATTTACAGTTTACTCAGTTTCACATAAAATTAATTTTGTATGACACTTGATTATTTAAATTATATAAAATCACTATTTTATAATTGAGTTTTTCAAATTTTACTTTTAGTATTTATGTTATTAATGGATAATTATTTTTCTGCTCCTTTTCCATTTTAGGTGATTCAGCAGACATGTCACGTAAGGAAAATTAATCATTTTTTTTTGTTTTAGTTATATTGTTTAGTAATGTAGTCCATATTTTCATAGAGTAATGAGATACTTGAACCTATTTTGGATGTTTTAAAAATGAAGAATACATCCTCTTAATGTCATGATATTGAGCCTAATTTGTAATACTAATAATAATAATTTTTTAAAAGTAATACTATATTTTGACCTTTTTAGTGTGCCCAGTACTGTTGTAAGCACTATTCATATAACCTATTTAGTCATCACAAGAATTCTTCACGGTAGGTTTTAACTTGCCAATGTCATGTAGCTGTTAAAAGTAGAGGGTTTAACACTTAATCTTAAATATGAATCAGTAAATTTTATTGCCTGAAAATATAATTTTTAAATTTTTATTTTTATATATTATCACAATTATTGCACATGCTAGGTCAGTGATAGCAAACCTATGACACATGTGTCAGGTGACACGTGAACTCATTTTTTTGGTTGATTTTTCTTTGTTAAATGGTATTTAAATATATAAAATAAATATCAAAAACGTAAGTCTTTGTTTTACTATGGTTGTACATATCAAAAAATTTCTATATGTGACATGGCACCAGAGTTAAGTTAGGGTTTTTCAAAATGCTGACACGCTGAGCTCAAAAGGTTCGTTATCACTGTGCTAGATCAACAGATCATTTGAATATTTATAAATAATTTTTTATTAATGATTTTGACCATGGGCTTGTGAATTTATAAAGCTATTAAATAAAAAATGTGTTCATTGTTTTTAGATATACAGGGTATCCCCCCAAAAATGTATACACACTTTAATAACTGATAGCTCAATTTTGAAAATAAAATGTATTTTAATAAACACTGCCTTTATAATTTTTCAGAATGTGTGCATACATTTTGGGGGGACACCCTGTATAATAACTAGGCTTTTCAACTCAACTTTCAGTTTACATGGTATAGTAAGAATTAGCAGTTTGACAAGAAAACATTTCCCAGTGATCTGTAACTCTTTCCCTGCCCTCCCCTCCTCGGGCATAAAGCACGGTTCTGTGATTTGCTGTAATTTAAAGAGACCCTACTGGCATCTCTGTACTGGAGACTAAGAGTCAAGGATGTCATGAGAAGTTGGTGGGATTGCTTTTCCAGAGGCAGCTTGATGTGATGGACAGACAAGAGCCTGGGGACTGACTACAGCACACCTGCTGGCTCTGCCCGCCCTGAGCTGTGTGTGACTCGGGCAAAGCACTTCACCTCTCTGAGCCTGAGTCCGTGGGAAAGCATACCTGTCTAGAAGTAGGGATTGGAAAGCATGAGATGTTCCTGGTAACGTGCCTGGTCCATGAGAGGCACTCATATCTGGTGGCATATAGGAAGTAGAGAGCAAGAGTAGCATCTGTGTTACGGCAGCAGAGAGAATGGCCATTCTGACATCACAGTTGGCCCTCCATATCCATGGTCCACCAACGGCAGATTAAAAATACCCAGAAGAAAGAGCTCCCCCAAAATTCCAAAAAACAAAATTTGAATTTGCCACACGCTGAGCACTGTGCTGAATCCATGCAAATGAAGTGAGCACTGCCATAGCCTTTAGGCAAATACAGAGTATATGCAAATACTATATCATCATTTTACATAAGGGACTTGAACACCCCCGGATTTTGGTACCAATCCCCCAGGGAAACTGAGGGACAGCTATATAGGAAAAAATAAAACTTAATACTTATTTTGTAAGTTAGGCCTTGAGAATTTCCAGTAATTTAGATTTTAACTACTGTTATATCAATAAGTTTAGAACAATCTAAATGTGGAGCAGTCCCATAACATAGTCATACTTATATGTTTTAAAATATAAATTCTGCTATAAGTTTCTTTCCATCTCATATAATTTTTATAAATGTTTGAAAAGCTCAGTAATTCAATTTATCTAAGATTATTTGCTATTTAAATTTTAGGTAAATTGAACTGTTTAATTTGTGGCATATTAAATTTGGAGACAAAAATAAGTGATGTTTCTTGAAAATCCATTATCTACCTCATCACATTTAGGCAAATATAGTATATGAATTGCCCAGAGGTGCTTTTTGTAAACATATTAAAATGTTTTTACATTATGACCCATGTAATGTTTATCACTGGCAAAAAATTAGAGTGATCTACTAGTATGTATTTACATTTTAAATTTGAACCACCTAACATGGCTTATTAAGTTTACAGTCCCCATATCCTTTGACTTTTATTGAATGAGGAACATTTTAGTCCAATACTTAAATTATTATCCGTTTTTCATACATAGATACCTTATTTTATTATAGGGTAACCCTTTGTATCTGTTGCCATGTAGTTTTGATTTTTTACATAAAGTTACATAAAACTTGTTACTGTAATTGAAAAGTTTAAAAATTAAATAAAGGATAACTTTAAGAGAAAGTTGCATAAATCTTTGAATAGTCCCTACTTAATAATAATAAAATTTAAATTCCTGTTTTAATATATTGTAACTCCTTTGTTTGAGGAACTATCAGATTTAATTTATCATTGTATAATATAAATTGTAGATGGTATACAATAGAGTCTAAATTGATCAGAATATTTTCTTTAGAGACCAAAGTTTGTTTCTGCACCAAATGGTTTTAAAGCAGCTTGTCTTAATATTTCTCTATTTTTGCAATACAGTATTTGTAGTAAATTTATAATTTAAAGCAAATGACGTTAGTATTATGATTATTTTACTAAGAGTTCTGAGACTAAATTAGCTGCTGAATTAACGTACCTATTTTTTAAGGGTACAGTTCATGAAAAAAGGACAATAATACAAACCTGTGATTTTTTAACTTAGAAAATAGAGAGCTGAGAAATTTTTTTTAAGCAGCAGAAATGGGCTCTGCAAGATAAATAACAACAAAAGTAACTTAAAGAAAAAGATTTCTTCCATAAAATCCTGTTTTTAAAAAAACTGTCTATAAAGTGATATGGAGTTAGCATTTTACCCAATATCCAGTTAAACATTTCCTTAGAAATATTTTTCCATAGTTTTCTATATGTTGCTTTTCTCAGTTTGTGTTTACTTTTCAATCTCTCCTTGAGATAATCTTAAGTATTGAATATACCCTGGTCTTTAATTGTGTAATGTTTATATATTTCTCCACATAATTATGTAAGATTTAACATGCATCTAAAACATGTATTATTTTTGAGGAGCTGTTTAAAGTTGTGATTACCTAATTTGCTTATCCAAATGCTACTTTGTCAAAAGTGCAATTTGGACTATGCTAGTAGACTGAAGAAGTATTCTGTATTTTTACCCTTTCCTTTCTCTTCCTTTTTCTTAATTTAGTCTTAGTTATGCATTTTTAAATTAAGTATGTAGTCTTTCTTTGGTACTTATTTTTCCATGTTTCAGAGATGAGTATGGAAACATTTGTGAGAGGCGTGTTACAACTTTTGGATTTTATCTGTATTTAGCTACAGCTCCTTCTGTCCACATCTGGGATGCAGTGAACAAGCAGACGTTAGCTATACTAAGATGCTACCATTCGAAGGGCGTGTGTTCAGTCAGCTTCAGTGCTACTGGCAAACTCTTGCTGTCTGTGGGACTAGACCCAGAACATACTGTTACCATTTGGAGATGGCAGGAAGGTAGGATTCTTTTCCTTTGTGATTTTTAAAAGTAAGAATACTATGGTAACATGAATTCTCAATTTAGTGTTTGCCTTAACTTGATTATTGAAACCATTATTCACAATAACCTGGACAATACACAGCACACAGCCGGTGTTATTGTTACATCCCTCTTAAAAAGCCCAGCAAAATTGTAAGCTCGCAAAACATAACCTAATAAAGTTAATATTATAAATGGTTTACTGCTCTTTTCTTTCAGTAAGAAATTATGTATATAAGCATTTTGCTGATTTTTGTTTGGCTAGGACAGTGATGGCGAACCTATGACACGCGTGTCAGAGGTGACATGCGAACTCATTTTTTTGGTTGATTTTTCTTTGTTAAATGGCATTTAAATATATAAAATAAATATAAAAAATATAAGTCTTTGTTTTACTATGGTTGCAAGTATCAAAAAATTTCTATATGTGACACGGCACCAGAGTTAAGTTAGGGTTTTTCAAAATGCTGACATGCTGAGCTCAAAAGGTTCGCTGGGCTAGGAGGTTCTTAATCAAGAATGGAAGTGATGCCAGAACCGGTTTGGCTCAGTGGATGGAGCGTCGGCCTGCAGACTGAGTGGTCCCAGGTTCGATTCCGGTCGGGGGCATGTACCTGGGTTGCAGGCACATCCCCGGTGGGGGATGTACAGGAGGCAGCCGATTGATGTTTCTCTCTCATCGATGTTTCTGACTCTCTGTCTCTCTCCCTTCCTCTCTGTGGAAAATCAATAGAATATATTTTAAAAAAAAAAAAAGAATGGAAGTGAACTATATTGTAAGTGATAATGGAAGATCAATAGGGTAATTTTATTTAATATTCAGACAAAACTCTTCAGATACATAGCTACTAGAAAAAGTTAAATTCATAGAGCTACATAGAAAAAAATAAGATATGGTTTCTAAAACCTAAAATGCCCCTTAACACATTAAGCACCCAGCCTGTTTTGTCTTCTGGATGGGAAGTATAGTGTCAGTCACCGGTGACAGACTGGGCTTAAATGATGACAGCAGTTCTGCAGCTGAATTTGCAAGGCAGCTGGGTGGATGCTCATGGGAAGGAAGAACAATCCAGTTTTAATGAATTTTGTAAACCAAAACTAAATAAATAAAATGCCCCTTAAATGATAATGAAGCTCTCTGTACACACATCACTTGCAAAAATATGTAGAAAGGACCCTCTACACAAGTAATTGTATATCATGTGGTTGCTAGGTAGCAGTGGAAGGGACACGCCCTCTCACTTTTTTAAATAATCATTTGCTTTTTGAACTACATATTTTGAGTAACTGTTTGATTCTATGAAAATTAGCTTAATTCTTATATTAACCTACATGATTTTGTCTTATCTTTTTTTATCAGGTGCCAAAATTGCCAGCAAAGCTGGTCACAACCAACGTATTTTTGTGGCAGAATTCCGACCAGACTCAGATTCCCAGTTTGTCTCTGTGGGAGTAAAGCACGTGAAGTTCTGGACACTGGCGGGAAGGGCTCTTCTGAGCAAAAAAGGGCTGCTGAGCACCCTCGAAGATGCCCGGATGCAGACCATGCTGGCTGTTGCATTTGGTGCAGTATGTCTCTTAAAATGCGTGTGGTAGTGTACTTTGAATTACCTAGATTGGACTACTTTGAATTTTCTTGCCTTAGATAAATCACATTAATGATGTTTAGATGGCACTGGAATCCAATCATTACATATGTCCCGGTCATGCATATATTTCATCTTTAAGAATCTGATACTCGCAGAAATCAGAGAGTGGGAAAGTTAATGAGGGAGAACTATAATGAAACCCTGGGCCACTGCCATTCTCAAAGCCTTCGCTGATCTTATAATTGTTATCCTAAATCTTCTAGGCCCTAAAAATGTGTGAGAATAAAAGAGATATAAATCAAAAAATGTAATTTTCAAGTGTTTAAAAGGTGGTACTTGGGTTTAGGATTTCCTCTGCTTTTTATCATCTTAACTCTCTGCTTCTTACATAGTCGGAAGTGCTTTGGGCCAGTGGCTCTCATGCAGGGAAGAGAGCACACTGGTCTTTTTGTGCTTGTTAATCCTCACATGAGGGTATTTTGCCATGGCTTTTCAGAGAGTGGAAAGGAGGGAGGCAGGGGGAGAGAAATACTGATGTGAGAGAGACACATCAACTGGTTGCCTCCTGCTCATCTCCTACTCGCAACCCAACCAGGACCCTTCGGTGCTTGGGTCAATGCTCTAACCACTGTGATACACTGCCAGAGCACAACTGCTCTTAAACTTAATAGAAAGTGTTCAAAAGAGCCACTTACTGCCCCTCCCATCCCATCTGGGACTGTTTTACAATTCACATCTCTCCTTAAAGACCCTGTCCCTGGTGCATTGAAAACCAACTGGGTTTCCTTACTAAAGTATTTATGTGGGTATATAATCCTTGAAGAAAATTACAATTTTAGAACCTTTAAGCACACTCGTGTTTTTGAGAAAAAGACCATTAAAAATGTTGACAAATGTTGACCATGTCAAACCAGTTAAATCTTTTGGGAATTCTTAATATAAGACCAGTAATTCCTTTCCAGAAGGAAAACCCACACATTCAAATGCTCCTGGCGTTTAATTTGCCCATGTAGATTAACCTTCACATACAAAATTCCTTAGGTAGTTAATTGCCTATTCCCAACACAAAATAAATGTGAAGACTAAAATACTTTTATGTATGGAGCAACAGTGCAATCAGTGAGAATGTTTTGTTACAAAACAAGGTGAGTTTTCTTCAGTTTAAGCCTGTGAAGCTCTCTGCTAGGCTATGAAAACAGCCGGAGAAATAAGATACTAGTTTTTACACTTTGAGCATTTACATTCTAACTGCACATAAGGCATGAATTAACGCTGCTCTTAGATGACAGATGTCATTGTTACTCAAATATGAGCTATAAGTATATATGCTGAGGAATTCACAGTGACAGTAAGTTGTAGGGAAATTAAACATACAAACTAGTATTCTCAGGAAGATTAAAGAAAAATCTCCGTTTGTTTCTATTATCATTCCGTCTATTTTCCTATTGATTCTTTCCATATTGTTTTGGGTGAACGATCTTATACAAGTTGTTCTAAAAGTGAAGCTAAAATGGGATGAAAATAGCACGTGATGCAGGATTTCCATTTTCCAGTTTCCACATAATGAACTATATTGGGATTGCAGTTCTCAGTGTGACCTAAAGCATATATAAGCTTTTGGTACCTTATCAAATTTATCTTATTTTGGATTGATTGCAGAAATGCATTAACTTTGGCTACCTTGATTTTAAGAAATGGCAAGTGTTAATTTCATTTTTAACATTATGAGTTAGTAAAATCTGAAAAACTACAACTTTGCTATAGATGGTAGTTTTATTTTCTATGACAAGATAATGTAATAAAAAAGTTATTTTCACTTCCTATTTTTACTTTTTTTTCCACTCTCAGTTACTAGTGACCTTTAAATTATTTCTTGGCAGCTACAAAGGAGCATCCCAAAGGGACAATATGTAGTATTTGTAATTGGAAGAGACCTTAGCAGTGGTTCTCAACCTTCCTAATGCTGCGACCCTTTAATACAGTTCCTCATGTTGTGGTGGCCCCCAACCATAAAATTATTTTCGTTGCTACTTCATAATGGTAATTTTGCTACTGCTATGAATCGTATGTAAATATCTGATATGCAGGATGTATTTTCATTGTTACAAATTGAACATAATTAAAGCATAGTGATTAATCACAAAACAATATGTAATTATATATGTTTTCCGATGGTCGCGACCCACAGGTTGAGAACCGCTGCCTTAGAGGATGATTTCCCTCATTTTTCCCATGAAAAAGCTGATACTCATAGAGGTTAAAAGTTTGGTCCAAGGTCATTCCAGCCAGTAAGCAACAGCACTGGAACAGAAAGCGCGCTGACAAGGCGCAGCCGCAGGTCAGGTTCCCTGGCTGCTGAGCGCATGTCCTCCCACCAGCCCTGCTCTCGGTAGCCGTGGTGAGGCAGGCTCATGTGTACATAAGAATTGCATCTGTGTGAACTCCACTGGAACTTTTGATGAGTGTGTCTTCCCCACTCCTTTTCAGAATAACTTGACGTTTACAGGTACCATCAGTGGAGATGTCTGCGTGTGGAAAGATCACATACTGTGTAGAGTTGTGGCCAGAGCCCACAACGGGCCTGTGTTTGCCATGTACACCACCCTGCGAGACGGACTGATTGTGACTGGGGGCAAGGAAAGGCCGTGAGTCCTTTTTTCTTCACAGCCTTCCTGGCTATGCATTGTGACCTCCCTGAGGCTTGGTTAGTTATTCTAGTTATTTCTAAGGTTCTCCTCTCTGACTTTCCTCATCATATGCTTCTCATTTTACTGCCTTCTAAAAAACTATGTTTTTTATTGATTTTAGAGACAGAGGAAGAGAGAGGGATAGAGATGGAAACATCAGTGAGAGAGAGACATTGATTGGCTGCTTCCTGAGCATGTCCCCCACGGGGGATCGAGGCTGCAACCCAGGCATATGCCCTGACCGAGAATCAAACCAGCAACCTATCCATACATGGGACAGTGCTCAAACAACAGAGCCATACCTGCCATGGCTTTATTTCTGATTTTAAATGGCTTTTTTTTTTTTTTTTTTTTGCATTGTAGATAAATTAATCTCCAGCAACTTTGGGTGATAATTTTTCTGAGGTATTGATAGGCTGTTGTCCTGCAAGTTAAGATTTGATTTTTTTTCTTGACACTGGGCAGGTATTTCAGTTAGTTAGAGCACTGTCCCAATGCTTCAAGGTTGCAGGTTCCATCTCTGATCAGGACACATACACAAATCAGCCAATGATTGCATAAATCAGTGGAACAACAAATCGATGTCTCTCCCTCTTCTCCCTCTCTCTTGCTCCCTTCATCTCTAAAATCAATAAAAGATGATTTTCTTTTTTTGTTAATCCTCACCCGAAAATATTTTTTCCATTTATTTTTGGAGAGGAGGGTGGAAGGGAAGAAAGAGAGGAGGAGGGAAGGAAGGGGAGAAAGAGAGAGAAACATCAATGTGAGAGAGACACATCAATGGGTTGCCTCCTGTATGCGCCTTGGTCGAACCTGCAACCAGGTATGTGCCCTTGACTGGGAATCTAACTTCGGTATGAGGGCCTATGCTCTAACCACTGAGGACCCTGGCCAGAGCAAAAGACGATTTTATTGATGTCTATATGCTGTTGTAAGTCTTTGCTGAGAAATAGGTGATTCATGGGGGAATCTTTGCCATTGAGCCCAGGATGCATCTTACTGCTCGCTTTTGTTCAGACTGGATGCTGAGGGTAGAATGCACATTGCTGCATTAGAAAGGGTGAGAGGGTGCTAGAAACAAACTCTGCCTCATTTGCTTTTGATTGAGGCAAACTTGTTAGATAAAACTGTTTAATACAAGACTTCAGAATTTAAGTCTGAAGAGAGGTATCCAGTGGAAACCAGATACTTGTCATTGATTTCCTGCCAACATATTCACATGCATGTTAAAGTGCAACATACAATGTGACCAAGAACTAAGTACATTTTCAGTGTAGGATTGCAAGAGCCCCATACACCAGTTAAACACAAATGCAGCTGCTTTTGCCTTTCTCATTAAGGAAGACTGTATTATGGTACAAGAACATGTTTTTCCCCAAGACAAGCAGTTCATCCAGCAGAAAATAAAGCAGTATGTGTTTCAGTCCTTCCAACAGAAAAACCATAAATGGGCTACATTTCATCTTATGTTACTTTGATACTGTTTCCCATAATTATCTAGTCTTGCACACCCCTACTCATTAGCCTATAAACAGTTTCAGTAGATATTGTTTTGATCTTAGAAATGGTTTTATAACTAAGGTAATAGGATGAACTTGTTCAAATGCCAAAGCTAACATGGAACATTTCACTGATGCCTCTCAATCCAAACAAGTGCCTGAATATATTAAATGTGTGTGTATACATATATAGGAAGCTTATTAGATAAAAGATATATTTTTTCAGGTTTTATTTTCAGTAGGACATTTGAATAATAATGTAGGAAAAAATGTGCTTCTCTTTTGGCCCATAAAACTATATCCGATAACATGGCAGCTGGAATCCTTTCCTCTAGCCATACATTTCTATTGTCTTCTTAACATTAAATCACTTTGTACATTTCCTTAATCAAGAGCTATTATAAAGGATATGTTTGGGGAGGACACTAGATAAAATTACGCTCGTGTCAGAAAAATGAATTTTCATAAAATAAAATTTGCTTAAACTGAATGTTTGAGATACAGTATATCTTAAAATTGCCATAAAATGTTGAGTATCAGAAGTAAATCATAAATATCAGGGCCTTATTAGTATCCTGCTTATAATTTAGTATTTTAGTAAACATTACTTGTAATAGCCAATAATAAATGCTTTTTTCGTTGCTTGGGTGGCTGTTAGGTCAAAAGAAGGAGGGGCAGTCAAACTGTGGGATCAGGAGCTGAGGCGATGCCGTGCCTTCCGGCTGGAGACAGGACAAGTCACAGATTGCGTCCGTTCCGTGTGCAGAGGCAGAGTAAGCTGATCCTGTGCCATGATGGGGCAGCAGAAAGTAGAGAACATCATCCCCGTGATTCTCACCCTCTGCAAGCCGAGGAGTAATCCTTAGGCGGATTTGCTTGTCAGCTGTATTCTGTGGGGTCCCTGCTTTGCAGCTCCCCTGCCGCCATTGGCATACGTGCAGCCTGCACCGTGCAGGGTCAGGGTGGAAGCGAAGCGCTCACCTCAGGCTGTATTCAATCCTCCATACTTTCTTGAATCTGCTCATTCAACGGTGGTAGATGGAACTGAATTTCCTTTCCAGTTACTAATTTTGACTAGTGCTGCTGTTTCATTTTCTTAAAAACACATTTCTATACAAAGTTTTGACTATGCATATACTTGTAAAAGTGTATTTATATATCTTCATGTATTACTGTCCGTCTGTATATTAAATATTAGTTAAGCTTTTATTTACACTTATTTTGCATTAAAATGCAAACTTTCTTCCTACATCTCAATGCACTTTACACCCCTTTGGAGATTTACAGTGTCAAAACCTGATTGGAGAAGTCAGGTGTATTATCTTAGAGAAAAGGCGACATTTTTAGCACGGACTCTGACATGCCCCCCAGCCCAGTGCTCTTGCAAATGGGCCTCTAGTCATAGAAAACCACATAGGCTAGGTTAGTGCAAAGCAGCAAGTTCTCTGAAAGTAGGTTGCTTTGGTTCTGGATACAGTTCTAACAGGATAGGGTGTGGGAAGCCCACATAACTCCAAACAATTCTCCAACACCAACAGGGTGTCTGAAATTCAACTCCATTCTGACACTGCCTACCCAGAGATCCTACAGGTGAGGGGTCTCCTCGGAGACTGCCCCACCCCCTTTAGACGCCAGTCTTTAGTCCAGGTGGTTACCTGTGCTTCCAACCAACTGGCTACAGATTGGGGGTTCCCACCCCTAGGTTTGGTTTATTTGCTAGAGCAGCTCACAGAACTCCAAGATAGCTTCCTAGGTCACGGGTTTACTGTAAAAGGACGTGACTCCTGCTCAGCCAGATGTAGAAGTATGTGGCACAGGCGGGAGCCGCAGCTCCCCCAGCAGCCACCCTTCCCTCACCTCCACCTGGTCACCAGCTCCCTCCTGTGGATTTCCATGGAGGCCTTATCTGTCAGGACTGATTAACTCCTTAGCCATTGGTAACTGGTTTAACTTCCAGCCCTTCCACCATCCCCAGGTGGATGGTGAGACGGAACGGAAAGTGACAACCTTCATCACATGGTGGAGTCTCCTGGCAACCAGTACCTAATCTTAAGTGGGACCCAAATGGCACCTCATTAACATACCAAAAGACCCCTTTAAGGCTCTCATCACTTAGTAAATTCCAAGGGTTTTAGGAGCTTAGTGCCAGAAATGGGATGAAGACCAAATCTGTATTTATTATAAATCACAGCAGCACATAGGTCAATAGGGCATTCTTATTAAAAAGAACTGTAGTGTTACATTAAATATTATTGGTCCCACTTGTATTTCAGGGCAAGATACTAGTTGGGACAAGGAATGCTGAAATAATTGAAGTTGGAGAGAAAAATGCAGCATGTAATATTTTAGTTAATGGTCATGTGGACGGACCCATATGGGGACTTGCAACACATCCTTCCAGGGATTTTTTCCTCTCTGCTGCTGAAGATGGGACAGTGAGACTCTGGGATATTGCTGATAAAGTAGGTGCAAACAGTTTAAAAGATGTTATAATTTTTCAGAATTGTGTTGAGTTTTGGGAAGAAATTGGTTTATTCTGTAAGTACTCTACTTAATATAGTACTCTTTGACTCTTGGTTCTTATGCAGAAGATGTTAAACAAAGTGAATTTGGGACATGCTGCTCGTACTGTGTGTTACAGCCCTGAAGGGGACATGGTGGCTATAGGAATGAAAAATGGAGAATTTATTATTTTATTGGTGAGCTCTCTAAAAATATGGGGAAAGAAGAGAGACAGACGATGTGCAATCCATGATATCAGGTTAGTCAACAAATGTAGTATTTCTAGTATCCTTTTAATTGACCCAGTTTGCATTTGAAAAAAGGTTCTTGCCCATAGCATTTTATCACATCATAAACTGTATGCTGAAATATGGCTGTTTATAGACTTATTTTCTTCTTGATAAGTTATGAATCCACTGGGCACCAACCACAGTGCCTTGTAATAGCAAGTACTCAGCGAATGTTAGATGCCCAGTAAGTTCCTCCTGCCGAAGTGATCTTTCCCCTGCCCTTAAAAAGTTGTCAGCCTGGAAAACTGTAATAGTAATCCAACCATCTCTTACTTTTCTTAGGATCAGCAGAATATATAGTTCATTCAATACTTACTAAATACCTGCTATGCCCCAGAATCTGAATTTCTTGAACTTTTATTTTTCAGTGCTTAAGCTTAAATGGCTACCATTTACTGAGCACTTCTATGTGATCTAGATAGATAATAATCCAGGTCAGAATCTTCCACTTTCTCCACCGCTAAAACCCCTTTCCAAATGAAACTTCCTCAGAACTTCAGGACATAAAACAGTAATGGCTTCCCTAAGGTACTGAGCTCAGCAAGTTTTCACAAGACTGACTGAATAGTTTTCCATGATCACTAGACAAATAGTACTTTGTCTTTTAAAATAACATCATCCAAGCCTCAAGTAATGTCCCTTCTTCTGATAACCTGCGTGAATTAAGCTGGTCTTTACTGCTAAGACACGATGTTTCCAGATGAAAGAATCCTGGCTACCTTAGGTGAATTATGTAACTTGGTAATTATGTAATTGTTAGTGGGTTTTTTTAAAACAAATGTTTTTAAAGGAATTAGGAGATAAAAGTTCAGAAACAATTTAAGATTGAAGTCAAATATAAAGCTTTTTGTTTCATGTAACACCAGTATCTCAGGATACATAATCAGTTGTTCCTAGTAGGTAAATCGGTTTGAGGCCAATCTTATGTTCACACTTTTGAGCTAGAAAGCATAGTCACAGGTCTTTAACTGTCACTTAATGCATCTTTTACATGTTTTGTTACCTACTCAGATTTAGTCCAGATTGCCGGTTCCTGGCAGTGGGTTCTGGTGAGAACTCGGTGGATTTTTATGACCTGTCATTGGGCCCCACCCTTAACAGAACCAGCTACTGCAAGGACATCCCCAGCTTCGTCATCCAAATGGACTTCTCCGCAGACAGCAGATACCTCCAGGTGCAGTATCAGCACTGGACACGTGTACATTTCTTCTACATTTCGTTAGTTGATGCATTAAAATGCCTAAGTTCCAGTGCTTCCAAACTCTTGCATTTCCTACTCGCTACATTTTTTACTACCCTGTTCCTCAGTCCTTTCCTCCACTTTTTTGTACAAGATTTTGTAGTCATCTTTTCATTCTTAGTAATGTTAGAAGTGTAATCCAGATAGCACTCTGCTAGTATACTGTAAACTTCTGGATTTTGCCTCACATAATGGAATTCTTGTTCCATTTTAATATATGATGGAAGGTGTCCACTGGTTGCTATAAACGGCATGTCTACGAAGTGCCTTCGGGAAGACATCTTACGGATCAGGCTGCCATTGATAGAATTACTTGGGCTACATGGACCAGGTAAGCATTCATATAGTCATTGAGAAGGACTGCTCATTCTGGGACTGCTTTTGGTTGCCTGTATTTCCAGGCTTTTTCAGTTTCCATGACTTATCAGTTCTTTAAAGTAAGGAAATCATAAAAAAAAATAATAATAAAAAGGAAATCAAAGTTAATACTTTAAAGATGCCCTGATATTTCCTTTAACCTCATAGGTTTAACAGACAAATATATTGGGTTCTGTTAGGCAATTGTATTATTTCTCTATCGAAAAGGAATGCTATCTTGCAGCTGTTAGAAATGAAACGATAAATTTGTTCAAACTCACTGGCTGTGTAACAGGTAATGATGAGCATCTATCTTCTTAGCCAATGTAAATGAAAACTGTCAAATTCCTATAGAATAAGCACCACTTTTTATTTTATAAAGACAGCTCTCATACAGTATTAATTTTTAAAAGGTTATTTAATGTATAAATCTTAAAATTTTAAAATTTTCTTTAGGCGGGGGGAGGATTAACATCCCAGGTGAAACTCAGGACTCCCAGTAACTTACAATTTGCTTCCTGTATTTTAAAACACACATTAGGTACTTAGAGATTAATTACCAAGAAACTTTTTCAGTATGGTAAACCTGTTTGCTATGGTGAATTTCTCTTTTCCCTTCCCTCTAGCATTCTAGGAAGTGAAGTTATGGGAATCTGGTCCAGGCACGCTGAGAAAGCAGATGTCAACTGTGCCTGTGTGTCTCATTCAGGAATCAGCCTTGTGACAGGAGATGACTTTGGCATGGTTAAGTTATTTGACTTCCCATGCCCTGAAAAATTTGTAAGTGTTTGGTTTAGCACTTTATATAATCATATTCTCAATTAGATGTCTGATCATTAGTACATTTCCCCACATAATAGCTAAACTGTGTTGTGTCCTGCTCTGGAAATACTTTGTGTTCTTAATTTTCCCCCCCAAACTTCTTAAATCCCTTACTCTGAAATAATAGCTATTAGAAATTATACCCCCTGCCCTGAAGTAACACCCATCTTTGCAAACTATACTAATAAAAAGCTGTGATTAGTGTTTTATCAAACCTTTACCAAGTTTCAAATGCTTTTCCTCAGGAAAAATTTCAGAGTAACTGGAGACATCTGCCTGCCCAAATCACCTGGTTTGTGTTAAGTGCCAACCCATTACTAATCTGAAAGGCACTTGATCACTGGCTATGGTCCTAACTGCTTCCTCTCTCCTCAGCCCTGGTGATGGGAAGTTATGGCTCCTTGTAGCAACCTTGGACTTTTGTGCGCATCACACACCTTGAGCTTAGTTTTTTGTTTGTTTTTTCAGGCAAAGCATAAAAGGTTCTTAGGTCATTCACCCCATGTGACAAATATTCGATTTACCAGTGGTGATCGACACGTGATTAGTGCTGGAGGTGATGACTGCAGGTTGGTAACTTTTTCAGCCCAAGAGCAGACTGTCTTTGCTAGTTAGAGATTTGGTATCACTTCTACAGCTGCAGTTTGTGGACTCACTGAACTGTCAGCATCAGAAGGTAGCAAAAGCAGATGACTCCTTAGAGCAGTGGTTCTCAACCTTGGCTGCACATTAGAATCACCTGGGAATCTTTTTAAAATCCTGATTTCTGGGCCTCATCCTCCGGAAATTCTGTTTCTTTGTGATGGAGTGGGGCCACAACATTAGTAACAAAGAAACAGAATTTCCGGAGGATGAGGCCCAGAAATCAGGATTTTAAAAAGATTCCCAGGTGAGTCTAATGTGCAGCCAAGGTTGAGAACCACTGCCTTAGAGTCACACACTATGTATAAATACAGAGTTAAAGGAGTTAACAAAAAATTTTATACATGTATGGTTTGAAAGCTCAATTGAAAAACTTAACTGTTCTGAAAACCTAGAAATATAATGAACTCACTGCAGGTTTCCTCTGGTTGCAGTTTGTTTGTCTGGAAGTGTGTACACACGCCCCATTGAAAGACGTGGATGCTGGGAAGACTGAATAAACAGCCTTGAGAAACCAGAATTACAGACGAGGGAGAAGTCAAGTGGTGCTAATTTAAGATTGTAACAGGGATATATGCCCAGAATCATCAAAATATAAGATGGATAAGTTCAAAATATTTATTATATGCACTGAGTAACTGTAATCCATACACTGCCAGATAATTACAATTCAAGGAAGGACAAAATAAATACTTAATAGTGAGAGCCAACCCCCATTTGGGGGGAGTGTGCAAATTTGGCAGACCTGCTGGCGAGGCAAACCAAAACCTTAAAAACCCAACTTGGATTATTTTCATCATCCTTTAACACAACACTTTCCTTTTAGAAAGTTTGTGGTTCACAGTTTAAGTGAAATATATCCTTATGTTTCTGTAAGGAAAGGAAACACACCATCACCCTAAAGGATGTTTTTAAAAGGCAAACCGTATTTTCCCTGAGGAGACACACACACACTTCCCTGGAGGACATACTACTTCTGCAGCAGCAAGAAAAGCCCTTTTATAAATGAGTGTTCTCCTGGCATTTGTAGTACAGGGACAAATCCAAAGTTATTAGCATATGATTGCTACATTTTCATTTTTGAGCTATCCATCCTCATCTTTATTCAGAAGTTATTTCTATATTTGAAAAGTTAAAATTATAGCCTCATTAATGAAAAAGTAGTATGATGAACAATCATTTCCAACTGTGTACTGTTTTTTAAGGTTTAGATAGCAATAGTATTTAATGGGAGAGCATACTGAATATTTAAAGATATACTCCAATAGAAACATGTTTAACATGTAAACTAAAGAGTTAAATTCACATTTACAAAGTTATACAATTTAGTTAATTCTTGAAAAAATATTTTTACAGCTTTTTATTTTTTTAATTGGAAAATCTGTTTAGATGTATGCCACCCATAGCCAACTTCCAAAAGGAATGAATACAAGTTCACTTTTCAAACTTGTCTATTTCTTTTTGGTGGGTTGGGGCTGAACTCTTAGATCTTTATTCCTATTCACTTTAAATGCTGCCAAAGATCAGTATTTGCCATTCAGGAATATGCTGTTTAGCCTATCTGTAGTTTCCTGAAGATTGGAAATTATGTAAACTGATATTTAAAAATATATTTTTCTAAGTGTGAAGAAGATTATGATGCTCTATTGGTCCTATGAATTTTTATTTTAATGTGTTATCTTTGTAGCATAATAGGCCCCTTCAGGTGTCTGGAAATCTTAGTTTTGTATGTCCAACGCCTTGTAAATACTGAAAACAGAAATGGTCAAAATTACATCGCAAGAAAGCCTAACCAGTGATTAAAGCTGGTCACGTTTTAAAGCTCGGAATAGCTGTGTTAAAAGAACTGATTAAAGGTGTTTAAGAAACTTGAAACATAAGATCATATTCTTTCATTATTTACATCAGTCTCCTAAATAAAGGCAAATTTTAGAATACACTAGTATTACATTTTTATTCATGTATATTATAAAGGAGCAGTCAACAAATTAAAGGGGGAAAAATCCCCTGAATCCCTCTCTCCCTCCATTTTTGAGACTTTTGGCAGTCAAGTTTGCAGGTTTTTGGCTAAAGAGAAATTCCATTTCCATCACAATGCAAATAGAAACTCTCCTCACCTTAAGCAAGTAGGATAAAATTGCTTCCATTGCATTTTTTCTTCCAAGTGGCCAACTTGGTAAGCCAACCTTACTCACTGTTGTCAGTTCATGACTGAAGGTCGTATTGAATTTAAGGAGTCATCCGTGAGTACCTTGCTCTTTTGCTTTTACCAGCCATCAAACTAAGGGAAGGTGAAATACCACCATAGACCATGGAGATTCTGCTGTTCATTTTTTTAACCCAGAGAGAATTATGTGTGTGTGTGCGCAATACCTGACTATGCTCCTGAATTTGTAAGCTGAGACTTCTCCTGGCACCTTTAGCCCTGTTTCTGTATATAATCGCATGCCAAAGCACACTGCACCCTGTGCCATGCACTGCTTACCGTGAGCCACACCCTTTCCCTTCCATTTTTTTGTGATCCTTTTGGATGATGGTTCATTTTAGACCAAATTACCCAACAAATGTTTTAGAATCAACCTTAGCTCTCCCATAAATCATAGCAACTGAAAGATAAGATTAAACTCTTAAATATGTTTCCAGGCAATGTCTATTAACTAGCAAGAAACAATTCAATCTTAGCATGTTATTTCCTTGTAAAATGGCTGAACTAAACCACACCAGCCCTTGTTTCCCACTTTTGTCTTTTATAGTGGAATTATGACACTGCAACTACAAAACATTTATAAACGATGCTAAATATCTGTTTAAATTTCTGGAAGTACAATTTAAAACAAATTTCTTCTGCAGAGATGTGAAAAGCATCTCAAGTAACACTGGAATGAATATATGCCTTAAATTCAACGGAGCCCACTTTTTAGAAGAGGAGGAATGGTCACTTCACTCACACCTCCCTGGCAACTCTGTGCTCTCCTGTGCTTTGTCTTTACTTTGGAATCAGCACAGCAAAGTGCAACTTACAAAATTGTTAACGGTTATCTTTCTTCTCCCAATGGAAGAGCAGCAGCCACAAAACAGACTGCTGGTTTCAGGCTCTTAAACATGGGTTGACACGTGTGGTTTCATTCTCTCTTGAGGATGTGATTGAAGAAGTCACTGAACTTTTTTACAGTTACATTTAATTTGGTCGTCAGAATGTTTGAGTCTTTATTATCCCTTTTGCATTAATTCGCTTTTTTCTAACCAACTTTTAGCTTTACTTTTTAAAAAACTGTACATCAAGTCTTTAAAATCAGCGATCCGTTTAATTCTAAAGTTTTTGACACTTCTTGCCTTAACAATTTTAAAAACCACAAACACACGTAACTGTATTTTAATTCAGTAGTCAAAAAGTTTAGTCCTACTTTGCAATTTATCCATCTGATCTCTGTAATTATATAGTCTGACATTTAAAATATACTACTGAAATCTAATTTTTACATTTAAAAAATTATCTTCAGTAACTATATTTTCTGGAATTATTTCTGAGAATGTTTTTCAGAATGGGAGAATGTATATGTATAGCTATATAATCTTGTGAATTTCAAGTCTGTTCTCTGATACCTATGTATATATACTTGTAAAAACTTTTGTATAATTTTGTGATAATGTAGTTCTCCAAAATATTTATTTTAAAAGTATATGTTAACAGTAAATGAAAAACATTTTAAGTAATTGTTCTTTTTCTTTTTGCTGTTGGCATTCCAGCTGTTTTCACTCTACATGCCCACCTCACTCATCCTCACCCAGAAGGCAAAGACTAGCTATTTGGGAACCATTTACCAAACCAGCACGCAACCTAAGAAGCCAAACTTAATCACTTAAAATTAAAAAGTAGGATGGACTATTTAAACTACCTCAACACTTTTTTAGTGGATCATGAACATTATATAATCCCTGGAAAAAATGAAAGTAGCAATCCAACTTTTGGAATAAGGATGTTCCCCTCACTATATTTCTTTGTATACACACGCTCCCGCACACACACGCAGACACTCACAGCAACATGTAGCCCCAAACTGGATTATCTGTACTGACAATATCACCATGTTGTACATGCTGATACTCAAAACAGCAGTGTACAAACACACCAGGTGTTTTAATAGAATTCAGTTTTTCCTTAAACTGTCTTTCCACAGTCAAAACAAGGCAAACAACAACAAAACACCCAATGTTAAAACCACATAATAAACTTACAAACTTGAAAAATTAGGTACTTCAGATAGGCAATAACTTCATATTATGAAAGCAATATATTCCAAGTTTCAAAGATTTGACAAGTTCTACAGAATCTTTTTCATCAGTAGATGGAAACTTTCAAACTTCACGATCTTCTGCCAGGTAGGACTGTCATTCACTGAATAAAACCAAAAAAAAAATTTTTAATTAACTGCTTCACATCCCTATATACCACATACCTTAATTAAGAAGTTGAGTATCTTCAGACAATGAATATTCATTCTACAGATTATGATGCAAATACCAGATTTTAAAAGGTACATAAAAGATAACATGAATTTATAGGCCACACTAAAATGTTCTGAAACTTTTTTCCCCCCGAATTACTAATGTCTAAGAAAACTGATATGAGATTTGTAAGAAGTATAACTCCTGAAGGCCTTAGTGTATGTGCAGATGAAGTTATAAAAGAAACCTGATCTGGAGATGATTCAGGGAAATAAGCAATTACTGGATAAAACAAAATTGGCTTCTACTCTATATTATTTTTCCAAAGGACCCATGTAAAATTAAACATCAGAGAAAAAGCAGTGATAATTTATTCCACATTTGTGTGCTTATAAATTTAAGAAACTACATATTAGAAAAGTACAGTGGGGCCTTGACTTATGAGTTTAATTCGTTCCGTGACGGAGCTTGTAACTCAAATTACTCGTATGTCAAATCAAAAAGTGAACGAGTGAGACACGTGATGCTGGGCTGATGTTGTGGCGTTCACTGTGACGTTTGCTGCGCCAACTAGCGGTGCGGTATCTGAAGCTGGCTCGTAACCTGAATTTTAGCTCACAACTCAAAGCAAAAAATCGGCCGAGAGACGGCTCGTATCTCGAAAAACTTGTTAGTCGGGATACTCGTAAGTCAAGGCCCCACTGTATTTGAAATGCCATTAGGAAAACTAATTTTCATCTTTACCTGGTTTGAGGCCGAATCCATTTCAAGGCATGTCGTGGCGGCACAGTAATGGTAGGATGATAAAACGTGCAGTCAGGTCTTGTACACTGAGTGTTAAATCTACAGTGCTAAGGAGATAAGAACAGTTTCAACATATGCAAAGCTAATACAGACAAAAACGGCAATTGGAGTGACACTAACAAGCTCACCCTAACAATGGGGCAAGAGATACGGTCTGTAACATTAATTTTTATTACTACTGAAACCTTGAAAAATAACCCCCCCCCACACACAATCCTAGTCACAGAATAACAGCAAGCCAAATTTCAAAAAGAACCTTAGCATACAATCAACTACTTCTAATCAATGTTTAACAATCACCCTGCACGCCCTGCCTAACACCCTAACATTCTTCACTGAGCACCCTCAGCTATGCCCAACTGCAATTGGAGGGAAGTGAAGGCCTTCTGTATGGTCTTCAAGCTGCTATTTCAGAAAGGAGACACTACTCTGAGCAATGAAACAGCTGAGGAC
This sequence comes from Myotis daubentonii, assembly GCF_963259705.1. Classification (NCBI taxonomy): domain Eukaryota; kingdom Metazoa; phylum Chordata; class Mammalia; order Chiroptera; family Vespertilionidae; genus Myotis; species Myotis daubentonii. Next base: position 11,286,050 of record NC_081840.1, read on the forward strand.
ACATCAACCAGTCTTTAGTACACAGACAAAAGCATCAGAACAAGCCTGGATGGCAGTAAGCTGGACTACTGATGTCATCATCTCAGTTCTAGCATTAGGGAAAGAAAAAACCACCGACATGCTTAGGGGCTGTGAAGAACAGAAACAGCAAAGGTGAGCTTTACCCTCCTGAGAGCTTAGAAGACTGACATTCAGTAGTGTCACACCACTTGGCCAGAGAGAAAAACAGGCCGAGTGACACTAAAGAATAACTTGAAGATCTTAAAGACCTTCAACTTAACTCTAACAAAAAGTAAGTTAAAGGAGGTGAGGAAGATACTCAATCTCAATTTGCTAGTGATCTTCCAGGTCTCACAACTGAAAAGTTATCACTAAATTCAGTTTTGGGAAAATGGGTGGGGGTAAAGGGGAGAGATCAACCAAAGAACTTTGTGTGCATGCATATAAACCTAACCAATGCCGAAACCGGTTTGGCTCAGTGGATAGAGCGTTGGCCTGCGGACTGAGGGGTCCCAGGTTCGATTCCGGTCAAGGGCATGTAACTGGGTTGCGGGCACATCCCTAGTGGGAGATGTGCCGGAGGCAGCTGATCGATGTTTCTCTCTCATCGATGTTTCTAACTCTCTATCTCTCTCCCTTCCTCTCTGTAAAAAATCAATAAAATATGTTTAAAATAAATAAATAAATAAACCTAACCAATGGACACAGACACCAGTGGGGTGAGGGCATGAATGGGGGGGTGGGGGGGAATAGGGGGATAAGGACACATATGTAATACCTTAATTAATAAAGGGGAAAAAAGGTTCTTACTTTTGGATGATAGAAGGGACATTCCATTTTCTTACAAGCAGGGAAGTAACGGCAGAGCTGACTACTAGAAGATGGTGTTGCTGTTATAACTGCTGACAAAAATAAGGACAAACATTGATCAAATTTATTTGGCAAAATAATTTTTAATGCATTCTGATGTTTTTATGGGAACCATTTTAAAATTAAAATATAATGGCCGAAACCGGTTTGGCTCGGTGGATGGAGCATTGGCTTGCGGACTGGGGGGTCCCGGGTTTAATTCCGGTCAAGGGCATGTGCCTGCGTTGCGGGCACATCCCCAGTAGGCGATGTGTGGGAGGCAGCTGATCGGTGTTTCTCATCGATGTTTCTGGCTCTCTGTCTCTCTCCCTTCCTCTCTGTTAAGAATCAGTAGAATATGTTCTTTTTTAAAAAATATATATATAATGAATGATGAGACATATATATTCATTAGTGAAGATAAAAACACGTAAGAATACTATAGTATGCATGCACTTCCTCTTTGGAGACTCCTTACTTTAATTGATTCTGCTACAATTTTGAAACTATTCCTTTCACAAAATGTCATTTTTAATTTTTTTTAATTTTATTTTACCCAAAAGTAGTAGTGCACAAAGTCACTAACCTGGTTTTGGAGGCAGTACTGGAATTCTTCTATTCATATGAGTGAAGGGACAATCTGGCTTAGTACATTTTGCATCATATTTACAATTTGGATGAACAAACAAACATTTTTCAGCAAATTTACAATTGGGGAAAGCCCTATAAAACAACAAAAAAAATATATTATCCACATTTAATCTTCTGAATGCATTAGTTTTTTTGTAGAGGGGCTCCTTATACTCATTCCATCACTACTTGTTTTCAGAAACAAAAAGTAACAAGAGAAGGAAACTCCATTTTTAAGTGAGGCCATACATCAAAACAGGACACAACTATCTATTCCAAAGCCCAGGATAATAACAGTTTTTCAACTCCAGCCAAAACACATGAAGGGTAAAAGAGTTTTTGGTGATAATGAGAATCACACCACTTAATTATTAAAGTCTATGTTTATATATTTTATGAAGTAAACACTATAGTGAGCACAATATTTATTCAAGGGATTGTGCTACCAAAAAGAGTACTTGTCCCACGATCTCCCTATTTATACATCCATGTTATTCTCGTATCAAAAGCTCCTGAAATTAAAACATGGAGAGATTCTACCTATAGGACAAAAACAAAATGTAAAAGTCATCTCTCAAAGGTCATTCCATTTAAACAGCCAGCTGGTTAGGAAAAATTATACCCAAGTCCAAAATATTTTCTCATTACCTATTATATAGTTTTCCCTCAACGCCTTAACATTTGTGTATGTATGGATGAACACAATGCATACCAACTGGGATAGTTATTACATACCCACCTCCTTAAATGTACAGAATCTGGAATAAAACCCAGAATTTCGGTATCTCATAGGTCTGAGGCACAAAGAAGCCACCTCCCATCTCCCCATCCCTACACCTACACCTACACCTACACACACACACACACCCCCACCCCCCACCCCCCACTACACACACATATGCTGTTCAGGGCAGGACCGTGGTAAGTGTCAATGAATTTAGTTACAAAACTCAAACTTGGCCTTAAAAAAATAAAAAATAAAAAAAAGCTAAATATGCGATCAGATACAGAAATTAACCTGAAGACCAGAACTGGTTCGCTGCTACTCACTTGCAAGGTGAAATCGGGTGGTGGTAAGCACATTCATCCCCGTTTTTGCAGGCAGGCCAGTACTTGCAGCGCTCCAAAAGTTTTTCTGGCTTCTGTGCCACATTCAGTTCACTCATCTCAGCTACAAAGGGAGAGGAATTAAAAGTATACATTAATTATGATCAATTAAGTACATGGCACTTCTTCTAATAAATTTCCCTCAAAACCCAGTCTTAAAATCGTTATCTTCTATGTCCATAGTCATATGAAATAAATGAGTCAAAGTAATCCGACCAACACTGTAACAGAATCCTGTAAACGATCCAGGAAGTAGACTAGTTTGCATTGTGGAAGTGAACAGTGATGCTGCAACTAGGGCCAAAGTTCTCACAAAAAAACTCCAATTCTCAAAAATATTTCAGAGCTGACCAAATATAAAAGAGGGAAGAATGTCAAGTAGAGAGCCAATAAAATGAAATGCAGACTGAAAACACAAGTTGATAAAAAATGTGAACGAATTCTCATTCAGGCAAGTTCACCAGTGGTCCCAACACAAAAGTATTCCAACTCACTGAGGTATACCCAGTTTTCTAAGCCCAAGTGATAAATTCAGCAATGTCTTCAAAGTGAGGAAAGACTTTTGCCTAAAATGGGTCACAAATGTCATTATCTACAGGGCCCAGCAGATTACCTAACCGAGTGCGCCTGGCTGGATGTGAGATCACCATGGCGGTCAGTCTCCTCGTAGAGCAAACGGGTGGGGAAGAGACCAGTGCACACACCATCAGATGGCACACTCTCTGCCATACCACTCACCAGGTTCTGTCCAATTACAATGTCAATTACTGTGACTTCAGAAAGTGGGACCATGTTGCCAGACTGTCTCCTGATTCGGTAAGCCAAAAACCTTTTCACATGATATTTAAATTTTAAATGCTGGCAACTAATTCAAATTCAAAACAGAATAAACCAAATAAAGTTACACCTGGTAGCTATCATGAGCTACCTACCAACTTCTGGTCCAACACATCCAACCCTCCTTCCCAATAGCACCATGGGTATTACCTATTATTGTTCATATTCATGTTTGTGAAAGCAGATATCACTTGAATTACATCTCTTACAGAGCTGTTCAAATTTGGCTCTGTAACTTACTAGCAGAGAAGGTAGACACTGGGCAAGTGCTAACATCTCTGAATGTCAGGTTCCTCATTTACACAGAGGAAATAATGTCTTCCTTAATTTTATGATTAAATGAAAACAAGAATGCAAAACAGGTAACAATCAAAACTTAGCAATACAGTGACCCGACTCCCGTCTTCATTATAGGATAACAAGGCACACACAGCCAGTCCTAAACCCGTTAGGAAGACCATCAGCGCTATTATGACTATGCCTGACATATAATTTTCCAGGATACTTAATAAAGTAAGTCATTATTTATCTCCAGGATAAAAAGTATCCCTAGTCTTAAGTAAAATCTGGTAGGGCCAGAGGATTTTCTCCAAATTTAAATGGTTTTTGTGTCAGCCTTGCAGAGATTTGTCTGTCTGACCTTCCTCCTAAAGAACATTCTTTAGATCAGCGGTTCTCAACATGTGGGTCGTGACCCCATTGGTGGTCGAACAACCCTTTCACAGGGGTCGCCTAAGACCATCCTGCATATCAGATATTTAGATTACGATTCATAACAGTAGCAACATTAGTTATGAAGTAGCAACAAAAATAATTTTATGGTTGGGTCACAACATGAGGAACTGTATTTAAAGGGCCAGAAGGTTGACAACCACTGTTTTAGACTATGGTATCTGCGTGGCAACCCAGGCCAAATGAGAAGTTAACAGAATACTCATCGCAGGCTGCTGCAAAGTGGAATAAGTGGCAACTCACAAGCATGTTAAAGAGGTTAAATACTGCACAAGGACACTGTATCTTCCTGATAGAAATGTTAAACCATATATACGAAGGTCATGACTCTGGTTTTCCCTAACATTTACTTCATAAGCTATTAAAACTTTTCCTGTTTACATTTTAAGAGGCAAACTCACTTTTTGCTACAAACTATAAAATCTGGACTGCTATATAATGGCCAGTGGGGGTGACTTCAAACGGCTGCTGCTGTCGATAGCATCCTGGAAACACTGGACAAAAAGCCACCAAAAGCAATTACAAAGTTTCAAACTCCCTGCTCAGAGGGGGAGAGCAAGAGAGACCCCAGCCTCTTTGTGACTGCTATTCAGACGTCTCTCAGCGTAATATACCGAGAGTCCCAGATCAAAGTGATGGTGATGAAGGAGGCTCACCACGCATCACAGCTGTCTCCATAATAGCCACTGGTATATATGCTGCCGATGACATATATTCCAATAAAGCTTAACAGACATCTACATTTAAATGAAACTAGACCCTAACATATAAAAATTTAAGCTGCCAAATTGAAAACCAAAGTAGCGCCGAAACCGGTTTGGCTCAGTGGATAGAGCGTCGGCCTGCGGACTGAAGGGTCCCAGGTTCGATTCCGGTCAAGGGCATGTACCTGGGTTGCGGGCACATCCCCAGTGGGAGATGTGCAGGAGGCAGCTAATCGATGTTTCTCTCTCATCGATGTTTCTAACTTTCTATCTCTCTCCCTTCCTCTCTGTGAAAAATCAATAAAATATATTTAAAAAAAAAAAAAAAAAAAAAAGAAAACCAAAGTAGCAAAAGCACCAGAATTTTCTCTTATTTTAGACAAAATATGTAAGATCAAGAAATGTGCAGTGCCCAACTTGCAGTTCTTACCATCTTTGTTTCCATTTTAAAACCTTTCCTTCTTTCAATAGGGTTGTTTTCAACTTCTGCCACCAATCAAAACCATAACACTATATTATTGCCTCATTCAGTTCAAGATAACAGTGATATCTCTTCACTTACTCATATCTCCCCCTAAGGACTATTATATTTTTTAGCTACTAAAAAACCATTTAATATATTTTCATATATCTGCAAAGAAATTTTACTCTGGAAAAATTTCAAAACCCATTTTTTTCTTTGATATTGTTCATTAAGATTCAGTAATTGGCCGGCTGGTGTGGTTCAATGGTTAAATGTCAACCCATGCACCAAGAGGTCGGTGGTTCAATTCCAAGTCAGAGTACATGGCTGGGTTGCGGGGTCAATCCCCAGTGGGAACTGTGCAGGGGGCAACCTGTTAATGTTTCTCTCTCATCGATGTTTGTCTATCTTTCTCTCCCTTCCTCTCTCTCTAAAATCATTAAAAACCTATTTTTTAAAAATGTAGTAATTGCCTCCCCTGTCAAAGTAGGTGTTTCTAGGAATGTGAGGTCTGAAGAGCATGGTTATTCTCTATCCTGAGTGAAAATGATCAGTAGCTGTACCTGCCACTGGTATCCAGTGAAAAGCCCTAAGAAAGACTCATCTGCCTAAAAGCATGTCACTATCTGAAATGAGTTGATCTGACTTCTAAATACTATGCTTAAATATTAATTTAAACATAAGATCTTTTCTAAACGTCCAAGAACTATTTTGACTGCTAGGTGAGAAACTTCACTCAAGAGAATTTCACCGAAGGAGAAATAGCATCAAAATTCAAATTCATTTTTCTAGCAAGTAAATTATAAAAGAGACTAATGCTGGTAAAAGAGGAAAGTAGCCAGTACAGTTTCTTTTTCAGAAAAAGGCAAACAGAAATTAAGAATGATGGTCATTCTCTGACATGAATAAAAGGCATTTTTTGGCTTCCATGGCTCAATACCATGTTAGCACCTAAATAACAGCCAACATTCACAGGACAGACAGTCTCAAATTTAACTGGTTGTTCTGTCTGAAAAAAATAAAGGCCACTACTGAGGAATAAATGAAAGCAAGGCCTCCAACCAGTATTCATTCAATACAGAGAAACATGTCAAAGATTTCCTTCTCAATACCAGCACCCTAAGAGGGAAAGGCTGAGCTCTCAACACACCGTGTGCAAAGCTACCATTGGGGTCATCAAGCTGCCTGCTCATCAACTGCAACTGCTGTGGGTGGAGGAGACCTCTGAGTCCCTGGTTTGAGGCTGCAGTTTGGTTTACAGGTTTCATTCCTTCAAAGCACATGTCCTCCTCTTGATCTGACATGTATCCTGGGGGGCTGGGAACACCATCCAGCGTCACTATAAACTTGGGACTTGCAGGTTTATCTGGTTGTACAAGATCTCTGCCAGATAGATAGAAAATACCATAGAATTAGGGAAACGAACACATAAAGCTGAGCCTCCTAACGTGCTCTTTAGCAGAACTATCACTCCCTTACTTGCTGTGGTTTCTTCAGTTAAAAAAAAAAAAGACTTTAAAGAACTTGCAGGTACAGCCTCCGTGGGATTCCTGCTACCACACACTGGCTGCGGCCCATCACTGTGGCAGCATTACCAGCGCCCCCGGGGCTAAAGCCAATTTCTCCTCAACCCTAACCCCCTCTGTCCATCTGATCCTCATAGGGTCACATGGAAATATACTGAGAAGTCAGCATCCATGCACACAGCACAATAGCCAGCCATCTACATTTACACTAATTTTATTATCTGTATGTTTGTTAGAACTTTTCATTTTCTAAGGGAAGGATCCATCCCAACCCAACTGGCTAACTCTGGAGGGATTTCCTGATTTTGATCACCTGGCCTTTAAAATCTCATTTCCTGGATGCACATAAAGAAAAGAATCTTATTAACATTAAATCATACGCTGACTTATTTTGCAGGATAATGGATTTCCAAACAAGAAAGATGAACTGGAATATTTGAAACCTGATTTTGGCTTACTATATACATGGCCTAACTATTGAGTCAAAGCACTCTACACTGAGCGCCAGGATGGGGTGGAGGGAAGTGTAAACTGACGGTTATCCTGCACTGCCCATCTAATGAACACAAATTAGCTACACAAAAAAGAGAAACCATCTACCGTGTCTGCATAAGGTGTCCTGAAAGTACCCGAAGGGTATCTGCGGTCTTCATCCCCGACTCTTGGTTTGATGCCACTACTATTTCCTCAGACAGCTTTGGCTTCTTCAGAATAAATGATCTTGTGTCTGCATAGACCAGGGATTCCATGTCATAGTAATCTGAGCCAAAAAAATTGGCCACAAATGTTTACTTTTGAATATACCTTCATTCCCAACATCACACACGTGAGAAGACTGTCAAGTTTTTAATATATATTTGTAATTATTTTCAAAGGAAAATCACAATGGTTCTACTCAGAACAGGGCTGCAATTCTGTGTCAAACATCTTTCCAAAGAAGCATTCTTTCCCTCTTCCAGCATATAACCAAGGGATTCTAGAACACTCCTTGCCTACAGTATGGAAAGGTTCTTACATGAGGCATCTAATGGGATACTAACAATATGAACTTACTTTTAAATACAATACTTCCTAAAAATATGGAGAATAAAGAGCCCTAATGTTCCCTAGAACTATGATACAAAGATTGTGTAAAAAGCGTTCTAAAACCTGTTTTGTTCATTTTGCACAGTATCAGTGAAATGAACACATCCTAATGATAAGAATTCAGCTGTCATAATTTCCGCCCGATTTTGAAGACCACTATAAGAGAGAATTTTAAGATGAATAGACATTTTAAAAAATACAGCAAGGAACACAATGACCTTCAATGCAAGTAAGTAGAGCTCACATCATCGGCAACATCATCTTAGGCCCAACACTTTATAAAATACACCAAGCCCTAGTGGAGATGGCTGACCTATCAATATGCAGTCAACTGACTCGAGTTAATGAGCTCCACAGTTAACAGGCAAATAACAGAGACCAAAATTCCGACTATTCGTTAATGTTCATTTCCTGAAAAAAGTGAACTGCTGAGAATACTGGGCTAGGTACACACAAATATTTCAGAACCGTATGCCCCAAAAAGTGACCTAAAAGGGGTGTAAGCAGGTTGGAAGAGTCCAGAACCTCCTCCAACTGGGAAAAGAAAGGCTTACAGAGGAGGAACAAGTACAACAGGTACTAAAGGTATGAGCAGGAATACACTAGGAGGGAAAGTGCTGGAGAAGAGAGGACACCGCATGGAGAAAGGCAGGGCTTTCCTCATTAGGAGCACAGGGATTTGAGGCAGTGAGAAATGTGGAATGCTGGAGGGCTGTGTGTGGTGGGCTAAGCAGATGAGTGGCAAGGAAGAGGCTGAGGCATAAAGGAGTTTAAATTCTGGTCCAGAAGTAGTAAGTAACCCAGAGAGGTTTCTAAGTAGGGAGGTCACATGTTTAAACTGGTTTTCAGGAAAAAAGGAACAGTGGTCAGATGGATTAGAGTCCTAGATCTCAGTTATGAGGCTATTGCCCAGGAGTGATGTTGAGGCTCCAAGTTAAAAGTCTCATCCCCTTTTCCTAGTCTAACACCCTCCCATGAGCACCAGCAGCTCACAGCAGGTGCATTTTCACCTACTATGCCAAGTAGGAGGCATGCCTGTCGTCCCTGCCAGTGCAGCAGAGACTGGTAAAGACAGATGTATGAATGCAAGCAGGAGGAAGAGGAACTTGATGCAGGAAATAGAGGACAGGAGAAAGAGCCAGTTTAAAAGAGGGAAAAGACAGGTGGCCAACACATGGAAACAACTAGAGGGTTCTTCGAAAGATGACTGGATAAAGAAGATGAGATACATATATACACTGGAATACTACTCCTCAGACATAGAAAAGATAAAATACTGCCGCTTGCAAGATGAGTATCATGCTAAGTGAAGTCAAATGGAAAAAGTCAACCACCATAAGATTTCATGCATATGTGGGATATAAAACTGAAACCAACCAACCAACCAACAAGACATAAAAACTCTAGACACAGACAAAAGCATACTGGTTACCAGAAGGAAAGGAGAGTGGGAAGAGGTAGAAAAGGATAAGTGGGGATAAATGGTGATGGAAGGAGAGACCTGACTTGGGGTGATGGGCACACAATTCAATATACGGATGATGTATTACACAATTGAACACTTGAAACCTCAAAGGGTGGGGCAAAAGGAAGTTTACAGGTGTTCGTATGGAAAATTATACAATTTATAAATAATGCCCTAGCTGTTTTGGTTCAGTGAATAGAGCACTGGCCTGTGGACTGAAGGGTCCTAGGTTCGATTCCAGTCAGGGGCACATACCCAGGGTTTCGGGCTCAATCCGCAGTAAGCGGGTGTGCAGGAGGCAGCCAATCAATGATTCTCTCTCATCATTGATGTTTGCTCTCTCTCCCTCTTCCTCTCTGAAATCAATAAAAATACATTTTAAAAAATAATAATAGTACAAGAATAAACTGTTTCGCATACTCACAACAGTAAACCTATTTTTGCCCTTTCCTGTATAATTTTATTAACCAGTTGCCCCAATAAATTTTAATAAAAAATAAAAGAGGGCAAAGATAAATATCAGTTTTAGGTTTATTTAGTTTGAAGTGTTGTGGGGCTCTCACATGTTCAGGAAGAAGTTGAAAATTCAGATCAGACCACTGGGGGTGGGGAGACAAATAAGAGAAGCAGAGTCAAAAGTGAAGGTGAAATAAGAATGTTTAATAAAGTGTACACACGGAGTGCTGCTGTCTTCTCACTGATCTGCACGTCAGAGACTACAAGTGACCCGAGACCACAGGTGATCTGAGGTCTCATGCCAGCAAAGGCAGAGTCCAGAAGTTAGTCCGAGGGTGGCAGCATTCCTTCTCACCACCCTGCACTTTTCTGAGGCAAAGAGGCTCTACTACTTTGCATCTTGGGAGAATATAGGAGATGAAAATAACACTGAGGGCAGGACACAGGGTAAAGTTAACATTTTAAAGGGCAGCAGACGAGGAAAAGAGTTGATAAAGGAGAATGAAAAGGAATTAGTAGGAGGACAGGAAAGTCCTGGGAGCCAATGGATCAGAGATGGAAGAAAACAGAATTCAAGTGTCGTAAGCTACAGTTTAGGAAGTGGACATTGAAAAAGGAGCGCTGCACCCACACAGCCACTGGTCGCCTCTGCAGGACTAATGTGAGCAGCCTAGACCGAGGCGAGCCAGACAGATGGAATAGTGACATCTGGGTGAAGAACACAGGCGTCTGACCCAGGCATTCTGTTTCCTCCTGAAACGCCACTAAAATATCAATAAAGGGTTAATTTTTTAAAAACCCACCAAGAAAACGATTGTGAAAGGAGATACAACCACACCTCGGAAGTGAGAAACCAATTCAGTAGATCTTCAAAAGCTGAGTCTGAAGCCAATAATGAAGCCAACCAGCATGGATCCCAAGACTCTCTCCAGCGGTTGAGAAATAGGGGACCTTGGGATTCTAGGGGTGGGCAGAACAGACGTGGCTCCAGTGTCCATTTCAAGCACAGTTAGTTCTTCCTAAATTCTCGTTTCTATTCCCCTACCTCTCTACTGAAGACATCTGGAATAACTGGAGATCCACTTTCTCACTAGTCACCATGGGAGACACCTATGGATGAAGCTCCCTGGTTTCCGACAGAAAGGTGCTACAACATGAACTAAATGCATACTATTAAAACTGTTAAAAGCAGGTTTCCTCTGACCAGTTTCTCCCTTGGAGAAAGTATCGCTTTATAGATTTTTGAGCTAAAAGCAGAGGAGTCTCTGCACCAAGGGATGCCAGCCAGGTTGAAAGAAGCACCATTCAGAAACCATGGAGGGGCTTGTTAAGGTAAACATTCTGTAGTAATTTATGCTGAGGTGCCTTCCCCAGTTCCCTTTCCCACTTGGCTCCCAGCCAGTCCATTGCTTGAAAGGTCTTTCTTTAGAGAAGCTGACCAGCCTACAGGAAAGGCCTAAAAACCGACATCAGGGTGCCCCAAGATAGCAAGACACATCACACTCCACTGCAGATCTGTGTTCCTATGCGAGGTCCAAAGCCCACACCCCAGCTAATTAACCAAGAGCACCAACAGCTTCCTAAGTGCCCACTCTTAAATCTAAGCCTACCAAGGGCCTGCAGACATCTGAAGAAAACCTCTTTCACAAAAGACAGTGATCAAAACGAACAACTGGATAAAAGACAAAAAAAAAAGTCCTCAGAGAAATAAGAGAAAGTACTGCATACATGAAACAAAACCAGTATGGAAAAAAAAAGAGGGAGGGGGGGGAGGTGGAGAAAGATGCACAAATAAAATGGCTCTCAGAAATAAAATAAAAAAATTGTAGAGCCCTTGCTGATGTGGCATTGGTTGGAGCGTTGTCCCATGTACCAGAAGGTCATGGGTTTGATTCCTGGTCAGGGCACATACCTAGGTTTAGGGTTCAATCCCTGGTCCTGGTGTGTATGGGAAGCAACCGATTGATGTCTCTTTCTCATCAATGTTTCTCCCCCCACCACCCAACCCTTACTTCCTTCTCTAAAATCAATTTAAAAAATTATAGGAGGTAAGCGAAGGATGTAGTCATTCATAAGCCTACTAGAACTACTTGATGATTCAAACTGTATGGGCACAATGGATAAATATTAAAAACTAAAGGAAACAAAACGAATGTGTGAGGGTTGATTAAGCGGATACTACATACAGAGACTTCAGCTGCCAAACATTTGAAGGAAAATGCCCTTGTAGAAAGCAGGATGGAATGTTGGGAGATAAGTGGAAAATCAAGACTGGAGAATTTCTAACCCCTTTTATAGGTAGAAGGGAGAAGCCATAAGAGAGGCAGAAACTGAAGCGACATGAGTGCGGTGATAACAAACTGCTCATCAGCAGGTTAGGAGCTGGCATGTGGGTGGGATGTAACCCTCAGAGAAGACAAGCACAAAAGGCCATGGCAAGGTCAGGTAATACAGGTGGTGACTGTGGAGTCCCGATCACGGGGAAGAAAATTTGGTTAGGGGCAGAGAAGCAGAGAGTCAAGGCACCAGAGCTTCCAGTGAAGAGCAGGTTTGGGGGAGACAGAAGGAAGTGGAGAAAATAAGACTTCTGATTTTAAGTTTGCAGGTGTCAATGGCTCCCATCATTTTTTCAGCAGACATGAGGGATTCCACATGCATCTGGCAAGGGAACTGGCAACAGAGATAAATAAGGCACTAGCCCCAGTCCTGAAGTAGCCATGGCGTGTGTTGGGGTGGGAGAGACTCAAGGTAAGTTCCAGTGGGTCTAACAACCACAAGTCCTTGGTGTGTCCCTGGCAATGAGAGTCTAAAGACTGGTTCAACAGGCAGGGGAACTACAGCAGCTCAGGGCCTGGCAAAAGTTGGGCAGAGAGGAGAGTAGGGCAGGGACTCTAGTCATCGCTAGAGCAGGGAAGTGAGCAGCCAACAAATTCCAGGGTCCTACGTAAAATGGCAGCAATGGAAGAAAGATTTTGAATGAGGTGAAAAATACAAACACATGTAACATAAAGAAAATGCAGATCTTGTCACCTGCCCCTAAAATATTTTCACAGACCTAAATATAGCACCTTAGGGCAGGATCTAAGAAACACAAGGCACATTAAATGAAGTGTAATGAAAATAGCAACTAAAAAATGCCCGATTACACTGAAAACTTAACATGATTACCAACCTGGACTGATCTGCAGAGTTTCTGCCATGACTGGATCAATTTGCAGCCGGGACAGTAACGGCCTCTGCTGAGTTCCTAGAATATATATTTTAAAACTTAACTAAGCTTAAAACACAATACCAGCATGTTTATGTCCCAGAAATTAAGCCCCAAATAATCTTTCTGGGTTCTTAAAGTCTTAAAAATAAAAGTTTAAATAATACAATTTACTAATATTTCTAGACCAAAGGTCTGTAAGACAAAAACCTGTACTCAGGATTAAACCAAAAACAGCAATGTACAACATTCCTGGCTCTTCCTCTGGAGGCTGGTTTTCCTGGACTGGAGATAAAGGTGAAAAGGTAGAAAAGCCAAAGGGAGGTGCTGCAAGGACCTACAGCTTGCACCATGGGAGACAGGCGACTGCCAACTGCAAGGTCAACATAAGAGGCATCTCTCTCTATCACCTGGCTCTCTCCATTATGACTCACTCCACCCACCCCTGGAATTACAAAACAAAACACTCCAGAGTTATCTGGTTAGAGAGTGCCCAAAAGACTGACTACAGGCTTGGATGGATATAAAGAGAACACTGAACAAGTAAAATTCTCAGCTCTACTGTCCAGGTCCTACCAAAGCATGAAAATAACCACTTGATTTCCCAGAAGATGCTCGGCTAGAAACAGGCTCATAGTTACACTGCAAAACACACACAGCACTGACACAGCACTAACTGTCTCTATCTTCAATCGGTGGGTAAGCACTCTGAGGGATGCGAGGCTGTCACACTTCTTTCTCCAAGCCTCCCTGTCCAATGCACAGCCTATATTAGGTCCTCACTTGCTTGCAGACTTGTGACAAAAGCATCACACAGTACAGCGTACAAAGGGATGTGATTGATAGGGTTCCACACACTGAAATATTAGGTGCCTGCATGCTAACTTTTAGTGTATCTACTACTGGCCACTTCACAAGGATAGCCTTTACTCACTCAGCGAAAACATGGAACTTGCAACTACCATTTTCATTAAAAGGGTTTTTAAACTGGAAAAGCTATGCTCAATTCAAAATTGCATCAGCTATTTTCTAATATAAGTTACATTATCCTGTAGTGGTGTGCCAAAATAAAAGTTAATTCCTTCCAAAATTATCATGGTAAAAATACAGTAAATCCCAACCAAGGAGCTGACCTGAAAATGAAAGACAGATGTCATTTGGTCAAGCCAGCATTCCTAAAGGACAGCCTGAGAAACTGACACGGATTAGGTTACAGGAAAAAAAATGCTCTTCCAATTAAAATACAACAGGTCTTACATTTTTAAAAAAATTCCCAGGACAGATACTAAAAAAGGGACCGTTTTCTCCTATGTCAACTTTTGCTTCATCTCTCTATGCTCACCTATCTTTTCAGCACATCATTTCAGAGAGATCCACTAGAGAGGACGGAATTCTGGTTAAGTTCTAAACTTCTACGTTAAATCATGCAGGGTCCAATTTTGTCATTAAAAATCCACGAAAACTTTCAAGCTCTTTGTGACATGCTGCCTCTGTATGAGAACTAGTCAGGTTACAGGAAAATATATAGCGCCATGGGTACCTAGAAGCTATCTTATTAAGAATTTACCTTTCTCAATGTTGCTAAGGAAGCCAATTATTTTTACATCAGTAGTCCTTGACTGTGACTCAAAATCTACTTCCTCTTGAAGACCTTTGAACTCTCTGTCGCATTCAGCTGTTGATGTTGAATATTCATTCATTTTAACCTCCAAAGACGAAATTTTTGCTTCATTCTGTGACACTCTAACTTTTAGATCAAAAAGATTTGCTTCCGCTGTCAACATTGCTGTTTTCATTTCTTTAATTTCATTGATATCAGTTGATATTTTCCTTAAAAGATGGGAAATATTGTCTAGCTCATTCAGTGAACAAGAGGAACTTGTTACAGAACCTAAGTCAATTGGCTCAGGTGAGACGAAAATCGGTAAAGATGAAGAAAACCTTGAAGACATATTCATAAAATTCTCTCTCCCTCCTATTTTTAAAATATTTTCCTTTGAAGCCCATTAAATTGTTTCATCAAAAGTAAAAGTAGTAATTAAAGGCTTTTACTTTAAGAAGCATTAAGAATGAATAACATTTTTAAACCTGTAACTAAAAAGACAGGATTCTATATTCCTGTAGTCAAAACTCAAAAGTCCTACTTATAGCTCCTCTCCAAACAATAAGCCCTATTATTACATACAAGAGAATTCTGGCTTCTGATTGGCTAAAAACAGACATATGACACACAAAGAATTTTTCTATTAACCTCATGACAAGGAGCACTGAAGGTCTGGGATGTAAATTAAAAAAATATAACAACATTAAGTACTTTATTCTGGGATATAATGTGAATTAAGTATAATTTTGTCCTGACATCTATTAAATAATAGTTTTTAAGCTTCAGATTATTTAGTGTTTAATCTAGTATCTTCAGTTTCTTCCCTTAAAAATGGTAAAGGACTGTATCTAGCATTTCCTTTGTAGGCAGAGGGCAGGGAGGGTTATTGGACTCATGATCACACACAAATCTCTCTAAAAATATGTGGTGATAATGGAATTCAATGCACTGATATGAAATGGTAGAAATTTAAAGATGGGGGGAAATAGAGACTTTGCCTTGGTTTGATGCTAAAACATTATTAGATATGTGGTTTTCTTCCATTCTGTGGGTTGTCTTTTCATTTTCTTGAAACACAAAAATTTTAAACTTTGATCAAATCCAATTGATCTAGTTTCTTTGACTTTTGGTGCCATATCTAAGAAACCATTGTCTGACTAAACCAAGCTTACTTATAAATTTACACCTGTTTTTTCTCCCAAGAGTTCTATAATTTTAGCTCTTACATTTAGGTCTTTGATCCATTTTAAGTTAAAAATTTATATATGTAGTAGTGAAGGACCCTACTTCATTCTTTTGCATGTGGATATCCAGCTGTCCAACACCACCTGTTGAAAAAGATTATTCTTTCCCCCACTGAATTGTCTTGATATACTTGTTGAAAACCAATTGATCATAAATATATTGGTCCATTTCTGGATTCTCAATTTGATTCCATTGGTCTTCATTATACCTTATGAGAGTACCAGTTTTAATTACTGTAAGTCTGTAGCAAGTTTTGAAATTGGGAAATATAAGTCCTTCGACTTTATTATTTTTCAATAGTTTTGGCTATTTAGGTTCTTTTCATCTCCATATCAATATTAGGAACATTTTGCCAATTTCTGCAAAAAACAAGCAGGAATTTTAAAACACTGAGTTATATTTATAGGTCAATTTGGGAGTATCACCAATTTAAAATATGAAGATACAAGATGGTGAACACGATTACCCAGTGCCTCTCCAAAAGAATAATTCTTTTTTTGTTTTTAACATATTTTTATTGATCTCAGAGAGAAAGGGAGGAGAGAGAGAGAGAGAAACATCAATGATGAATGAGTCATTGACTGGCTGCCTCCTGCATGACACCTACTGGGGATGGAGCCCACAACCCAGGCACGTGCCCTGACAGGGACTCAAACCGACCTCCTGGTTCATAGGTCAACATTCAAGCACTGAGCCACACAGGCTGGGCAAAAGAGTAATTCTTATAAATAATTGTAGCCTTTGGTTTCTCAGCTAGATATTGTTCACAATCCTATATAATAAAAGGGTAATATGCAAATTGACCCTAGAACTACCAGGAATGACCAGTTGCTATGATGCGCACTGACCACCAGGGGGGAGATGCTCAGAGCAGAAACTGCCCCCCAGTGGTCAGTGTACTTCTATAGGGGGAGTGCCGCTCAGCCAGAAGCTGGCTCGTGGCTGGCCAGTGCAGCGACAGTGGAGGGAGCCTCTCCCGCCTCCACAGCAGCGCTAAGGATGTCCGACTGTGGCTTAGGCCTGCTCCCCGCGGGCCTAAGCTGGCAGGTGGACCTCCCCTGAGAGGGCGCAGGCCAAGCTGAGAGACCCTCCCCGCCCCCCCCGCCCCCTGAGTGCACGAATTTTCGTGCACCGGGCCTCTAGTAACACAATAACAGAATAAAGTAAAAATGCTTAAGTTTATATAATAACCTTTATTCGTTTCTCTATTATATCTGTAAATTAACCTAACTCTTCAAAATCTTTGGATAGAAAATAATTTTCAAAATTTACAAGGCTTTGGATTCACAGAGAATTTTTTAAGAGCACTAGCTTATGGATGACACCTATAGCACACATTAGGAAGAGCTGTGTGCCACCTGCAAACCAGGTGGTTCACTGGAGGGTAGCAAACACACTTCAATGAGAAAAGCAGAGATGAGTCACAGGGAAACAAGGTAGCTAAAAAGAAAAGCCCATTTGAAGCTTCTTGTTGTCACCCATTGTGCCTAGACCACCTTTAGAATGCAAAGTAAGCAAAGATCCTTCTAGAGATTCCAATGTAAATATCTATCACAGAGGAAGTTTACATATTTTAAGGAAACTGGAACCTTGAAAGGTTAATGTCAGCTAGTAAGTGGCAGAGCCTGGATTAACACCTAAACAATCAGGCTCCCTGAATCCATATATCAGTCACAGTCACTATCTTATACTTCATGATACATTAAGTGGAATAAACGTTAGAGAAATTCACATGGTATAACTCCTATTTTATATATACATATATGTGCATGCATACAAATATACATGTAATTCTACTTGATACAGAAAGTGAACATATATATACATTTTTAAAAAGCCAGGAAGACTACAGATAGCACATCAAACTAGTTTGGGTGCAGTGCTTACCTCTGAGGAAAACTGTGGACAGAACACAGGGGGATTTCCCTAATTTTCTCTTAACATAAACCTCCTCTATACTAAAACTAAGTGCTTCTAGTCCAACATGATAGATCAAGTATATACGATTATAGGCTCTCCTCTGGAGAGTTCTTGAAAAGGAAGGAAGAAACTTAAAGGGCACAAGTCTTCAACATACAGCAATGGATTCCAAACTGGGTTTCTAAGATTATCCAATAAAATGTAGGAAGAAAATATCAGAAATTCTATCACAGTAGAAATATTTATCATCTCTATCCTTCTCAGAGTTCTATTTTTTACATGTTCTAACATACACACTAATAATAGCGGGTGTAAATGTAAATAAAATACGTATATTGAGTGTAAGCACCAAGAAATTATTTTAGTATATAAAAAATTGTATGGTAAAAAATACAGAGATCACTGATTTAAAGATGGGCTTAGAGAGGGGATCATAGCAGATGAGATTTCAACCACCCCTAGAAAATGGAAAATATACACACAAATACTGGCTATGGGGCAGAGCAGAAAAGCCAAATGAGACCCTGGGAAAACTTCAAGTCAGAGACAATGCAGGAGGGACATAAATATTTCCTGAGCTCTTATTCATGCCATGCACTGTTCTGGGTACTCAGTAAAAGACATGAACAACCAACACAGATCCCTAATAAAAGAGCTTATAGTCTGGTTGGGAAGGGAGAACATATTTATCAAGCCCAGCTAGTGTGACTCAGTGGTTGAGAGTTGACCTATGAACCAGGAGGTCATGGTTGGATTGATTTGCCCACTCAGGGCACATGCCTGGGTGTCAGGCTCAATACCCAGTAGGGGGCGTGCAGAAAGCAGCCAATCAATGATTCTCTCATCATTGATGTCTCTCTCTCTCTCTCTCCTCTCTCTTCCTCTCTCTGAAATAAATAAAAACATATTTAAATACATATATATAACATAGTTTAGCCCTGGCCAGGTAGCTCAGTTGGTTAGAGCATCACCCCGATGCACCAAGGTTGAGGGTTCAATCTCCAGTCAGGCACATACAAGAAGCAACCAATGAATGCATATGTAATTGGAACAACAAAGTTGATGTATGTCTCTACCTCTACCAACTCTCTATAAAATCAATAACTAAAAATAAATATATATATATAACGTAGTTTATGTTGATGATACATATTTAAAATCCTAAGTCTGGGTAAAAACATCTAAATTATGAAAATATAAAATATATAAGTGGCAATAAGTACTATGGAGAAAAACAGAGCATAGAAAGGTGAGTTAGGGAATGTGGGGCTGGGGAAGGCCTCACAGAGATGATTTTTGAACGAACTATGTGGACATCTGAAAGAACATATTTCAAGGAGAGGAAACACTATCTCAGACATGCTCCTTTGAACACTTTAGATTTCTAAGCACTCAGAAAATTTATCTCCCATACTTTTTAAGTTTCTTCACGATGTAGTGACAAAACAGAATATACTGAGAAGACAAAGTGGGACCCAGAAAATGCAGAGCAAACGAGGAAAATATATCCAGGTATGATATCCTTGAGGCAGACCTAGAGAGCAACCAGTCAGATGAGCAAAAGAGAACAGTTGCTTTAGTAGGAAGGTACCTAAGAAAAAAGGAAAACCCAAAGTTTAATGGTTTAAAATGATAGATCTTTAGGCTATAATACAGGCAGGCAATGCAAAAAAAAGGGGGGGGGGGAGAACGAAGGAAAACAAAAAAAAATTACCAAAAGGGGGAAAAATAAACGACTCTAGGGAACCCCTAAACAAAGAACTGTAGAATAAAATTTTAATTTGGCACTGTAATAAGTAATATTTATATAGTCTCACTAATATAAATGCTTATTGGTTCTCAATTTTTAGAGCAATCTAAAAAGAATGGTAGTGTTACTTAGGAAACAGAAAAAAATGTAAATGCAATTGTGAGATGAGAAAGTTTAAAAGATGGGAGAAAAAGTATATGAGAATTAAAGAACGCTCGCCGAAACCGGTTTGGCTCAGTGGATAGAGCGTCGGCCTGCAGACTGAAAGGTCCTAGGTTCGATTCCGGTCAAGGGCATGTACCTGGGTTGCTGGCACATCCCCAGTGGGAGATATGCAGGGGGCAGCTGATGGATGTTTCTCTCTCATCGATGTTTCTAACTATCTCTCTCCCTTCCTCTCTGTAAAAAATCAATAAAAAAAATATATTAAAGAACGCTGAAACCGGTTTGGCTCAGTGGATAGAGCATCGGCCTTTGGACTGAAAGGTCCCGGGTTCGATTCCGGTCGGGGGCATGTACCTGGGTTGCGGGCACATCCCCAGTGGGAGATGTGCAGGAGGCAGCTGATCAATGTTTCTCTCATCATCGATGTTTCTGGCTATCTCTCTCTCTCCCTCTCTGTAAAAAATCAATAAAAATACATTAAAAAAAAAAAAAAGAATTAAAGAACATAAATATCCTTATTTCTTAGGAGTCAAAATGTACTGGAATTGGGGAGTCAAAACATAGTGAAATATAGTTAATCAGACAAAATATAGATATTTAGCTATACTTCCTAACATTACAAAAGTAACCAGTAAATAACTAAAAATAGTGATTTTACTGTATGGGCTTAGAGAGAGGGAAAAGTGAGTTAGAACCTGATATTCAAAGAAATCAAAAGATACCATCTTATAGTTGGTGAATTAAGGAACTGGTATAAGCAAATTATTATAAACATGGAGAAAATTAAAGTCATAAAACAGTCATTCAAAAGCAGTGGCCTCTAGGGAGGATCAGCATGGAGAATGAAAAAGAAGTGTTGCCCTTTTTTGCTTTTGTTAATCCTCATCCAAGGATATTTTTTACATTTTATATATATATATATATATATATATATATATATATATATATATATATATATATATATTATATTATATATATATATTTTTTACATTTTTTAGAGAGAGTGGGAAGGAGGGAGGGATGGGGAAAGAGAAAGGGGGTGGAGGGAGAGAGAGAGAAACAGAGATTGAGAGACACATCAACTGATTGCCTCTCACACGTACCCCAACTGGGACCAGGGAACAAACCTGCAGCCCAGGTACATGCCCCTGACTGGGAATCGAACTTGAGATCCTTTGATCTGTGGGCCAACACTCCACCCCTGAGCAACACCAGCCAAGGCAGGAATGTTGTTTTTTTATTTTAAATTTCTCTATACTATTTGATTATTTTCTAATTTATCAGCAGGTATTACAATGATTTGTTTTGTTTTACCGAATTTTCTGTGATGAACATTTATTTGATAATGTGAAATATTTTATTTTAAATATTTTTATACAACATATACCAAATAGGAAAAATAAAAGGAAACCCACGCCTAGACACATCGTAGTGAAACTGTAGAACATCAAAGACAAAGATCTTGAAAGCAGCCAGAGAAAGGACAGATCACCTACAAAGGAACAACAGACAATTAGAATAACAGATGTCCACTCAACAACAATGGAAGCCAGAAGACAGTGGAATAAGATATACAAGGTGCTAAGAGCAAATGACTATTGTTAACCTAGATATGGGTATCCAGCAAAACTACTGCCTAAGAACAAAGAGGAAAAAAATGTTTATAGGTAAACAGGCTCTTGGGAAATTAACCACCAATAGACCTGTTCTAAAGAAACTTCCAAAGAATATACTTCAAAAAATTAGAAAATGATCCCCAAATAACATTCAAGAGATATGAAAATTAAAAATGATAAACATTGGTATATCTAAGCAAATATTGCCTGGGTAAAATAAGATAATGGTGCTCAATTTATGCATTTTTAAAAAGACCAAACATAACATAAGTCAGGAGGGTAAAGACTAGTGCCAAGGTATGCTAAAGTTCGTTTACTATTTGAGAATAGGGTCAGAATATTAACTTTTGGAATATTCAATTGAACTTGCTTGATAAAATTCACCACTAAAAGAACAGAAATGGAATGTTTAAATTTAAATTAGTGGGGGGGGAAGGTAGTAGAGCTGGATAATCAACAATAACCATAGTAATTAATGAATAAAGAAAGGAAAAAGACGAGGAAAAACAAAAGCAAGCAAATACAAAGATAGAAACTAGTCCAACTACATCAATAATTGTAATAAAAGCATCCTGAAGTGACCTCTGAAAATTGCTCACTATTCACTTGACCAGAAAATCTCAAAAATCTTGCAAATCAAGAGGTTCAAATCTTCATTTCATTTGAAGAACACTCATGAAACCCATCAAGAGTATGCATAGCCAAAAAGCCACCATGTATCTGAAGGCTGTCACTTCACAGAAGCAATGTGTGCCATTCTGTTGTTACACTGGTGGAGCTGGTAGGGTGTATCCAAGGCAAAAAGTGGGACTAGACACAGGATCAGTTGTCCAAAAAGAGTGAATTTTTGCTGCACATGCTTAAAAATGCACAGTAATGCCCTAGCCGGTTTGGCTCAGAGGATGGAGCATTGGCCTGCGGACTGAAGGGTCCCAGGTTCGAGTTCAGTCAAGGGCATGTACCTTGGTTGCGAGCACATCCCCAATAGTGAGTGTGCAGGAGGCGGCTGATCGATGGTTCTCTCTCATTGATGGTTCTCTCTCATCGATGTTTCTAGCTCTCTATCCCTCTCCCTTCCTCTGTAAAAAAATCAATAAAATATATTTTTTTAAAAAAAGCACAGTAAGAATCCAGTAAGAGTAGTAATAGTCCTCCATCAGTAGAGGTCCTTGATATCACTTCTATTGTCTCACTTTAAAACAAAACAATGATATAGAAAACCACACAAAACAAGTAACAGCTCAATCATTTCCATAAGGCAAAGACATCCTTACAACTGTCTTCTAGGTCAAGGAAGTAGCTATGTCAGCCACCCCAGAAGCCCCCTTACAAGCTCCATCCTAGTAAGTCCTCTCCAAAAGTAATCACTATTGCCTTTCATAGTAATACTGTTTTGTTTATGGTTTTATTGCACAAGCTCTAGTCTAGACACTAGAGCAGCGGGTTCTCAACCTGTGGGTCGCGACCCCTTTGGCGGTCAAATGACCCTTTCACAGGGGTCGCCTAAGACCATCCTGCTTATCAGATATTTACATTACGATTCATAACAGTAGCAACATTACAGTTATGAAGTAGCAACGAAAGTAATTTTATGGTTGGGTTACAACATGAGGAACTATATTGAAAGGGCCAGAAGGTTGAGAACCACTGCACTAGAGCTTAACTTTGCCACCTTTATTTTGTCTTTTAAGACTTTTAATCTACAGAGGCAGAGCTGCCTCGAACAGACTGTCAAACTACAGCAGGAAGGCCGGGGAGGGTGGGAGGGCAGGAGGGGGGTGGGTAAGAGATCAACCAAAGGACTTGTATGCATGCATATAAGCATAACCAATGGACATAAGACACTGGGGGGTAGGGGAGGCCAGGGGATTGTCAAGGGCGGGGGAAAAAAAGGAGACATATGTAATACTCTTTGTAATACTTTAAGCAATAAAAAAAATAAATTAAATAAAAGACAATTAAAAAAAAAAGACTTTTAATCTAGAATTCTTGGCTTTAGAAACTATACTTTGCCTGCTATACACACATGGGGTAGCTCAGCCAACATGTTTTGGCCTCTGCACTTCCTTCAAGCTGACTGCTGTATCAGAGACTTGATCACTCTGGCAAGACTAAGGTAGAATTTTATTCTTTCATCAGGGGGTACAAAATGGCTGGTTTTCACTTTATTAGCTAGAATGATTTCATACGATGCTTCTGTCACCTATATGAAGGGTTGGCAAACTTCTTCTATTTTAGGTTACGTGGGTTACATGGTCTGTTGCAACTATTCAACTCTATGGTTATAGAACAAAAGCAGCCAGAAACAATCAACACTAATAAAAGAGAAAAATGGTAATTGGCGTACGATGATACCCTTTTCATTGGCTAATCAGGGCTATATGCAAATTAACTGCCAACTATCTAAGATTGGCAGTTAACTGCCAACAAGATGGCGGCTAATTTGCATATGGAGGCACAATGCAGGGAGGCGAAAGGGAAAGCAGGAAGAAGCCCCCTGC
Source organism: Myotis daubentonii (assembly GCF_963259705.1). Taxonomy (NCBI): domain Eukaryota; kingdom Metazoa; phylum Chordata; class Mammalia; order Chiroptera; family Vespertilionidae; genus Myotis; species Myotis daubentonii. The sequence continues at coordinate 11,309,913 of NC_081840.1, forward strand.
CACTGACAGTGATCGGAAACCCAGGGGGGAGCTAAGAGCTGGGGGGCAGGGCAAAGGCGGCCCTGGGGCCGCCTTTGCCCTGCCCCCCAGCCATGATCGGAGAATCAGGCGCCTTTGCCGCCCTGGCCAGTGATAGCAGGAAGCAGGGTTGGAGCCAGCGATGGGAGCTGGACACGGTCTAAGCTGGCAGTCCCGGGAGCTAGGGGTCCCTTGCCTGGGCCTAAAGCGGAGCCCACGATAGCGGGGCCGCTGCAGCTGTGGGTTCCCGCTGCCCGAGCCGGACACCTCAGCCAGAGGCATTAGGCCTGGGCAGGGGCGGAGCCTGCAACCACGGGGAGCTGGGGGTCCCCTGCCCAGGCCTGACACCTCTGCCGGAGGCCTCAGGCCTGATCAAGGGGCCGATCCAGTGATTGGTGATCGGAGGGTGATGAGGGTCAACTCCTCTGGCCGAGGCATCAGGCCTGGGCGGGGGGCGGAGCCGGGGATTGGGGGGATATGATGGTCCCCTTGCCCAGGCCGGAAGCCTGGGTCAGAGGCGTCAGGCTTGGGCGGGGGGTGGAGCAAGCAATCAGAGGGAGATGGGGGTCCCCTGCCCAGGCATGATTCCTGGGCCAGAGGCCTCAGGCCTGGGCGGGGGACAGAGCCAGTGATCGGGGGGAGATGGGGGTCCCCTGTCCAAGCCTGACACCTCTGGCAGAGGCGTCAGGCCTGGGCAAGGGGCCGATCAGGTGATCAGAGGGTGATGGTGGTCTACGCCTCTGGCTGAGGCATCAGGCCTGGGCAAGGGGCAGAGCCAGCAATCGGAGAGGTCTGGGGGTCCCCTGCCCAGGCCTGATGCCTGGGCCAGAGGCATCAGGCCTGGGCTGGGGGCAGAACCAGTGATGGGGGGAAATGAGGGTCCCCTGCCCAGGCCTGACACCTCTGTCAGAGGCGTCAGGCCTGGGCAAGGGGCCGATCCTGTGATTGGAGGGTGATGGGGGTCAACACCTGAGGGCTCCCAGTATGTGAGAGGGGGCAGGCTGGGCTGAGGGACACTCCCCCCCACACACACACACACCCAGTGCACGAATTTCATGCACCGGGCCCCTAGTCCTATATAATAAAAGGCCAATATGCAAATCAACCAAACATTGGAACGACTGGTTGCTATGACATGCACTGAACACCAGGGGGCAGACTCTCGATGCAGGAGCCACCCCCTGGTGGTCTGTGCACTCCTATAGGCGGAGCACTGCTCAGCCAGAAGCGGAGCTTACAGCTGGCGAGTGCAACGGAGGTGGTGGGAGCCCCTCCCGCCTCCCTAGCAGCACTTAGGACCCCTCGGGGGATGTCCACCTGCCAGCTTAGGCCTGCTCCCCACGGGCAGGCAGACGGACATCCCCCAAGGGATCCCGAACTGCAAGAGGGTGCAGGCCAGGCTGAGGGCACCCCCCCCCCTCCAGTGCACAAATGTTGTGCACTGGGCTTCTAGTATATAAGTGAATAAGCATGATGGTTCCAAGAAAACCTTATTTACAAAAATATGAGCTAACTCCTGTACCACTTTGCTACCCAGTTGCACCATTCTTAAAGGAAAGACAGTAGAAATGCTCAATTATTTATTTGGTTTAGAATCTATTATTTTCCAGAAAGTGATCAATTAGGGCAGCAATGGCAAACCTTTTGAGCTCGGCTTGTCAGCATTTTGAAAAACCCTAACTTAACTCTGGTGCCGTGTCACATATAGAAATTTTTTGATATTTGCAACCATAGCAAAACAAAAATTTATATTTTTGATATTTATTTTATATATTTAAATGCCATTTAACAAAGAAAGCTCAACCAAAAGAATGAGTTTGCGTGTCACCTCTAACACGCGTGTCATAGGTTCACCATCACTGAATTAGGGTCTACTTCTTAAAATAATCATCGTAAAAAAAAGTTAAAAATATCATCATGAAATCGTGGGCTTCATTCAATCTACTGCCTTTCCTATTTCTACTGAAGCTCAAGCCCAGTTGCTCTTCACAAACTGGCCCACTCACACTTCCCAGTTACTACCTACTGGCTGGCTTGGGGTTTTCCTGTGCTCAGGTCCATCACTTATTGGAACTGTAAATAACCTTGACATGGAAAATTGTACAATACAAAGATTTTTTTTAAAGAGAGAACAAAGAAACAATTATAGGATAAACTCATAAAGCTTCATGAAACAAGTAAATCTGAAATGAACCTGGAACTACTTCAAGGATACAGTTGAAGAGGAATAATAAAGATATTCCAGTCTTAGCAAAGTGTAAGTTAGAAACAACATGATGAGCATATAGTTTTGGTGGGATTTTAAAATTCAAATCACAGAAAAAGAAGAAACTAGAATATTTCCTAATGGGGACAAGAAGAAACAGTGGAAAGCAGTGGGGGAAGGGCTGGGCAGACCCAGGGGCCAGACAAGGAAGCTGTCGAAAGGCCAAGTTGATGGCATCAGTCCTGGGCCATGCCCTGGGAGGTATGTGTGCGGGACTCACACACTATAAATGCTCTGACAAAGAAGTCACATTAAGTCATACTTTAGATTGAGAGTGTTAGTGCAGGAGTCGGGGATGGGAGCTAAGAGAAAGGAAACAGAAAGATCAGCTGGAAGTTAACTGTAGCTTGTCAGGCACAAGGGGATAAAATAGGGCCACTAAGACATAAGGCATCTAGCAGGTCAGAGACAGAGAGGATGCTCAGAAAAGGGAGATTTAAAGATAAGATTTCAAATGCGAGTAGAATTAACAAAAAGAAGGAAAGCTTTAATGTAGATATCTATGTATCTTTAAATTGGTATTCTAAAGACCAGCAAAATATTGATAATACTAAAGCTGGATGACTGAGTTTATGGAAATTCATTGCACTATTCTTTCCCCTTTAAGAACATTAAAAATTTCCCTGATAAAAAGGTTTTTAAAACTCTGAAATATGTAAATATAGATTCCTCATGGTCCCTTCTTATTCTATTTTTGGGCTAGTGAGCACTTTTCTCATAATATAACATTTCATAAACACCCACTGGAAAATATTTAATGCCTCATGAAAAAAGTGTAATAGAGGATGAAATATCGTTTAAATTATTACCTTGACCTTTCTCTACATTATCTCCTTTTGCTTCATCTTCTTTAATGGGGGGACTTATTCTAGGGGTCCTGCTTTGCCCCTGGACCATTTCTGCCAGCAATTCTTCTTGAGAAGTTCGAGTTCTGGGAGCAACTGGAAGTGTCTGTTTCTGTGAGACTTTTATATAAAGAGCAAAAAAGATGGAAATGCAAATGCAGTAATACATCAAACTCAACAGTCATTTTAAACATAAATGCCTCCTTTACTTCAGAACATGAGGAGTTTTAAACAGTTCATAGATATCACCTCATTTTTTCTTATAATATTCTCAAGGGATAGATAACCTGACTTAAATACCTCTATGTGTATAAACAGCATCTACACATTTTAACCTTTTGAGTGCCAACCAATATCCTAGGAACTATGCTAAAATTGCCAAGGCATTTTTGCTGATTTTACAGCAGTTTAGGAAAAAAATTATGAATCACAAGTAAATGAAGTTACATTTTCAAAAACTGAAGGAAACCTTTACTACATTGACATATTTAGCAATATCATCATCACTAATATGAGCAGACTTAGAACTGGATGCCATTTCGAAGCTTTGATAGCGCTCCCGATACTTTTGGCGAAAGACAGGAGGAGCGCAACTGCGCTCCCCAGCACACTAGGGGTTAAACCACATGCCATATATACACTGAAGCACATATATATTCATTTTAACCAAATGGAACTTAGGTTCTACTTCAGTGATGGTGAACCTTTTGAGCTCGGCGTGTCAGCATTTTGAAAAACCCTAACTTAACTCTGGTGCCGTGTCACATATAGAAATTTTTTGATATTTGCAACCATAGTAAAACAAAGGTTTATATTTTTGATATTTATTTTATTTATTTAAATGACATTTAACAAAGAAAAATCAACCAAAAAAATGAGTTCACATGTCACCTCTGACACATGTGTCATAGGTTCGCCATCACTGTTCTACTTTGTGATCCCATTAACAACCTCAAATTGTAATTTAGATAAAGTAGGTAAAGAAAGAATTTCAATGCTATTTCTCAAGAAAAAACAAAAAACAAAACTTGGGCAATATCCAACTATTACAAAAGCAAAAAAATTTCAAGTTCACAAATGAGTACAATTCTACACTCATCATTTTAAACACTATTGTGACAAAATGGGAGTGTAAATAAAAGAATTGTTCAGTTTGCCTGAGAATCCTTATCCTATATGCCAAAACCTGTTCAATTTCATGTTTAGAGGTTAAAAGAGGAGAAGCAGGGAGACAGATGACTATCAGGATCAAAAGTAAGCTTATAGTTTCCTTCACTCTAGGAAGGGGTAGCAAAAAGAAATATGAAAAAGCAGAACAGCTCTAAAAGAATCATCATCAAATAGGCAGCAAAAATGAAATAAAATTTAAAGTGAGTAATCATTACAACTTATGAATGAAATTTCACACCCAACTCTAGCATGTGGGGCACAGAGTACAGAATTTAATGACATGACATCCATGATATGGTTTGCATTTCAGAATGAGCTTTTTGTATGATCAGATTATAGTTGACTCATCTCCTTTGCTTTAAAACATGTAATAATTTATATTTATTATCTATTTCACACACACTGGAAAGAGGCAGTAAAAGACATGACAGTTGCTCAAAGAAATAAATTCCACTGACAGTTGGGAAAGTTTCTCAAACTGGCCTAATCTCCTTTTAAACCCATTCTTCTGAACTGCACCTTGGTCTTGACATTGGGTAGGGTTCTTTATTTCACCACACCTTGGGGATCATCATTTCTAGCTTACTCAAGAGTTATAGAAATCTCTTAATGAAAACATAATTCATTTAAATTACCTGTAGAATAGTTAGTTGTTTTTGTTACAGATTCTTGAGCTTCAGATATAGCCTTCAAAATTAGATTCTTATTAGCTTGTTTAGAAGGAGGAAGTGAGGGTCTAAAAAAGAAAACATTTTAATTATAGATTTGAATTCTTTATGTGCTAGCCACTATGCCTTTACTACAGCCTTAAGTTTTTTGTGTTTTTTTTACATCCTCACCTGAGGATATGTTTTTACTGATTTTAGAGAGGAAGGGGTGGAGGGTGGGGGAGAGAAATATCAATCTGTTGCCTCCCGCATGCACCCTAACTGGAGATCGAACCCACAACCTAGACACATGCCCTGACTAGTAATCAAAGCCATAACCTTTTTAGTGTACAGGACAATCCACCCAACTGAGCCACCGGCCCAGGACCTTCTCTTAGGTTTGAACAGACTAGCCGTAGTTTCTAGGAAATGCCAAGTAGACTGCAACCTTATAACTTTTTAAAATAATGAATCCAATCAACTTCCCACCCATATAAGTTTTTAATATTCTCAGCAATTTCTCCAATTTTAAGCAGTTTTTCTTTCATTAATATGGTTTATTCAAAAACCAATGGAAAAGTCTTATATGCTATTAAATTTTTATTTTTATGATATCCTCTTCAAGAAACACAGAAGGCACCACCAAGCAATTCAAGATTAAGTTACAGACATGTTCAGGTACCTCCTTTCGGGTTTTGCAGGCACTGACACACTGCTGGAGATGCTTCCTGTGCGGGACCCACAATCATCATCTTCCTCCTCCTCTTCTCCATCGTGATTAAACTTTTTTACTTTAACAACTGAACTTACCACAGGCAACTTTCTCTTCCGAAAGTTTTCTTCCTGTAATCAGATAAATTCATGCTTACCTAGTCTCAGAAAATAACAAAGTTCTACCACAGAATTTTTTCTCTTTAAGAAAAAACCAATCATGTTAATAATTTATGGGCTATTTCTGGTTTCTTATAAAAATATGAATATTATCCCTAATAGCCAACCTTTAACAAAAACAAAAACTAGTGCTTTACATTCATTTATATGTAGCAGCAAATAGCACTGTTGAGAAAACTAACAAAATGGTTATTTCTTTTCCAGTAAATGACATGAAAAATTTAAAACTGACCTAAAATCCCACCAAAACTATAAGGTATTGTTAAAACTATCTCACATGTTGGAATCCCAGGAAAGTAAACAAGGTGTAATATACACTTGTAGAAGTCAGTCATGGAGAGGAAAATCTGATTGGTATACTATGTTGAGCACACAGAAATCAGTTTAAAATAAACATGCAATATGTATGTATTTAGTTATGTCACATACTATTTAGTATAAAGAACTGCCAATTTTCAGCCTAACAAGGCAAGATTCACAAGTACATACAAACCTCAATACTCATTTTCTCTGCGTTGTTTCTGAAAAAAGGACTGTAAGTCTCTTCTAAGCTGTGAAGCACTTCTGGCTCACACAAACGTCCCGTTTCATATACCCGGCTGTTCTGTATATCAAGCTGCTTGGCAGCATGAATACTGTTTTGCTGCTGTTGAAACTGCAACCTGTTTAAATGAACACCACCATCTGCAGTTCGACTTGCAGGTGGTCGATAAATTTCAATAGAAGGGCGAGAAGAGCCATATGTGAGTGTCACTGTGGGTTTTTTCTGAGATAAGGGATTCTCCTGCACAAAATTGAGGTCTTCATCAATGAGGTCGTCTGGTTCCGGCTTAATATCAATCACATCTTCAGAGGGTGCTGGCTCCCTCAGAGGTTTCACTGTTGACATTAATCGGGTTGCAGCTCCATCATCATAACTCTGCCTATTAAACACATACTCAAACATATTACAACCAATTTAGAGGAATATGTTCAAATAGTCAAAGAATATTTACTTAAATTGTAATGAAAAAGAATGAATATTCCCTTTATGTAGACCATTAGAAACTACTTTGAAATGGCTTTTTTGTTTTAAACTTTACTATATTTAAGATAATCATACTTTGGTCTTATCCACTCTTTATTTTATTTAAAAAATTGCTCATGACCACCTACCTATTTCCAAAATTTTCTGAAAAAAGCAATTCAAAGATATGAAAACTAATGTAAATGTCACATATACTCCCATCTGTTCACAGGTGACTACACAGAGCTCTTACCTGACATTAGTGGCTTTCTGCTCCTGTGAACCTGAAGAAACTCTGGAATCTCTTTTCTCAGCTCTCGTGCTAGAAACTGCAAGGGGTGGCACTGCAGCTTCGTGCCTTCTCTCATCGCCCCTACCGAAGCTGCTCTTGTTGGAAGGCACGTTACTATCGAATATGTTGGTATCAGAAGACTTTAGACTAGAGGGGTCTGGAAAGAAAAACATAACCCTTTTACACTATTTTATTACTTTGATCCTTCCCCTTGTTCATCACCAATTTAAAAGTTATACATCTTCACAACATTTTTAATGGCTCAATATTATTCCATACATAATTTACTATTATGTACTGAACTTTTAAGTAATTTTCAATTATAAAATACTGAAACATTCTTGAAACTGAACTGTTGCACACTTCTATAATTACTTCCTTAGGATAAATTGCATAGTTCCCTTCCCTTATTTAAATTATCTTTGAATTATATTAAATGTCTTGCTCTTAAATTCGTAACAATAAATGCTTCCTAAAAATGTTCAAATGAATGTTGCCAAATTTATGTGTTCTTTCCCTTAGAAAGAAAGCAATCGTATGCTATAGCAAATTCCCCAAAAAGCCCTTTTTTATGAATCTTACCTGTTGTAACAGAACGAAGTTTATCTAATACACCATGAAGCCTAAAAGAAAAAACAAAAAAAATTTAAAGCTTCCTTTAATCAAGAAAGATTTTATTTCAACTGCCACTCTAAATTTGATGACATTGTGGAATCAATCTTCAGATAAATATTGATAAACTAGGGGCCCGGTGCATGAAATTCGTGCACTGGGGGGGGGGGGGGGGAGTGTGTCCCTCAGCCTAGCCTGCCCCCTCTCACATACTGGGAAGCCCTCAGGCGTTGACCCCCATCACCCTCCAATCGCAGGATCAGCCCCTTGCCCAGGCCTGACGCCTCTGGCCTAGGCGTCTGGCCCGGGCAGCGGGGACCTGCAGTGGCAGCGGGGGGTGCCGCGATCACGCGGGCTCCACCACTGCCCCTGCAGGACGCCTCTGGCTGAGGCGTCCGGCCCAGGCAGCGGGGACCCGCAGCTGCAGTGGCCCCGCGATCGTGGGCTTCGCTTTAGGCCCAGGCAAGGGGCCCCTAGCTCCCAGGACTGCCAGCTTCGACCGTGTCCAGCTCCCATCGCTGGCTCCACCCCTACTTCCTGCTATCACTGGCCAGGGCGGAAAAGGCACCTGATTGCCCTGCCCCCCAGCTCTTAGCTCCCCCCTGGGTTTCCGATCACTGTCAGTGGCAGGGGGCTTCTTCCTGCTTTCCCTTTGGCCTCCCTGCATTGTGCCTACATATGCAAATTAACCGCCATCTTGTTGGCAGTTAATTGCCAATCTTAGTTGGCAGTTAACTGCCAATCTTAGTTGGCAGTTAATTTGCATATAGCCCTGATTAGCCAATGAAAAGGGTATCGTCCTACGCCAATTACCATTTTTCTCTTTTATTAGTATAGATGATATTAAATGGTATTTAATAAATAAATGGTATTAAGCTTCACATTTTAAAAAGGCTTTACATGAATACTACAAGAGCCAATCAAAAAATCATTTTTTTCATTACTATTTTCAACATCTAACCTCTGCAAAAATAAGTGCCAGAATATAATCTGAGCACACAGTCTTATCTAAAAGGATGCATTTTGTTTCCTAAGGACCAAAGATGCAAGGTAACTGACGGTAAAAGATAAAATATCATACACATGTACTACAGCTTACTATTACAATTGTTGAGGCATTATTTAAATTAGTTTTATCTACTCATATGGTTTCTGGGGAAAAAAACCTTAATTCTGAGGTGAGAAAACTTAATCTCAAAATATACTATCACATTTCACTGATCTGTTATTTACAAAATGAAATGAATGCTGTAAACAAGCACAGACCATAACCCTGCTTATAATATAACCTATTTTATTTTAGTAGCTATGTACATGGCAAATTGGCCTTACAATCCTTCTAAGAGGCAATGCCTCCTGAAACACCAGAAATAGCTCAGTATGTTTCACCCAGAACCCAGTCATATGCCACTGTTGCCTAGGAAACAACTACTGCAGGGCTCCAAAGAATAATTTGGGACCTTTGTCAATGAACATCTAACTTAGGAAAGCAAAGTGCCGAATGACAGACACTATCACTTGCGTCAGTACATGTTAAAGAACTGAACTTATGGCAAGGTGAAAAAGTTGAATTAATTTGATTTTAAATTCAAATTCAATTAGCAGTATGTTTATTAGCAGTAAGAAATCTGTCTTAACACATTCCATCAAGTTATCTGAGAAATAATCCACTAGGTCAATCTCCTATATTAATTTTGAGGGACTCAAAACTAAAGTGATCCAAAAGTTAAACCAGAAGTCAGGTCATAAAAATGTACATGAAACAAATACCTGGACTGCTGAAGGCTTTAAAAAAAAGCACTCATGATAATGGTAATTTCCCCAGGCAAAACATGTTGATCTTTTTTGGGAGGTAGAGAGGGTACATTTTGGGGACAAATTGTAAACAAGTGGGTTAGGTCACACACACTATGTACCAAAACATTTGAGGATCAACCACTATACTCCATGTTCTTCCAAACTGTAATACAAACTAGAGAATTCTGTGTGGAATTTCAAGAAAGCTTCAAAAGAGTTGTAAAGCATTCATTTACCTGCTGGGGCAAAGTCATCTTCAAGACAAACTTTTGGTTTAAAGGCAGAAAGTGAACCAGCTTCTTCATATTCCTCCTTAGTGTTATACTTAGGAGTATTCCCTGTTCCAGTCTCTTGCCATTCAAACAAGGCAGGCCATTCTCCTCACTCACCTTCTGCTCCATCATCCACTGTGCTGTAACTGGTGGTCTCCAGTGTGAGGAGCCTTATGAGTACTTCCTGCTCTATTCTCATCCACATCATCACTCTCAGTTTACCTCAAACCCAGTACCAGAACCTGACCTGACTTCTTAAAATTTAATCTTGTGCTTCTAGTTAGTAGTTTTAACTAAAGGCCTATGTGGTTTGAAAAAGGACAGTGAAGATTATATTGACTTATATTTGAACATCAAGTTGCCTATCTTAAAATTCCAAACTTCAAAAAGTTCTAAACTTTTAAAAAATTAATTTGAAATTCTGTCAAAATCCTTGCCCCCTCAGAATTAACTCAGAGAAAGCAATTTAGGAGGTCAACCCAGTCCAAAAGAACACCTGCAGCTGGTTTAGGCTAGAGGAAAGGAGTAAGATGTAGGCATTTACAAGAGAAACACAGTAACTACAGTTAACATATACTAAGTACCTGCACAGGCTAGACACAGCTGTGAGCACATTACATGTGTTAGCTCACTTAACCCTTTCACGAGGATCCTATAAAGGTGATTTACTATTCACATTTTACAAATGGAGAAACCAAGGCAAGAGGCAGATCAGGATTCAACCTTGGCAACTGGCTCCGGCGGCTGTGCTCATTGCTCACAACCTGCCTCTCCACACTGAATCTGACTCTCCTATCGGGAGCCTCTTTTCAGAAAGAATACCTACTCTGGCTTGTGCCAAACTCTGGTCTAAGGCAGCGGTTCTCAACCAGTGGGTCGCGACCCTTTCACAGGGGTCGCCTAAGACCATCAGAAAACACATATATAATTACATACTGTTTTTGTGATTAATCACTATGCTTTAATTATGTTCAATTTGTAACAATGAAAATACATCCTGCATATCAGATATTTACATTACAATTCATAACAGTAGCAAAATTACAGTTATGAAGTAGCAACGAAAATAATTTTGTGGTTGGGGGTCACCACAACATGAGGAACTGTATTAAAGGGTCGCGGCATTAGGAAGGTTGAGAACCACTGGTCTAAGGGATAAGTGTTCAGAAACATACCATACGGTGAATCGAACTGTGTTGTTCCCTAGAAACAGGGACAGGTCCTCTGTCATTTGGTCCTGACTTTTCTTGTTGGCCACCATCACCATAATGTAATCAGGAAGTTCTTCATCTATTTAAAAGGAAAAGTATATAAAAACTCTTTTATGTTTCCCTCTATTTAAAGTTGACATGCTTGAAAATATAGATGTAGCTCTAAGAATATTTCAGCTCTGAAGGAATTATGTTTAAAAAAAAGGTATAGCTTTTTTTCTCTTCATTCTATAGGTATTTCAATTACTAGAAGGATGGGATTTGGAATAATGAATACTTACAAAACTAGATATTTTAAATTACAGTATCAAACTTGAGTACATACATTTCCATCGTTTTAAAAATGATAATTTCAGAGAAGTTTCCAGAAAGCATATGGACATCCACCAAACTGAGTTCTGGTTAGATTAGTGTCTGTTTCAAAATGACACTCATTTCTCAAGAGGGCACCTTTGTCCTTAGTAAAGTCAGGTTTCAATTACTCAGGGTAACAACCATGCAGCAACATCAAATAAACTAAAACCACTAAAAAACCCTACATCATTTTAAAATTCCATCTTAAGATTAAATAATTTCAACTCATTATTTTATACTAATACTCTCCTACACAGTGATTATGAGGGTGAGATCAAGGATCAAAATCAACAAAAACAAAAACCACCATAATGAGAAGGTACGGAAGTCATTTATCAGGAACTCTAATCCCTACCAAAAATAATTATTTAATACCTTAAATACTCATAATATTTCTATGTAAGCAGAAAGGTTCCTTTCAGAAGTACTATCAGACATTTGTTAAAAGGAGAAATATAAAAAATCCAGTTCAAGAAAAGCACAACTATATTGAGAAAGCCCAATCTACAAATGGAGCGAAATCAGGTTTATTGGAATCATACAACATCTGAGGAGATACAAGAACAAGTAGCCAGTCATTTATTATTTTCTTTGTAGAGTAACAAAAGGCCCCCACTGCTTTCTCAAAATTTTAGTAAATAACCCTGGTAGCTTATTTATACGAAGTGCACCTACTATGCACTGCCACTGGTAACCCAGGAAAGGTAAAGAAACTGGAATGCTTTGGCAGTTTCTCTCCCTCATGTCAGTGATGAAAATGAGTAGACTGTGCTTTCTGTCACAATATGACATTGCATTTTCTAAAATTTTATAGAAATGTAATCAGTAGTTGCCTGGGTGAATACAGGGTGTGAGCAGGGAAAAGTGGAGGGAAAGATACAGAGCTGCCCCAAGAACTGTTGGGAGTGATGGATATGCTCATTCGCTTGATTACAGTGCACATATGCTATGACTTACCGAACTGTACAGATGCGCAGTTTAATGTATAGCAACTATAGCTCAACATAGCTATTAGCAATTTGTAGTTTTCTTAGATACAAGAAAATAATGAAAAATTATTGTGCTCATGATACATTTTTACAGAATTTCACAAGTTCATTTGAAATCTACATACTGAATAAAAAAACTAAAAATTCTGAAGGTTTCTGTAAGCTCATATCTTTAAAATGTGAATGAAATACTGTTTTAAATTATAGTTGTGGTCTCACTGAAGTGCTCCATTTTAAACAGTCAAATGAGACCTTATCATTCGTAACCAAAAGGGCCGTTCACCTTTGCATCCTGCCCAATGCCTTGAAAATACGTAGTCAAATGTTTACTTTTTAAAGTACTTTTTATCTTTAAATGGTAATTGCCGGTTTACAACCCCATGATTAGACATTTATATAACTTACGAGTGATCACTCCAATAAATTTAGTACCCATCTGACACCATATATAGTTATTATAATACTAGAGGCCTTTTGCATGAAAAGATTCATGCAATAGGCCTTCCCTTCCCCTGGCTGCCGGCACCGGTTTTCCTCCGGCACCCAGCACCCAGGCCTTCGCTCCTGCCGGAGCAGCCTTTAGTCTTCGCTCTGCCGCTTCACACCTGCGTATGCAAATTAACCGCCATCTTTGTTGGTGGTTAATTTGCATATCACTCTGATTAGCCAATGGTGGGCATAGCGAAGGTACGGTCAATTTGAATCTTTGTCTATTACTAGATAGGATTATTGACTATATTCCCTAAGCTGTGTGTGACACCCCCATGACTATTCTGTCAAATACTTATTAAAGGATCGTTTCAATAACCTGAGAGGTTTCCAGAACTTTCTCCAGCACAAAGAAAGGGATTCTAAAGTCACCCTTTTCAGAAGAATAATAATGCACAAATAATTTGGTAGCTAATTGTAAACAAGTAATGCATTTTTATCTCAAATAGAACGTCATGGCGACGCGTTTACCCACTTCAACACTTATGAAAAAATCAGGTTCTCTGTAGGCCACTGAGACAAAACAAATATGAAGTCTCTACCCTCAAAGAAACTTCCGGTCAAGCAGAAACAAACGAATTGAGAAGCTGTATTATGTTAATTTCCAAGACAGATTTATTTCAGTGGAGTTATAGTGGAGCATACAGGAGTAACTACCTGTTCAGTAGCTCACCAAGTTCCTATTATGAAGTCAAGACTCCATTTCTTTACTTGTAAAAGTAGTAGTACTACCTGCCATCCCACTCCAGCATCATGTTTAAAAGAAATGGAGCTATATAAATACATTTTGAAAGCTATAAATAAAATACATGGTATTTTTACTACAATTACATTTTATACTGAACTTTGCCCAAGCTTGTGAGGTTTTTAATAGGGTCAAAATTCTTGGTTTGAGACTTTTCATAAATGATAGGAATCACCAATAAGACTGTTAACATGCCTGTGCTTTCATATGCTAGAATTAAGAAAGTTCTCAGGCCCTGGATGCATAGCTGGGGAGCTAGTTGGTTAGAGCGTCATCCAATACGCCAAGCTTTCAAGTTTGATCACAGGTCAAGGCACATACAAGAACTACCAATGAATGCGAAGATGGGTAGAACAATGGGTCGATGTTTCTTCCTCTCTCTTGCTCTCTCCCCCCCTCTCTCTAAAATCAATAAAATTAATTTTTAAAAAAGTCTCAATGTACATTTTTTGCGGACTTCTTTTTAACACAAAACATGTTCCTGGCATATAAGTGGCATCCATCAAGTGATGAATGAATAAAATAAATAAATCCTGGTTCACCTTCATCTTTAACCTTTAAGCCTCATCTTCTTATCTGTTAAAGTCCCAACAACAGATAATTTATGAAATGTGCCCAGCATGTAGTAAATTAGCAATCCTCCAACTATCTGATTTCAGGCACCCTTTACACTCTTAAAAACTACTGATAACCCCAAAAGAAGTTTCATTTATGTGAGTATATCTATTGATATTTACTATACTAGAAACGAAAATTTAAAACTTTAAGCAGCATTAATTCATTTAAAGTAGACCTATCTACTGTTAACAATAAATCCACTTAAACAGATGTTTTTATTTTTAAAAATTCCAAAAGAAAAAAATTAGTACAAAAATATAAAATAAAGCCGAAACCGGTTTGGCTCAGTGGATAGAGCGTCGGCCTGCGGATTGCAAGGTCCCAGGTTCGATTCCGGTCAAGGGCATGTACCTGGGTTGCGGGCACATCCCCAGTGGGAGATGTGCAGGAGGCAGCTGATCGATGTTTCTTGCTCATCGATGTTTCTAACTCTCTATCTCTCTCCCTTCCTCTCTGTAAAAAATCAATAAAATATATTTAAAAATATATATATATATAAAATAAATTATATATTTTTTAAATATATTTTATTCATTTTTTACAGAGAGGAAGGGAGAGGGATAGAGAGTTAAAAACATCGATGAGAGAGAAACATCGATCAGCTGCCTCCTACACACCTTCTACTGGTGATGTGCCCACAACCAAGGTACATGCCCTTGACCGGAATTGAACCTGGGACCCTTCAGGCCGCAGGCCGACACTCTATCCACTGAGCCAAACTGGTTAGAGCAAAATAAGTTATATTTTTATTACAATCTTTAACATCTGGTTTAAAAGACAGCTGGATTCTAATTTCTGTTTCTGCATTTCACCTGTTGTAATATGTTGTTATAATTGAAGAATGTGAAGAAAATTTGGTCTTTCACGTGTAGTTTGAAAAACAAGTATTTTAATAGCCTTTGCAGATAATGTGAATATTATTTTGTGATACCACACCAAAATTCAACAAGTGATAGTTTAAGGGTTAGTAGCAATATGCAAACAAAAACTATATCAATAACCTTTTTTTGTACTGTTACATGAAAATCTATTAATCCATCCTAGCCTTTTTTAAAAAAATATTTTTTACTGATTTTGAGAGAGAAAGCAAGAGGGATAAAGAGATAAAAACATCAACGAAGAGAACATCAATCCGCTGCCTCCTGCATGCCCCGCCCCGCCCCCTCAAACCAACTTTTGTTTTGTCATTGGTAGCAAAATCAGTTCTTTTCCTCTACTCACTTTCAAGGAAATGTCTTGGCAACTACCCACGTGTATGTGACTAGCTTGTCAGTCCTTATAATTTAAAAATGATGCTCCATGAAAAAGGTGGCTAGTTCAGTTCTCAACTCAATTACACAAATCCTTTTTTTAAGACAACCCATCATGCTTCAGCGTACACCAGAAATACTTTGTACGTTTGTACAGTACTTTTAAGCATATATTTATAAGTATTTCCTTCTTCCTCGCTGCATATTAAATAATGTAATCAAGGGCCAGGATTTTAAAAATATATTTTTACTGTTTCATCAATTACATTAAGAGGGCTTTTTTTATATTTTTTTATTGACTTTTTACAGAGAGGAAGGGAGAGGGATAGTTAGAAACATCGATGAGAGAGAAACATCCATCAGCTGCCTCCTGCACACCGCAACCAAGGTACATGCCCTTGACCGGAATTGAACCCGGGACCCTTCAGTCCGCAGGCCGACGTTCTATCCATTGAGCCAAACTGGCTAGGGCGAAAGGGCTTTTTTTAAAAATTGCAAGTAGAGAATTGCACGTAAAGAATATGAAGGTTTCCCCTAACGTTTGGTGTGAGACCTTGATTTCTTGATTCAGGGTCAAGTACCAGAAGTTTTGCCCACTATTGCTTTTGCACAATCCAAATGTCAGTATTAATATAAAAACAATTTTGACTTCAGAGACCCTTGGAAGTCTTCCACACCTTGAGAACCACCTTCATAAGTGATAGCTATTATTTGTACAGGAGGCACCAGCTTTGCAGCCAAACAGACCCAGGTCTCAATCTTGCTCAAGTAAGCACTCCAAGCCTCAATTTCCTTGCCTGTGCAGTTGGGGATATTACCACTTACCTTCCAGTGTCCCCCTGAGGATTACCATCGCCTAATGCACACACACAGAGGTTAAGCCCAGTGCCTGGCCCAAAGTAAATGCTCAAGTTATAAAAATCACAAAAGAACACAGAGGATACATTGCTGGTAGGAGGTAAAAGCGAAAGGAACAGAAAAAAATAAAAATAAATAAGAGACCTGAAAATAAAACTCACTGAACCACGGCAGAGGCAAATGCCAGAAAGCATCAAACATCCCACATGCAAAATAATTGTGAAAAAATGGAGGTCAAGAAAAGCAAAAAAAAAAATAGGAAAAACAATAAAAATACGACAATGCCTCCACAGAGGAAGCTAAACAATTTCAAAACACCACAGTAGAGGAGGGTTAAAACACACACACAAGGTTGCATGTAGATCTTTCAATTAAAAATAAAACGGCAAAGAAGAGAAGGAACCAGGGATGGTCAGATTTGATAGCAGAAAAGGAGTTTCTTCAAAGTCAAAAAAAAGTACGTTGGGGAAAATGCACTCACTAAAACTCCAATAGCTGCAAACTCTAAATTGCATTAGGATAACAAAAGCAACAGAACTTACCAACATAAGCTCCTAGTTCTTGCAATTTCCCCTTAATGGCACTCTGAGGTGGAGGGGGGGAAAAAAGACAAAACGTCCGTGAGAGAAGGGCGGCCCTAGGAAAACCGACTTGCAACGCAGAAGCGACTGTGCGGGTGCACGCACCTCCAGCCCTCCCGGGCGCCCGGGGGAGGCGGGGGGCGCCGCGGCCCCGACCCGGCCCCGGCCCCGGCCCCCTGCCGCGGCCGCCTCCCACGTCCGTCCCCCCATCCCCTTCGCCGCCCCTCCCCCTTCCCCGTGGTCCCTCCCGGTGCGGCGGAGCACGGCTCTCACCGGCCACCTACGCCTCCTTCCGCTTCCCCGCGGCCCGTTTGCCCGCGCACTCCCGGGGCCGAGTCAGCCCCCAGGCCCGAGGAGGCGCCGCTAGCCGGCGACCAGGCCGCAGCGTCCAGGCCGGGCCCACCACCCCGTTACTCCTGACAACCGCGCGCCCGCCGAGGCCCGGCTTCCCGCCCCGGCCCGCCGCGGGCCTCACCCGGATCTTGCGGCTGATCTCGGTGCCAATCTCCATGGCTCCGCGGCGGGCGGCGAGCTCAGCACTGCGCGGCGCTTCGCTTAGCCAGAGCCCGGAGCCGGCTCCAGCGCGCAGCCCCCGGGCCACAGCCGCCGCCGCTTCTGGCTGCGCGGTCTGCGTGACCCGCCCACACCGTCCCAGCGCCCGGAGCGAGCCGGGTGGCGCGCGCCTGCGCCTGCGCCTGCGCCTGCGCACACCTGGCACCCCCGAACCTGCGCTCTGGCGCCCTCTGCTGGAGGCAGGGAGAGCAGCGGCTTGCGCCTAGCCTCGGATTCCCTTTCTCTTTGGGCACCTGCCGAGCTGTTGGTTGGTCCTGTTCTCGCCCCTAGTTATTAATTTTACTCTCCGCTGGAAAATATGTATGAGTTAAATATGCAGCGAGAAAATCTCTGGCTTTGATGTGATATCCGAATTCGAATCCAGCCTTCACTTACTGGTAGTATGATATTGGTTTAGATAAACTTTAAAACATTTTTTTTCAATTACAGTTTACAGTCAATATTATTTTGTATTAGTTTCAGGTGTACAAAATAGTGGTGAAACAATCATATGCTGTACAAAGTGGTCCCCCAATAGGTATCTATACTCTTGAGTCCTGGTTTTCTACCTGTGAAGTAGGTACTGCCTCCTAGCGGTTGCATTATAATTACACTTGGAGGGAAAACGGAATATCCAGTGCAACAGGGCTAAAACATCAAGCATAGTCCTTTGTTTGACTCCACACCTACCCTGAGTGGGGTAAAGGGTAGCTACACCCAAGTCACAGGTGCTGCCCACACTCAAGGGAGGGGATTGGTTATCGGGGTGTGAACAGCAGGGGCAGAAATCATGAGGCCACCTAGGGTCTGTCTGCCATGTGGCCCTTCATCTCATATACCTTTTTTTTTTTCCTTCTGAATTCCTGTAACATCTATTTGGGAGCTGCTACTAGGACAAAATATACTCTGTAATGTTTATTTTATTTGTGGGTGTGTCCTCTCTAACAAAATTATAAATTCCTTGTAGTTCTGTATTTCTCCAAAGTGTCTTTCAGAATGCTAAACACATAGTAAGCATTTACTGAATGTTGTAAGACAAAAGAAATTAATGACTAAGTTACGAGAGCATTCCTTATGGATAAATTCAGTGATCATGTCTTCATTCAACATTGATGAGAGGCAGTGGAGCGGAATGACTGAGAACAGGGACACCAGAGCCAGGCTGTCTCCGTTGAATCCCAGCTTCCTTACTCCCTGTGAGACCTTAGGCATGTTGTTTATTTCTCTGAGCCTCAGTTTATTCACCTATGACATAAGTATGGCACCTGTTTCTCCTTCGTTAGGGTTATTATAAGGATGAAATGTTAATATTTTGGAAACATTTCAACCTGTGCTTGACTCATAGCAGCACTATGTTTGTTGATTAAAAATTAAATGCCTGCCCTGAGCCAGATACTGTGCTAGAAGCCCAAGCACAAAGATGAGCAAGACTACATTCAGGACACAATCCAAAAGACAGTACAGCCCAGCTGGTGTTGCTCAGAGGGTGAGTGTTGACCCATGAACCAAGAGGTCACCAGCTCTACTCCACACATGCCTGCAACCAATCGATGTTTCGCTCTCATCGATGTTTCTATCCCTTCCCTTTCCTCTCTCTCTCTCTCAAATCAATTTTTTTTAAAAAGACAGGTACATTGTTTCTATGTGTTTATCCACCATTTCAGAACTAAGAACATAAAACACATGTTTTTCCATTCCTGGGTACAAAATTCTTAGCCAATATTTAGATAATATTGAAAGAACATGTTAAAAGACTAGGGATTATTTTCATTAAAATGTATTCAAAATAAACTGATAAACAAAATAGATCCAGAGACATCGAAGCATGGAACAGAAGACTCTCAGAGGGAAGGCTGGAGGTGGGGGCTGGGGGGGGTGATTAATTTGGGAATTTATATGCATATATGCATAGCCAGAATACAGACAATAGTGTGGTGAAGGCCTGGGAGGGGCAGGTGTGAGGTGAAGGGGGGTCAGTGGGGGAAAACAGGGGGGACATCTGTAATACCTTCAACAATAAAGATAAATTTAAAAAAATAAAATGTATTTGGAATGGGGAAATTTGTATTAAAATGTATTCAAGAAAGAGTTAGCTTTGGATACAATCCATTTAAAAGTATTGGGAAAGGGACTTGCAGGCTGCTACGGAAATCGCATATTTAGATCTGAGGAGTCAGGAGTCTGGATCGCCGCGGAGCAGCTGGTGGTCCGGTGCTGCTTCGGAGATGCAGCCTCACAACTGTATCTCATCGAGAGGAAGATGCTCCAGGTGGTGTCCCGGGAGAAACCGATAAAGGGGCATCCGGCTTGAAAAAGCCTAAGCTGAACCGTGAGAATTCTTTTCCAACAGGGAAGGGCGCTCCGGCTCAGGAGGAATGACATATTTTGCTCAGGGGACAGAGTGAAGACTAGATGGCAACAAACGACCGTGCCGCCTAGGAGAGCTCTGGGCTGTCTCCCAAGAGAGATGACTGAAAAGAGCATGGTTCTGAAGTCACTCAGGTCTGAGTACGAATCCCCGCTCCGTGGAGCCTGCGTCCTCTCACACTGGCCCCTGGCATCTCCAGCCTCCGCTCCTCTCAGGCAGCATTCCCGCTGGGGGTTGCACATCCTCTGGAAGTATGCGCTGGGGGTGGCTCCTTCAGCCTGGAATGCTTTTCTCTTATTTCCTTTGGATGTTCAGTGAACTTTTGTCCTTCCAGACTCAGCCAGAAGCTGATCTCAGTGTTAAACTAGGCGTCTCCACTCCACGCAGAATATAGACCCATTAGTAAATGTGCTAGTAACTTGACTAGAGTTAGAGATTCATCTTTTTTCCCCATGGTGCGTCTTTGGGGACCAGGCTATGTATCTGATTTGCCTTTCTCTTTGCAGCACCTGTATTCCAATAAATATGGGGTGAATGGACAACTCTTTTCAATCGTGGGTAGCACATGGCATGTCTGCCCTTGGGTGAGAAACCCCAAGTGCTGGGAATTACACTCATGGCAGTCACTTATGCTACTGAGTCTTGCCGGGAGCCGGTCCATCCTTGCTGTTTCAAGGGACCTGGCATATATGGCATACGGTTCTTAATATGTTTTCTCACCTTCTTGGTGCTGTGTTTTAACCAAGGTCACCTCTCCGAGAAAGGTTGAATCCCCAGGTAGGGATTTTCCCCTGAAGTTAGGGAGGGAATAAAACCCCTCAACTAAGTGCCAGGCGGGTAATTAATCCCTTTAACTACAAACAATCATGCTTAAACTACATAATCTTTTCTCCCTGGAATGGAGATAAGAAACGCCCTAACCTTTGTAATAGAGATTGATAGGATTGAATCAACTGGTATAAATACAGTTGTAACAAGACAGAAACACTCAGAACTTAGAACAGAATCAAGAAGACAGAACCTACACGGAGCCTAGAGACAGAAGAACTTCGCTGGAGAGAGCATGCCGGAGGATCCTGGAGAGGGACTGGCCTCGGAGCCTAGAGACAGAGCCTAGCGGGAGAACATGGCAAGGGATCCTGGACTGAACCTGACTACAGAGATTGGCAGGAGAACCTGACTGGAACCTGGACACTGAACCTGACTGGAGAGCCTGGACAGAACCTGGCTGGAGAACCTAGCGAGGGAGCATGGCTACAGAACCTCGCTGGAGATCCAAAGCAGAACCTCTCTGGAGATTGAGACCAGAACTTGGCTGGAGATCCTGGCTAGGCTGCTGATCAACTGAACGCTGTCTCCGTGTCATTCCTTCTTCGCCGACTCCGTCCACACCTTTGGGGACCCCTGGACCCGCTGGGGCTGGACCCCGGCAGAGTCTGACATACTTTTCTCCATTTTCAAGTCCATTTGAGTAGATATATTGCCAACGCCATCATTCCTCTGAAGTCTGGGGGAATTTGGCCTCTAAATTCTCACCCTTTTGCAGCTGAAAAAGTGCTGTACTGTACCTGAGGTGGTGTTGAGTGTGGTAGGCAGAGCACCTGGTGCGGGTTCAGAGACCGAAGGGGATTTCACCTTTCTGGCTGTAGCTCCCAGGACTCCCTCTACCAGACATCATTATCTCTATAGGGTGGGACAGTCATTCAATTTAGATTTTTGCAGAGGATGGTAACTTACATAGTGAGGTACAGTGGATACTCACCAAGCTGTGAAAGCAGATTAATTTCTTAACTCCTGAAAAATTTTAGTCCCTGCACCACACAAATCACAACTTCCTTCCGTTTAATGGAGCATCTTTGCAGTACAGAACTTCCTTTTGTAAATTTTACTTTAAGTATTTTAATAAGAATTACCTTCAGAAGAAAAAGTATTTATAATATGCCACTTTCCAGGTAACAAGAGGAGAAAAGATACAGATGTGCAATTGCTTACTTATTTACAGAATATCGCTAGATGGATACATAGGATTAGGGTAACCCTGGTTACCCCCAGGAGGAGAGCGAGGTGTCTAGCAGGCAGGGTGGGAAGACTTTTCACTTATATCCTTTTGTAACTTCAGGGTTGAACCATATAAATGACTTCACTTCCTTCATAATCATAAGCCAATAATAATTTCATGTGTAACACTTTGAAGGGGTTGTTCAAGTGGCTTCTCACGGGGATGTTACTGTCAAATGAACATGGTTGAGGGAAAACAGCTTAAGTGCTCGGTCAGCGAATGACACTTGCGGATTATGAGGGAGGAAGTTCAACTCAGTTATCTAACATCCTTGGGTTTGGGGATCATTTTCTATTTTTAAAATTCTTTTATTTTCTTCCCGATTCAATTAACACGTTTTTATTTAGTGCCTCCTCTCTGCCCAGCAGTGCCCTAGGAATTCTAGCACTTAGAAAACAAGTCTTCATGAAAGTTTTTAAAGTTCTTGCCAAGTGTGGACATCGCTGCGGAATGGGGTGGCTGGACAGTTGTCCTGGAACAGAGAGCCTTGAATTGAGGCTTGGAGAGAGGCAGAGGCCTTGTGGAAGGCGGGCAGCAGGAGCTCGGGGTCAGGAGAAACAGTTTGATGGGGGCACTAGGAAGAGAAATAAGGATGGTCTGAGAGGCTGAGACCAGGTTAGAAAGGCCCTAAAGGGCAGGCAGAAAAGCTGAATTAGCCTTGGGGGTGAAAGGTTGGGGGGAGAAGAAGAGGGGTTGTCTCAAGATAGAGAGGTAAGCCTGGTATTAGCATGGAAACAAGAGAGAGCTGAGAAACCAGAAGCAAGGAGAGACCACCCTTGGTAATCCGGATGTAAAATGATGAGGGTTTGGATTAGAACGGGGGAGGGGACATTGAGGCGATGAGGAACAGAGAGGAAAGAAAATTCGTGAGACATTTGGAAGGAGGAACTATTAGGTCTGAATGACAGGTTGGGTGAGAAAGCGAGAAGAATCACGCAGAATTTCGATTTTTCTAGCTTGGGAGATAAGAAAAGTGACTCATTTTCACATCTCCTTTTTTTTTTCTTCACACACAAATTGACTCCCTTCTAGTGTCCCCTTGAAATATCAATTATGAACAGAAGTGATTTATTTTTTTCCATTAGAAACACATGTAATTAGATGCCTTTAGCTCCATGGCCCAACCTGCATTTGCCCAGGCTTTGTTCTCCCCTAGCACTCATCCCTCCCTTTAAGATGGCGCTCACCTTGTTTGTACTGGGTATGTGTGGTGTGTATGTATTTTCTCACCCAGTAGATCAGAAGTCCTTTGTGTGCAGGGGTCGGAACTTATACATAGTAAGTCCTCAATAAGTGTCTGTTAACTATTGAAGAAGAAAATGAGACTTAAAAGAGAAGCAACATAAAAAAGCTATCCAGAAACAGCACTATTTTAGAAAAAGCAAATTTAAGTTAGAATTTACCTAAAAGCTTCTCTGCTCCAAACATTCAAACCACAGGCCAAGTAAATATCAAACACCCAATTGTGATGTTGTAAGGGTCACAGTTTCATTCCTTGGTTATTAATTCCTGTAATAATACCATGTAATAATAAACATTGCTAGTAGGGTCTAGAATTAAATGTAACACTTAGTATATACTTTTTAAAAAAAAAATGTTTTTATTGATTTCAGAGAGAGGAAGGGAGAAGTAGAGAGAGATAGAAACATCAATGATGAGAGAGAATCATCGATCGATCGGCTGCCTCCTGCACATCCCCTACTGGGGATCGAGCCTGCAACCCAAACATGTGCCCTTGACGGGAATCAAACCTGGGACCCTTCAGTCTGCAGGCTGACGCTCTATCCACTGAGCCAAACCAGCCAGGGCCTTAGTATATACTTTACACAAGTTCCTGGATAGTGGTCGTTTTATTCCCATCTTATAAAAGAGACTGCACAAAGTCACACCATGGAGCAGGTGTTGGCGCTGGGATTTGAACCCCGGACACTTGGACCCTGGAGCCTGCATCCTTAATAGCTCTAACTTTGCATTGCACATGCAGAGAACTTTTTAATTTTTGTTGAGATTCACAGATGATTTGGGTCGTATCAACCCTTTGAGAAAGAGAGAGAGAGAGAGAGAGAGAGAGAGAGAGAGAGAGAGAGAGAGAGAGAGAAGGCTTTTCCACTCAGCACTCGTGTTTTTCCTTATGTATGGGACACACCCTCGGAGGCAAGAAATAGAGCGTTTCAATGGTTTTCAGAAATGTCCAAGAGTAATCGAAAAACTCGAGCAAGAACAGCCTTTTACAGACCACCTGATAACAACACTGGAACAAAACCGTCTACCTGGAACAGGACTAACATCCCCTTCCCCTCATTTGCATTCAAAGCCCGGCTTTATTTGGAAACTCCTAAAATAAGTGGTCAGATGATTAAAAAAAGCGGCGGCGCGCCCCCTCCCCGGCGGCCGGGCGCAGCTGTCCGCGCCTCCCCCGCGCCCCGCCGCGCGCATTCCAACTCTCTGAGGTCACGGCCGCCGCCGCCTCCCCGGATCCGCCCGGCCCGGGGGGAGGGACGCCGGCCCCCGCCGCTCCGCTGCCTGCCGCTCCGCCGCGCGTCCCGAGCCCGTCGGTCCGTCTTCCTGCCTCCCGGGCCCCGCGCGCTTTCTTTGTGCGCCGCTCCTCGCCGGCGGGTCCCCCGCTCCAGGCGGCTCCCCTGGCCTCGGCCGCCGCGGGACTGGCCCCCGGGGATGGTCCGCGGGCCGAGTTTGGGGAGACAGGAAGTGAGGCTCCCGAGCCCCATGAGCGCGCCGCGGTGCGGGCGCGGCTGCGGCGGCCGCGCGGCGGGGCCCCGGGAGGCGGGCCGCTGAGCCGGGCGCGCGGCCCCGAGGATGCGGGCGCCGGAGCAGGTGAGGGCGCGGGGCCCCGGGCGGATCGGTGGGGTGTGTCCGCCAGCGGGGACCCCCGAGCGCGTCGGGCATCCCTGGGGGACGGGTCCCGGCTACGGACGGATCGGATGGCAGGAGCGTAACAAAGAGCAAAGTCTCCCTTCCCCAGGTCCTCCGCCATCTACTTGAGTGGTTTCTACAGGGGCTGGAAGGTCTGTGCTGAGCTCCTCCTCGGATTGCGGCGGCTCCATTCTGGAGCAGGGTTTCAGTCTTAGGCACATCTGTGCCTCCCGGAGTCTGAAGTGCGAAGAAATTTGCCCGATAGCTTGGCGGAGAAGGGGAGCAGGGAAGGGCTGTTTGGCGACGACTGGTTTTGTTTTTGGAGTCAGGAGTGTTTACTCTGGAAAAGAGAATTCTTGGGTCTGCAAATTCCGACTTGTGATTTCTGCAAATGCCGATTAGAAGTTCTTGGCATGCTCGTCTTATTTTCTTTTTTGCTGAGAAAGCCTTATAATAATAGCGTGTGCTCTCAAACATTCAAAACACTCCGTGGGCCCCAAGTGACAACCGCTGTATGCCTGAGAGTTGCTGACAGTTTTTTTTTTTAGTGTCGGATATGACAGCAATTTTACTCTGAAAATAGTTGTTTGTTTTGTTTCTAGGGCATTTTAGTCTCGTGTATCTACGTGTAAATATTTGGTCCATGAGAAACATAGGTTAGAATGCTATAGATCTATATATTACTCTAAAAATATCTTTTTGAGTGGTTATTTTATTTTAAAGCCTCATTGGCAAAATATATATGGTGGGGATCTTATCAGCAAGGGGGGGGAATATAGGATTCAGTTAAAGTGCAGTTGAGAAAGTTTGAGAGGGGATGTGAAGAGAAAACATTAAAATGAATTTACAGATATCTGTCTTTTGAAAACTTGAACAGAATATAGTATGTATTTGCTTTCTTGTTATATAACAGAATGGTTTTGTAGTTTTTTCCTTCCAAAGCTAATTATGAATTGTTTACTTTAGTAGTTAGGTAATTTATAACTCCAGACCCAACTACCTTTCAAATTATTACATATTTATTTTACACCTGAGACTCTCCCAAAAGCATCCTAAATTTCTACTCCTCTACTCATTTATAACTCTGTGACATCATTTGGTAGCAAATATTGTACATAAATGAAAGTTAAAATGTGTAAGTCATTGATAAATTTGTGGTTAAGCAAAACATTATTTTAACAGTATATATAGGGTATATATCCTACTGTTAAAATAATATATATATATATTTACATATATATATGTAAAACGCAAGCTATTCTTATGGTTAGATCTTGGGGGTTGGGGGAGGGAAGAGGTGGGAAATGCACCTGATACACACACCCTCAACTTTTAAGATTACATTAACATCTACCAAAATAAAGAGAACACATTGGCTTTTCTTTATCCCTGATGTAAAATTTTTCAAATCTCAGAGATAAAGGAAAAGTTTCACTCTGCATTTGCTTAATCAGAGCATAAGTTAATAATTACATTGTGTCCTATCTATTGCCTTCAATGTATAGCTCTACTTTGTAGTGAAGAGACTATCATATTTGAACACCCTTAATACAAATATTCATCTTTCCTCTGCATATATGCAATATCTTGTCCTTCATGTCCACTACTTAATCCTTCTTCAATTAACATCATTTGTGTATTAAGCTGAAATACATGACCTCATCTCATGAAAGGGTGTTTAGTATATATATGTTAATGTATATGCAATCTTTTAAAACTTCTACAAATGCTACTGGCTCATCAGGAAATTTTTTAGTTTAAAAGTATTAAGGTTCTCATGTCTTTCTTTTTTTTAAAAAAAGTATTTTTATTAATTTGAGAGAGGAAGGGAGAGAGAAACATCAATGAGAGAATCATTGTTCATCTGCCTCCTGCACACCCCCTCCTGGGGATGGAGCCAGTAACCCCTGCATGTGCCCTTGACCAGAATCAAACCTGGGACCCTTCAGTCCGCAGGCGGATGCTCTATCCACTGAGCCAAACCGGGTGGCAAGGTTCTCATTCTTGATTTTTATCCATTTTGCCTGAACTATCTAAGTTTATGCCTTGATATAACAAAGAGCATTACAAACTGCAGGTGGAGAAGCATATCTTTTTCTTTTTAAAATTTTATTTATTGATTTTAGAGAGGAAAGAGAGAGAGAAACATCAGTGTTGTTCCTCTTATTCATTGATTGCTTCTTGTATGTGCCCTGATGGAGGATCAAACTGGCTACCTTGGTGTATCAGGATGCCACTCTAACTGAGCGGGGTCCTTTAAAAGTTCTCGCCAGGGCGAGATCATATATTTTTATAATATTTATTTTCCACTTCCCTCCTTACCTATAGAAGTATGATGCTTTTACCTACAAAAGGCACTCAGGAAATGCTGTTAATACAGTGCTGTAGGTAGTTCCTGTTTTCTTTTTTTCCCTTCTGGCCTTCCCCCTCTATTCCTTGTTTAAAACTTTTCTTCTTCTTTTTTTTTTTTTTTAAATATATTTTATTTATTTTTTACAGAGAGGAAGGGAGAGGGATAGAGAGTCAGAAACATCGATGAGAGGGAAACATCGATCAGCTGCCTCTTGCACACCCCCTCCTGGGGATGTGCCCGCAACCCAGGTTCATGCCCTTGACCGGAATCGAACCCGGGACCCTTCAGTCTGCAGGCCTACGCTCTATCCACTGAGCCAAACTGGTTAGGGCTAAACTTTTTATTTATTTATTTTGGCTCTCTGAAAATAACCAGAATTCAAAAACCAAAACACAAGCAACACAAACAAAAAGCCGGACAGCTCGGCCCTCCTTAGAGGTACATCCCTGGGTGTAAATACAGATGCTTTTCCTCAAGGGCAGCGACGGCTTAGGATTCGCCTTGGGTCCCTCACGATGCCCGCGGCACTGCCTGGTGCCCAGAGGCGCAACGCGCTTTTGCGGACTGGAATTACCAAACGTTGGCCGGCAGAGCTGGGTGCCATCCATCCCCGTGCCGAGTGCCCATCACTCTGGGGCTGGGACGCCGTCCGGAGAGCGGAAAAGGGCTGGGGATGAGGCGTCTGGGCTCGACCCCAGCTCCTTCCATCCTGGGGTGAAGCTGCGAGGCCTGGGCTCCGTGTCTGCCAGCTGAGCGGGTGGGGGCGCACCCCGCCCCTCCGCGCGGTTCCGGGCCCAAGTTCAGGGCCACCCGCCACCCCCGAGCCTTGAGGAACGATTCATTCTCCTCCGCTCCGACGAAAGCGGAGGGTGGGAACTGTCCCGGGGTTCTGTCGGCTCCTCCAGGGGGAAGGACAGCCAGCTGATGTAAGAATCCGCGCTGGTCGCTTCGGGCCATCAACAGGTGTGACTCAAAACGTTGTTGAAGTCGCGTATTTTGGAGTCGTGAGGCTCCAAACCGGAATCAAACGGCCCGCGCCCAAACCTCAGCAGTTGTAGGGGCTCGAGCTGGGTCCTTTAAAAGTTCCCTCGGGGAGCAGCCGGCCCGGCCCTGCTCTAGCGCGTCCGTCCGGAAAACGCTGCCCGGGGCGGAGGGTTCCGGGGCTGCCGAGGCTGCGCGTTGGCATGGCAACGACGGCCGCTTTCCCGGGAGGAGTCGGAGCCCGAGCGCTCCTTGGCGTTCTTAGCCACGTGGGCTGGCCGGACCCCGTCCGCCCCTCGTGAAGCCAGATGGCGTTTAAGTCCTTGCCCGCCTCTTCTGGGCCGGGCTCCGCTTAGGAGAAGGCCCACCGCCTCCTTAGGCGTCCCCACCCGCGGAGCAGCCCGGGCCACGCTTTTCAGCACTTGTTCCACATGGTGATCTGATAACAAGCGTGTGTGGGGTCTTTCATGATTTGTTTACCAATCAACCAACTTGGTGACGTCACTATTTAGAAACCAGAAGGGCTTCTCCAAATGCTTGTTAAGCGCTTCACCTCCTTTGAACTAACAGCTGCCATATGTTCAAGGGGATTATTCCTCTCATTTGGGTTCGGGGTTAATTTGCCTTTGGCGGCTGAGGCTTGGACGTAGCTCTTTTGGAGGTGTTTTGTAGTTCACTCACCTAAAGACTAAAGGCCCTCAGGTGTGGAGTATTGGGGAGCCAAAAAGAGTTAACTGGAAAAAACAAAACCTTATCTAAAACAGAAACGGAACCACTAATGCTAGCTACTCTATTTGGGTTTAGAGTAATGCCAGCCAACTATCTCATTTAATCCTGAAACAGCCACAGGCGGTTGTCACTCTTTGTAGGAGTGAGTGAGGGGTGGAGGCTGACCCCAGCGCTAACGCTAACGCGGCTCTGATGCCAACTCCCCCACCGCCTCCCCAACCCTGCTAATGCCTTCCTTTTCCAAAGGAGAGGGGAAGTTTATTCTTTGGATATAGCTTTATGGATGTTGATTTTAAAAAGCAAAAGTCCAGCGTTGCCATTGCCCGTGTAACCAGTGTGTTCCTTTCCTCAGCCCTGGTGTGGATGCCCCCGTCGCCCGGCCTGTGGAGACTCAGTTACGTTTTAATGGCGGCAGCAGCTGCTGGGTGAGCAGCTGGGGACTGTGCTACCCTCCTGGCAGGAGGGCAGGAGAGGAGAGGAGAGATCGCCCTCCTCCCCGGGCACCGCCGCCGCATTGGTGGCCGTGCTTTCCCCTCTTTACCCTTCTACTCTTGAAGAGAGAAGAAGATGCCACTGCCATTCGGATTGAAACTCAAACGCACCCGGCGCTACACGGTGTCCAGCAAGAGCTGCCTGGTTGCCCGGATCCAGCTACTCAATAATGAGTTTGTGGAGTTCACGCTGTCTGTGGAGAGCACAGGTCAGGAGAGCCTGGAGGCTGTGGCCCAAAGGCTGGAGCTGCGGGAGGTAAGCCACAAACAAGCCTGCTGGCTTCTCTCCTTACTTCCCGGCCACTTGAATGGATGCTGGCTGCGCGTTCTCAAACACGTGTCCCTGGCCATGATACCTGAATTAGCCTGCTAGCCCACAGTCCCAGGAGACGGAATAGATACAGAACAAGAGGTCTTTCTTGGGGGTAAGAGAGAAAAGAGAATGCACAGTGCCTGAGGTTTTTTTTTTTAATTTTAATATTTTTATTGATTTCAGAGAGGAAGAGAGAGATAGAAATATCAATGATGAGAGGGAACCATTGATTGGCTGCCTCCTGCATGTTGGACCAAGCCCGCAACCCAGGCATGTTGCCTCCCCCCCCACCCCCCCCAACAGAATCAAACCCGGGACCCTTTAGTCCGCAGGCCAACGCTCTATCCACTGAGCCAAACTGGCCAGGTCTACAGTGCCTGAGTTTTTAAAAATGTTTATATGTTCCCCCATATGTCATTAAAAATCAAATATGAATGCATTTTGGATGATCAAGTTTGTTTTTTCTAATATAATCCCAAATGGGGGTCATCCTGATCTATACGTGTACTGACTTCATTCATTCAACATTCATTGTTTTCCCTGGGCCAGGCCAAGATTATTGCTTGAGTTTGAATTCTGGTTGTTTAACTTGGGCAAGCTCTGTGACTTCTCTGGGCTCCAGTTTCCTCATCTGAACCATGGGGATAGCAAGGGTTATCCTCAGAGGGGTTGTGTGGTTTGCTGTGCTAGTAAAGCCAAGCTCTAATCCAGGGGTCCTCAAACTTTTTAAACAGGGGGCCAGTTCACTGTCCCTCAGACCGTTGGAGGGCTGGAGTATAATTTAAAACAAAACTATGAACAAATTCCTATGCACACTGCACATATCTTATTTTGAAGTAAAAAAACAAAATGGGAACAAATACAATATTTGTATTTGCATGTGGCCCGCGGGCCGTAGTTTGAGGACCCCTGCTCTAATTACTAGTCTGCTATGGTAACCATAGGGAGGTTTGCCCTGGAAAAACCCCTCATCTAGCCAATAGGAAATTGTAGAGTCCTCAAGTATCCACCCAGTGGCTTCAGTTAAATGCTATGTAAGGCCTTTGATGAAAAGGGCTCTAATTAAACCTAGGATCCTTCCACCCTTTGGCCACCTGGTTCTAGGGTAAGAGAAAGATGGAGAAACTGGTTATTCCACATAAATGTCTGTCTTCCTAACTGGAAATCCCACTGATGTTGTAGTTCATAAATAGTCAGCAATAGATAAACTGTGCCCCTGGTGACCATCCAATCATTTGATGATTCAGTGTTAAAGACTTAAATGCCAAGCACATATGTATTAGGAGCTTACCCTAGTGTTGCTACCAGTAGGAAACAGTCCTGTTCCATGCTATGATAGGGGAATTGGAGGGTGCTATAGACAATAGGGTTCGGCAGTAAAGGGAGAGTTTCCCAGGGCAAGGGATGTCTGAACTGGCACCTGAAGAATGGGGCAGGGTGGTCCTATCAGGGGTTGGGGAAGACTATTCCAACAAAGGAACTGGACAGGGCCAAAGACAGGAAACAGGGGATCTACCTGGAACCTGAAGTGGGGAGAGGAGAGTGGGGAGAGGCAGGGGCCCTATAACACGGGTTTTTGTTAAAGGGTTTGGGCTTATCCTGAAAGTAATAGGGAGGTTAGTGAAGGATTTTTAAGCGGGTGTGGGATAATTTTTTTTTTTTCCGGAAGATAGGGCCCTCTGGGGAATCATTAGAGAGGAGTAGTTGTGGTGTAGATGGTGGTCTGTTGGATTTGGATGGGATGGACACAGTGGGTAGAATCTGGAGATATTCAGGACCCACCTCCGGAATGTTGGGGAAGGTCTACCAGGGATCCAGGTTGATACTTAGGTTTCCAGTAAGTGGTGGGAGCTCTAACTGAGAGAAGAAATGTAAAAGGAAGAGAAGCTTTGAGGGGGAAAGGAGAGGTGCGGTGAGCGCAGGTCTGAAAGTACGTATTGACATTGAGATGCCAATTGAGATGTTGAGCAGGCAGAGCAATTGGGGGTCTGGGGCTCAGGTGAGAATCCAGGCTGGAGAGAAAAGATTTTGGAATAACCAGCCGAGATCAGTTAATTAATCAAAGCTGTGAGAAGGTGGGAGGCTGTCCAGGAGGGAGCAAGATGTAGCAGACCCGCAGGGTTGAATTAGAGGAGGGGAGCCTTGGAAGGAAGTGGAGATGGAGCCGTCCTAGGAGGAAAGAGTAAACCAGAAGAGTTGGCCTCAGCGACCGCTCCTGTTTACTTGCATTTATTCCATCGTTTTTGCTTCCTTTGCCCATTTTTCCTTTTTCCCTCCCTATTTTGGTTCCTTTTTTCTGTAATTCTTCCTCATGCACCAGATCTGCCTACAACCACTACAGAGTCAACGTCTTGAGAAACTGTGGTTAATTTATTTTTGTGCCCAGAGTACCAGGCATGGAATGTGCTCAGTAAATACAGGTTGAACTGAACCCACAGGCCTTGCCTTCATTCTGTTAGCCAAGAAGTGCAGGGAGCTTGCTATCTCTTGTTTAAGGTGATCAGGCTCAGGAACAAGCAACTTCATACAGATGTGGGAACTTAATGATTTTATTTTATTTTATTTTTAACAGAAGCGTATAGAATGCTTTAGAGGGAACAGATGTGATCCCTAGAAAATGTCTTGCCCCTGCACAGGCTGTCCCACCATTCCCAAGATTTCATGGCAGTCATGGTCAGGAACTTAGTTTGTAGAGCAAATTTTTTCCTTACAAAGTTTCAGAAGCTTTGCGCTGTAACATGTAAACAGATGGCTCAAGCCCCAGGCCTAATTGTACTGAATGACTGCTCAGAAATAACCTGATTCAGCAACACCTGTTCTGAGTTTGTGTCCATACGTCATTTATAAGATTCATACCAAGTGATATTGGTATGTTGTTGTTTCCGCACTATTCTCCCATCAAGCAAACTCAAAATCATCATAGTATATAGATTTGGCTGATAAACTTCACTACTGCCCACATTTAAATTGGGGGAGGAAAAAGTCTTTCCTTTTCTTGCCTAATTGTGTACCATTTCACTATTATGACACAAGGGCTCCACAATGTACTGTTATGATGCTGTATCCAGGGGCTTCAACTATATTGGTGGTATTTTATTTATTTATTTTTTAAACAGATGTCTTTTTATTTATTTAATTTTTAAAAAATATTTTTATTGATTTTTTACAGAGAGGAAGGGAGAGGGATAGAGAGTTAGAAATATCGATGAGAGAGAAACATCGATCAGCTGCCTCCTGCACACCCCCTACTAGGGATGTGCCCGCAACCAAGGTACATGTCCTTGACAGGAATCAAACCTGGGACCTTTCAGTCCATAGGCCAACGCTCTATCCACTAAGCCAAACCGGTTACGGCGGTATTTTATTTCTTAAGCTGGACGTGTGGGTATATGATGTTTGCTTTTTGGTCTTTTTTTTTTTTTTTTTGTCGGAGGTATTTTACAATACATTAAGAACCTAATAACAAAGGTTAATATATTCAATTTAGTTGACTTAGGGTTGTTAATTGTTTTCTAAATTCACCGCATTTGAACTATGGAAAGTGACTTTTAAAAAGGGGAAAACAATTATCCTCATAGGAAAATATTGCTGTTTGTTATAGCAATAGCCTCTCAGAGCTGTTGAAATTCTCCGCATATCATTCTGAGTTTCACAACACTTTCCAGAGAAGCTGTGAAAGGCTTTATAGAATTTAAGGGGAATTAGGACATCTTCTCTCCAGTATTGAAACGAAGTTGTAGAGGTTTGATGGGGGGTGTCATCTGGGCACAGCGTCTCCCATGGGAATCGGCACATTCTCGAGGGAAGTGGTCAGACTGAAAAGCCGAATGTCTCAGGGAAGGAGACCTGTGTCCCCCCAGCTCACTGAGAGGGATATATAACCAGGGTGCAGGGTCAGTAATTAACGCCCAGCTGTGGACCCACCAAGGCCCCGAGTAAGTGTGCCATGACCCTCCTGTAGGCAGGCCACTTGGGAGCCAGAGCAACTTGGTGAGCAAGAAATGAGAGAATGGAGGTTGCCCTGAAAACCTTACGTATCTTCATAATGGACTGCCTCCGGTTCCTCTGAGTCTGGGTAGTTCTTCTGGGCAAGTGCTTAAGGTGGGCACTGGCTCTGTTTGCCTCTTGAGAAGACTGCCTAACAGGGTGATGAACACATTTGCCAGCAGAATCAAAACACTAGGTTTGGAGGCCAGTGCGGCCACTGACTAGTTGTGTGACCTTGGGCACATGGACTTAATTTCCCAAGTCCACTGTTTCTTCTCTCTAAATTGAGAATCACAGTATCTACTTGATGGTCATTGTAAGGATTCAGTGTCAAAGGTAAGATGGTTAGCAGAGGACCTGGTATTTAGGGAACTCTCAGTAAGTGTTATTCTTCATGACTGTTATTATTTGTGACTCCCCTTTCCACGTGGTGGTGACCGGCCCACTCGTCTTCAAATGAACTCTTTCCTTTTGTGCAGATCTTTGTTTCTTCCATTTACTAAGAGAATACACGCTTGTTTATAAAATGTTCTTATAGTACAAACAAGTATAGTGGTCGCTGGTAATCACACTTCTTTGGTTACCAAAGGGCTAACTTTTTAGTAGATCGCTGTAATTTGGCAGTCATATTTGAGCCACTGTTTCATGCCAACTGAAATTTCTACAATGTCACTGCCTCATTGCCCTAAACAACTGCAGTGGTTCTCAACCTTGGCTGCACATTAGAATCACCTGGGAATCTTTTTAAAATCCTGACTTCTGGGCCCCATCCTCCCGAAATTCTGTTTCTTTGTTATGGGGTGGGGCTACAACATTAGTAACAAAGAAACAGAATTTCCGGAGGATGAGGCCCAATCAGGATTTTAAAAAGATTCCCAGGTGATTCTAATGTGCAGCCAAGGTTGCGAACCACTGAACTAGAGCCTTGATAGGTTTTTACTTCTCTATTAGCCTGTTTCTTCCCTCTTGTCCTCACTTAGCCACTAGGATTAAAAATAAAGAAGTTTTAAGGAAATTTTGGATTAAGATTTATATGTTTTCTTTAGTGTGTGTCTTTCTCAAGAATTCTTTGAAAATCTTGTTTGATAATCACATTTTTATCATGCTGTCATGGGTTTTAATTAGATCCATTGCAATCTCTTATTTACAGGAGCCTTCCTTGGTCTTAAAGTCCGTATTCAGCTAGGATTTACACGTGGTTGGAGTTTTTAAGTTTTAAATTTCTAAGGGAAGTTATAAAACCCTGCAAGCCTTTTGAAGACAACTTTTGCATAATTTTTGCTATGATTTCTATGTGTTAGTTTTAGAACTTAAATCTTAGATGGCATTTTCTTTCAACTATTTCTGAGTTTTGTGTGTGTATTTCCTCATTGTTGTCTACTTATATGGTATATATACATAACTACAATTTTGGGGTTGAGAGCAATACTCAATCACTCCTAAAATAACCTCCAAAATATTTTGTTGAATAAGGGGAAAAGTCTAGTAACATTTAGAAGTTCTTACTATGGCCTCTCATTTTAAAATGATAATGATAGACTTTGATATTTGGTTACTGTGTTGTGGTTTATCACAGGTCTTCAGAAAATGTTTTTTTTTCAATTGTATTTGAAGTGCATCACACATAAATCAGGTTTTTTCTCTTTAGAACATAAGCTTCATCAGAGTAGGACTGTTCTGTCACCACTGCCTGGTATGGTGCCTTGTGCCTTACAGTACATGGTTGCTGAATAAATGTCTACTTATTTTTAAACTAAGAGTCTTTTTTTGAATTTAGATTGATAAGCATGGACAGCAATTCAGTTTAGTCAGCCTTTATTCACTGCATATTTTATTTCCTGGAGAAAGTTGAACATTTACTACAAAGTTTTGAATACAACTTGAAAAGCACCTTTTTCTTTAGCCTTTTATTTTTCACTTTGGGGATTTATTTTGAAACACTTAGAAAATGATCTAGTTTGAACAACCCCCTAAGATAAGATTGCTGTATCCACTTGGGAGTGTCCACTTGGCTGAACTTTGAACAAATGCGTCTCACAGTGTTTTCTGGCTGATGGGAACATTTTTGGCGAAGGGATCTGTTGGAAGGGAGAGGAATCAAGCATATAATGCAAGCCATTACTCTCAAGTGCAACTTTAGAAAGTGTTCTTGGCCTCCAGAGTGTTTTATTTTAAATTAGTGTCTCAGGTATTCCAAATATCCACTGACCTTATCGTGACTGTTACCTGAGTAGACCTCAAGAATTTCAAGCGCATTTCCTTCTGTACTAGCTGTTTTCATTTGGACTCTAAAAATAGCTGGAATATGTGTAAGGTAAAAGTGTAATTACCTGCAAACTTTTTAACCTTTTGGGCTGGTAGTTATTAAATCAACTATGTATGTTATGAAACCGGTAAGACTGACAAATACTAGTAGGCATGGATCAGTAAATATTTTCAGTTAGATCTATTGAACCATCTGAAGCAAATATAAATCTTAAGTTGACCTCTTCCCTTAGATCAGGGGTGGGGAGCATGCAGTCGGTGAGCCCTATAAGGCCTTGAGAAGTTGTTCGGTGTGGCCCTGCCAAGGCAGTAGGGGTGAGTTAATTAAATGTTTGACCAAATATAGCAGGCTCATTTTTCAGTTGGTAATTTGGTATGGCCCATGGATGATATTATAAATATCCAAGTGGCCCTTGGCAGGAAAAAAGGTTCCGCACCCACCCCTATCAGATAAAGAACGCTTTCCAAAGTCCAAAGCTGATTATAAGTGAGCAAGGATTTTTTTCTGATTTTTAGATTATCTGTTACTTTTTTCATTGGGTCTACTAGATAATTAAGAACCGGCCATATAAATATGTATGGAATTATACATACGGATATGGAGATAGTATGCACTTTAGAATAAATAATATATTATCACACAAGTTAATACAGAATTAATTTGGAAATGTGTTTACTTAAAGAAATGGAGTATTTAACCTTCACCTCATTACTTTTTAAAAAATTCACCTCATTTCTAGAAAATGTAAAGGCTAACAATCTGAGATGTTATTCTCTTACTAGAGGCCCAGTACATGAAAATTCATGCACTGGAGGGGGCGTTCCTTCAGCTTGGCCTGCCCCCTCTCACAGTCTGGGAGCCCTCAGGGGCAGGAGGTGATCAGGGGAAGGCGACGCCCATCACACCTCTGCTGCTGCCACTGCCGGCAGCGCAAGCCTCGGCCGCCCCTGGTTACCTGAGCATCGGGTGGCCCTGGGCGGCTGGGCAGCTGCCATCTGAGGCTTGCCTGTGCCTCGGGCTGGCCCTGGGCAGCTGGGGAGCTGAAGGGACTGGGGGTCTCTGGAGGCAGGCACACGGAGCAGCCAGACCCACCTGGGGGCAGGCCCGGCGGGGCTGAGGGGACTGAGTGCTGCCAAATTGTGGCTCTGGGTGCCGCCATCTTTGAGGGCGGGGCAGTCAATTAGCATATTCCCTCCTTATTGGCTGTGGGCACCACGATCTTTGCGACAGCATGAGGGTCAATGAGCATATTCCCTCTTTATTAGATAGGATTATGGAGAGAATTAGAGATGTCCTTGAGTCTCTCTCACCAACCATCTGCCACGATAGTGTAGTCCCATGATCACCTGGAATTAAGTGTGGTTTTACTCCTGTGGGGAGGTTTATAAGTTGAGTTACAAAATGTCAGATATGCCCTGACCAGTTTGGCTTAGTGGATAGAGCAGGGGTCCTCAAACGTTTTAAATGGGGCCAGTTCACTGTCCCTCAGACCGGTGGAGGGCCGGACTATAGTTTAAAAAAAAACTATGAACAAATTCCTATGCACACTGCACATATCTTATTTTGAAGTAAAAAACCAAAACGGGAACAAATACAATATTTGTATTTGCATGTGGCCCACGGGCCGTAGTTTGAGGACCCCTGGGATAGAGCATCGGCCTGCGGACTGAAGGGTCCCGGGTTCGATTCTACTGTGGTTGTGGGCACATCCCCAGTAGAGGGTGTGCAGGAGGCAGCTGATCGATGTTTCTCTCTCATCGATGTTTCTAACTCCCTATCCCTCTCCCTTCCTCTCTGTAAAAAAGTCAATAAGAATGAAAAAAAAAAATGTCAGATGTGGGGAACTGATGGAGTTTGGGGGGCTCTAAGTTCTGTCATTGTCCTTTGTGTATATGGTTTCAGATTTCATTCCTTACAGTAGTAAAAGCTTTAACAGCTTTCTGCTGTCCTCCTTCTGGGTGGATGAACATTATTATGCTGGCAGCTTAACATGCCTTATCTGGTTTAATCCTCACAACGAGTTAGGCCTTATCTTTTCTATTTTAAAATGAAGAAAACGAAGCCCTGAAAAACTGGGTAACTTGTTCCACTGATCTGGGTGGTCATATAGCTAATGAGCAAAAGAACCAGAATTTGAGATTATACCTGTCAGACTTCTGCTTGAACTTCGTTAAAGGTAGAGGGGTCATGGGCCCCTTGGAGAATGTGATGAAAATGCAGAATTTTGCACACAGTTTCAGGTGGTTCCTGGATGCCCCCTCCCTCAGTCCATCTGTGAGCTCACACTGGTAGCCTAGAAGCCTCTTGGATGAGGCAGTTTTCCCCTTGTCTTGGTTTAACAGATTCTTCCCTAATCTTTCTCCAGACTGAAGGTGCTGATAGGATGGAATCTTTGTGAGCAATTCAAGGCCTTCATAATTTTAAGACAATAACTTGCCTCTGAAGTATACTGCTCACCCCCTTCTCCCACAAATGCCCTTTTTGTTTGTTTGTGTTGTTTTTTAAAAATATATTTTTATTGATTTTAGAGAGGAAGGGAGAGAGAGAGAGAGATAGAAACATCAATGATGAGAGAGAATCATTGATGGGCCACCTCCTGCATGCCCCACACTGGGGATGGAGCCTGCAACCCTGGCATGTGCCCTGACCGGGAATCGAATCATGACCTCCTGGTTCATAGGTCGATGCTCAACTGCTTAGCTATGCTGGCCGGGCTCAAATGCTCTTTTTGAATGGCCTTCGTATTCAGATCTCAGGAAAGGCCATTTGGGTTATTCCTTTCCTCCCTGGGACAACTTACTATTAATGGAAAAACAAAACAAAACTCCTTTCAAGGAGGGAAGGGAGGAGGCTGTGAGTGGGATTCCTTCATTGCAGTTCTGGCGATAGATCCATGTCTGTCTTCCCTACCAGATAGCACCTTTGTGCCCACCAAGTAGCCAAGCAGTAGGTGTGTGATAATTCTTCAGTGAATGAATGGATGACTCATGCTTCCCTTATGTATTAACCAAATTCCAGGCCAGTTGTTGAGACTTACGCTTCATTCTTCTTGTCAGATACACAAGTACCTTAACATGACACTTTCTTTCCTCTGAACAAGGCCTTTGCTCAAGTCACTGTCTTCACAATATGCTGGCGTCAGTTTCGGGGGGCGGGGGAGCAAAATTATGCTCCAAGGCTGAGTTTGTCTTTGTCAGCAATTTATTTAACACAGGTTCACTGAGGGAATTTCACAGGCTGGTAGCATGTGGGATGATGCCTCTTAATAAGTCGGTAAAGAAATACCAGTACTGTAGCCCGCCTGGCATGGCTCAGTGGTTGAGCATTGACCTGTGAACCAGGAGGTCATGGTTTGATTCTGGGTCATTACATATACTTGGGTTTTGGCTTCAACCTCCAGTGAGGCGGCCCAAAATGATTCTCTCTCATCATTGATGTTTCTATCTCTCTCTCCCTCTCCCTTCCTCTCTGAAATCAATAAAAAAAAATATATCTTTTAAAAATAGGATAACATACTCCAAAGCAGTGATAGATTAATTACACTATTATTCAAGGCACGGGGAGATGAAAGGAATACAGTTTGAGTTTAGTTGAGGTGTACCTTTTACAAGTTGGCACTCAGCTTGGCCCGCTGAGAGCTGATGCCCTGTTGCCAGCACAACAGTAAAAATTTCTTGTTGCTAGAGCACGTTGCTGGGGAACAAAGGCGTGGGGTTGACAGGCATGATGTTCTTCGTGAGGCCCCTGCACGGCTTTTGCCACAGCTGGTAGGGGGCACCTTTGCCAGGGCAGGAGTTAATACCCCCAAAGGTCTTTGGGGAGCTGTTTAGATCAGCAAAGGGTAGCCTTGCCCAGACCAAACATTCTCAAATGGCCCTCACAAAGTCTTGGTATTTATCATCTAAATGTCTCCTACCATAGTTGTTTCTTCATATATTCTTCTTTTTTTTTTCTTCATATATATATATTTTAAATATATTTTATTGATTTTTTACAGAGAGAAAGGGAGAGAGATAGAGAGTCAGAAACATCGATGAGAGAGAAACATCGACCAGCTGCCTCCTGCACATCTCCTACTGGGGATGTGCCCGCAACCCAGGTATATGCCCTTGACCGGAATCGAACCCGGGACCCTTCAGTCCGCAGGCCGACGCTCTATCCACTGAGCCAAACTGGTTTCGGCTCTTCATATATTTTTATCGATAAGCCCCAGTAGAATCCCTCAGCAGCTGAGCTACCGGGTGCTTATCAACTACACAGGTGAGATAATGGCATTCTCACAGCTCACCTCACTTTTTTAAAAAAATTTTTTACATTGATGAGAGAGAGAGAGAGAGAGAGAGAGAGAGAGAGAGAGAAACATTGATTTGTTGCTCCACTTATTTTTACATTTATTGGTTGGTTCTTATATGTTCCCTGACCGGGGATTGAACCCACAACCCATGGCCAGGACACCTCACTCTTATATCAAAACAACTTATAAAAACAACTTCATTCTTCGATCAAAACAACTTCACTCTTAAAAACAACTTCAGCTTTTGTCAGAAGCAAGTGGATTTGAAATCATATCAAACTGATACAGAACAGCTGGTTTAGCAAATATATTCCCATGTGATTTTCTAAACAGTTTGTTCATAAGTAAATGCCACTTAGATTTAGCATTTAATAAACTGGTGGGATATCTAGAGTCAGTTTAAAAATTTTCAGGTTTAGTTAAAATGCTGATTTCACTAGAAGAAACTATGCATGTCACAAATTTTATATGTGCGTAGTAGCAGCATGTAGTAGGAATAACTTTTCTATGCAGGGTTTGTGGTACTTTCTGTAAGCTCGCTAAAAGGCTGCAGTATTCAGGTTTATGAATAGGACTCAGTAATTGTGCTATTTTGAACAAGCTTAAACTGAGGGGGTAAGAAAATATACATGTAACTTCGTGCTTGGTGGCAGCCACTCATTTTATTCGTGAATATAAAACAACTTGTCTTTGCTCAGTCCTGTTATAATTATTTAGATGGACCAGACTTTGGCTTGACAAATTACTTTTAAAAAATATATATATTTTATTGATTTTTTACAGAGAGGAAGGGAGAGAGATAGTTAGAAACATCCATGAGAGAGAAACATCGATCAGCTGCCTCCTGCACAGCCCTTACTGGGGATGTGCCCGCAACCAAGGTACATGCCCTTGACTGGAATTGAACCTGGGACTCTTCAATCCACAGGCCAACGCTCTAGCCACTGAGCCAAACTGGTCAGGGCTTGACAAATGACTTTTAATGTCAAGTGAATTTTCAGCAGATTGAATTCAACTGACTGACAAAGCAGGGTTTTGTAGGCAACAAGGTAGAGTTTGGGTGCCAGGTGAACTTGGATTCAAATCCTTGCACTACTGGTGTGACCAAGGAAACCATGGATTTTGTTTCTTTCATATGTGATATGGTTACATGTGGTAGTAAGAATGATTGCGAATTATTGGGGACTGACCATATGCCAAGTGCTGAAATAGATGCTTGGCTAGATGTTTAATTTAACCCTGTGTGTGATTGACTTCCTTCCTCCTCGCTCCATCTCAGCGATGGAGTGGACCCAAGGGGCAGTGTCCAGACCAAAGGGAGGTTCTCACGCAAGGCACTTGTTAACTGTCAACTCTGTGTGTGTGTGTGTGTGTGTGTGTGCAAAGTTATTTTTCTTTAGCTATTTCCATTTTCTATTACATCATGTACATTTGTTCTTTAGTTAGAATAATTTACTGAGAAAATGGATTGAAGGAAAGTGACTTGGTGTTATTAAAGCTTTTTATTACATTTATTGGGGTAAAATCCTATATAATAAAAGGGTAATATGCAAATCAACTGAATAGCAGAACCTACCGGTTGCTATGACGCACACTGACCACCAGGGGGCAGACACTCAATGTAGGAGCTGTCCCTAGCCCGCAGGCCCCGCTCACCTGTTTGGGGCCTACTGGCCAACCTCTGGGTCCCTTACTCCAGCCAGGAGGCTCTGATCACCCAATGGCAAACGGGGAACTAGGGGTGGGTGGTGGCGGATGCAAGCGGTGCCAGACCAATGCCCCCGCCCCGCCAGTCGCCCCACACACAGAAGGCAACTGGCTTGGGGGATGGGGCTGGTGAGCAGGCAAGAACAGCCAACCTCTCGGTCTCTTTCCCTGTCTGGCAGGCTCTGATCACCCAATGGCAAACGGGGAACTGAGGGTGGGTGGTGGCAGGGGGCAGGGCCGGCTGCCGGCAGCCAGGGAAGATGGCTCTGATCGCAGGCCAGGCCTAGGGACCGTACCCATGCACGAATTTCATGCACCAGGCCTCTAGTTGGTTAATAACATTATATACATTTCAGGTGTACAACTTTATAATACAACATCCGTGTACCACCCGAAATCTAGTCTCCTTCCAAGGTGTTATTATTGTTAGCCAATTAAATCAATTACACCATTGAGAATTAAGATATTCACTGTAAATCCTCTCTCTTTGTCCCAGAGTTTGGTATGAATTATCTAGAGAATAACTCTACTCACCCGTATTTTGCACTTACACATAATATTTAGGCAAGCGCATATTTGACTTGTCTGTATTTTTATTACTGGCTCCTAATTTGAAGTCAAATTTATGTTTGAATGGTTACTTAATGAAAAGAACACTTACAGATTCTATATTACAGCATGATAACAGGAAGAAATGAAGCCTGTTTTATATCTAATATTATATATTATTCTACGGATGACATTAGTTGTCCACTACTCGAACATAGACTTTACTGTACACTACTGTGCCCCCTCTGCCTGGCTGTCAGTGACAGCCCCCAACTAGGATTCAGGTCCTCCAGCTCCAGGTTTGGCATTTTTCCTCAACCACACACTACTTTTCCTTCAAGCCATTACCATTTTCCTTAAAAAAAAACAACAACCAACAATCCAAATGTTGGTGTTTTCTAATAATTGATTTTAAAAGGAAAAGTTACCTATGACAAAACCCTGTAAATGAAGGAAGTATTTAGGTGTAGAATTTCCTAAACGAAAGAAGATGAAATATGAAGTTTTATACTAGTTAAGGGGATTTGAAGACTCTGAGAATGAGAGCTAATATTCCTTGAGTATGTGTCGTGTATGAGACCCTCTTCCAGGTGCTTTAAATGTTTTCACTTATTTTGATCCTCAAGAACCCTGTGAGGCACTCTGATATTCTTCTCCATTTTACAGATGGGTAGACTGAGACTCAGAGGTGTTAAGTCACTTGCTCACGGTTTACATGGCAGGAATCACAACTGGAGGAGTAGTTCTGGCTCCTTGATGCGCACCTTTCTTCCCGACATGTAGCCTTGGGCAAGTGACAGGTGTTCTGACAGCCATGGAGCTGGTGCCTTAAGGACAGCCTGCTACACTGCAGCCTCCCAAAGCTGATGGAGATTGTTTTAAGTACCCTTGAGATATTTGTTATCATTTATTTTAATTAGTACAGTTTATTATCTTGCTTAAAATATGCTTTTAAAGTCACATCAGGCTAAGACTAGATTCTTTCTTAAAATGAATTATGACCCATATTCATTTATAGTTCCCAAATCCTCTTTCTAATTCCCTTTATCTCTTTATGGCCCTCCACGGTGACCACATCAGAACCATTTCTGAGAAGGGACATGAATCATGATTAGCCAGCAAGATGAGGTTGGCAATGAATGCCTGACATGCTGGGGGCAGAGCTGGTTGGTAGGAAGCCTTTTGTAAGCTTGTTCCCTGGTGGAGTCGAAGCATCAGGCTGATGAAATACATCCCAGGAGAGTTCCCTTCTGAGAGTTTTTCCAAAGCAGCATCTGGTTGCACGGCTGTTGGATG
This sequence comes from Myotis daubentonii, assembly GCF_963259705.1. Classification (NCBI taxonomy): domain Eukaryota; kingdom Metazoa; phylum Chordata; class Mammalia; order Chiroptera; family Vespertilionidae; genus Myotis; species Myotis daubentonii. Next base: position 11,353,640 of record NC_081840.1, read on the forward strand.
GACTTGGGGGCTCCTGGGCCCTCAGTGTGTATACAAACAAGGAAGCCTGGGAGAACTAGTGAGCCCATTGCGGTTCTTGCTGCCGTTCCTGATGAGCTGGATCGCTGGGATTCAGCTGCTGTGCCCACGGGTGTATTTCCACCTGTTACAGCAGTTCACACCAAAGTGTTTCCATGCTGCCACCTGGGAATTCCTGGCATGGGGACAAGGCGACTGACTATTAATTGTCCCATTTTTAATTCCTCTTTTGCAGGTCATGATTCTATCATTTAACCTTTATTGTCTGTCTCTTCTCCCCCACTCCTCCCAGTAAGACTTTTATCATTATACTAGAGGCCTGATGCACGAAATTTGTGCATGGGTAGGGTCCCTAGGCCTGGCCGGCCATCAGGGCCGATCTGTGGGGCGACCAGAGGGGCAATCAGGGGCCCCCGCTGGCACCCGCCTTGGCTGGTCTGCGGCCTGCGGGCTGGGGCAGCTCCTGCATTGAGCATCTGCCCCCTGGTGGTCAGTGCGTGTCATAGTGACCAGTCGTTCCACTGGTTGTTCTGCCATTCAGTTGATTTGCACATTAGGCTTTTATTATATAGGATTCCTTGAATATAGGATAGTTTGATATAGGATAATGAATAGTGGGTAATTCCTATTATCCTTAATAGTAATACATATTTATGGTCAGTTCAACTATTCTACTTTTAAATATAATGAAAATACCTAGTCCTTTGTATTTTTTAAGTAGCACCTCTTGGAATAAAATGTAACTGGTATTATGGTACTTAAACAATTAAAAACTATTGAGTGTATATTTCTGAGTTATGTACCATCCATGCCTTATTCCTCAGTGAGGAACATAGTTCAAACGGCAATTCATTAAAGCCGTAGTGTGCCCTTTGTTAAATGGAACTTTATATCGTTAATAAAAAAAGGGGATAATGACCTTTTTGTATTAAAAGAGGAAATAACTTTACTGTTTTCTTGGAACATTTGTGTACGTGGAAGAAGTGTTTACTGTAACTAGAAAACCACTTTGTAAATATGTGGAGAGAAGAGTTACTTCATGTACAATGAAATCATGATTTGCAAGTGTTGATTAATGAAGAAAACAGCATAGCTTTTAGTAACAGAAATCTAGGAGTTTCTTCATGTGTATCTGTTTAGTATTTTAACCACAAAAATAATTTACTTGATTTTATATATAACCTTCAGCTCTTTCATGGCAATACTAATTTAAGAACAGTGAAGCGACTGTATTTTTTTTTTCTTTTTTTAGGGCAATGGAAAATATGTTGGGTAATATTCTTTCAGGCAATAGAAATTAACTTTGACTAGATTCTTTCTTAAAATGAATTAAGGCCCATATTCATTTAAAATGGATTTATCCTCTTTCTAATTCCCTTTATCTCTTTGTGGTCCTTCATGGTTGCCACTTTCTGAGTCACATGAAACAGATATAATTTTAACCTGACAAAAGTGAATGTCAGAAAAATAAGCAGCTATTCCTAAATATACTCATTTCAGCTCTTCTTTTCATTTTCACATTGTGCAGTTAACACTTCGAAGACTACTGCTCACACTGCTCAATCCTATGGTAAACCAAGATAGAAAGAATAACTAAGACTCGAATTCAGGAAAACATGGAACAAATTTTTCCTGTGAATTAATTGAAATTTTAAAACTGGAGTATGGGCCAAATTAGACTGAGGTTATCTGTCTTATAAATAAAAAGAGAACAGTTATGAATGATCTAAAACATAGACATTTGTGAATTAAGCTAATAAGCAAACCTGCAAAGGACCAAGTTGAGAGATCTGAATAAAGAGAAATCCGCCTGATTCTATTGGAATGGGATATAAGAAATGGCCCTGTAATATAACAAACTAGACAGCTAAAATAATTAAAGTATGGGAGGCTTGGCTTACCCTCAGGTATGTGGGTCCTAAACAAATGGACCTTTTATGTGGTTGGTACAAGATAGAGCATGTTAGCCTTTGTATGGAAACTGTGTGCAGGAATATCTCAGTTATTTCTATCATTTTGGGGCAGTAAAATGTATGTACTAACATTTTTGCATTTAATCCTATGTACTGACATTTTTGCATGTTTTTAGTCTTTAAAAACATGTCAATATCATTTTAACTTTATAATTGAATATATTTCTGTGTAGCACTTCTTGGTATCTGACTTCCCCTATATTTTGTTTGTCTTTCTTTCCCTACTGGAATGTAAGTGACATAAGGGCATGGATTGTGTTCTTTTCCTCAGTGTTGTGTCCCTATAACACATAGTAGGTGTTCAATCAGTATTCATTGAATGAATAGATGAATTTTTCTAAGACAGTCCATTTTTCTTAGGAAGTACAATATATATTTTTTTGAAGGATGTTCGTACTGTGTTTTGGGATCACTGGGTTCTTCATAGCATCTTACTGTTCAGGAGAGTAAACAGAGAAGGTATGAGCCGTCATCTATGTAGATAGTGACCCCAATTCATGCCTCGGACTTTCTTTTAATAAATCCCCGAAGTTGGCTTGTCATTGGACTCTTTTTCCTGGAAGTGAAATGTTACGACAGCAACAAAATCTGGTTATTTGAGGCCATCCGTTACTTAGGCTTCAGTTTAATAAAAGTTTCAGTATAATTAGAAGGTGAAGATACACTTTTGATTGTTATATTCCTGAGTCCTCATATGTGCTAGGGTGTAGTGATATTGCATATTAATTATCACCTTGACTGTAAAACAGATCATACACTGCCTGACCAAGGACACAAGAAAATGGATTACAATTAAACAGAAAAGGACAATATATATTGTCTGCTTTGAGGCAGTGTGACCACCATACTCACAGCTGAGAGGAAGAAGCACAATGCTTCATTATTTATGACAGACTCAGTGTAGAGGTAAGAGCTGGGCTTGAATTAGGTTAATACTTGTTCACCACCCTTGTTAGATGATCTCTGCCTGGGAAAGGCTTTATCGGGTGCTATCTCCTCTCATCTCATTCCTGATGAAACGTCTGCTGACTTCTGCCTCATCTAAGAAAAGCATCAGGATAAAATTATAGTTGCCATTTTATATGGGATTAACCTGTATCAAACTCAGTGCATCAGTGGCTTAAAAAACCCTCCCGCTAATTTGTGTGTCCTTCTGCTCTGCCTTAAAAATAGTACAACTAACAAGACTCTTAAAATAATTAGACAAGAAATGACTTGGGGCTTAGGAAAGGGTCACATTCTGGCAAGATTTGGACCTGCTTATAACCATCAGTGTCTCTTTAGACCACTGTGATTTGGGACACACCTTCGACCCGAGCTCAAAAATTTGTAGCTGTGTTTTCTGCTGAACAAAAAGCTTAGTTACCGAATCACTTTGTTCTCTGAGTCAATGTTGGTTCATGTAAACCCTATTGTGCCTGTAAAGAAGCCAACTTTTTTAACCGCATAACTTTTGTTTTTACTGTTGTTTACACAGCAGGCACAATTATCCATACCATTTTAGGAGAGTAGCTAGTAAAATTTTAGACAGCTTATGAAGAAATCCTTGAGCAACTTTAGTAAGACTACCGATGTGTTTGTTTAGAATAAAATAGGAAGGAACCGGTGAAGGTAAAAGTATCTCACCGTGAAGAAATTTCACAAAAACCTGTTGACTGATCATTGAGAAGTGTTCCGAGGATGCTGGAAGAATCAGTTACTTAAAGGCTTCTCTTGGAGTGAGTTTCCCACAGGCCTGGTCAGCTTGCTTTGGTCATCGGTGAGAGCAGACAGAGCTGTGGGGCAAGGGAAGCCATGTGGATTCTTCCTAGGAAAGGTCCTGGGGAGTAAAGAAGGAGTGATGGGAGGCATCACCTGAGAGCCAATAATTAAAGGCTGGCTCCTGGGAACATTTTAATTGCAGTTAAACCAAGCCCATAAACACTATAGGGTATGCCTAGCCCAGAAGATTCGGATTCAAGGAAGAGAAGACACATGATTCTGGGCAACTATCCTAAGCCAAGTAATGACTGGTAAGAGTCAAAATTTAGGGCACATGGGGGCCTGTCTGTACTAAGGTTTTTGTATGAAAAAAAAAAAAAAGTTCCTGGTATATCTTAACTTTAAATAGAGGAAGACCAAAGGATAGATATTAGGAAGCAAAAAATCCAATTAACTCATGGCTAGCCTCTTCTATTTCTGGCTCATTTCTTTTCCTTAGACTGTTTCAAATACACTGAATTTGACCTATTTATAAGTTTAAAAGAGTCTGTACTTAATTTTTGTTTTTAGTGGTTTTTTATTTTTATTTAGTGTTTCTGTTCTTTAAAAAAATCTTTTTCGAGATGAAATTCACATAAAAAATTAACGATTTAAAAATAAACCATGTAGTGATTTAGTGCATTCACAATACCTACTCTATCTAGTTTCAAAACATTTCGTTACCCTGAGTGGAAACCCTCCACGGGTTAATCAGTTGCTCTCCTTTCTTCCAACTCACTCCCCAAGCCATCAGCCTACTTTCTGTTTCTGTTGGTCAGGATTTATCTATTCTGAATATTTTGTTTAAATGGAATCATACAATATGTGACCTTTTGTAACTGGCTTCTTTCTCTTAGTATATTGTTTTTGCAAATCATCCACACTGTAGTATGTATCAGTGCTGCTTTTTCATGGCTGAATAATGTCCCATTGTCTGTATATTCCAAAACCTATGGATCCTTTCTTCTACTGATGGGCATTTGAGTTGTTTCCATCTTCTGGCTATTGCAAATAGCCCTTCTATGAGCATGCTTGGACATGCATTTGAGTATCTGTTTTCAGTTCTTTTGGTTATGTATCTAGGAGTGGAACTGCTGGTTCATATGATGATTAATATGCTTAACTTTTGAGGAACCACCAAACTATTTTCCGTTGTGGCTGAACCATTTTACATTCCCACTGGCAATATATAAAGATTTCAGGTTCTTCACACCCAATATCTCATTGTGGTTCTGAGTTATATTTGCCTAGTGACTAATGACATGAAGCTTGTTTCATGTGCACTTGGCCATTTGTATACGTTCTTTGGGTAAATATCTCTTCAAGTCCTTTGCCCTTTTTAAAATTGAGTTGTCTTTTTGTTGTTGTGCAAGAGTTCTTTATATATTCTAGATACTAGATATGTGATTTGCGGATATCTTCTCCCATTCTATATAGTTTGTGCCTTTTTTACTTTCTTGATTTGGACCTTTGATGCACATAGTTTTTAATTTTGATAGAGTGAAATGTATCTGTTGTTTCCTTTGTTCCTCAAGCTTTCTATGTCATTATCTGAGGATCTATTTTAAAGTTATGAAGATTTACCTCTATGTTTTCTGCTAAAGAGTTTATAGTTCTTATATTTAGGTTGTTGATCCAGTTTGAGTTACTTTTAATACATGGTGAGAAGTGTAGGGACCTAACTTCAGTTGTTGACTATTTGTTGAAGGGACTGTTCTTTCTCCACTGAATGGTCTTGATGTTTCTACCTCTCTCTTCCTTTCCCTTCCTCTCTCTGAAATCAATTAAAAAAAAAAAAAAGAATTCTACTAGGTAGACCCCCAGTTATGTTTATTATAAAACATTAATTATAATACACTTAGTATTTCAATATTTTTTAGCATATGATTTTTGTTAAAAACTGTATGTAAAATTTCAGAGCACCCACTACATTCTGCTGTCTAGGCCATGAAGGCATTTTTTTGGTGCACAGTTGAAGAAATAGTCTGCAAGAGTAATTGACTTCTCACCTTTTTTCCCCTGAATACTAGTACCTAGCTATAGATAGGTCTTAACTCTTTTTTTCCCCCCTTCAGGTTTTGCTATTGTCCCTTTCTGAGAAGTGAAACAATAGGAGATGGCTGTCACGTGGCCCCAGGTCATGGATTAGAGCAATTGAAGTAGAGAGACCCTTTTGTACATTTCTGCCTCCTTCAGTGACCGTCCCTCTTTCCAGATCACGTACTTCAGCCTCTGGTACTACAACAAGCAGAATCAGCGCCGGTGGGTGGATTTGGACAAGCCTCTGAAGAAGCAGCTGGATAAGTACGCCTCGGAGCCCACCGTCTCCTTCGGAGTGGTGTTCTACGTGCCTTCCGTGTCCCAGCTGCAGCAGGAGGTCACCAGGTGAGAGGGTCCATGCTCTGTTTTCAGGAAATGACCGCGTGTGATTGGAAAAGTGAAAGGAAGGTTGCAGTCAGGAGATCAGGCTGACCTTTGCCCTCCCGCCCCACATTTTCAGCCACTGTGTCACGTGGAGGTTCTGGTATGTGGTGTGTCAGAATGCCTTACTGCGTTTGCATGAGTTATGGCTTCACTGGGCACAAAGGAGTGATTAAGGGGAAAACACTTCTACCCTGGCTGTGAACTCTTCTCATAGTGATGTCATCTTTAGTGTGTGCATTGATTTGTTCCTGACCTTTCTAACAACGAAAGGAGGGAGGGGGGGAAATTAAAATTAGTCACAGAATCTGTGTTCCTTCCTCAAGGAAGTGTGTAGCAGGGTTCTCACAATTCTTTGACTCCAGTGGCAGTGTGGGGTGGTGACGTGGGAGGGGGAGAGGGAGAGGCGGGAGGTGTTGAAGGTCTGAAAATGTTGGCTAATATGTGTCCCTCCCCCTCCCCCATGTTTAAAAAAATAGGAGTGTTTTAGTCATAAAATCAGGGTACAATGAGGACAGACATTTTTTAATTTTAACAGAATGGAATGATAAAATTTGAATATTACAAAGGTCACCCATCATAGAAGGTAGATTAGAGGTGGCAAGACTGTAGGCAGGAGACCAGTTAGTAATGTACACGCCATAATCCGGGCATTAGTGTAGAATGTGGACCTGAACAAAGTCATTAGCTGTGGGGAGGGCTGAGAGAGAACAGGCCCTGTAGATTCAACCAGTATGATTACCCATTAATTGGGTGTAGCAGAACCTGATAGATAAGTTTCATCAGCAAGGATTAGGTATGGCTATATATAACAAAAGCCCTTAATACCTTTGACTTCTCCCGTGAAACAAGTCCGGAGGTCAGCCCTGCAGAGCTTCTAGGACCAGTCTTCAAGGACCCATGCTCTGTCTCTTACTGTTCCACCATCCTCAGCGTGTTCGTGTTCTTTCCTTTCGCTACGTAACCTCAGAGCCAAAGGATCCTGGAGACCACCTTGCTGTTGCATTGACCTTCCAGGGAGCAGAAATGTAAACCTGGCTCTCCTCTCTCCTCTCAGCAAGTCATGCTGCTCTAAGGGGCCTTTCCCATTCCTCAGCCACACTCGCCACATTGTAAGTGTGGCTAATGGCTGCCCTCTGACAGCACAGATATATACCATTGTCACCCCCGCAGAAAGTTCTGTTAGACAACACTGCTCTCTCCATCTAGCAGTTAGTTCACAGAAGAAGGGATGAACACATCACATGTCCCCATGAAAGTACAATCAGGCAAACCGAGAATGTGGAAAATTCTACATGATAAACCACATCATTTTGTCTATAAGTAACATGAAAATAAAGAGGAGGCATTTTTTTTCTAAAATTAAGAGAAATTTAGAAATAATCAAATGTAATTTGTGGACTTTGTTGGGACCCTGATTTAAAAAACAGCAACTGTAAAAAGACTTTTGACGCAGTCACAAAAATTGTACATGACTGGGTATTGGATAGTGTTAAGGCATTTTAGTCATTTATTTTGTTAGATATGTCAAAAGTGTGTGTGTGTGTGTGTGTGTGTGTGTGTGTGTGTGTGTGTGTAAGCTGACCTTTAGAGATATATACTGAGGTATTTGTAGTTGCTATGATACATCTGGAATTTGCTGTAAAACACTTGGAGCCAGGGAGGGGAGAGCATAGAAGAGGCATGGCAGGCATAAAGTTGGCGATTGGTGAGGCTGCATGCTAAGGCTATGGGAGTTTTTGTACTTATTGTCTGTATATCTTTCAAAATTTCTATAATAAAACAAATATATAAAAATAAAAATGTCCGTACATTAGCCTTCTATTACTAACCTAAGAAAAACAGGTGAAAACTACCTGCTGCACATTATTTAAAATTTCTGTTGTGCAAAATGAGGCACCTAATCTATTATAATTATTTAATGTAATAATATATATTTTAATTTAATTTTATTGTTTAAGGTATTACAAATTGTAGTACATGTCTCCTTTTTTCCCCATTGACCTTCCCCCAGCCTCCCCTCCCCTGCCACCTCCCCCCCTCCGCACATGTCCACCCCCCCCCACCCCCAATGTCTTGCATCCATTGGTTATGCTTATATGCATGCATACAAGTCCTTTGGTTGATCTCTTACTCCCCCCTCCAACCCTCCCAGGGTTCCCGCTGTAGTTTGACAGTCTGTTTGATGCTTCTCTGCCTCTGTGTCTATTTTTGTTCATCAGTTTATAATGTTCTTTATTATCCATAAATGAGTGAGATCATGAGGTATTAATGTAATATTTTTGTGTAAAAATACTTTATACTAGAAAATTGACAAGTTGATAAGGCTTTAGGTGATATTTTTGTTTAATCAGCATATTTGGCTTTTGGGCAAGTATATGGAATGCTTGCTTTAGAATTAACGTGTGCAGTCTTTTTCATTCCTTGGATTAAACAGTTCTGAATTCAGGTTTGCAGGCTACATTTTATCAAGGCATTATTTCTCTGGACCATATTGGCAGAGAGTTGGTGGATCTTCATTTCACATCATGTCCCCAGCATCTAGAACGGTGCTTGATGCAGAGTAGGGACTAGTAATCCCCGGTTAAAGTGGATAAATAAACGGGAGGCAGAATAAATCTGCACTGTAGGGCTTTACCAAAATGGAGAAGTGATAACATGAACTATTGGTGACTGGCTTAAAGTAGATGATTGCTGATAACAATCATAATAGTTACGGTTTCTTGAGTGCCAGCTGTGTTCTAGTATTGTGCTAAAAGCTTTAAATTATATTCCTTGAATACGTTCCACCTTGTGATGGGATGATAGCATTCCCATTTTGCCGGTGACAATTTAACCCATAGATTACGACTTGCTCAGATTCCTGCAGAATGCTTGATTGGAGAGCTGGAATCCAATCTAGGTCTGCGTGACTAAAGCTTGCGCTGGTAACCAGTGCCCCGAATATTGAAAGTGTAATAATAAGCAAACTCATTTTACAAGAATATTAAGCAAGCATTTAGCAGCTATGCTTTTAGGGATTTCATCCAAAAAAATTTCAATATAAACTTGGTCGGAAATATCAGGAATTGTTTTCTTCTGGGTTTATCTTCCAGGGCGAGGGAACGTCCACCATAAGCAAAGTCGTATGTTACCAAGTTACTAGGCAGAGTTCTTAAAGTAAAGATTGGCCGAAACCGGTTTGGCTCAGTGGATAGAGCGTCGGCCTGCGGACTGAAAGGTCCCAGGTTCGATTCCAGTCAAGGGCATGTACCTGGGTTGCGGGCACATCCCTAGTAGGAGATGTGCAGGAGGTGGCTGATCGATGTTTCTCTCCCATCGATGTTTCTAACTCTCTATCTCTCTCACTTCCTCTCTGTAAAAAATCAATAAAAATATATTTAAAAATAAATAAATAAAATAAAGTAAAGATTGCCTATGGCGTCTCTCTCCAGCTAACAAGGACAATATGTAGGGACTGTCTTATGGGGCATAAGATAGATGACCAGTTGTCTTCTACATGGTTATAGCTTTGAAATAACTGCAGTTAAGGAGAAGTAACTCAACAAATTGATTACATTGTGTGTGTGTGTGTGTGTGTGTGTGTGTAGGTATGGGTGTAGGTACGGATTGTGTGTGTGTGTGTGTGTGTGTGTGTGTGTAGGTATGGGTGTAGGTACGGATTGTGTGTGTGTGTGTGTGTGTGTGTGTGTGTGTAGGTACGGTCAAGGATGTTCTTGTCTTTCTTTGAAACCATCCGGCTTAAGGTTTCAGTTGACTAGTTTATGCTTCTCTAATAAATTATGGTAAAATGCATTGTCTCAATTGGAGCTAATGTTGGTGTTAACTTTTTAAAATTGACATTTTTACCCTAACTGGTTTGGATCAGTGGATAGAGCGTCGGCCTGCGGACTCAAGGGTCCCAGGTTCGATTCCGGTCAAGGGCATGTACCTTGGTTGCAGACACATACCCAGTGGGGGGTGTGCAGGAGGCAGCTGATCAGTGTTTCTCTCTCATTGATGTTTCTAACTCTCTATCCTCTCTGTAAAAAATCAATAAAGTATATTAAACAAAATAATCATCATTCTCCCCTTTAAAAAAATAAAATAAAATTGACATTTTTTTGTAGGTATCAGTATTATCTGCAGCTGAAGAAAGATATCTTGGAAGGAAACATTCCGTGTACATTAGAACAAGCAATTCAGCTAGCAGGCTTGGCTGTTCAAGGTAAATGATGACACCTGATACTGTACCTGACCTATCAGATTAAAACTGTTATAACGAAAACAGCAAGGAATCCTTAAAGTAACGGACTTTCTATAGTCGTGTAAATATGTTGGTGAAATGTTACTCTGTCACCGAAGTGGCTTCCTTGGGGGAAGAATGAATTTGGATTCTCTAGTGAAAGGAGACTTCTGGAAAGATAAACATGTTCTCATATGTCAACAGAGAAACAGAGGAAAAAAATACATAGAGCATTTGCGTGTTATGTGTTTCTCTTGCTTTGCTGCTAGCTAATATTTTAGGAAGAAAGATCAGCCAACAGTGAGGTTGATGAGGTTATGATCACTTCTACTTTAGGCATACGTCACTTGTTTGGTTTCCTGAACAGTGTTCCTGGATTACAGAGCATCGTCAGTCATAACAGATCAAGTTTGCCTTTCACGGGTAGTTTTTGGGATTAATTCTGTCATTTTTTTCCTGTGCCCAATTGATAAGTATTTACACGGATATATATACCTTGGGAAGACTTCTGGTGGGACATTGTTTCATATAACTGGCATTTAATCTTGGGAATTGAAATTTAGTCAGAAGAATTATTAATAAAATTCTTCAGATATTAGCAGGCGTGGAGACCTTTATCATTTCTAGACAATTGCCTGTCACATGAAACCACATTCCTTTTCAAAGTCCTTTGACTCTTCCTACATGTCATCTTTGGCTTTAAGAGATGGTTTTTCATAAACTTTTTGCCAAACTATCAATTTATTTTTAACAGCTAAAACTTTCTAAACCAATACATCTTGCTGTAACATATTCAGATGATCTGATTCCATTCTCGAGAGGAATAATCACTACTGAGAACACTTTGGTTTCTTCCTGACATTTTTCTGTGCATAAGTAAGCCCGCATGATTATAGGGCAGTTTTATTTTTTAATTATAAAGATGAGATCACATTACATACAGTTTGTAATTTATTTTTCACTTTATTAGTAGGCATTTTCCAAGTCAAGACACATGAGTCCACCTCACTAATGCTTTAAGAACGATATTTTTAAAATATACACTTTATAGCTATAATGCAAATTTGACTTCTGAATCATAAGCACACCATCTACGTACGACATATCAGGTATAGTTGAGCATGCGTTGCTATGCAAATTAAACATAACTGACATGTGAATATTTGTCATTTTGTATAGCTGATTTTGGTGACTTTGATCAGTATGAATCCCAGGACTTCCTTCAGAAATTTGCCTTATTTCCTGTGGTAAGACTCCTTTTTTAAAATATATTTTATTGATTTTTTTACAGAGAGGAAGGGAGAGGGATAGAGAGTTAGAAACATCGATCAGCTGCCCCCTGCACACCCCCCACTGGGTATGTGTCTGCAACCAAGGTACATGCCCTTGGCCGGAATCGAACCCGGGACCCTTGAGTCCGCAGCCCGACGCTCTATCCACTGAGCCAAACCGTTTAGGGCAAGACTCCTTTTGACATTGGGCCTTTGTATAACCAGTTTATTTCCATGCCCTTAATACTCCCTGAAGTGAAGTCAGGTATGGAGGGGTCTCTTTTTTCCCCGTCCAGCACGGCTAGAGAATGGTCTGGTTCTTTGAGTAGGGGCGGCTGGGGATTGAGAATATGAAAGAGAGAGACAGAACACAAAGATGGAAGAAAAAAGCTGGGACTGGGTGGGACCGCTGTCCTCTTCTGACGGAGAGACGGGGACCCAGCACCAAAACAGCGTGTTTATTTTACATTCCCCAAAATACCAGAAGTTTCCCCAAAGGTCAAGACAAAGGGGCTTATTTGCATTCTCGTAAGGTCAGTTCTGGGTGGGCCCTTCATTCCTGGTGCTTGGCTGGATTCACGTAATAGACCCACTCCCAGGCACCTGGGCAAAATGAAGGTCAAGCTGAGAACACTTCTGCCTTTTTGGCAAAATGGGTATCCAGGACATGGCTCTGCCTACTGCCCTGGATTCAGCTGACAATTTATTAAAGAAATGCCCATATGCCTTCCCAGGGGCCCTCTACAGTCAGGAATAGTATTGAAAAATCGGTTCCCTCTGATGAACACTCAAGTATGTTTTTTCCCTGTAACACCTTTCTTGGTTGTGGTAAAGCTACGGACACGGGAGGGTCTGCAGTCACCGGGCTGTCGCCAGAGACATTTGTCTTACGTTTGGACGTTGAGTCTAAAGAGGGATTTGTTTCCCGCTTCTGAGGAGCCACAAGAGGTTTTGCTTTTAACCGAAGGCTTGAAACCTCACAAAATTACGTGGAAATAAATTCGGCTTCTCATCAGCAGTTTAAAAAGTAGATGATGGGGGGACACTGCCTTCTACTCTGTTACGGTCACTACTGGTCGCCTTGGCAGGAAAACCGCCCTGGAGCCACCCGGGGAGGGATGCTCTTCTGAGCGTCTGCACGGCCAGCGGGAGGGCACAGGTGTCATAGTGCCGGGGTGGCAACTGCCCATGGATGTTACCACCGGACATAGCCCAGTGGGAACTTGCTCTGAGGTTGAATGGAAAAGGCAGGGCGAGTGTTTGGCTTCTGACCAGAAGCCACTCAATTCCTTAGGGAGACCATGATGACGTGCTGAAGCCAAGCTCCCTCGCACTCCTACCAGCCCTGCTTTTGCCTGACGGCGACGAGAGTTGGGTAGAGTCAGCAGCAACGCATCTTCCTGGGAAATCGGGGTGACTTGTGTACATACTTACTGCCGTGTGTTTTCTTCAGGGCTGGCTACAGGATGAAAAGGTATTGGAAGAAGCAACCCAAAAAGTGGCCTTACTGCATCAGAAGTACAGGTAATGCTAAGAAAATAAGACAGGGCAAGGGTATGGAGCCAGTGCCTGTTTGAACTTGAAATGTGCGTTGACACAGTGAAATTCGGCACTTAACGCTGCTGCTGCTGCTGCTGCTGCTGCTGCTGCTGCTGCTGCAACCGCTGCCCCTCCTGAAAGTCCCCGCATTTTCATAGCACTCACTGTGCCGAGTGCTGGTCCAAGCACTTACCATATTACCTCATCTATTATCCATGTTGTCCCCACGAGGAGGCTGAGAACGTTGAAAGGGTGCCCATCCTCCACCCTGAGTATGAAAGGTTTGGTGCTCACCGAGCCCTGTGTAGGTCAGTTCAAGGTTGGAGGGGCTTCTTTTCATATGCGATGCAGCAGGTACAGGGTTTTCTCCTCTGCACCTTTGGAAGCTGTATCTCTGTCCTCCGGGGAAGCTGTGCTAAGAGCTACGGGGCTTACTGCCCTGACCTACCGTCCGGGGTAGACATTGACTTTCTTGGATTGTGAATCTGTACTCGTTGTTGTAAGAAAAACCCTCACCTGGAGAATGCTAGGTCTCCATTCTAAACCAGATGCACCGTTCCAAGTATGTGACATATCATTACATTCTTATAACCACGCTTTAAGTCAATGTTATTATCTCCTTACAGATTGGGGAAGCCAAGCTCAGAAAGACTAAATAACTTGCCCAAAGTTACATGAGGTAGAGGTGGGATTTGGACCCAGGTCTGTCTAATTATAACCTATTGTTCATCCCCTCCCATTAAAAATAACCTTTAGTCTCTCCTCACTCAAATCCACACAATCGCTCACAAAGGATTAATCTTCCTAAAACATCACTTTCCTCTCTCTTCTTCCCCTCCGCCCCCCTTCTCCGATGCTCATGAACTTGGTTTTGCTCTTCACTAGCCTGAGTTCATTGCCCCTGGGATTAAAGGCCTCCTATGAATTGGTTTAATCCTGCCTTTCCAGCTTTACCTTCTGCCCCCCCCCCCCCGAAATGAGCCATGTTTCCCCCCTCTCCCCAGCACAATTAACCCCTCAGGCCTACATCGCCTTGTCTTTTGTTACTTTCAGTCATTCATTTGTGCACCCCCTTAAAGATGTAGTGGCACAGAGATAAGTTGGACAGTCCCCTGCCACCAGAGGGTGTATTTCCTGCTTTGCAGTCTAAGGGGGAGGCAGGACAACCCACCAGCAGGCAGTGAGAGTAGTCAGAACGAATATAGGAGCAGTGGGAAGTGTGCACAGAATGTGGTGGGTTTGCGTAGAGCGGGGGTGTCTGACCTAGACTCGGGGATCACAGCAGGTGACAGAGAAGGTGTGATGGGTACAGAGGCCAAGCCTTGAAGGAGAGGTGCACAGGAGAGAGTGACAGGTATACCAGGAAGAGGGATCAGTGTGTGCAAAGGCCCAGGGCCTGAGGGAACGTGGTGTATTCACAGAAAGGCAGAGTTTGGGATGGCTGAGGTGTGGGGTGCCCTGTGGGTGTGGGGGAGCAGCGAAGATGAGCTTGAAGAGGCAAGTTCCCATGCAGCTGAGCACTTTCTCTGCCCACACCCACTTCCTACCTACCCATCCTTGTAATTGTGTCACTGGAGCTAAAAAGGATTTCCGTCCTCCTAACTCTTCCTTTCCGCACTTTTATCATTTGGCATTGGGCACGTGATGCTTAGTATCCCCTGGTAATTTGGATAGTCAGCAGTTACTCAGTGGTTTGGAAAGAATCCTAGCTTTTCCCAAAGATGTTCCAGGGGTTGTCTTATTCCCTGCGTTCCCCTCGCCTGTCTAAAGCGCAGGGAGAGGATCTTCCATAACTAACCTCAGTGTGCCACACCGTGCTTTGCATGTAGCCAAGTTTCAGTAAATATTGGGTTGATATAACCGATGGCAGATGCTTAGAAACTTGAAATGTTTATACTGTTTGAGGCCAAATCCATATGTAGTGTTTCAGAAAAGCTCTGTGGTTTTGTTTGTTTGTTTTTAGTTTTGTGGCTAATCTCACTGACATCGTTTGGGTTGCAGAGGGCTCGCAGCTCCTGAGGCGGAAATGCTGTACATGCAGGAGGTGGAGAGGATGGAAGGCTACGGAGAAGAGAGCTACCCTGCGAAGGTAAGTGGGACGCGGAGGCCGGGGCTCTCCAAAATTAGTCTCAGCGATTCCCGGAGGATGGAGGATCGCAGGGAAAGCCCAGGGTGGCCTGCTGTGCGAAGGCCCACATCGTGCAAAGTTCTGGACATTTCAAAGCTGAGGTCCTTGTGGCCAAGGTGACGCAGCAAACATATTCCTGATTTGCCGTTCTCTGAATGCTCTTTTTTAAAAAAATATATATTTTATTGATTTTAGAGAGGAAGGGAGAGGGAGAGAGAGATAGAAATATCAATGCTGAGAGAGAATCATTGATTGGCTGCCTCCTGCACGCCCCCTACTGGGGATCGAGCCCGCAACCCAGGCATATGCCCTTGGCCGGAATCGAACCTGGGACCCTTCAGTCCGAAGGCTGACGCTCTATCCATTGAGCCAAACCAGCTAGGGCTCTCTGAATGCTCTTGAGAGAGTTCCTTAAGGGGTCCATCTCTTCTTATATCCACATATGCTTACAAGACGACACATTCATAACTTTCAGACTTTCCACCTTCAGAATAGTTATCCTGTGAGTCTTCCGAGCATTTCACGTCTGGGAAACAGGTTCAGGGAATGGGGTGCAGTTGTGGCTGCTGTGCACCTGCCGCCTGAGTGTGTCCTTCTCCTTCCAGGACAGCCAGGGCAGCGACATTTCCATCGGAGCCTGTCTGGAGGGCATCTTTGTGAAACACAAGAACGGAAGGCCTCCTGTGATATTTCGGTATTTTTCTTCCATCTTTCTGTGCAGTTTCTGTGGCTCCTGTTGGTGCTACTTTTTAGTTTCGATGTTAGTTATATTATTATGATGCTCATAAGTATCTCCCCAGGTCTCAGTAGGAGATGGAAATACGCCCTTCCGAGGAAAAAATACCACCTCACTGCCGGGTGCTTTTTGTACGCCGCTTTCTTCAAAGCCAGATGTGCAGGAAATAGTGCTTGTGATGGGGCTCGACTTAGGAAATTCTTACAAATGCATCCCTTTCTTCCCATATGGAGGCGTTCTTTCTTTTGTTGTGAATTTTTCATATGAGCTCTGGTTTCTAGGGCTGTTTCTTTCTTTCTTTTTTGTTAATCCTCATCTGAGGATATTTTTTCCATTGCTTTTCAGAAAGAATGGAAGGAAGGGGGTGGAGGGAGGGAAAGAGAGAGAGAAAGAAACATCAATGTGAGAGAGACACATCTATTGGTTGCTCCTCGCACGCGGAATGGGAAGTGAACCTGCAACCCAGGTGTGTGCCTTTCTAGGGAAGCACTGAGCCCCACTGACCTTGGTGTCCCTGGGACCTAACATAGTTTCTGACCTTGCCATGATGCATCTTTGTAAGACGTTTGCTGAATGAAGGAAGGGGTCATTGGCAACCAGCTAATATAGGGATCTTTGATCTAACTAGTCTGACAAATGGGGGTAAATAGATTTTACATTTTCAAGCATTCTTTGGCCTTTAGTATACCTGCACTTACTTTTTGCGGCTATGTGTTATCACTTCAATTAGAAAATGCATGCTAGAGGATTAAAACAACTGTTTTGCTTCCGAGACAATCAAATATTAATTTATGTATCAAGCTCAAACATGGAAATCACATGTTCCACCTCCTTGGCGTACGCATGAGCACTCACATTGCCACTTTCTGTTTGTTGTTCTCTAGGTGGCACGATATTGCTAACATGTCCCACAATAAGTCGTTCTTTGCCTTAGAGCTGGCGAGTAAAGAGGAGACCATCCAGTTTCAAACGGTGAGTGGGCAGTAGGAATAGCATGGAATGTTTTTCCCGAAAGTGAGCACGTTACCGTTTCAGTGTGTGTGTTTGGGGGAAGAGGGGGTGGGTGGCATTAAAATGATAATATTTTACAGTTTTATAAAATAAAATTGTACAACATTTTACATAATGGTAGTTTTGTCATAATAGTGCATTTGACAAAAGCCATTGCTCAATGAATATTGTTGAATGAATCCTTAGATAACTACTAAATTTAAGCAACTACCTAGGGGAGAAAGTGAGCACTAATATCTTAATTTCCATTAAGCGAATGGCTCTGTAGAAAAATTATTTCACAGGTATTTGCTTTTGCTCCCGTGACACATGGCAGTATTGAGTCACTGAGTCAAATGGTTTGTTTAAAAATGTCTTTGAGTTACCTATTTGTCAAAATGAAAGTTGACATTTTCATAAGTTTTAGATTTCTAAGTCATTTTAAAGCTGTTTAATACAAGAATCACACTGTTCGAATAGATTTTTTTTTGTCTTCATAATTTAAATCCTAATTATCCTTTACATTCCTGTGAAGACACAGTATTGGAAAATGAAAGAGTCCCAGTGTGTTTAAAGTGACTTGACATAATTACGTCTTGTCCCCAGATAAACTCTGTATTACGTCTTGTCCCCAGATAAACTCTGAATCACGTTGTAAATGTGCTTTCATCTATTGTATGCATATTTTACTTACTAGGAAGATATGGAAACAGCAAAATACATGTGGAGACTCTGTGTGGCGAGGCACAAATTTTACAGACTAAATCAGTGCAGCCTGTAAGTATATCCTGCTCATAGAAATTGGAGAAAAGAATAAGTTTAGACATTTTCATCTTGAGTTGTATTGCATCATCTAGAAAGGCCAGTTTTATGAAATATGATAGTTTAGATGGCATTTTTATGATAAACTCTTGGCTTTTGCATGTTAAAATGATATTTCTCAAAGTTTTACAATTTATTTTGCTTTGGATCAACTTCTAATTATTGCAGATATGCCTGTAAGATTTCTTTTACCCATTTACTAGAATCATTCTAATTTTTGAAAGTTAGAAAGTGAATATCTTTTATTTTTTTAATCAGCATTTTGTGTAATTAGGGATTATTGCTTTTCAAGCCATGTGAAGAATTTATGGCCCTTCTGCCTAACGTAGTTTTCTTAACCTACATGCACTGCCCCCTACTGGACCATTGCTATCAGCATATAAACGTGCTGTAATATTTCACATCTTAAAACACTTTTTTTTTATGCCACATGCTCCCTAGCCGTGGCATCATGTCTCTGCTCTCCTTTATAGCAAATTTCTTTCTGTTTAAAATATATATATGTGTGTGTGTGTGTGTGTGTGTGTGTGTGTGTGTGTATAAATAATTGATTTCAGAGGGGAAGGGAGAGGGAGAGAGAGATGGAAACATCAATGATGAGAGAGAATCATTGATTAGCTGCCTCCTGCACACCCCCTACAGGGATTGAACCTGAAACCCAGGCATGTGCCCTTGACCGGAATTAAATCTGGGACCCTTCAGTCCACAGGCCGATGCTCTATCCCCTGAGCCAAACCGGCTAGGGCTGAAGCAAATTTCTTCAAAGGAGTTGTGTGCACCTGCTTTCTCTCCTTCCTTCCAGCCTGTTTCCACGAAGCTGCCGCACCATTGACTCTGCCTGTCCCAGGGACAGTGACCCTCACCCAGTGGTCATTTCTATTCGTTCACTTGACCCTCCAGCAGCACTTGTCCTCTGACCGCCCTTCCTTCCTGCACCTGCTCTTCCCTGGCTGCCAGGACGCCACCTCCCCTGCTTCTCCTCTTTCTAGGCTGTTTCTTCTCACTCACCTTCGAGGTTTAATGCTCAGACCTCATCTCCATCTGCTCGTTTCCTGGGGGATTCATCTGGACACAGCATCTTTATGCTGAAAGTGCGTCTGGTTTCCCATCGAGCCCCATCTCCTCCCCGAGCACCTGATTCACACATCCTCCCGCCTCGTCGACATCCCCACCTGCTACGAGGCACCTCACGTTTGTCTAAAACCAAACTCTGGAGGTGCTCTCCTGCTTCCTGCCTCCAGGCCTGCTTTTCCTCTTCCCTGTGTTGGCAGATGGCAACACCATATTCACCGGCCCCGAACCTACCTGAGTCCTGTTTCTCTCTCATCCACATCCAATTCCTCAGCAAGCTCTGCCTGCTCTGCCTTCAAAATGTACCTGGAATCTGACACGTTCCCACCTCCTCCGCTAACAGCTGAAGTGCCAGCTGCTCAGTCTCCCACCTGGAAGACGGCAGTGGCCTCCAGACTCCCTTTCTGAGCCTGCCCTGCCTATAGCTTCTCCCTGACCAGAATGACCGTAACGTGAGTCAGATCCCATCACTCTTCCGAAAACCCCGCATTGGCTTTCATTCCACCACTTCAAAGTACAAGGCTTGTGTCATCAGGCCACTGCCTGGTTCCAGCCTTGCTGCCTTTGCCCTCCCCCTTGCTTCCCCTGTCCCAGCCACAATAGGATCCTTTCTGGTCTGTGAACATGTTACACCCTTGGGGGCGCTATACTTGCCCCTTCTTCTCCCGTGTCCTCACATGTCGTCATTGATCAGAGGTGGCCCTCTTCAGCCAGGCTGTCCCCTCCCACCTGTGTCCCTTCCCCCTACAACCTGTCTCTCTCTATCCCCGTGCAATTAGCACCACTTGAATATCTATGTTTGTTTGTTTACTTGTTTACTGTCCATGTCTCCTCCCAGCAGGTCAGCTCCCAGCCGTGCTCATGGCTGACACTCTCCCTGTCTTGTTAACCCCTGTATTCTCAGCGCTGAACAAGAGCCTGGCCCACAGCAGGCCTTGATGAATTCATTGAATGAGTCTATAGAAACAATTGTTAGGAGCTCTGCTTTGGGGTGCGTGTGGTGCTGTAGGAGCCCCTATGACAGTGATGGCGAACCTTTTGAGCTCGGCGTGTCAGCATTTTGAAAAACGCTAACTTAACTCTGCTGCCGTGTCACATATAGAAAATTTTTTTTTAATCTTTTTTGTTCAGATTATTACAGTTGTTCCTCTTTTTTCCCCTCATAGCTCCCCTCCACCCGGTTCCCACTCCACCCTCTGCCCTTACCCTCCCCCGCACCACTGTCCTCATCCATAGGTGTACGATTTTTGTCCAGTCTCTTCCCGCACTCCCCACACCCCTTCCCCCCCATAATAGTCCACTCCCTTTTATAGAAATTTTTTGATATTTGCAACCATAGTAAAAAAAAAGATTTATATTTTTGATATTTATTTTATATATTTAAATGCCATTTAACAAAGAAAAATCAACCAAAAAAATGAGTTTGCGTGTCACCTCTGACACGTGTGTCATAGGTTAGCCATCACGGCCCTATGAGAAGGGTACCTAACCCAGAGCCTCCAGTTAGGAAAGGTTTCCCAGCCAAGTGACAGCTAAACTTCGACCTGGTTTCACTCCATCCCTCCTCTGGCCCAGTGCAGCTGCCTCCCTCCTGGCCTCACCTGCCCCATCCCTCCTGGCCTCACCTGCCCCATCCCTCCTGGCCTCGCCTACCCCATCCCTCCTGGCCTCGCCTGCCCCATCCCTCCTGGCCTCGCCTGCCCCATCCCTCCTGGCCTCGCCTGCCCCATCCCACCTGGCCTCGCCTGCCCCATCCCTCCTGGCCTCGCCTGCCCCATCCCTCCTGGCCTCGCCTGCCCCATCCCTCCTGGCCTCGCCTGCCCCACCCCTCCTGGCCTCGCCTGCCCCATCCCACCTGGCCTCGCCTACCCCATCCCTCCTGGCCTCGCCTACCCCATCCTACCTGGCTCCAGCCAGGTTTCTGGTTGGATGAGCAAAAGACGTAGCACTGCTCTTGGAGTTCAGCCCAGGACCAAATCTGAGCCTGTCCCTCTTCACTCTTCCTCAGCTGTGGGATTACGTGTAGAGTCCAGTGTTCCTCCTCAGAGTTCCCCTGCCCCACTTGATCCCGGCTCTAGGGCCCTCAGTCCTTCCAATGCAGATGTTCCTCGCAGCCCCAGGCCTCGCCGGCACGCCCTTCCTCCTCTTCTCTCGCAGAGCCAGTCATTCTTCAAGATCTGGTTTGCATGCAGCCACCTTGAGACCACCATGCATTCTGTTTGTTAGTCCTCGGTTTCACTCTCCAACTCCCGTTTTTTCCTTTCACTTTCATAACAATAATTCTGATTCAGCAAATGCTTTCTCCATATCGAGCATCAAGCTGAGAGCTTTTATCTCCTCTCATCTTCACAGTCACCTGTGTGGTAGTTATTATTGCCCATTTCTAGGCGACGGCATGGAGACTCAGAGACGTGAAGTGTTGTTCCCTTGCTGACGGGGAGCAGCGGGGCTGAGCCTGTGCTGTCAGCCCCTGTGCAGACTGTTGGAGTGTCCGCGTCTGCGTTGTGATGCGATTTGTCTGCCGTGTCCGCTGGGGCTCCCTGAGGGCAGGCTCCTCCCATCCATCTTCGTGCCCTGGAGCCTGGCAGGGGGCCTCGTATGTGCATAAGGCTTAGTTAGCACCTGGTGGCAGCCTGGGTGACATGGTGACGGATCCGGTGACGGATCCATCCGTGGGGAGAAGAGCCCTTTCGCTCCTTGTTGCTTTCCTTTTATTACTAACGGTCAATTGGAAAAAAAAAATGGCCAGGAAGGAAGAAGAAAGGCTGCGGAAGTGCTTGTGTTGTATAGGGACCTGGGTGTGAAGAAAACCTCACACGTGCAGAACCACCTGACAATTAGCACTTAGGTCCCTGTCCCCCGCTCCCTGCATCCCTGCACCCCTGTTTGTATCCGAGTCCTCCTGCTGGTCTGGTGATGGGGTTTCCGAAAGCACCAGCTGGCAGGGGGGAGTACCCCTGCTTCCTTGTGGATATGGGAGCCTCTGCTTGCTGCCTGGCTGGGACTTTGGGGTGCATTTGTGGGTGGAAATGTTCCCCTGCTGCTAGATTCAGGGGTGCTGCTAGTCCAGGATAGTTGCATTGGGGGCTCCTCCGGGCTGGCCCACCTACCCAGCCACGTGCGATGTTATTTTTATGCAGAAGTGTGTTCTGAGGTTCAGGGAGTAGATATGCAGCCTTCTGGACCACAGCCTTTTCATAAGGATAAAGCCTTTCATACGCTGAAGAGTATCCATATTATTGACCTATCATTCCCTCAGTTTATTCTTTTTCTGGAAAATAACGACGACTCAATGGGTTTGAATAAGCCACCAATATAATTCCTTTCCCGCGGGCCTCCGTATTAGTTGGTGCTACATTTTGTTTCTAATCTCTGTACATCCAGTAGGTCGTGGACGTCCATTTCCATGCGGTAGTCCTATGTAATTATTCATGACGGTTGATATCCATGTCGCTCTATGGAAAACGAGTATGTTTCATGGTGAGCACTTGTTCCCCAGGTGAAGTAAATGAATGCTTAGCTTTTCGGTAGGTAATAAAATGGAAAATAACTTTAATTTTCTGGTCATGTCTTCTAAGGCTCTAAACCTAGACTGAAGTATTGGTAGACTTGTTCTCACGGTCCAGCTGGGTCAACTCAAGCGTGGTGAGCATTTACTGAGACTGCAGCAGGCCTAGAATTGGCCTCTCAGGATTCCTTTTCTCCAGGCTTTTCTTGAGGTCACGGATTGACTCCTGGTCAGGGCACATGCCCGGGTTGTGGGCTCGATCCCCAGTAGGGGGCGTGCAGGAAGCAGCCAGTCAGTGAGTCTCTCTCATCATTGATGTTTCTTTCTCTAACTCTCCCTTCCTCTCTGAAATCAATAAAAATATATTTTTTTAAAAATCTCATTCCTCTGCAATAGCCATAAATCTATAACAAAGAAGCTGACAAAGCAAAACTTGGACAACTCTCAGAAGTATAGCTCAGCTGCCCATGCTTAGCAATGAGCATCACTTCCCTCCTCAGTCACTGTGTCTTTGGTTCAGCAAACATGGGAGCTTCCTGTATGCCAGGCACCACGATACCGTGGCGTGTGCTTCTGCCCCCATGGGCCTTACAAAGCAGGTGGGGTTGTGTGTGTGCATGAGGTGTGTGTGTGTGTGGGGGGGCAGTTCTAGGCGCATAATCAATTATCAGGAGCCTGTGCCCAGTAAGTGGACAGACCTGCCTGTTCAAATGCCGGTTCTGCTACTTATTTTCCATGTGACCAGCGGTAACTTACTTAATCTAAGTATCAGTTTCTTCATCTGTGAAATCAGGGTCAGCCGTCCTCCCGCATGGGGTTGGTGTGGGCCCCACCGGGTGATCACGCTCAGTTGTCAGCCCTGTTTCAACAAGTCCTGCCATTTATTTTCTTCGGGGCTGGCAGCCTTTTCTTGTTTTGTCTTCCCCAGTGCACGCATTCCGGTGATTTTTTTCCTAAGAGTTCTTCACCGGCCCCATGTCGGCAGCACCCATCAGCATTGTAAACGGCCCCCAAAGTCTGGAAAACACAACCAACAGTTCCCCCATTTTCTGTCGTGCACTGAGTGCGGGGTAGCTGGTCCCACAGTGAACTGCATTGACAAGGACACTGGCAGGAAGAAAGGGGAGGTTAGAAAATTAGAACGAGGGCGAGGCTGACTCTGCCAAACTGTGGCAGCAGGAAGAGGTACTGGCTTGTGTGTGTGCAGCGGGAGCAGCGTCTGCAGCGGGCAGTGTCGCCCGCATGCTGGGTGCTGCCGGCCAGGGTGCAGCATCAATAGCACGTGGGGGGGGCTGCTGCCAGTGTCCTAGGCTCTGCATCCTGGGGTTTTGTGTTTAACACACTGCGGTTGACTTTTGCTGCAGGCTGGGCAACTCTGGACATGTCGTTGGAGGATTCTGTCAGCAGTCCTTCCTCCCAAGTCTCAATTTCAGATTTGTAGTGCTTTAAAGTTCAGTTCACTTCGGCGAGTCTCTGGGCTAAATCGAAACTTCAAAAGACCAGTTCGCCTAACCTACCCTTGACCTTGGAGAATGAGCAAAGGCAGAGTGAATGTCAAGGCTGCAAAGCGCAATGTTTTCAAATTCTGGACACAGATTTTAGGAATATATTAACGCGCAGTTAAGGACTATTAAAAAATTAAATAAAGCCCAGACCCAGCCTTCTTACCTGCTTCACCAAGGAGGCCTCTTTAACCTTTAACCTTTAACCGGGCATGTGTGGTATTTTTGTAGCGTAACGGAAGTCACATCCACAGGGTTGTTGAGTAACATAAATACTGGCAGAACGGAGCGTCCTTGGGAAAGAGACATCTGTTCATCAACAAGCTTATTACATTCCAAAGATAATGAAAGAAATTATTAAAGCGTTTAATTTAAAAAGAAAATCATCTAGCAAAAGCGGTTGTGGTCGCCTGGTGTTGAGCTAATAATGGACAGGGTTTGGATGTGATGTTCGTTGTTAGAGCGCTAGGAATGCCGATCGGGGAGACCGAGGCTCGGTGCTATGGGGCATGAGCGTTCACTTTGTGCTGTGGATTTGCAGTCATCAGTCCTTTGAGCAGTGCAACCAAAGGTCACAGCATGTTTCTGTAATCAGTAATTACGCGCCGTGTAAGCTCACGAACCAGGAACAGATGGCAAAGGTTTTTTGTGTGTCGTTTTTAGGTGCTTTGACAAAATTACGTAAGTCATCAGCAAAGCCAAGAATCCTTAGTGCTTAGGTTCCTAGATCTTAACTTTTGACAAAACTGACCACACAAAAACAAAAAATGCCTGCCTCTGTTTAAAAACTATAGAATTACAATGGGTTTTTCTGCTTCCTGTTTCTAATTTTATTCAGAGATGGGACTTGTCGTGACTCGTTTAAACTCTCAGATTATCTGGTATATGTTAGTTGGCCCTCCTGAATATTCTCATGGCTTTTAAAAAACATTTAGTTTTTCCCATCACCATTTATCGCTTCTGTGCCCTCTCCCACCTCCACCCATTCTCATTGCTTTTTAAAATGTACATTTAAAACCGGAGAGAAGTTTCTTGA
Organism: Myotis daubentonii; assembly: GCF_963259705.1. Lineage (NCBI taxonomy): Eukaryota > Metazoa > Chordata > Mammalia > Chiroptera > Vespertilionidae > Myotis > Myotis daubentonii. The sequence continues at coordinate 11,378,620 of NC_081840.1, forward strand.
AAGAAAGGTAAATAAACGGGTTTACCACAGGCCCACTAAAACAATTTTCCTACTCTCCTGCTTTTCCTAACTGAATTCCTTAGAAGAAATACAGATTCTTAAGTTACCAACGTGATAAGCTTATCTCTTCATTACGTTTGGAGTCTGTGGTTAACAGACTATAGCTAAAGGCAGTCCCGGTTGCTTCCGGCTTTGGGGCTGGCAGCCGATGGCCACCCCTCGGGTGTGTCAGTGGGGTGGTCGGTGCTGAGCCAGGCCACGTCTTGCTGCCTCGGGGGTGAGTTTGTGGGTGGCCTGGCCTTAGCTCCTTCCCCGACTGCTTGTCCTAGATGGACCAGGGAAGGTTCCCCCCGTCGGCCCGGCCCCTCCGGTAGTCCAGGCGGCGGATGCTGTGGGAGGAGGCTCAGCCCCTGGCGTGGTCAGAGGGGCCTGGGTAGCGGGATGGGGCCGAGGCCAGGCCAGGGACAGGGACCCTCCTTCCTTGTCTCAGATTTGAGATTGGGTTACTTTGTCTTTTGCACGGGAACCTGTATCATTTTACCATCTTATTAATTTATTCTCGTAGAATTAGGAAGATTGCATGTATAGAGAGCGAGTGAGAGGGAGAACATATGTATGCTCTTCTAAGGATGTGCCTTATTTTACAGGCAAACGCCGACCGTCACCGTGAACCTGATCAGGAGGAGGTCTTCTTCCAGGATGTCTCTGGTAAGAGAGAAGGAAAGCCACGATGGCTGTTTCCCTTAGTGATGTCACCTTCCTTAGTAAAGTAGGCTTAGGGCTGTGCTGATTTTGTTTTGAACACAAAAGTGTGTCAATATTCTGTTGTTTTTTTGACCAAAGAAATGGTGATTTTTTTTCCCCCAGAGGGTGAGCCCAGTATTGATATAACATTTACTATATTATACATTGAAATATTAGGTCGAATCTAATATTTAAAATTTTGACTATTAGCCAAGAGTAATCCGGAGTTTGTAGATATTTAAAGTACTACTGGACAATTTTGCCTCCTAAAATTAAATATAAGCTTCTTACATTCATGTTTACATGAGAATTCAGGACATTTTTGTCTATCCCCCCTTGCCCTTAACTTTTCGGACGCAGCACGTTTTCTTGTGCTGTGTGATGTCTGCCCTCAGTGCACGGGGCTTGGCATCGCCACTCGGGGCAGCAGTGAGAATGGCAGATAAGAGCTGTGGACTTCTATGTTCGCTTTTCACGTATGTTTGTGCCTCCTTTGGGAGTGTTGTAGAGGAGACAAAGAAGCCAGCAGACAGCGCCTTTGCATGTTACCTAGGCAGTGTGTTTTAACCCCGCCTCCAACTTCCCATTTCTCAGCCTAAGCCTCAGCCCTATGCGATGCCCGCCCCACCCCCGCTGCATTACAATGGACATTACACAGAACCCTACACTTCTTCTCAAGGTAAGGGGCACTGGCTCTCAGGGGCCTGACGGCATGATTACAATTTGAATATGTCATGAGATTTGGAAACCTTGAAGCCAGTATGATTTTTGACTGAAGTGACATGCAGAATTGGTGTGATGATGGTAGCCATGCTCGATTCATAGGATAGGCTGCCATTATATTCTGTTTCTTGGACATGTGTAGAAAATATGCAGTACATTAGTCCTCCCTTATCCATGGGCATATGTTCCAGGACCCCCAGTGGATGCCTGAAACCAGGGATAGTACCGAACCTTATATATACTATGCTTTTTTTTTTCTTTTTTAAATAGTGTTAATTTTGTATATTTCAGAGACTATTGATCTATTCTTTTTATTTTTTTATATGTTTTTATTGATTTCATAGAGGAAGGGAGGGAGAAAGAGGGAGAGAGAGATAGAAAACATCAATGATGAGAGAGAATCGTTGATCGGCTGCCTCCTGCATGCCCCCCACTGGGAATCGAGCCTGCAGCCCGGGCATGTGCCCTGGACTGGAATCGAACCTGGGACCCTTCAGTCTGCAGGCCAACACTGTATCCACTGAGCCAAACCAGCTAGGGTGGTACTGTGCTTTTTCTTAAAACATACATACCCAGGGTACAATTTAATTTATAAATTAGGCACAGTAAGAGATTAACCATAACTAATAAAAAAAGGCCAACAGTAGTTCATTTTACAGTTAGAGAATAGTAACAATATACTCTAATAACAGTTATGTGAATGTGCTCTCTCTCTTTCTCAAAATGTCAGGAATTTTTTATTTAATATTTTCAGGCCATGGTTGGCCCTGGGTAAATGCAGCTGCGGAAAGCAAAACCACAGATATGGGGCGACTACTGTATTAAATTTTTTAAATAATTAAATTTATCCAGGTAACGTTGTTTAATATTGTGTAAGTTTCATGTGTACAACATTAGAATTGGATATCTGTATAACCAAATGCGTGCCTACCACCCAAAGTCTAGTTTCCTTATGTTGCCGTATATTTGATCCACTTTACCTACTTTGCCCTCCCCTCCCCACTTCCCCTCTGGTAACCACCATTCTGTTTTTGTTGTCACCAATCTGTGAGTTGTTGTTTTTTTAGTTCATTTGTTACTTTCTTGTTTTATATTCTACAGATGAGTGAAATCATACAGTTTTGTCTTTCTCTGTCCTTCTTCACTTAACATAATACCCTCAGGATTCATTCACGTTGCCACAGAAGGCAGTGCTTCGTCCTTTTTATGGCTGAGTAGTACTCCTGTACTTACAGACATCACATCTTTACCCATTCATCCGTCAGTGGACACTGAGGCTGTTTCCATGTCTTGGCTATTGTAAATAATGCTGCAGTGAGCATGCGGGTGCAGGCATATCTTTATGAATTCGTATTTTCATGCTTCCTTGGTGAATACCCAGAAGAGGAATTGCTGGATCACATGTATTGCATTTGGATGCTCACATGACCCCTAATTTGTCCCATTGGTTCTTCTTCCAGCTGGTTCCTGTGTGTCCTGTTATTCCCGCCGTTAGCTTTCAGTGCTTCCCTGCTTTCTGGCACAGGACATCCCAGGTTCATTCTGTCTTTCCCCTGCCTGAGCCCTTCCTACTATAGAGGTTTAAACATTTTATTTTTAAAATGTATTTTGACTTTTCACTTGATTAGTATAGGGAGCTGTATTTAAGAGAGTGCTTCCAGCCTGGCTGGTGTTGCTCAGTGGTTGAACATTGACCTGTGAACCAGGAGGTCACATTCTATTCCCCATCAGGGCACATTCCCTGGTTGTGGGCTTGATCACCATTAGGGGGCGTGCAGGAGGCAGCCTATCAATGATTCTCTCTCATCATTGATGTTCCTATCTCTCTCCTTCTCCCTTCCTCTCTGAAATAAAAAAAAAATTTTTTTAAATGCTTCCAAAGCTGAATCTCCGCATTCATTTAACATCTGCTCTCTCCTTTGTTTACAAGGACCTACTAGAGCAGTGATGGTGAACCTATGACACGCATGTCAGAGGTGACATGCGAACTCATTTTTTTGGTTGATTTTTCTTTGTTAAATGGCATTTAAATATATAAAATAAATATCAAAAATATAAGTCTTTGTTTTACTATGGTTGCAAATATCAAAAAATTTCTGTATGTGACACGGCACCAGAGTTAAGTTAGGGTTTTTCAAAACGCTGACACGCCGAGCTCCAAAGGTTCGCCATCACTGCACTAGAGGCCAAGGAGCTTTATGCAGAGAAGTCATTCGCACCTTAGGAAGCTTACAGTCTAATAGTTGGGGGTAAGACAAGTACACAAGTAACTTAAATACAAAGAGAACATGATTGTTTCGATGAGCGAGAGCAAGCAATTCCTGCTCCGTTCTGTGGAAGGATGAGTGTCCTCATGTTGGGGAGACTGAGAAGGGCTTTCGGGCCTCAGAAGATGGGTGGGTGGGTTTCAGCAGGTCGAGAGGGGTGGGTGTCTGACTGGGATTGCTGCTGGTTTGGGGGGACGGGGAATGCTGTCGCGCAGAATGAGGAGAAGGGTGTTTGGAGAGGAGAGTGGTCCAGTGGGCTCACCCAGGGAACTGGGAGGAATGATGCTGAAGGGACAGACGGTGGGTGGACTGTGTGGGTTGTGCCGGGCCTTGTGGTAAAGCAGGGAATTTCGGTGCCGCGAGGCGGGCAGCAGGGGAGCAGTGCTGGGGTGCGGACTCAGGTGCTTCCCACCATCACTGTCCTCTCCGCCTTGCACCCTGCCTGGTCTGGTTTCCGACCCCAGCCCTCCTCCTCCTGGGAAAAGGCTCTCTTCCCATTGCTGGCGTTTCCTTCCCACTCATTTCTTTCCCTGGGTCTACAAACATCTTACTATTTTTTTTTGTCTCTTCTCTCTTCCAACTGCAGTTTGGTGTTTTTCCTTTTTCTCCTCTTGCACCCACTTCTGCTGAGAGTGACACCTGTGTGCTGCTCCTGTCTGGTCCCCCGTTCACTCCTCCCACCTTTGCTATTCTGTTCAAGCTGCCCTCTCCTGGTCCCCGGCACTCGCACAACCTTTTTACCATCAGAATCCAGCGTGCTCTCCGCCTGCAAATCTCAGTGTGTGGGTTCTCCCTCCTCCTCCTGCACCGACAGCATTGCTCATGGCTCCTATGCCTGCTCTCAACCCCCCCACCCCCCCCGCTCACCACCACCACCCCTTGCAGGCTGAGCAAGGACGAGTGTCAGGTCTTCACTTCCCACCCCTTCCTTACACCTGTGCTCAGCCCACGCTTCCAGGTCTGCTAGGTGGTCGTGCGGTGCAGGGGGCTGCGGCGGGCACAGCACCAGGCTGTGAGGAGCACTCGGTAAATCTCACCAGCTGTGCCGACTTGCTGAGCACTGATTAAATGTTAAATCTGATCTCTCCCCTTGACCGGCCTGTCCCTTTCCCCACGTTCCTTCATCCTCATGATGAAGTCACTCACCTGGTTCCTTGGATCCCAACCTGCATGTCACTTTTCTCATCTTCTTTTTCCTTTTTGCCCTCAGCAGCCAGTCAGTTACAAATCTATGGGATTATACGGCCTCTAGCTTCATATGACATCTCTTCCTTCTCCTGTCCCTCTGTGACGGACCCAGTTTCTCCTGTCCAAACCTCTCCCGAGCTGCTGTGTCACAGGAGCTGACACCTTCAGCGTCCACCTCCCTGACTCATCGCAGCTCCTGGTGACCATCCCCTGCCTGGGCTCAGCACTCCGCGCTTCCCCCTCGCTGCTTTTCCAGTCTTATTTCTGCTGTCCTTTCACTCCTCTCTGGCTGCCTGATGCTCAGCCACGCCGAGCATGGCCGCCAGGGAGGGGGTCTCTACTGCCCTGTCACCCAGAATGCCCTTGTCCCATGCACCTTCACGCACCCTCTTGCCCACAGGCCTCTGCCCAGTCAGGGTAGGCTGTGCAGTGCCGTGGGAAAGCACCGTTCTAAGCCCCCTGTGGCTTACTCAGGAGAAGCTACTTCTTGCTCAGTTACCTGACCTTTGTGCATGGGCAGGAGGCCCCTGCTTCCCTCTGCGATGTTGCTGGTCAGAATGGCAGGGAAGGGAGCGTGGAAACGGGCTGTGGGCCTCTGCTCACGTTCCCATGACCATTACTCGTCCCACGGTGGTGCCCGGCCTCCAGAGGGGAGGAGGTGTGATCCCGCGTGCACTCGGCGGTAGGCCGGCTGCTATTGAAAGCTGGGCATGCCTGCCCCGTCCTCCTGTCCCTCAAGGCCCCTCCAGTGCCATAGCTTCTGTGAGGCGGTTCTTGATCTTCTCTTCTCTGTCCCCATCAACCCAGACCTTTTCATTTGACTGGGTTCCAGTCGTTTCCCCCCGTCAGCTCTTAGTACAGTGTTTTATGCCTATGGGCTCACCAATGGGTGGTCTGTGGGGTGCGCAGAGGAGCCTGGAGGCTGGGAGAGCAGACAGTTGGTGCTTGAACCAGCTCCGCCTCGGCAGCGGCTGTGCCAGTCCAGACAGGCTGCAGTGAGCAAAGGTGGGGGGTTCCTGACTCAGAGCTCGGGTGTGTGTGTGCGTCCAGGTACGGGAAGAGCGCAGGGACAGGAAGCACCGTGCCTCAGCCGTGAGCACACGGGGATGCATTTGAGTCCTGTCCCTTCATGGCTGTGTGCCGCCAGATCCAAGTCCAAACACCAGCCCGTGGTGTATTCACTTTAGGATCAGGTGCCACTTAAACGGTCGTGGGGCCTTAGAATCACACAGTCACAGCTTTTCACAGGCTGTTCCCTGAGGGACTGGACGGCTGTTTTTCCCGAGGGTTGGAGATCATCTCGCAGTGTTTCGGGTGAACCGCAGATGGGCTGCAGGAAGCAGGCCTCTTCCCAGCCCCGGCAGGGTCGTGCACTCGTGGGCACTGGCGATGAGAGTGAGCCGCGATTCTGAGTGTGGCTCCCAGCTGCGGAAGTTGGGGGACTGGCTCTTCTCGGCTCCAGCCCCCTGGTGAGGCGTGGCTTCTGCTGACACTGTTGGACCTGGAGAAGCTCAGATCCTGCCCAGACGTTGCCCTTTTTTGTTCATCTGGAAGCACCTACACAAACAATCAGCAGCTCCGCGTAAGGGTGCACTTGCGGGCAGCTGGTGCCTGAACCGGCTCCAATCAGCAGGGCCTCCCACCAGGGGAAGGCAGAGTCAGGGCCCTGCGCCCCCGGGTGCCCCAGCCTGCAGCTCCCGGGGCTCCAGAAGGTCTGTTTCATCGCTCCCGTCAAACGTGTTTTTGACTTTCAGAAAAAGACGATGGGTTGTGTTGCAATTGTACTCTTAATATTGGGCTTAGATGTGCCTGATCTTTATTGGGTGCCACGTCCTGAACTCCGTCCTCGGAGCTGGCAGAGCCATCCCATCCTGTAGACGAGGAAATGACCCGCCCAGGGTCACTCAGCGTGTGCGGGGGAAGCCAGGTCATGTCAGTGCCATTTCCATAAACCACAGCGTCAACAGTCAAGACCTCTCTCGGTATTTGTCCGGAGTAATTAGTCCAATTTAGTACCTTTTTTAAAAAACCTCTTTTTAAACTGTATTTTAAATGTTTCCCCCCAGATAACCTCTTTGTGACCAACCAGAATGGATACTACTGTCACTCTCAGACCAGCCTGGATCGAGCCCAGATTGACCTCAACGGTCGCATCCGCAACGGCAGTGTCTACAGCGCACACAGCACCAACTCCTTGAACAACCCCCAGCCCTACCCGCAGCCCTCACCCATGTCCTCCAACCCCAGCATCACCGGGAGCGACGTCATGAGGCCCGACTACGTCCCGTCTCACCGGCACAGCGCGCTGATCCCCCCGTCCTACCGCCCGACCCCCGACTACGAGACGGTGATGAAGCAGCTCAACCGGGGGATGGCTCATGCGGAGCGGCAGAGCCACTCGCTGAGAAACCTCAACATCGGCCACTCGTTCGCCTACAGCAGGCCCGACGCGCTGGTCTACAGCCAGCCCGAGATCCGGGAGCACGCCCACTTCCCCTCTCCCCAGTCGGCCCACTACCCGTTCAGCCTGAACTACAGTTTCCACAGCCAGTCCCCGTACCCCTACCCCGCAGAGCGACGGCCCGTGGTGGGCGCCGTCAGCGTGCCCGAGCTGACCAACGTGCAGCTCCAGGCCCAGGACTACCCGGCTCCCAACATCATGAGGACTCAGGTGTACCGCCCGCCCCCGCCGTACCCGTACCCGCACCCGCGGCCCGCCAACAGCACCCCCGACCTGTCCCGCCACCTCTACATCAGCAGCAGCAACCCCGACCTCATCACGCGGCGCGTCCACCACTCGGTCCAGACCTTCCAGGAGGACAGCCTGCCCGTGGCCCACTCCCTGCAGGAGGTCAGCGAGCCCCTCACCGCCGCGCGGCACGCTCACCTGCAGAAGAGGAACAGCATCGAGCTCGCGGGGCTGACGCACAGCCTCGACGGCATGAGGCTCAAGGACAGGGCCCTGTCGGCCTCGGCCGCAGACGTGGCCCCGCGGGCCAGCTCCGCGGGCTCCCAGCCAAATGTCTTCCCAGACCGGACGAGACGGGGAGAGACGGCCGAGCAGGAAGGCCTGAGATACGGTCACAGCAAGTCCCTTTCGGAGGCCACCATGCTGATACACAGCAGCGACGAGGAGGAGGAGGAGGAGCCGGAGGAGGACAGCAGGGCACGGGCTGTGCTCTCCCCACGGGCACGTGAGCCCCGGGGCAGTTACTCCCAGGAGCCGCAGGCGGGCTGCTCCTGCGCCTCGGCCTCCGCAGGCGCGGGCCCTCTGCACATCCACGAGCCCAAGGCCCATGTCACCGAGGCCGAGAGGCGGGGGAGGGAGGGCAGCCCGGTGCACGTGCCGGCGGAGGCCCAGCGGCCCCGGCGGGACGGGCTGCTGACGCCCTCCATGTCCGAGTCTGACCTCACCACGTCGGGGAGGTACCGGGCCAGGGATTCTCTGAAGAAGAGGCCGGTGTCCGACCTCCTCTCGGGCAAGAAGAACATCGTTGAAGGGCTTCCGCCGTTAGGGGTAAGTGTTCCCTGTGCAGGTGAGCCGCCGCCACCCCGCGCAGCGCCCTCCAGCCTGCGGTTTCGCAGCACCCGCTACGCTCCGGGAGTCACTGCTCTGGCTCAGTACTTTTGATGTTTCCAGCTTTTTTTCTTTTAACATTTTTGATCCCTCTTCTGCCCTTTACTGTGTTTTTGACTTATTTGGAACACATTTGATTATCTATGGAAGTGATAGAGGTTGATGACATTTTAGTGGGATAGTTAGACAGGTTAAATGTTAATGTTGGGAGCTCTGTGGAATGGAGTAGAAAGAATGAATGAAACGTTTCAGCCATGCAGTGTGAACGGAAAGGGGGCTGAGGTTTCGTGACCTGAGCCCGGATTGCTTTGTCCGCCGCCTGTTAGCAGTCCCCGTGCTGGTGCAGCAGCCAGGGCCGTGTTTGTTCTGTTTGCTGGTTTCTCCTGGGATGTCTGAGAGCAGCATCCGCACCGAGGAGTGTTCCTAACGCGTCTGTGTGCTGGACGTGTGGATGCAGCTTCGGATGTGGGCCGTGATCCCTGAGGGCGTGAACCTGGGGTTGGGAAGGTGGCCCTTTGTCAGGAAGGCTCCAGGTCTCTTTGAAAGAAAGATGAACTGAGAACTCAAGGAAGGTCCCTTGTAGAAAACGCAGGGTTACTAGTAAAATAGTCTGGATAATAAATAACCATGCCCTGATTAAGCATGCCTTCCCGATTGGAAGGAAAATATAAGAGAGCGTAACATCATCTCTAGCTGCCTTTTCCATAGCATTTACCGTGTCCAGTCTACAACAGGCCCATTGTTCCTGCGGACGAGGAAGCAGACTCAGATATGAAGTAGCTTTCCAAGGTCGCAGAGCGAGTGAGGGACCAACTGGAGTTTTAAACCCATGTTTATCTCTGCAACGTGTTCTCTTATCTGCTACACTGTTCTCGGGCGAGTTATACTGTATATAATGTTTTGTTCCGTAATAACTGCTTATCTAAGCCTCGCTGTTCTCGGCCTTTCCACGGAAACCTTTTAACTTGGAGGCCCCACGCTTTGGCCAAGCCTGTGTGGCCTTGTCCTGCCAGGGTGTCCACTCTGAGACGTCTCGCTGCATCCCTCAGGCTTCCGCTCCTCACTGCCTGGGCCTCCACCCCCAGCCGACAGCCATGCACTGACCTGGCCATCTTGCCTCACATTGCTCCCCGTGTCCTGGCACCTAGGACTCCTCATCTCCGCCAGGCGGCAAACTCAGACATGGGGGCCCATCGCAAGTGTGGTTCCGGCCTTGTATTCCAGATCCTCTGAGATGCTGGAAGCATCTCCATAAATAGGAAAAAAATTCCCCCAGTGTTATTGTTTTTATGAAATAGATAAATATCCATAAATTGAAACTACTTATAATCGTGCTGTGGATTTAACTGTGTTTTCTTTTAATGAATTTGGGGTTTGAATAATTTAAGTTTACTTTTAATTTTGGGGGAGAGCACATTCTTTTTTTTTATTTTTAATTTATTTTATTGATTTTTTACAGAGAGGAAGGGAGAGGGATAGAGAGTTAGAAACATCGATGAGGGTGAAACATCAATCACCTGCCTCGTGCACACCCCCTATTGGGGATGTGCCCACAACCAAGGTACATGCCCTTGACCGGAATCGAACCTGGGACCCTTGAGTCCGCAGGCCGACGGTCTATCCACTGAGCCAAATCGGTGAGGGCGGGAGAGCACATTCTTACTCACCTACCTGTGCCAGTGGTTCTCAACCATCCTAATGCCGCGAACCTTTAATACAGTTCCTCATGTTGTGGTGACCCCCAACCATAAAATTATTTTCGTTGCTACTTCATAACTGTAATTTTGCTACTGTTATGAATCGTAATGTAAATATCTGATAAGCAGGATGTATTTTCATTGTTCGCGACCCACAGGTTGAGAACCGCTACAGGCCCCTGCCTCAGGTTGGCTGAAGGTGTGGGCCCATAGTCAGTGGCTCAGGGTGGGGCAGGGGGTGGCTGTGTCTTCCCCAGCGACCCTGCTGGGGCCCCTGAGGCAGCTGCACAGTCCCTTTCATAGTTATTACTCTCCCCTGAGGACATCAAGACCTGTCTATCATTTCCATGTGACCCGAGTCTTTTCCCCAGACGATGCTTGTTCTGAGTGTGGTCCAGTAGTCAGGCCTCTTGTCACTGTGTGTTTTTAGTGGACCTAGCAAGTCCTGCTAAATCTGAGGATTTTGACCAATTTGGTTCCCTAAAAACACAGATTTTCTCTCTCATTGACTTTTAAGACCTACAGTATTAATTTAATAAAACTATGTGATTGGCTGTGCTTTTGCTCCCCTTCTTTTCCCATAAGGGATTCTCTTTATTTGAAAAACATGCATGGGAGCTGGGGCCAGGGGACAGGTACAGGACCAGATAGTGGGGAAACTGGTCTGAGTCTAGACCAGCCGTGGGTAAACTACGGCCCGTGGGCCGGATCTGGCCCGTTTGAAATGAATAAAACTGCGGGAAGCCGGTCCATCCTTGCTGCTTGACACAGTTGCTGCAGGATAGAAACATCTGCACAGCATGTTTCAAGGGACCTGGCGTATATAGCATACTGTTCTTAATATGTTTGCTCCCCTTAGCGCTGTGTGTTTTAACCAAGGTCACCTCTCCGAGAAAGGTTGTTTCCCCAGGTAGGGATTTTTCCCTGAAGTTAGGGATGGGATGAAACTCCTTAACTAAGTGCCAGGCGGGTAGTTAATCACTTTAACTACAAACAATCATGCTTAAGCTACATAATCTTTACTCCCTGGAATGGAGATAAGAAATGCCCTAACCTTTGTAATAGAAATTGACAGGATTAAAATCAACTGGTATAAATACGGATGTAACAAGACAATAAGCAGCAGAACCTCTCTGGAGATCCAGACCAGAACTTGGCTGGAGATCCTGGCTAGGCTGCTGATCAACTGAACACTGTCTCCATGTCATTCCTTCTTTGCCGACTCCGTCTACGCCTTTGGGAACCCCTGGACCTGCTGGGGTTGGACCCCGGCATCTGGTGCCCGAACAGGAACCCCTAGGTAAGCCCCACTCTCGGGATGGATAGGACTCCACCGTAGGAAGAGGGTGGATAGTCTTCGCCGACTCCGTCCACACCTTTGGGAACCCCTGGAACAGGATTCCCCTAGGTAAGCCCCCCCCATTGAGAACCCCCACACTCGGGACGGATAGTACTCCACCAGGGTACTGCAGACCCCCCTATAGAGGATAAGTAGGGTAAGAAGGTGGATAGTACAGAACTTAGATTGAGAAGATGTGCTATACTGAGTCCAAAGAAAGAAGACTCTGTATTGATCCTTAGATTGAGAAGATGTGCCATACTGAGTCTAAAGAAATAAGACTCTGTATTGATCTTTTAACACATGCTTGCTAGCAGAGAAATTAAGGTTATTCCCAGTCAGACAGAACGTTTTATACAAGAAGTATGTCCATGCTTTTCTGAGGAAGGAAAGGTAAATGTAAAGGCATGGGAGGAGGTAGGCCCAAGGAGCCTTATCCTTAACCCCACTGCAGCCTTTCCACCCCGGGAAAGTGCAGGATTGGCAAGCTCTCCCTGGGGTGATAGATCAGGACTCAGGTAATAGCGGAAAGCACCAATCCTCTTAAAATGGATACAAGAGAGCATTTAGGGTTTTTCTTTTTAATACCTGCTTTTAAAAAATAAAAAAGGGGGAATTTGCCGGAAGCCAGTCCATCCTTGCTGCTTGACACAGTCGCTGCAGGATAGAAACATCTGCACAGCATATGTTTCAAGGGACCTGGCGTATATAGCATACTGTTCTTAATATGTTTGCTCCCCTTAGCGCTGTGTGTTTTAACCAAGGTCACCTCTCCGAGAAAGGTTGTTTCCCCAGGTAGGGATTTTTCCCTGAAGTTAGGGAGGGGATGAAACTCCTTAACTAAGTGCCAGGCGGGTAGTTAATCACTTTAACTACAAACAATCATGCTTAAGCTACATAATCTTTACTCCCTGGAATGGAGATAAGAAATGCCCTAACCTTTGTAATAGAAATTGACAGGATTAAAATCAACTGGTATAAATACGGATGTAACAAGACAATAAGCAGCAGAACCTCTCTGGAGATCCAGACCAGAACTTGGCTGGAGATCCTGGCTAGGCTGCTGATCAACTGAACACTGTCTCCGTGTCATTCCTTCTTCGCCGACTCCATCTACGCCTTTGGGAACCCCTGGACCTGCTGGGGTTGGACCCCGGCATCAAACTAAAAAAAAAAAAGACCGTACCCTTTTATGTAATGACTAGGGGCCTGGTGCACGAAATTCGTGCACTGGGTGTGTGTGGGGGGGGGAGTGTCCCTCAGCCCAGCCTGCCCCCTCTCACATACTGGGAGCCCTCAGGCATTGACCCCCATCACCTTCCAATCGCAGGATCAGCCCCTTGCCCAGCCTGACGCCTGGGCCAGAGGCGTCAGGCCTGGGCAGGGGACCCTCATTTCCTCCCATCACTGGTTCTGCCCCCAGCCCAGGCCTGATGCCTCTGGCCCAGGCGTCAGGCCTGGGCAGGGGACCCCCAGACACCTCCGATTGCCGGCTCTGCCCCTTGCCCAGGCCTGACGCCTCCGCCAGAGGTGTCAGGCTTGGACAGGGGACCCCCATCTCCCCCCGATCACTGGCTCTGGCCCCCGCCCAGGCCTGATGCCTCGGCCAGAGGAGTTGACCCTCATCACCCTCCAATCACCAATCACCGGATCGGCCCCTTGACCAGGCCTGAGGCCTCCGGCAGAGGTGTCAGACCTGGGCAGGGGACCCCCAGCTCCCCGCGGTTGCAGGCTCCACCCCTGCCCAGGCCTAACCCCTAACGCCTCTGGCCTAGGCGTCCGGCCCGGGTAGCGGGGACCCACAGCTTCAGCGGCCCCGCGATCATGGGCTTCGGTTTAGGCCCAGGGAAGGGACCCCTAGCTCCCGGGACTGCCAGCTTCGACCGTGCCCAGCTCCCATCGCTGGCTCCACCCCTACTTCCTGCTATCACTGGCCAGGGCGGCAAAGGCACCTGATTCTCCGATCATGGCTGGGGGGCAGGGCAAAGGCGGCCCCAGGGCCGCCTTTGCCCTGCTCCCCAGCTCTTAGCTCCCCCCCTGGGTTTCCGATCACTGTCAGTGGCAGGGGGCTTGTTCCTGCTTTCCCTTTCACCTCCCTGCATTGTGCCTACATATGCAAATTAACCGCCATCTTGTTGGCAGTTAACTGCCAATCTTAGTTGGCAGTTAATTTGCACATAGCCCTGATTAGCCAATGAAAAGGGTATCGCCGTACACCAATTACCATTTTTCTCTTTTATTAGTGTAGATGTTTACTTTGAATTTATATTAGTTCACACAAACACTCCATCCATGCTTTTGTTCCGCGCCCCCCCCCCGCCGCCCCCGGTCTAGTTTAAGAACCCATTGTGGCCCTCGAGTCAAAAAGTTTGCCCACCCCTGGTCTAGACCCTGCCTTTTTTTTTTTTTAAAGTATATTTTTATTGATTTCAGAGAGGGAGAGAGAGATAGAAACATTGATGGAGAGAGAATCATTGATCGGCTGCCTCTTGCACGCCCCACACTGGGGATCTAACCCACAACCTGGGCATGTGCCCTGACTGGGAATCGAACCATGACTTCCTGGTTCATAGGTCGGCACTCAACCATTGAGCCACGCCGGCCCTGGGTAGAGCCTGCCTTTTTTTTTTTTTTTAATTCTCTGCTCAGTGGGCCAGACCCTCATGTACCAGAACCTCAGCTTCCCTGTCTGTCACACAGAGGCATTCGTCTCTGCTCTGCCTGCTGTGGCATGAAGTTCTCTGTAAGGATAGGCATGGAAATTGCTTCTGAATTCTATATTCAGCATAACTGATATTATTGGAAGGTACTATTTATTGTTTTGACACCAATTACCTTTTCTCTATACGAAGAGGCAGCTGTGTGACCTTGGCCAAGCTTTTTAATCTCTGACTCAGTTTTCTCTATTGTCAAGGAAGATGAGCCCAGAGAGTTGTTGGGGGGGATAAAGTGAGCTCCTGGCACACAGGAAGTGCTCAGATTTAACATATTACTGTGATGTGGCACCGCACATTTAGCTTCCCAGCTTCCCAAGAATTGACTAGCTCAGCCCTGTTGCCATTGTATCGTTTAACTCTTACAACCAAGAAACTCAGCTCACAGAGCAATGTGAATTGAGGTTATAGAGGTTTAGGATTAAAAACAGTGACATAAATTGCAGTCAAGCAGGATCACTCTAGAACTCTCCACCCATCTCCACCTCAGGGACTTGATCGCTATCTGAAAAGGTGGACTGGTTTGAGTGCTCATGCAGCTGCATGAAGATTTTCTTTTCGTTGCAACCTTAGTATGGTGTGGTGGTTCTCACGTTAAGAAATCACTTGCAGGTGTTTAAAGCCACGTGCTTGTACTCTCAGGGCTAAGTCAAAGGGGTATTCAAGGCTGCTTTTGACTATATGCCCCTTTCTTCAAACACTGGCCTTAGAACTGGCCTGACAGCCAATCAGCTTCCTCCAGCTGATCCCAGCCAGGGCATCTTGACCCACCCCATCCTGGCTGGTGAGAACTGACCTTTAAATCTT
This sequence comes from Myotis daubentonii, assembly GCF_963259705.1. NCBI lineage: Eukaryota > Metazoa > Chordata > Mammalia > Chiroptera > Vespertilionidae > Myotis > Myotis daubentonii. Next base: position 11,393,676 of record NC_081840.1, read on the forward strand.
CAGGACTCTTTGTGATTCAGTTGGTGTTACATTGACAGTTGGAAATAGGCCATGGTGGGAGTATTTGCACCAGGGAAATTGGCAAACTTGACAAATCAGAACTTTCCCCCACCGGAGGGCCAGTTGTTGAACATGTATCAGCCTACCACTGTGTTTTGCACACGTTAGAATCATGAAATTTTCGCCTGTACAGGAACCTTTTAGCCTCCCTCTCTCCCTCTGTTCCAGTCTCCCTCCTCCTCCCTACCTCCCAGGCTGGTAGAGCTGGTTTCATTTATGAGACAGAACTGAGAAAACCATTTTTTAAAAATTGGGGCTACTGTTGTTAGGGTAATTGTGACTTCCAAGGAGGTGTAGACTAGCTAAGGAAACTTAGCATTCTTAGGCTTATTTGCCTTAGAGACAATCATTCACTTGAACAATAAGTTTAGGAACACCTGTTCTCAGGAGAGAGCTTCTGTTGATGTACTCTCTCTCTCTCTTGTATAAATATATTTTTATTGATTTTGGAGCGAGGAAGGGAGAGGGAGAGAAACATCAATGAGAGAGAAACATCAACATCGATGGGCTACCTCCTGCACGCCCCCTACTGGGGATCGAACTCGAAACCTTGGGCACGTGCCCTGACCTGGAGGTGACCTCTTTGTGTGTGGATTGATGCTCAATCACTGAGCCACATCGGCAGGATATGATGATATGTTCTCTTATATCCGATCTTTCTAATATTGTCATGGAGATTTCAGCCCTGTTTGATTTTCCTGGTTTAAAAACATAGCGGTTCTGAGAGGTGTGGTGATCCAACTGAGGTCACACAAGTCTGAAACATAACAGACTTGCAGAACAGAACAGTAAGCTACCGCAGAAAACATTCCATTTTTTCCAGAATGATTTAAAGAACTAATTTATATATTTTTAAAAAATCATCAAAGCTAATTGCAATCAGGTGATTGTATTTAAAACCCTTTTTGTGGACAGCAGCTGATTTTTTGGTGTGCCGAGTTGAAATTGGGAAGGTCTGTGCAGGAATGCTGTCTGCCGGGAGCCTCACCTTTCATTACAACAGAACCCCGAAACCGGCTGCATTTCAAAACCTCCTATCTGGGCGACTTATCAGGGCTTTGGCCTTGAAAGGAATGTCACCCTCCTAATATCTGTTAAACCAGTGTGTGCGCGCGTGTGTGAGGGAGCGCAATTTCTCCTGTTTGTTTCCAGTCTTCAGTTTCTCTTCCAAGGGGCTGTACTTGTGTATATTTCACATATACGTATAAATATTTTTATAGGGAATGAAAAAGAGTCGAGTAGATGCAAAAAAAATGGGTCCTCTCAAGCTGGCTGCCCTGAATGGACTGTCGCTGTCTCGCCTGCCTCTGCCCGACGAGGGGAAGGACGTGTCAGCCAGAGCCACCAATGATGAGAGGGTACGTACAGCGGGCTGGTCCCCTCCCCGGGAGAGCTGGGAAAGTGCTGCACGTCTGCTTCCTGGGATTCCAGTGCATTTTCTAACACATTCAGGGATCATAAATGAGTGTTAAGGAATTCTGTGATCTGAACCTCAAACTTGGGGCAGATTTATAGCTAATGTCTTAATGGATAAGTTCAGGCTAGAATGTTTTGGGTTTTTTTTTTTTCCTGAATGTTCTTTACCGCCTTCCAGCCATCTGTGGCAGTCTTGGGTTTTAATGGCTTTAACGTTAGAGAGGAGATCTGCAAATGCCTATGAGAACACACAGGAAAGAGGGCAGATGTTGCTTTTCTTTCACTGAAAATTATCTCCATAGTAAAAGATTACAGAAACTTTCAAAACTTCCTTGGCAACCACGGTAGACATGAAGCACGCTAAGCAAAAATTAATGTGTTTACCACTGGGTCCCGGAGATGGTTTCTAGCATTTACCTTTTTTTACAGTTTTTTTTATATAATTATATGTTATAAGATTGAAGCATTTGTTCATTGATATTGGGATCAATGATCCTACTCTAGGATTTCTCTAGGATTTTCTGATCTCCACGGGGAATTTTCTGTTTTGTAGGGATCACAAAACTGACCATAAATTAGAGAAAATGAATCCAAAAAATTGCTTTAGTCCAGTTTTTCACCTTTAAATGGAATGTTTTTTTTGTGTTTTTTTTTTAAATATATTTTTTTTTATTGATTTCAGAGAGGAAGAGAGAGAAACATCAATGATGAGAGAGAATCATTGATCGGCTGCCTCCTGCACACCCCACACTGGGGACTGAGCCCACAACCCAGGCATGTGCTCTTGACTGGAATCAAACCCAGGACCTTTCAGTCCGCAAGCTGATGCTCTATCCACTGAGCCAAACCAGCCAGGGCTAAACGGAACGTTTTTGCCTTTATTTCTCATCAGTAAGATTATTTCATTTGCTGTTGTTATGGCTTGGTAAAAATTTAACTCTGGTTTCAACTAGAATTTTCACTAGTAGGTAATGCTAGACCTGAAGCAGCTGTACAGTCGACGTATAGCTGTGCCTGTGACTTTACTCCTGTCGTCCCTCCGCATTCCGCTTACAGTGTAAAATTCTGGAACAGCGGTTGGAACAGGGAATGGTGTTCACAGAATATGAAAGAATCCTTAAAAAACGGCTGGTCGATGGGGAGTGCTCAACGGCACGACTCCCGGAAAATGCCGAAAGAAACCGATTCCAGGACGTGCTTCCCTATGACGATGCCAGAGTGGAGTTGGTCCCAACCAAAGAGAACAACACTGGGTACATCAACGCATCCCATATTAAGGTGAGAGGAGCATTCGCAACGGTGAGCGAGACGTGAGGTTCTGAGTTCAAGACTTAGAACGACATTCGCGCTTGCACTCTGAAAACACCCTGGTTTTGATCCACTGTGAGAACTGTGTTATGTGGTAAACGGGGCATTCCAGACGCCCAGGCCGGGTAGGAAGTGTTTGTCAGCAGAGCCAGAGTCACCTTAGCTCTGACCACGGGCTAAACCCTCTGCTCCCAGCAGTGTCATCAGGACTCAAAGCGCTGACTTGCCCAACTTCAGAACTTTGTCTTCCTAAATCCGAAGACTTCATCAGCTGCTCCTGAGAGAATCTATAAGCGAGACCTGATTTTTCCTCATGACAAACCTACGTATTTTTATGTAACAAAAGTGTCCGGGTTTTTTTTAGTGTTTTCCCCAAAGCTTTTACCCGCAATGGTGCCGTCTGCTCTCTTTGCACACTCCCCGCAATCACTCTTAAACAGTGTTTTTGTTCTTTGAAGAGGCAGCACCACCTTTTCCCTGGAAAGAGTGAGGCGTCATTTAACTGGGGGAGCACGTTGCACCCATACAAATGGAAACAGCGATGGCTCACAGTAGGGAGTGGGGCGAGCCAGCTGCTCTGTCTTCTCCGTCACTCGCACCCCGTTCCTGCTGTGAGGGTCAGTCCCCTTTGCGGGAGGGAGGAACTTCCTCCAGTGCGTGATGAGTCGGGGTCTGTGGTCAGGTGCTGTTTCCTTCCTCCCACCTTCTGTTTAGTTTGCAAGCGACCTTTGGGGAGACCAGTTCCACACGTGCAGCTTTCCAGCGACCCCGCGGTCTGCCTGCGAGCGGCACACCCTTGGTTGGGTATCTGTGCACGTGCTTCTTAGTCGGTGGGCACAGCCTGCTTAAAACACGAGCCTTTCTTTGGAATAACTCACCCAGCCTCTCCTGTTTGGGTGGGTAAGAGCGGAATGAGGTCGTAGTTCTATAGCGACATTTCAGACTCTCCAGAGGCGACCTGAGGGAGAGGGGGGAAAGGCTGAGCTCAGAATTACGGGACAGACTCCCCCGTGTGGGACCTCGTGGTACTTATCTGGGTAAAGAAATGCTGGCACCTTCCCCCGAGGTTCCCCATCAGACTCTTCCTCATCAGTTCTTGTTCGCTGTGTAACCGTTGCCCTCCCCCCTCACCCCCCTGCCCATGGTGCCTGCTCCTGAGTGGGTGCTCGGTGAGCGGATGCGGGTTGTGACCAGGGACGGGGGGCCTTAGCGAGAGCGTGGGCGGAATATGCTTGCACAGGGTTTTACGCTGAGTGGCACTGAGAGAAGGGGCGGTGGTCACTGAGAATCAGGGCCGCTGAGCTCTAACCCCGGTCTCCTGACTACAAATCCCGACCACGGTGATTATTATTTAGACCGTTCTCCAGGAGGCTGAACCTTAGGTGGCAGCTTAGTGTCACGATGGACGGTGATTTGGCTCAGAAGTCCAGAGGTGAGACTTCCTGAAGCAGGAAGATTATTTTCCCCTAGAAATCGGACATTTAACTTGGGTTTTGGCTTAGTTGCGCTTACTTTTCCCAGTGTGTCTAGTTCTTCACGAGGGGAAATTGTGTTTGAAAGTTGGGGTACTGGGATGTTGATATTGCTTTTACGAGAAGAAGCATAGCAGCTGCGGCAATAACGACTACTTAATGAGCACCAGGCATGGTCAAGGCACCATGTGTGTGCATGGACTCAGTTCTTTCTTTCTTTTTTTTTATAGCAAAGGTGGAAATTTATTGAAGAACAAGTACAGACTCCCACGTGGGGAGGGGGAAAGAGTCCCCTTGACTCAGTTCTGACAACAACCCTATGAGGGCAGGCAATACATATATACATATGCACATACATATATTTTAATATATTTTTATTGATTTCAGAGAGGAAGGGAGAGGGAGAGAGAGATAGAAACATCAATGATGAAGAGAACCATTGACCGGCTGCCTCCTGCACGCCCCCTATGGGTATCAAGCCTGCAACCCAGGCATGTGCCCTGACCGGGAATTGAATCCTGACCTCCTGGTTTATAGGTCGATGTTCAACCACTGAACCACACCGGCTGGGCGGCAGGCAATATTTTTATTTTAACTTGAGAACTAAGATTCAGAGAGGTTAAGCAAATTGCCCCGGGTCGCATAGATATTACGTGAACTCATAGTGAGTAAGATATCAATAGTGGAAATTGTACTAATGGAAAAAGAATAACATGAAAGCCTTTCTCTATTCTGAATAATTTAGTTCACTTTTTAGTATTACCACAAACAAATGTATATACACGCCTGTGTACCTACCTGACATACACATTCGTTTTTAACCTTTCCTCATCCCAGGTCTCTGTCAGTGGGATGGAATGGGACTATATCGCCACGCAGGGCCCACTGCAGAACACCTGTCAGGACTTCTGGCAGATGGTGTGGGAGCAGGGAATTGCCATTATAGCGATGGTGACAGCGGAAGAGGTAAGTGCTCATTTCTCTCCATCGGTTTGCTCCGTCTCAGATGAGAAGTTGTCGTCAATCCTGTGGGGATCCTGACGCTCAGAGAGAGGGGCAGGTTGGGAGAGCGATTCTGCGTCTCGATGTGCTGTCCGTGTGTGTAAAAGGGCTTGTATTGCGGGGCCTTGCGCTGTGTTTTGACTGTCCGTGCCTGCGTCTGTAACAGGAGGGCGGAAGGGAGAAGAGCTTTAGGTACTGGCCACGCCTTGGTTCCCGGCACAACACCGTCACCTACGGAAGGTTCAAGATCACCACCCGGTTCCGCACAGACTCGGGCTGCTACGCCACCACCGGCCTGAAGATGAAGCACCTGCTCACGGGGCAGGAGAGGACGGTCTGGCACCTGCAGTACACGGACTGGCCGGAGCACGGCTGCCCCGAGGACCTCAAGGGGTTTCTGTGTAAGTGTCCCCGCTCCCAGCACAGCCCCTGCTGGGGCTCTGACAGCAGCTGCGGAGAGGAAGGCTTATGTTCCTGAAATAGTTCCTTTATGTTGTCTCGCATTCACTCTGGGCTTGTTTTAAAATAAAGATTGTAAGTGTTTAGGGGAGGCTTGGCAGAAGTTTTTATTATTTATTTATTTATTTTTTACTTTTATTGATTTCAGAGAGGAAGGGAGAGAGATAGAAATATCAATGATGAGAGAGAATCATTGATTGGCTGCCTCCTGGGATCCCCACACTGGGGATCGAGCCCGCATCCTGGGCATATGCCCTGACCAGGAATTGAACCATGACCTCGACCATTGAGCCACACCATCGGGCTAAAAGAAATTTTTGAAGTATAACGTGGTAGTGAGTAAAATGCGGTGAATGAGTCTTGGGGAGTTTTTCCTCCCTTTGGTTTCGTAGACGAGAAAACGGGAGGCCAGGTGGAGTCCGGGACTCATGGAGACCGCACTGTCAGTCAGTGGTTGGGCCGCTAACTGGCGCCCTGTGCTGGCTGTCCGAGTCCTCCCAGTCAGGGGAGATGATCTGCAGACTGTCCATGTGACGTGCCTTAAACCCTGAGAGTGTTTCTATCTCATTGATACTTACAGCATACCTTGAGGAGATCCAGTCTGTCCGACGCCACACAAACAGCACGAGTGAACCCAAAGGCCCCAACCCCCCGCTGCTGGTCCACTGCAGTGCGGGGGTGGGGAGGACCGGCGTCGTCATCTTGTCCGAGATCATGATCGCCTGCCTGGAGCACAACGAGGTGCTTATTTCCTTTCTTTTTGGCGTGGGGAGAGGTGGGCGGGGCGCAGGTCCGGGAAGAGAGGGACCTCGTTATCTAACAGCTCTTTCTTTTTTTAAAAATATATTTCTTTATTGATTTAAGAGAGGAAGGGAGGGGGAGGAAGAGATAGAAACATCAATGATGAGAGAGTCATTGATTGGCTGCCTTGTGTACGGCCCCCACTGGGGACCAAGCCCGCAGCCCGGGCATGTGCCCTTGGCCGGAATCAAACCCGGGACCTTTCAGTTCCAAGGCCGACGCTCTATCCACTGCGCCAAACTGGCCAGGGCTAACAGCTCTTTCTGAACGACGTTCCTTGGTGTGTGTTTTTCCCCGCAAGTAGGAATTTTTTTTATTTGTCACAGATAAAAGCCTGAATTTTATTTTTATTGATTAAAAAAAAAATTTTTTTTTTATTTCAGAGAGGAAGGGAGAGGGAGAGAGAGATAGAAACAATGATGAGAGAGCCCTAGCTGGTTTGGCTCAGTGGATAGAGCATCAGTGGCCTGCGGGCTGAAGGGTCCTGGGTTTGATTCCGGTCAAGGGCCCATGCCTGGGTTGCAGGCTTGATCCCCAGTAGGGGGCGTGCAGGAGGCAGCCAATCGATGATTCTCTCTCATCATTGATGTTTCTATCTCTCTCTCCCTTTCCCTTCCTCTCTGAAATCAATGAAAAATATTTTTAAAAAATGATGAGAAAGAATCAGCAATCGGCTGCCTCCTGGGAATCAAACTGTGACCTCCTGGTTCATAGGTCGATGCCCAACCCGTGAGTCACGCCGGGCTGGGCGCAGTGGGATCCTTGGCCTGGGGCTCATGGGCATCAGCCCCTTCTCCTTGAGCGCCCGTCTCAGCCCCCGTCCCTCTCCCAGAGCTGCGACCTTCCCCGCGCAGCTCCCTGAGTTCTCCCAGATCGAGCGTGGGCTTCTTGCATGTTGACTTTTCTAACACAGACATTGGGGAGCAGATGAATAGATTGGCCAGCTTTTCTGTGTCTTTTCCAATGGAATCGGTGTATGGACCACTTCTTCCCTGTCATCTGTCTGCACCTCTCGGGTCATGATTTCCATCATCTTCCGGATTCGGCGGACCTGTTGCTGCTGAGCGGAAGAGGTCATCCGAATCTGCTTGTTGCATTTTTTTTTAGTAAAACCAACACAGAATGGACGAAGCTAATAACCATCGGTAGCCTTGACAAAACATGAGCTTCAGTCATGGTCTGCCATTGTGTGACCAGGCGGCACATTCTGTCTCCATGTAAGATCCATGCCATGGAAATTAGACAGGGTTTGCCCTGCACATCCTCAGTAATTAGCTTGGATGTTCTAAATGCAGCTTCACGATTCTGCAGGTCTGCGGGGCTCACTTCAACAACACGACCCTTGAGGCCATCAGATGCGATTTTGGTTCCTTGAGTTCTTGTGGCTAGTTTTTACCAATATTTCCTGTATTGAACAAGGCTGGTGCTTTCATATCACACCCATCTTCCGTAGAAAATGGATCAACCACTTTCTCCTTGGTCCCCTTGTTGCCGCCTGTCATAGGGCATTTATAATTTTTTAAAATATATTTTATTGATTTTTTACAGAGAGGAAGGGAGAGGGATAGAGAGTTAGAAACATCGATGAGAGAGAAACATCGATCAGCTGCCTCCTGCACACTCCCTACTGGGGATATGCCCGCAACCAAGGTACATGCCCTTGACCGGAATCGAACCTGGGACCCTTCAGTCCGCAGGCCGACGCTCTATCCACTGAGCCAAACCGGTCAGGGCAGAGCATTTCTTCTTGCCGACCGCCATGGTGTGCTTCATAGAGAGCCGAACGGTCCTTGGGTTCTCTTGTTTGTTTGCGTGTTATTTTGGTAGAAGATGCCCAGGTAGAAGAGTTAGGAGGCTGACCATCTCCTAACGAGATTTGCGCTAGGACCCCCACGCTCCCGGCCCCCTTCTCTCTCTGGGGGAGTGCATTCCCCTCACCGCCCCGTCTCTCAATCTAGGTGCTCGACATCCCACGGGTGCTGGACAAGCTGAGGCAGCAGAGAATGATGCTGGTGCAGACCCTGATCCAGTACACGTTCGTGTACAGAGTTCTCATCCAGTTCCTGAAAAGCTCCAGGCTCATATAAGCTCCCACGGCTGCCGAAGGGGACCCGCCCATGTGAAGCGTTTACAGTCAGAACGGGGCCCGCCTGACTCACATTCACCCCTCGACACTCGTCCACGCAGAAGGCTCACTGGGAAGTAAGGGCGGAGTGGATGCCGGCACTGAGGGAGCGTGAAGGCTGCGGGGGACGTCACCTGGGACGATGCCGGAGATGGAGGACTTGGTGTCCAGGGAGTGGCCCTGCCCGGTCTGTCCGATTTGCAGCACTTGCACACATTTTTGGAGACTGTGTTTTCTAGACAATTCTGTATTTTACTGAAGCTATGCTGGGCAACTCTGGCAATCATTAACAGGCATAGATTTGTATCTTAAACAAGTTTTTGCTAATGGAATTTTGTTTCATGACTAAAATATTTGGGGGTTTTCTTGTTGAGAAACTGAACTTTTCCGTGGAGATCACCCACAAATATGAGTGGTTCCTTTGTAACTTTGTATTTAAAACCATGTTATTATCTTTTGATATTTTTAAAAAACCTTGGGTACTTAACAGTTTAGTTACCAAATCCAAACTACAAGAAGGATTTACAAGTGTTATTTTGAAACATGAAGAAAGCATTATTATATTCAGAAACATTTTTTATCCTAAAAATTCATATATTTTTTACCTTCTATATTTTCCAAATCAGAGTTTGACTCATTAAGGTACGGAAACGAATCAGTTAAGGGAAAGCTGTGAATGAAGGCACATCATTTTAAAATGGAAGAGAACAATCAGATTCACTGTGTTTTTTTCTCTCAGTATTATTCATAAACCTAAATGAGTTTGATTTTATTGGTTGAAAATGAAGTGAAATGGTGCAGGTTGGGTTTAAGCACTTTTTCTTGGTTAAAAACAATAAACCTGAGTTAGACTACGTGTGCTGCTTTCCAGATGAAATGCTGACACAAGCAGGGGACGTTGTTCCAAAGGAGTTTCGGAAGAGGCCACGAGTAAGAGTATGTAGAGGCCTGGGACACGAGTACGTGAGGTGTCCGTGCAGGATGGCAAATGCAAGATGCCTTTGTTTTTACAAAAACGCAGTATTATCTATCCTCAGACTGAGGTGCTGGGATGGAGAGGGGGAGCCTGGGAGTGTGGGGCTGACCCCCCAGAGATGGGAATCCCCAGGCAACTCCAGGCCTGTCAGTGTCAGAGATCACTTGGGTTCCCTTGGAGTTCTTCCACCCCAACCTCTATTCTTTTTTAACAAATACAACCAAGTTAATATTATCATGGAAAGGAGCCTTCAAGAAGCTTCCTTTTCTTTTGGTTGAAAGAAGAGTTAGTAATCCTTTTACGTCATCTCCCAAGACCATAGCCCAAACTTGTGGGGCTAGCAGACGTCACTGGGTGTTCAAGAGGTACTTGAGATTTAGCGTGCCTACCCCCTGACTTCACCCCTGAGGTCAATTTTAGCCTCTTAGTTACCCCTCCCCCACCGCAGTGGGCAGAACAAGGCTGACTAGGGGGAGAGTGCCACCTTTGGCCCAGGCGAGGGTGGCCTGGTCACAGTGGGAGTTGAGTAGGTAAGGACTCATCGGTACGTTCAGCCGAGGAGCCATCCCTTTCTTCCTGCTTCTGAGGCTGCTTCTCCAAAATACAGTTTCCAAATTGTTCAATCTAGGGCTCTTTCCCCCAAATTCAATATCCTAGGGCTGTTTCCAGTCCCTGTGTTAACTCCTAAAGCAGTTTAACTCACTATTGTGACCACTGAGTATGTATTACCAGCTGTGGGGCAGGTTTCCCTCATACAGCCTGGCTCTGCCTAACTCTGAGGTACCCAGAAAGCAACCATGGACGAGGAAAATTCCGAAGACGTTAGTGGAAAGGAATATTGGAAGTGAGCACATTTGTCACGTAGGAACAACGTATTAATTTTAAATCTGACATTGTTTCTGAGAGTCCTGTTTGAAGAGCAGTAGACCTAAGGGTAAATATTCAGAAAGAGTTCTGCAAGAAGAATGGACGAAACCTTTTTTTATGGTGATATTTCCCACCTCCACACCATGTAAAAGACAGGAGTGTTTCTGATGATGTTTTTTCTTCCATGGTAGGTTTTTAAAAAATGCTTTTCTGTCAGGTTGAAATATTTCAAAGTGTCTCACTGATAAGAACATAACGTAAGTCAAAATCTGAAGAGTAATATATGGTATGTTTGTGTTCCTGTTGTCATAATTTGAGTATAAGAAAGTATGAGGGCCGACTTGCAGTTTGAATGTCACGCTTACGATGTTGCATGTTTGACATAGCTTCTCAGACCATGTAACCTTTTGTCCCTTTTGAATTTTTAAATTTTTCATTATAGTTAGTGAATATGAAAGTATTTCTGAATAAAAATAAATCTAAATTATAGACTCTGATACAATGTGATTTTCAAGAGCGAACTCGAAAACATTGAGGTTTCCTAGCTTACCCTGTCTGAACTGAGGGTGTTATTGTCTGCCAAAATTAGGCACTGCTTCAGTATCTTTGTGTCTTTTAGTGCCTTGATATTGTTAATTTCAAATCAAAATTACCAAAATGTACATTTCTACAAAAGTAGGTTACAAATGAGGGCTTCTCCGTGATCCGTTTTGGCATCGCTGGCATCACTTTTCCTGGTTAGTTAGAATATCACTTGGAATATTCATTGCAGTCATTATCATTACTTTTTTCTGGAACATCTACTGTGAAGCATTCAGAAAGCACTAGGCTTTAGCCTTTTAAACCTTTTGGCAGGATTAAAACAGAAGCTATACCTGTGCTTCCTTAGAATCTTCCAGAAGAAGCAAGGTCTGGGCAGAAACACGGAGGATGGTGTCGGGTTGTAGGACGGAGTGACGACGGCATGGCCAAGCTTTTATCATTGGGAGAAAAGTCATTTCAAATGGGTTCATGTGTTAATGTTTGTAATTTTAAGAAAATTTAAATATATATGTTATATATAAAACTTTACACATATTAAAATCTAAAGCTGGAGGTCAGCTGCAATGTAAGCGCAGATTTAATGGAGATTTGCATGAACAGATGGAAATAAGACAGCATTTACTGTAAATCATTTTAAAAATCAGACTAGAAGGTGTTTTTCAAAAGGAACTCTGGCTATAAATTTAGGGGATTTGCTTCCATCAAGATTTGATGTGGAACAAGCTAATAACGATCTCTTCCCAGTTTAAAGTTTATTTTTAAAAAATCCAGATTGGAGGGGGCTCTTTTTTGAGCTGAGGAGTACATTTTGAAAACAGAGGAAATGGTACATTAGGAATTTGCCTGGGAAAATAAATGTTTCTCAAAAGAACACGAGTTTTTTAAATTCCTAGAGATAAGGGTTCTATTTACCCTCGTGTCTACAATTGGAGAAAAAATGAGGAAAGATCAGAAAGTCCGGTTGTTTAAAGTCGGTGTGTGTTTGGGAGGGTGGATGGAGAGAGGATTTTAGAGAACTTGCGAAGTGGTCCTTGGATTGTTAAGGTGGCGTCATTTTCTGTACATCACTACAGGCAGTTCCCAAATAAAGACTGTGCTCTCGAAGTTCAGATGTATGTTGAGTTATTGAGATGTAGTAATATTTCCCCTTATGAACAGTACTCGAAGTGAGTGTTAACTCTTGGTTTGTCCTCCCCAAGCGAATTTTAACTACAGGGGCTCTGAATGGGAAGCAGTGGTACAGAGTCCCATGACCACAGTCAGTCCTCCAAGAAAAATATACAGCAGTTTCCCCCTGCTGCTCCCTGGTGGTGAAACAGAGAAGGGGATCTCTGTGTCTACTTGGCAGTGGGACTGAGCCTCAGCAAGCCATCCAAGGCAGATTGATCAGTGACTCATGAGGGACCTAAGAGATTCATACGTGAATATCCCATTGTCTGTTCAGAACCTTGAGTGGCGCATGAAGGGTAAGGAACAGAATGGGACATATGATGAGGCGAGCAGGGATGCCACCAGGTAACTGGCTGTGAGGTGGGGCAGGGGTGAAGGCGGATGAATTGGCAATACAGACCCTAGCTTTCCTCTTTCCACTCACATATTCTTTGGATTGTCACAAGCATGGAATGGGAAGTGGAGATGGGCCAAGGAGGAAGCTTACGGTACAGCACCCAGCTGAGGAAGCAGCAGTTCCAAGGCAGTATTCCCGTGTAAAGGGCATCTCCAGGTCACGTGTACGTAAATTAGGGTCTGGCTGCACATCTTATTTCCAAAGATGCTTAAGTCACCTCAATATATTTGAGAAATTAAAATACTTAGTTTTCAAAAACTAGAGTAAATCTAAACTGTCTCCAATATGTTGATGGGTTAGGAAAGAGTAACCATAGATATATATACATACTAATTTTAAATTATATTTTTATATTATAAATAAGTACAAATGAATGATAAAAAAGGAATAATTGTGTTTGACTGTAGAACAGTATGGCTGACATGTGGTTCCAAGTTTTTGACAATTACTTATTAGTTAGGTAAATTTTCTGACCATTATCCCTTAATTTCTGTTAAATGACTTTGTGGTGTGCCAGATAAAAGGACCATTTGAAATCTCTAAGACCCATTGGCTCCGAATCTGTGATGTAGTTGTACCCACCCTGGCTATAGCTGTGCACGATCCTAGTGCAATAAATTTGCAATTTTAACTGGACTGGTAGGTAGTTTTTAAACTGTGTAAAAAAGACCAGAACTTTATTTCAATTGTCACTATTAACATTTTAAGTGTGTATGTGTATTTTGAATTCACACTGTAAAAGCTTGGAGAAAAAAATCTACAGTACTCACCTTTACGAACAGGCCTATACCACCAGAGAAATTCAGAAGGTTGGATTACCTGAGTTAGTCCTAACATGAGTCTGTCAGTGTTCAATTTTTTGGGTAGATTGTTGATGAAACTAATACAGAGTTAATGATAACTGGCTTTCCATTTCTATCTGCTCATGTATCAGCTGAGAAAAAGTGAACCAAGTAAGTGGGGGATGTATGCTCAGTCACTCATTTTTCCTAAGAGTGCAAATATTGCAGGTCAAACTGCTGTCATAAATGCTAAGAAACTGTCCAGACTTTTTATCCTAGAAGTTTATTAGAAATCACTTAAATTATTGGACCATTGAATGAGACAGATTTGGGTGACTTATTTTATAGTAATAATTATTGAAACATAGTAATTTAATCTTATAGTTAAGTCTCCTGAAAGGGTCTAATGGTTTTGTAGTTTTACTGGAGTAATACAGGTTCAATAATGGTTCAATCCAATAAATAGCCTGAAAAAAAAGTGAATGTTCTCCAGAGGAGAAAAACTTACTTCCAGACCAGATTTAATAACCGCAAGATGAAAAATAATACAAAACTCTTAAACCCACATGAGTTAAACAAAAAGGTGAAAGGAAAAAAAATATAATTTGTAACAACTTTTAGATTGGTAGACCTGTGGCACATGAAGGCATAATGGGTGTGTTTGCATAGTTCGGTTTTATGGCACAACAGAGAAACTGAAGTAGTTATTGTATAGGGATGTTTCTTAATGTTTTTGAAAAGTTTCTGTTAATGTCAGTTAGACCCTCTCCATATTAGATTTTTTTTTAGTTCTATATTGAAAGTAAGCAATGTAATTTCTTATTTTAAAATTGAGCTATTATACAATTATCAGTATACTCAAATTCTAACACACTGAAAATGAGGGGAAAATATTTGTTAATATATTAAGACTTTTAAGAAACTTGGATACACAGTCAAACCTTACTCAAAAGATTGATTGTTATTGGGCCACTGAAATAGATTTTTCCTTTTTACTGTATTCTCAAGTAATTTTTTATATCAAAATATAAAATACTTAGATTTTTATCATGCAAATGTTAAATATTTTCCTATAAAACACCTCAATGTTTCACTGTATTGTGCTTAATAGAAGGAGATATTCTGAATATAATTGATGCTATTTAGTTCAGATGAAGAATTACTCTGTAACCAGGAATTTGTTGTATGTTTCTGAGTTGTTAGTAGCTGAAGCAATCTTACCCCAACCCACAGTAAATTTAGCAAAGCATAATTTAAAAATAAACATTTAGATACTAGCAAGTGCATTTAAATAAAAATTCAAACAGAGGTTAATATGACTTAACAGGCCTAAGAAATAAACCCAAAATTTGGAGAAAATTTATATGAATACATTTTCTTAGAAAGCCATCCTGTAATTCAAGCAATGCACTGAAAATTTTACCTTTTTGAAATGGTATATAAATAGTTGTATTATTTTATAGTTCAAAAAGCAATTTTATGTGGTGTACTGTTTGGTGATAAGTAATGTAAAAATGTATAATCCGAGCTTAATTCTTCTAAACTGTCATCGGTTTGTAAAAGTGTGTACATTTAATGGGCAAATGAATTGAAACAACTGAATATAATATATGTGAAAAACATATATAATAGTCTATTTTGCCATAAAATAAATATTGAAGCAAGATATGATTTGTGTGAATATAATAGTGCAATTAAAGCTAATTGGCCTCTTATTTTTTTTCATCCTAGATCTTATTGTAAAGAGGCATATAATTACTATTTCCCCGTTGGGTTTTTTAAAATAATGTGCTAATAATAGATGTTTCTTTAAGTAGTTGCCAATCTGTCATCACACATTTCCACAGAAATCAATCACTTAAGAGTTAGAATACATTTTACCAAAATAGCCAGCTTCACTAAGGACTTTGTGGAATAATTAACATATTTGAATAAATTATGCATTTCCATGCATCAACTTCCCAACAGGTCTCCAGAGCTCCTCACTACCATCCCTTTGGGGAACTTATTACTATTTGTAAAATCCACTTCCTGTTTTGGTGGGGTTGTTTCTCACCCAGCAACAGCAGCTGAAAACTTGTTAGAAATGCAAATTCTTTTTTTTTATTGCTTAAAGTATTACAAAGGGTATTACATATGTGTCCTTTTTTTTCCCCCCGCCCTTGACAATCCCCTGGCCTCCTCTACCCCCCAGTGTCTTATGTCCATTGGTTATGCTTATATGCATGCATACAAGTCCTTCGGTTGATCTCTTACCCCCCTCCCTCCTGCCCCCCAACCCTCTCTGGCCTTCCCACTGCAGTTTGACAATCTGTTTGAGGCAGCTCTGCCTCTGTATCTATTATTGTTCAAAAGTTTATAATTTATCCATGAATGAGTGAGATCATGTGGTATTTTTCCTTCATTGACTGGCTTATTTCACTTAGCATAATGCTCTCCAGTTCCCTCCATGCCGTTGCAAATGGTAGGAGTTCCTTCTTTTTTACAGCAGCATAGTATTCCATCATGTAGATGTACCACAGTTTTCTAATACACTCATCTACTGATGGGCACTTAGGCTGTTTCCAGATCTTAGCTATGGTGAATTGTGCTGCTATGAACATAGGGGTGCATATATCCTTTCTGATTGGTGTTTCTGGTTTCTTGGGATATATTCCTAGAAGTCGGATCACAGGGTCAAATGGGAGTTCCATTTTTAGTTTTTTGAGGAAACTCCATACTGTCTTCCGTAGTGGCTGCACTAGTCTACATTCCCACCAGCAGTGCACGAGTGTTCCTTTTTCTCCACATCCTCTCCAGCACTTGTCATTTGTTGATTTGTTGATGATAGCCATTCTGACAGGTGTGAGATGGTACCTCATTGTTGTTTTGATTTGCATCTCTCGGATGATTAGTGACTTTGAGCATGTTTTCATATATCTCTTGGCTTTCTGAATGTCCTCTTTTGAAAGGTGTCTATTTAGGTCCTTTGCCCATTTTTTGATTGGATTGTTTATCTTCCTTTTGTTAAGTTGTATGAGTTCCCTATAAATTTTGGAGATTAGGCCTTTATCAGATATGACATTGGCAAATATGTTTCCCCACGCAGTGGGTTTTCTAGAAATGCAAATTCTTGAGGCCCATCCCTGATCTGGGAATTCTAAATCAGAAACTATGGGATGGGCCCCGAAATCTACCTGAACAAGTTTTCCAGGTGATTCTGGTACATTAAAGTGTGAGAACCACTCCTGTAGTAATTAATAACAGATGTTCAATGTAGATCTTAACTTGGGATTCATTAACATAGCCAAGCTATAATTGGGGGCACTAAAGTTTATTGAGGGAATTTTTATTAGGTTAATGATCCTTACAGTTGTGGTAGGCTAGATAATGGGCCTTCAAAGCTGCCCCTGTCCCTGAGGTCGGGAATGTTACCTTCCATGGCAAAAGGGACTTTGCAG
This sequence comes from Myotis daubentonii, assembly GCF_963259705.1. Lineage (NCBI taxonomy): Eukaryota > Metazoa > Chordata > Mammalia > Chiroptera > Vespertilionidae > Myotis > Myotis daubentonii. Next base: position 11,410,494 of record NC_081840.1, read on the forward strand.
GTGTGATTAAGGTTCTTGAGGTGGGGAGATGGTCCTGGATTACCCAGGTGGGCCCACTGTCATCACAAGGATCTCTGTAAGAGGGAGGCAGGGGGGCCACAGTGAGATGCGAAGAGATGTGATGATGGAAGCAGACAGAGGTGAGAGAGATCTGAAGATGCTCCACAGCTGGCCTTGAAGATGGAGGGAGGGGCCACAAGTGAGGGATGCAGGCAGCCCCTAGATAGCGGTTCTCAACCTGTGGGTCGCGACCCCTTTGGCGGTCGAACGACCCTTTCACAGGGGTCGCCTAAGACCATCCTGCCTATCAGATATTTACATGACGATTCATCACAGTAGCAACATGACAGTTATGCAGTAGCAACGAAAGTAATTTTATGGTTGGGTCACAACCTGAGGAACTGTATTTAAAGGGCCAGAAGGTTGAGAACCACTGCAAGCTGCACAGATTCTCCTAGAGCCTCCCAGCAGCCCTGGCAACATCTTGATTTTGGGATTTCTAACTTCTAGAACGGTAAGGTAACAAACTTCTTTTTCTAAGCCACTATGTTTGTGGTAATGTTACAGCAGCAATAAAACAGTATCTACTTCCTCTCAGGAAAATCTGCTTTTAAGATCTTGGAAGAAGTAGGTGAATATGAAGTGTGAGTCAAGGCAGCAGACTGCTTCCCAGGACAACACTAGCACATGAGGTGGATGGTGGAGAGGTGTTTCTACTTCTAGATGCAAATTGTTTCAATTTTAATTTCAAAAGACCCTAAGAATTAACTAAATCTTTGCATCACCTCGTCCACACTCTTAAACCGAGACCCAGGCAACCATACCTGGCAGGTTGTCATCTTGCCCCATAAAAGCTGGATCTTTTTCTGATTGGCTTCCCTGGGAAAAAAGTGACTTTTAAAAATAAGTCTTCTCAGGAAGATGCTAATTTACATTTTACATCATTTAAAATGTGAGTGAATGAGGGGGCGTTGAAGGACTGGGTGAAAGAGGTGAAGGGACTGAGAAATACAGATTGGTAGCTACAAGATAGTCACGTGGGTGTAAGGGACAGCATAGGGAATATAGTCAATAATATTGTAATAACTACATACGGGGCCAGGTGGGTCCGGGAAATATCAGGGGGGGGGAACACTTTGTAAAGTATATGATTGTCTAACATTATGCTGCACACCTGAAACTAATACACAATATTGAATGCAAACTGCAATTGAAAAATAAAACACCTATTTAAAAAAAGAGAGCAGCAGAAGGGGAAATGATATTCTGAGCAGATAGGAAATACAAAGGCATGGAGAGAGGCCCTCTGCATGTTTAGGGGGCAAACAATTAGATTAGACACTCAGGATGCCTGGGAGAGGGTGGCAAGAGGTACGCTGGGAAGGAAAACATGACAAAAAACCGCAAAGGCCCTGTACTTTATCTTTTTAGCAAGAGGAAACTCTAAAGGGTTTATTTTTAAAGAAGGGTTTGGCATGGCCTGCTTTATAATAGTAGTAGCAGCCTGTACTTAATTCTCATACAACTGATTTTTAATTGTTGCAGCCCTGTGATGAAGGCTCTGTAAGTACCCCCTTCAACTAATTGGGAAACACAGAGGTTCAGTAACCCAGCTTATTAAGGTCACAGCTCATAAGAGTCAGTCAAACCCCGGTGAACTGGCTTGCAAGGCTCACTCATCATGCCTCTACAGATCAGAGTTGAGATGGGCTGTGGGTGAAGCAGAGGAAGGGATATGAATTAAGATGCTGCTTGAAGCGCAGCTGGCGTGGCTCAGTGGTTGTGTCGACCTGCGAACCGATTCCCGGTCAGGGCACATGCCCAAGTTGCGGGCTGGATCCCCAGTGTCGGGTGTGCAGGAGGCAGCCGATCAATCATTCTCTCACATCCTTGATGTTTCTATCTCTCTCTCCCTCTCCCCTCTTTTCTGAAATCAATAAAAATATTTTTTTTAAAAAAGATGCTGCTTGAAGAGTCTAAGCCAGTGTTTCTCAAACTTACCATTCACTTTTTACCTTTACACAGCTGTTATATCCAAGAACCACTTTAGGTATTTCAACCAACTCATCTTTTCTAAACTCAGTTTTTTAAGAGGAAACCTGAGAATAACAACAACAAAAAAATACCCCAACAGCTACAAAAGTCAGGAAGGGTCATGGCCCCACAGACAAAAAGCTGTGCCCAGAGGTAGAGGCCGAAGAAGGGGGCCATGTCAAAGCAGGGCGGCAGAGTGGGTCTGGGCTGGGCCCCAAGGCGGGGAAGCAGGAAGGTGGTTTCTGGGGATGTCTTACACAAGATGGCAGCTCCAGCCACGGGAGGATAATGTGAGCCAGGGCAGTGAGTGGGAGTGAGTTACGTGGCTAATGAGGTGAGGGGTTTGTCAAAGGGTGAGGCTGGGACTGAAGAAAGGAGCCTGTGGGCTGAGAGAAGGATGAAGTCCAAGAAGTGGCTCGAGGGGTGCAGAATGATTGACGGGGAGACGCAGGCTGCGAGCCAAGAATAGGGCTGGGGATATTTTAGGAAGTTTAAGAGGGTTGCAAGATGGGGAGAGGGTTCCATAGAGGGCTAAGGGGAAGAACTCCAGATGTGAGAGCTGGGGGGCCGGTGGGGACCGAGGAAGGGCTGTAGCAGGGTGACCTGGGACAGAAGACATGGAGTAGAGGGTTGGGTACCCAGCCCATCAGATTGTAGTTTGCACTTTGTCCCTGAGCCTGAATCCTGAGCATCGTGGAGTTGGTCAGCTTCCTCTGAGACAGACCTGTCATCCAGGTATCACCAGAAATCGGCTCTAATATGCCCAGTGGTATGCACCACCTTTTGGGAAATGCTGGTGTGGGCAAAGGGTCATAAAAAGCCTGAGTTAAAGAATGGGATTCTTGGAGGCCATTGATAAGTTTCTAGACCATTTGGGTCATTATTCTGTTTCATCTTTTTATTCGCCAGTGCCTAGGCATGAAACTTTGTATAGAACAGGCACTCAGACAGTCAATTACACTATTGTAAATGGTTGAAAGACTTAACTAGAGATGAGTCTCCTGAGACACAGTATTAAGGATCCCATTCATGAGCTACAGTGATAAGGGGAGGGTGTCTGACAGAATACCTGCCCTCACAAGAAGGGATAATTTTCCAGGTAGTGACAGACTGCTCTAGCTCACTGGCAACTAGAAAGGCCTTGAGGCTTTAGATATTACAGGTAAGTGAGAAAAAAAGAAAAAGAATGTAGACCAGGCTTAATGCTTCAGGACCCGTGCCAGATCATAAACCAGTTCCCACTGCCTACAAAACCTATGTCTGGGTAAGTTACGCTCTGAAAAACCACCTTAGAAATGTGGCTGACAGATCCTAACGTGACCCCAATGATTCCTACCTCTGCATCCACATCCTTCTATAGCAGTGGTTCTCAACCTTGGCTGCACATTAGAATCACCTGGGAATCTTTTTAAAATCCTGATTTCTGGGCCTCATCCTCCAGGAATTGTTTCTTTGTTATGGGGTGGGGCCACAACATTAGTAACAAAGAAACAGAATTTCCGGAGGATGAGGCCCAGAAATCAGGATTTTAAAAAGATTCCCAGGTGATTCTAATGTGCAGCCAAGGTTGAGAACCACTGTTCTATAGTAAAAGTAGGTGGGGCCTGTGGCTGGCTTATGTCAGAGATGCTGGAAAGCCACATTATTGTGGCTGAGTGGCAGGGAACTGTGGGCAGCTTCTGAGAGCTGAGGGCAGCCAATGGCCAACGGCCAGCAAGAAGTCAAAGTTTTTCAGATCTGTTGTTGCAAGTTAAGGAATTAGGCCAACAACCTGAAAAAAGTTTGGAATCAGGTTCTTCCCGGACTCACAGTTGGGGTGCAGCCTTGTGAAACCCAGAGTGGAGGACCCAGCCAAGCTGTGTTTAGACTCTTGATCCACAGAAACTTGGGTAAATAATACATGTGTTTTGTTTTAAGCTGCTAAATTTATGGTAATTTATTATACAGCATAGAAAATACAGAAAATCATATATATAAAAGGAAAAAAAGAGGAAAAAATATTGAATTACTGGCCATTTGGGACATTTATTAATGAAGATCAAACATCCCCAGGGCTGTCCTCAATGCCCAGTGCCATGATTTTCAGCGTTGGCTCCTCCAGGTCCTGATCGCTGCCACCCATGACCTTGCAGAGCTGGACGGACGGGGACAAGGCTGTGCTGGGACGGTACAGCTCACTTGGAGTCTCAGCCTTTTCAGTGTCACTGTCACCTTCAATGATAGTCACAGAGGTCTCTCGGTCTCCTGAGCTGTCAGAAATATTTGGATTTTTTTCATCCCGACTTGAAGGTCTAAGATTTGTTTCCTCGTTCACCTGTTCAATTATAACCCCTTCTGAATTCTTGAACTTATAGATTGGTAGGTAAAAATCATTTGATGAGACTATCTCATTCTCATCCTTTGGCTCAGACAGCAACATATCCAAAGCTTTTCTGTATTCCTGACGCTCCTGTTGAATTGTGGCCTCTTGTTCATTTTGTGCTGAATTCTCAGCCTTTTCAAAATCAAGTAAATTCAACAAATCAAAGTCATCTAGCTTCGCTGAGCTTTCCTTGGATATGCACCCTAAATTCACCTTTAGGATATGCAGTAGGTGGCGCATTTTCCCCTAGGATTAAGAAAAAGGCAAGAATAAGGAAATTAATTAAGCTAGTTAAATTGAATTACTTTTGTCTGCAGTGCTGCTAATCTCTGCAGGACCAATACTTCTCTTTCCACCCACCCCAAGTGTATACAAAGTACAAGGGGAAAAAAGCACTTGCTTTTAATGCATTCTCTGAGGGTATAGAAATACTTTAAAATTCTTTCTATAATGCAGTTCTAAGGAAACAAACCTCCTCCAAATGGTGTTTATTTTGCCTTATATGTCGCTCAAACAGTCGTTCTAAAGACCTACAAAAGAGAAATAAGAATGTTAATATCTCAATCAGGAAATCAACTAACTGGAAAGCAGCAATGCAATAACTAAACTACTAACGACTGGACACGTTTTTTAATGGCTCTTTTTCTTTCCAAAGTTAAAGACCAACCCTTCCCTGTTCCGTCAAGTTCTCCACCATGAAAACTAGTACGGTTCCCTCTATGCACTTAAGTCAAGGTACAGGATGCCAATGTTTCTAAAAGACTGCATGCTACTTACATTTCTGTGAATAAAATATTTTAAATGAGGCCCAAAACTTCTTCCTCTCTCTTTCACCCCCCTCCCCACTAAAAATTGTTTTTCTCTCACACACATACGCAAACACCATAAGCCTCCCTTCTCCTCACATACACACTACCCCCATAAACCAAACTCTAAAGAAAATTCTTTTGTGAGGTATTTTAAAATGCTTTCTACAGTATACTTGAAAAAAATTCCACTGATGCTAAATCCTTATAATAACCTAAGAGTTTATCATTCACTAAGCACCACTAAGTGCTAGGAACATATTAATGATACCTCTAATCATGACCAATATTGGGAGAGAAAGGTATTGTAAAAAAATTTAAAGATGAGAAAACTACATCTCTAAGACAATGATTTCCTCTACACCATAGCCACAGCCATTAGAATTTAAACCAGAGTTTATTCCTTCAGCTACACCATACTTGTCTATTACATGGATGTATCAATAGGTTTCTTAAAACACAACTCATTTCCTTTGTTACCATTTGTTATTACAATGAAGTTATGAGCCAACTTTATAGTCAGTAGTTATGAAATAATTTAATAATTTTTTAAAAGCCCAAGAAATCCATACTCTACATTTTACAATGGCTATTTAATGTTTTGGAATATTATTTCCTCCTAGGCAATTTTCTATACATGTGGTGTACATAATGGGATCTTATGCTACATAACAAAGTTTGTCTCAATGTCCAATGAATTTTACACAAGTAACTACTGTTCAAGGTGACTCAGGACCACTCAGTTTCATTCAGCATGCAAGAACTAATCTGTTTGCAAATTTTCCATTTCATTTACAGTATGCAAACCTAGCTTTTATTATTCCTCACTTTATTAGTAGCAGATGTAACCAAAATACTTGCTTTTGATTCTCATCATAATTTCAAGTAGCAAAATTGGATTATGAATCTTTGCTAATAAGTAGCAAAAATTTTATTTTACTGGTCTATTATAGCCAAGAAACATAATGGTATTTAAATGAATAAAATCTCTATTTTTTTTTCTATAACTCCCCCAAACTGTGAGTCCACCTAGAGCATGAATTAAACATTCTTTACAATTTGCTATCAGTTATAAGAATATGGTCCCCTAAGAAAGCAATATAATTTTTCATTTCCTAATATGGGAAAATAACTTAAAAAACTACTACCAAATGAAGAATATTTAAAGTACTCTTCGCCCTGACTGGTTTGGCTCAGTGGATAGAGCGTCAGCCTGTGGACTGAAGGGTCCCAGGTTCGATTCTGGTCAAGGGCATGTACCTTGGTTGCGGGCACATCCCCAGTAGGTGTGCAGGAGGCAGCTGATGGATGTTTCTCTCTCATCGATGTTTCTAACTCTCTATCCCTCTCCCTTCCTCTCTGTAAAAAATCATTAAAATATATTAAAGTACTCTTCAACCACCATGTATTATTTAAAAAAAAATCTAACCTGTTTGAAAATAAACCAAGTTTCAGAATTTCATCTGTTACATCTTCAATGAAACTCAGATACAACAGTTCTTCTTCACTGCGAAGGTAAAGCAATATATAACAAAAGTTATTGGGGGTAGGGGAGGCCGGGGGAAGGTCGGCGGAGGGGGAAAGGGGACATATGTAATACTCTTTGTAATACAGTGGGGCCTTGACTTACGAGTTTAATTCGTTCCGAGACCAAGTTCGTTAAGGAGCTCGTTAACTCAAATTACTCTGTCAACTCAATGCAAAAAATCGGCTGAGAGACGACAGCTGGTATCTCAAAAAACTCGTTAGTAGGGACACTCGTAAGTCAAGGCCCCACTGTACTTTAAGCAATAAAACAAAATTAAAAAAAATTATTCACTACTCACTCTGAAAACTATAGGAAATACGAATACTTAATTAAAAATCTCTACTACTCATTAGAAATGTACTTCTGGCTCACATTATTAAAGAGAAATATTATAAAACAAACATGTCAACTTTCTGAAATTATGCAAGGATAAATATTGAAGATGAGAAAATATTCCCTAATAGAGAAAAATTTGACAGATGTCTGAGACATACACCCAGCAATAAACAAGCAGGGAGCCCTAGCCAGTTTGGCTCAGTGGTTAAGAGTGTTTGCCCCAGGACTGAAGGGTTGTGGGTTCGATTACAGTCAAGGGCAGGTACCTCAGTTGCAGGTCAGGGGCGTGTGGGAGGCAACCAATTGATGTCTCTCTCTCACATCGATGTTTCTCTCTGTCTCTCCCCCTCCCTTTCACTCTCTAAAAAATCAATGGAAAAAAATATCCTCAAGGTGAGGATTAACCAAAACAAAACAACAAAAAAAGAGAGAGTAAGCAGGGATTAAACAGAACAAGACAGAGGCCAACCAAGAGTGAGGGCAACATAAAAAATTACACTTGCAAACTGCTTAACAGTCTAATATTTATCATCAAGTTAAGGAATAAATTAAACTATAAAAATATAGATGTAGGCAAAGGTAGGTTTACAGTTATTTGTTTGGAAAATAATACAATTATTAATAAATAATAATACAAGAATAAACTGTTTTGCATAACTCACAACTTTTGCTGACTCCTATAGATTATTTCCCCCCTAAAAATGCAGCTTAACTAAACAGCATTAATATCTAGAAGTAAAAATAAATTAAAAAACCTAGAAGTATAATATCTGCAAAGAACGGTGAGGCTGGAAACCTCCAGGAAGGTTGTTCTGAGTTTCTAAAGTCTGGATTTTTCAAAAACTATTATTTTCACTTACAAAAATATACAAGAGTTATGGGTGCTAATTATAAAAAAATAGGTATTAACTTAGGGACAAATTTCCACTGGAAATAAAGATGAAGAGATTGATAATTATTTCAGAAAATTTTGGTCATTTTCTTAAAGAGATGTGTTAGATAGTTGAGCCCAAAAGCTTTTTGTGAGACAAATTAGTGTTCAATCCTAACTTACTGAATAAGTTTCTATGATTCTTAATTCTTGATTTCCTCTAAGCAAAATGAAAAGATGAGAAAGATCTTACTCAGAGTAGATTTTTCTCCTTGAAGGAGGAGGCTGCACGGAATACTGACATAATGCCCTGAAAAGAGAAAATTAAAATATTTGAACAATGTTTGGTGCCTTGGCTGGGTAGTTCAGTTGTTCTGAGTGTCATCCTGTACACCAAAAGGTTTTGAGTTCGATTCCTGGTCAGGGCACATACCTAGGTTGTGGGTTGGGTCCCCAGTCAGTGCTCGTATAGGAGGCAACCAACCAATGTTTTGTTTTGTTTTGTCGTTCTCTCTCTCTAAAAATCAATAAAAACATATCCTTGGGTGAGGATTAAAAAAAACACAGGTGGGCATATAGTAAGTGTTCAACAATGTCATATATTAGTAATAAGAGGTGCATATCCATGATCTAATCTAATCTTCAGAAAAACCCTATTAGGTATATTGGGTAGGTATTATTTTTCTCACTAGTGAGTTCACCAGGGGGCAGAAAGGCCAAGTAAATAGCAAAGGCAGATTTTTTTTAACCCATTCTTCTAATTACAGGGGGAGACAGTTAGACCGATTTCCCCTGGAAGCTGTTACCTGGCTGGGGAGCACTGCAGAGCGCCATCCTTAACCTCTTCCCATGGTAAGCCCTTCTCTTGGGAAGATGAAGGGATTATGTTTTCTTTGGTTCCATAGGTCATACAACTAGATGCCTGGGGATGCAATGACAAGAATACATCCTTATTTTACTTGAAAAATACAATGTAAAGGCAGAAACAGCAAATTTTAAAAACAGTTGAGGTAAGAGAGTAGAGATATCCAGTAGAAGAGCGACAGATATATTATGACAAAGGATGTTTTAGAACACATTTTCCATCCAATCAGGACATTTTTCTTAAATTTATTTCAAGTAAGATAAAATAGCCCGGCTGATGTGGCTCAGTGGATGAGCATCAACCTATGAACCAGAACGTGACAGTTTGATTCCTGGTTAGGTCACATGCCTGGTTTGTGGGCTCAATCCCCAGTGGAGGGTGTGCAGGAGGCAGGTGATCGATGATTCTCTCTCATCATTGATGTTTCTATCTCTCTCTCCCTCTCCCTTCCTCTCTGAAATCAATAAGAAACAAATATACACACACACATATATATTATATATATATGTATATATATATAATAAAGTAAGATAAAACAACTTATTTCTTATATTTTAATGAGGGACATTTTAAATGATGTTAAGAAATCACCACAAATAAACATATGGAGAAAATGATGCAAATATGAAGTTTTGGGTAAATTTGAGAAAAAATATCGTACTCAGAAATTCAAACAACCAATGCCAACATATCAAACACACAGAAGCAGTGGTGGCCATGGCTGTATGAACAATAAATATTAACAAACTACTGGCAGCTCACTTTTATAGAACCCTTGCTTTGGGCCACGTACTCTGCCAGGCAATTACTTGCATTTTAAAATTTCATCTTTACAATGCAAATTTATGTACAGTACTTTACATATTTGAAAACCACATTTAAGGCATTTTATTTGTCCACCCATCTATCCAGCCAGCCAGTCAACCATCTAGAAGAGATAATGACGCATAATTTCCCAAATTGGCAGGATCCATGTGGCCATTCCCAGAGAGTAAATAGGCAAACCTTCTGAACACTGGCTAGATCATGTGCAAGAAGTGTCATCAAGAGATCACTCTTCATAGTCCAAATAGCTATCCACGGTCTGTTAGGTTAGAGCAGCTGTAATTCCAATGTGAAGCACAGGGGACTCATTTCTGTTACCTGCTTTATGGTCACTTCTGACTCTGTGAAGTCCTTGGTCTCAACTGTCTCAAAATCAGGCTTAAAGCTGTAATATTTAAAAAATACACTGTTAAGCTTTCAAAATACAAAGACTGTGTGATAATGAGCTTTATCGTCTAGAAAAAATAAACTCAAACATAGGAGATAAAATCCATCTGTTCTTATAAAATGTATTATTTCTGGTTATATAATCAGGAAATAGATGTGGTTTGGATTACCTGTACTTCTTTTCCTTTTTTTGAATAGCAGCTAAATTTCAGTTGGCCAGAGTGGGACTAGGGAAATGAGAACTTTTATGTTCAAAAGCTGTCATAAATATAATCATACTTTCCTCATTTCTTCCTCACTTGACAAATTCTGTCATATATTTAATTCCTTAATTCTTTGATGAAATGTATGCAGACACATCTGATATTACTGCACTTCTTGTATTTACCCAGAGGAAAGAATAGTAGTCATAAATTGCTTTTTACTTTCTAAAATAACTAAAACCTAGTACCTGATAAATATTTGTTTATATAACCGAGGATAAATAATCAAATATCAGCTTACACTAAATACTTCACAAGATCTGTTTGTTTCTCCAAGCACTTGGCAAACTTTTACTGAATATTCATTATGTGCCAGGCATTATTGTATATGAAAACATTATTGAGGCAAATTATACTGAACTTCCAGAAATGATCCCAACGGTCTAAATTACACGTGGAGAGTTGTTGCTATACAAGACTGGGGCTGAATATTTGCAGGAAAGGGGGAGTTGTTTCTCCCCCTTCTTTAACCCACTGTTTTGTCATTTTTATCATAAAGCAATAGACATATTTGCACAAATGCTGTTTTTTTCACAAATGCTGTTTGATGACATATTTGAAGAACTCTCTGAAAGTATAATATTTTAAAACACAAAAGTTCTAGTATCATGTCAAAAACAAAAAAAAATTGAAATATGTAACATTCATGTATATAGAGTCTGACAAATGTAACGGCTACTGGTTTTTCAATAATTACTCTGATAGTTCTAAGCGATACATGTAAAAGGAAAAGTCATAGTAATGACATTCCATTCACAGGGCACATAAACTACATGATATAAAAGAAGGAATATTGTTTAGTTTCCACAACATCCTGAAGGATTTACTATTGGCTGTTGACGTGCCATACCTGCTTAATTCAGTCTGGGTTTCAGCTTCTACCCGCTGATCTGTAAAATCCTTTTTTCTTTTGGCAGGTGTATAATACCGATACTGTGACAGGAAAGATTTTGCTTCTGTTTTCAAAGTGCGTGGAGTGAATGGCAAATGCCCATTAGAGAAGAGTTTAGAATGTTTATCCAAAAGGTCCCCACTGGATGTTTTGTTAACGACTAACTGAGACCTGTGGGAATTTGTGCTCCTGGGCCTTCGGCTGTTGGAGGTTGCAGAGTGTGTTTTCCTGGGCCTGGAGGTGGTGCAATCTATGCTGGACAGGAAGGAACCGAAGTTGTTCTCAGTACCATCCGTGAGGCTGTCACTGGATTTAGGTAGACTGAGGTGCAGTCTCTCTGAAGAAGTCCCTGGTGACCTTGCAAAGGACGCATATTCATTCACTTCTTCAACTAACATGTTGTCTTCATTTCGTGGTTCTTCTGCAGGCTGAGAACATTGGGTTTGGTAGTTATTAATTACACTAGAGGCCAGATGCACAAAATTCATGCAAGGGGCTTGGTCCTTGCAGCCACGGCAGCTTGCCTCAGCCCTCGCAGCCCTGGCTTCCTCCGGAAGGTCGTTGGGCTGCCTGGTCTAATTAGCATATTACACTTTTATTATTATAGATATGCAAATTCATAAACATCAAACATGGCTGCCTCAGGGGCTTATAAAATTAACTTTATATGTCCCTAAAGATGTTAGCATTGTATATAAAGTTCTATTCTTTTTTTAATGATTAACATATAAAAATATAATTCTACATATGTTAATAGCAATCATTTTTCTTTCTGAAGCTAAAAAATGATTAATAACATATGCCTATATTTTCGATCTTGACTTGTGTACTGAGATCTCAGCTATATCTGTAAGTTTCCAAATCAATTGTGAGCCCCAACCCCTTGTCAGCCACAGTTGTTGGCACCCTTCCCTTCCCTCTGGTCACTAAGGCAAACTCTAGTGCCAGCAGTTGCTCTGCAAATTTAAGGCTTTGAAGAAAGAAAAACTTTTCCTCACAATGTATGGTGCCCTGATTTAAGTGACTGATATTTTAAATATCATTAAGAACTACTTATTCCGTCTGGCTGGTGTGGCTCAGTGGTTGAGCGTCGACCTATGAACTAGGAGGTCACGGTTTGATTCCCGGTCAGGGCACATGCCTGGGTTGCAAGCTTGATCTCCTGTGTGGGGCATGCAGAGGCAACTGATCAATTATTCTCTCTCATTATTGATGTTTCTCTCTCTCCTTCTCCCTTCCTCTCTGAAATCAATAAAAATATATTTAAAAAAAGAACTACTTATTCCATAAAAAGTTCACATGTTTTCTCAAGTTCTCATGAGTGGGGAAAGCTTTGAAAGGGAGGTATTTTTGACTGCTCCATTTTTTTTGGTTTATCCTTGGAAGAACCATTTCTACGGGATATCTATAAAGTTTAAAAACACATAATATTTTATTCTTTTACAGACTAGATGCCGCTAAAGCTTTGTCTATGATTCTAGACTTTATGGATACCTGTGTATCCTTTACAGAACTCTGAGTTAGGGAGGGGGCTGAGGTGAAAATGGTTAGGATTTAGCCAGTTATGTGTGTCCTATAAGCTCCTGGGGTGAAAAACAAGAGGAGTACGGGAAAAGCCAAGTGCTTCCTTTGTGCAAAGTACTGTTTTTACCAGTGAGTAGAATGAGAGGAATAATAAGGACTTCTATCACTGCTGCTAATAAGTATAGAGTGTCTACTATGTGCAAGGTACTGTTCTAAATGATTTACATGTACAACTCAATTGTCAAAATAACTTCTCAGTTGCGATAGTTATTAGCTCTATTTTATAGGTGAAGAAACTCAGGCACAGGGTCTCATAAATCTGAACTCAGGCTAGGCCTATGTGCTTCACTATTATATCATATTATCTATTATCTATTTTAAAGACTCATTTACCCAGCCAGTGTGGCTCAGTTGGTTGAGCGTTGGCCCATGCACCAGGAGGTCTGTGGTTTGATTCCCAGTTGGGGCACATGCCTGGGTTGCAGGCTCAGTCCCTAGTAGGGGTGTGCAGGAGGCAGCCAATTGATATTCTGCTCTCATATCGATGTTTCTCTCTCTCTCAAAATCACTAAAAATATATTTTTTAAAAATACCCATATGAAAGCATAAATGAAGTATTTTATGGAGGCAAATGTATAGAGTTACAGTGGCTAATGAAAAAATGAATAAAAAATATCTTACATTTACAGATTAAATTATATATTTTATTTTCAACAAAATCTATTCTTATCTCAAAATACAATTAAAAAAAATCCTCACTCGAGAATTCCCACCCCCCCATTGATTTTTAGAGAGAGTAGAAGGGAGGGAGGAGGAGAAAGAGAGAGAGAAACATAGATGTGGGAGAGACACATCAATTGGTTGCCTCCTACACGTGTCCCGAATGGGGCCAGGGATCAAGCCTGCAACCAAGGTACATGCCCTTGACTGTAACTGAACCCATGACCCTTCAGTCTGTGGGCCGATGCCCTAACCACTGAGAAAAACTAGTCAGGGCTCAAAATACACTTAGTAATTTACTAGAGGCCCGGTGCACGAAATTTGTACATGGGTGGGGGGGGGGGGCGGGGAGAGGAGCAGGTCCCTCAGCCCTGCCTGCACCCTCTCCAATCTGGGACATCCCTCTCACAATCCGGGACTGCTGGCTCCTAACCACTAGCCTGCCTGTCTGATCGCCCCTAACCCCTCTGCCTGCCTGCTTGCCTGATCGCCCCTAACTGCCTCTGCCTGCCTGCCTGATCTCCCCTAACCCCTCTGCCTGCTGGCCTAATTGCCCCTACCTTGCCCCCCTGCCAGCCTGATCACCCCTATCTTTCTCCCTGCTGGCCTGATCGCCCCTCACCATCTCTGCCTTGGCCCCCGGCCTAAGCCGCAGTCTGGTCTCCCTCTGTGGGAGGTGACCTGGTGGATCAGGGAAAGGCGCCCCCATTACCCCGCTGCTGCCGCCACTGCTGGCCTGAGCCTCGGCCGCCGCAGCCACTGTGGCTTTGTCCAGAAGGTCGTCCGGAAGACATCAGCCCTAATTAGCATATTATCCTTTTATTAATATAGTCAAAATGCTGGGTAATGGAAAAATATTTTAAATTTTCGGTTAAAAAGTCCAATCACTAAAAATGAAAATGCACATGTGCATCAAATATTGATGAACAGATTCCCAGATGGCAAATTATAGCACAGCGTCTGGCAGAATTATTCTAAAGGAAGCAATTCTATTCCTGGTCCTTCTATCTATGCAACAGGCCTGGGGGCTCTTAAGCATTATAGCTTCCCTGATGACTCCCAAATTTATTTTCAGTCTGAGAGAAATGCTTCTATCAACTCTCTACTGACTATATGAGATGTTCTAAAGGCACCTCAAATGAAGCATGTCCAACCAGCAAACTCAAACCCTACATTACCCCCTCCTCCAAAGAAAACACTGCATTTTGTCCTGTTATCATCCCTTCACCGTCTTCCCAGCTGCCCACACCAAAAGCCTGAGAACCTCCTTAATTTTGGCCTCTTGCTCTTCACATCATCGAATCAGGCACTAAATCCTGGGGAATTCTCCTTTCTAAGTATTTCCTAAATATATCCCTTGTGCTCCCTTCTGCTGTCTTAGATCAGGTCTTAATCATTTCTTCCCCAGGTTATTGAACTGTCTCATCACTAGTCTTTCTTTCCCTCCTGCCAGTGTAGTTTTTGTAAAGTATGATGACTAAACATCCCAACTAAAAACTGGTCTATGGTTCCCCATACCCACCTAAGAAAAACAACCTGGATTCATTATTGTGGTACAAATGTCCTTAGTCATTCCCATTTACTGATATGTATGATGGAAAGCGCTGGAGTCAGATATGACATGTGACACCTAGTAAGCAGAGCAGTGAAACTGGCTTTTACTAACAGGCAGTAGTTTTTATCACATCAAGGGTGTTGGGGGACAAAACACAAAGCTCAAGGACTGATCTGGATGATCTAGGAGACCATGCTCATGACTCTGGGATCCTCTCGATGGCCACACCTCAACTAGGTGACTTGCAAAGAAATCTGCCCATCTTGAACACTGGTACAGAGTGAAAAGGGAACATTAGCCTTTGAGAATCTGTAATTATATGCTGCCACCATACAAACTTGCAGCCTAAATGTGAGTGCCCAAATGGTCCACAAAAACCTAAGTCAAGACAAATAACTCATTTGTTTTCTAATACATAAACTGTAGGGGGATCTATATATATAAAAGCCTAAGCGACCATCCGACCAGTAGGTAGTATGTGCAATGACCACCAGGGGGCAGACACTCAATGCAGGAGCTGCCAAGCTGCAGTGACTTGGCAGCTGTGGTTCTCAGGTGACACGCCCAGAATCAGAGAGGAGGGAGCCCGATTCCAGGATGTGTCACCGAGAACTGCCCTCTTGCAATCTGGGACCCCTCAGGGGATGTCAAAGAGCCGGTTTCAGCCCGATCTCCACAGACCAGGCCGAGGGACCCTGCCAGTGCACGAATACATGCACCAGGCCTCTAGTATATCTATCTATCTCTATATCTATCTATCTATCTATCTATCTATCTATCTATCTATCTATCTACCTACCTACCTACCTACCTACCTATACCTATATATAGATATGAAGTTGTCTATGTCATCTAAATTTTCAAATTTTGGGCACAGACTTATTCATAATATTATCTTACTCTCTTTTGAATATGTGTTATTTCCCCATTTTATTTCTGCCTTCAATCTTAAGTATTTTCATCAGAGACTTGTCAGTTTTATTAATTTTTTTACTTAATCATTTCTATTGTATTTTGTTAAAGTCCACCAATAGTTGTGACAGAGACTGTGTGGCCTGAAAAGCCTAAAATATTTACTATTTGGTTCTTTACAGGAAAAGTTTGTTTCTGACCAATAGGAAACATGTTACCAAAAAGTCAGGTTGTACCACTGATGAAAGAGCTTAGAAATATCTACTTGTAAAAGGTGAAAAAAGATCATCTTACCTTTTGTAGAGTGTTAAGTGATGACTTGGAATTATTTTTAGAACTGGCCTGCACTGTACTTTTAGTTACTTGCAACTCCCTTTCACATTGTGCTATTTCCTTTCTGAGTTTCTCTCGTCGTTGTTGATCTGCATCTGATGGGGAAAACAAATCTTTTGAAATATAGAAAATAGAAAACTTAATTTTTTGGTCTTGAAAGACTAATAAAGCCTACATTTTTTTCCTTGCTAAAATGTTTACACTACTGATCTGCAAGGAAAAATCTCTATATTTTTCCATATAAAGAAAAGCTAAGATAGTAAATATTGAATTTAGAGAAACTTTAAATGGATTATTTAAAGAGCACAAACAGCCCTGACTGGTTTGGCTCAGTGGATACAGCGTCGGCCTGCGGACTCAAGGGCATGTACCTGGGTTGCGGGCACATCCCCAGTGGGGGTGTGCAGGAGGCAGCTGATCGATGTTTCTCTCTCATCGATGTTTCTAACTCTCTGTCCCTCTCTCCTCCTCTCTGTAAAAAATAAATAAAATATATTTAAAAAAAATAAAATAAAGAGCACAAACAACTTGGCTGGCATAGCTCAGTGGTTGAGCATCAACCTATGAGCCAGGAAGTCACGGTTTGACTCCTGGTCAGGGCACATGTACAGGTTGTGGGCTCGATACCCAGTAGTGGGTGTGCAGGAGGCAGCCAATCAATGATTCTTTCTCATCATTGATGTTTCTCTCTCTCTCTCTCTCTCTCCCTCTCTCTTCCATTCTGAAATAAATTAAAAAATATAAAAAGAAAAAAAGTTAAAGAGCACAAACAAGTTGTAACAAATTGGCTAAACCTAAGGAGTCAAGAAAGCAATTCCTGGCAGATATTCATAGAGATATGAAGGTCAGAAATGCTCGACTGTATTGTTCGTGACTCTGTAATCATCAACTTCAGAGTCTGAATTAGTCCATTAGACTCTCCCCCAAATAAAATATTGTCAATACCATAAATGCTATGCTAAAACTTTTTTAAGTTTTATATGACTTTAAAATGACATTAAATTTTAAAACATTTTCAATCAGGATATCTAAATTCTATTTTTCTGAAATGCTATTCATTTGAAAAAAAACACACACAAAAAAAGTGGTTTCACACTTTAGTGTGCCATAAGTCAAGTACTAAGTCGTTATTAAAGACTTGTCATTGTACAGACTGAAAATGGCAAAATAAAAGCTAGTCAAATTTCAGAGTTGAATAGAAACAGAATGACTTGTATTTTCATATAACATTAAAAATTTAACATACGTCATAGGAATCTATCTCACCTTAATGGACAAGAAAATTTCAAGTTTTAATTCACCTCACTTTGAATCAGAATTTATAAAAATTTTTACATGCCAAAAAAAACAAGTAAGGTAATTTATATGTATATTTAAAGTTTCAATTATAATTAAGAAAAATTAGTAAATGCTAAAGTAAATGTATTTAGCATCTGGACAGGTAGGCCAGATGGTGGGAACATCGTCATTCTGTGCACCAGAAGGTTTTGGGTTTGATTCCCAGTCAGGGTACATGTCCATTTTGCAGGGCTTGGTCCCCAGTGGGGGGGCCTGCAACAGGCAGCAGATCAATGTTTTGCTTTCACATCCATGTTTCTCTCTCCCTTTCTCTCTAAAAAATCAATTTTAAAAATCTTAAAAAACAAACAAAAAACCCCAAGAATTTTCATAGTTAAAAAAAAAAAGATGGGTCAAAATGTCTATAAAACCTGTCTTCAAAGTTATACTGACTATAATGAACATCAACTCTATAACACTAGAAGTAATAATGACTATTAATTATACTTTAGTTTGGTGATTGCAATCTTCACACTTCTAATCACCACAATTTTCTTTATTTACACAGCAACACAGAAAAACTCCTGTCTCAACTGAGGACAGAAAATGCTGGGGGATAAATAAGCACTAGTTAAGTCTGAATTCTAAAAATAAAAATGAGGAGCAATTTTTAAAATACAATCTCTATACTGTCAACTCCCGAAGTCTTATCTCCATCCTGAACCCCAGAAGAAGAACAAGTATTGGGAAGGATGTGGAGAAACTGGACCCCTTGCACACTGTTGGTGGGAATGTAAAATGATAGCGCTGCTACAGACAACGGTATGGTGGTTTCTCAGAAACTTAAAAAGAGAATTACAATATGACCCAGCAATTCCACTTCTGGGTATATACCCAAAAGAAATGAAAGTAGAGTCCCAAAGAGATATTTGTACATTCACATCCATGAAATAGTATTTATAATAGGCAAAAGGTAGAAACAATCCAAGTATCTTGAATGTGTAAAGAAAATATGATATTATGCATACACTGGACTATTATTCAACCTTAAAAATGAAGGAAATTCTGACATATTAGTTCATCAACATGAATGAACCTTGAGGACATTTTGCTAAGTGAAATAAGCCACAAAAGGAAAAACACTGGATGATTTCACCTACACGAGATACTTAGAGTAGACAAATTCATAAGACAGAAAACAGAGTGGTGTTGTGGGGAGAGTTATTGTTTAATATGTATGGAGCTTCAGTTTTGCAGATAAAAGGAGTACTGAAAATTGACAGCGGTGATGGCTGTACCGCAATATGACTGTACTTAATGCCACTGAACCACAGACTTAAAAATGGTAAAGATAGTAAAATTATGTTATGTGTAGTTTACCACACATTTTTAAAAGGCAATATATCAAAAATTACTTACATTTGATGCAGGCACCTATGCTGAGTGGAACTGAGCAGTCTACCACAGCTGAAAGAAGAAAATTAGTTATTTAATAATATTCTTAATATTTATAAATGATAACAAAATATCATGTGTGGAAATCACAAAAAGTTCCAGAACTTGTAGTTTTTATTTTAACTTTTATGATACTTTTAGAAATGAACAAATATAACATCCTTGATAAAAAAGTAGACTGGCTGGGATTAAAGCTCACTAGATACTACAAAAGAAAACATGAGTGAACTTAAAAGCATAGCAATATGTACTATTCAAAACAAAACAAAGCGAAGAAAGGCTGGAAACAAACACACAGACAGCATCACTGACCTAACCCACCTGTAGCATGCTCTTACTGGTTAACATACTTGTAATTGGAACCCCAAACAGGCTTGGAAAAAACAAAGAGCAAAACTGCCGGACCCACACTACCTGACTCCAAGACTGACTGTAATGCTATAGTAATGTGGCAGTGTGGTACTGTAATAAAGACACACATATAGAAAAACAGAACTGAAGAGTAAGTCCAGTTCTGTATGCTCAACTCTCAAATAGTGCTAAGGTAATTCAACAGAGAAAGAATGATCTCTTCAACAAACAGTCCTAGTTATATTTGGATACTCATAGGTAAAATAATTGACCCTTATAGCATACCTAAAAAAAACTAACTCAAAATAGGTCACAAACTTAAATGTAGGAGCTAAAACTTATACTTCTAGAAGAAAACACATAAGAAAATCTTAGTGACTTAAGATTAGGCAAAGATTTCTTAAACAGAATATAAAAAACATAAGCGCCCAGTCAGTGTGGCTCAGTGGTTGAGTGCTGACCCATACACCAAGGTCTCCAGTTTGATTCCCAGTCAGGGCACATGCCCAGGGTTGCAGGCTCGATCCTCAGTAATAGGGATGCAGGAGGCAGCCAATCGATGTTTCTCTCTCTCCCTCTCCTTTCCTCTCTCTGAAAAGCTGATCTTGATTTCACGTCACAAAATATTCTTTAGATTTTCAATCATTTAAAATACAAATGTCATAAGATATGAACTAAAATTTTAAAAATTTAGCCCTTCAAATGAGAAAATAAAATTTAAAAAATACATAGGTGAAAAATTGGTGAAATTCAAATAAGGTCTGTAGTTAATAGTATTATATCACTATTAATTTCCTGGTTTTAATAATTGTAATATGACTACATAAGATTTTAACATGGGGAAAGCTGGATGAAGAGTTTCTGTGACTGTGCTATTTTTGCAACTTTTCTATAAGTCTAAAATTATTTCAAATAAAAATTTTAAAGACAAAATGAAAAGACAAGTTATAGACTAAGATAAAATATTTGCAAAACATGTATCTGATATAGGACCTGTGTTTAAGATATAAAGAACTCTCACAACTTAATATAATACTAAGAAGATAAATAACCTGTTTTTAAAAATGGGCAAAAGATTGAACAGATATTTCACCAGAGATATACAGATGGAAAATACGCACAAGAGAAGTTGTTCAACATCAGTAGGCACTGGGAAATACAAACTAAAGCCCTATCAATATCCACTAGAATAGTCAATAAAGGGCCGCCAATTGGAAATGCTGGTGAGGATATGGAAGTGATCGAAATGCAAAATGGTGGAGTCACTCTGGAAAAAAAGTTTGGCAATGTCTTATAAAGTTAAAATATATTTACCTTATTACTCCACAGTTCCACTCCTAGTAAATTAATTTATCCAGTGAAATAGAAGCATATGTTCAAAGATTACATGTGAATGTATATAGCCGCTTTATTCCTAATAGCCAAAAGGAGTCAAAATAATCCAAATGTCCACCAACTAGTAAATAAACTGTGGTACATTTCATTATATGGACTACTACCTTAGCCATAAAAATACTGTTACACACAAGAGCATGGATTAGTCTCACAAGCGTTAGCTAAATGAAAGACTCATAACAATATATATTGTATGATTCCATTTATATAAAATTCTGGAGAAGACAAAACTATAGTTAGAAAGCAGATGAGTGGTTGCCAGGGATGGCAGAGAGGAGATTGCTTGCAAAAAACTAGGGGGAACTTTTTGGGGTGATGGGATGCTCTACGTCAGGGATCAGCAAACTTTTCCTGTAAAGGGTCAGATAGTAAATGTTCAGGCTTTGTGGGGAGATACGGTCTGTGCCACAACTAGTCAATGCTGCCTGTCAGTGAGCGTAAAAGCCACAACAGACAAAACGTGAAAGAATGGATGTGATTTATTTATGGACAATGAGATTTGAATTTCATATAACTTTCATGTTATAAAATGTTACTATTTTTATTTTTTCCAACCATTTAAAAATACAACTGCCATTCTTAGTTCACAAGCTGCACAAAAAATAGGTGGCAGGAGGATTTGGCCTGTGAGCTGCAGTTAGCCAATTTCTGTTTTACAGCATAACTATGACGGCAGCTATACAAATGCATGTATTATTCAACATATTTAACTGTACACTTAAAATTAGTGTATTTTCTAGATGTACGTTATATCTCAAAAAGCTGACCAAAAAAGAAAAAGAGATTAGTTAGCATCTTCTTTGTGAAACTTCTTTAGTATATTTGAAAACAAAAAAGTAGATTACAAACTTTTATTATATTAAAAGCAATATTTAACCATAAAATAATATTAGGAATAACACAGGTAAAAGGAAATAACATAGGCACTATATAGATTTCAAATTCAGTTAACAAAAAAGGACAGTAGCTGATATCTCTATACCAAACACAAACTGATATATATATATATATATATATATATATATATATATATATATATATATATATATGTATATATATATGTGTGTGTATATATATATATATATATATATACACATATATATATATATGATGTATTCATTTTTGCTATGAATTTACTCTAATTAGAAGTGAAGTCAAGGGTTTAAATCGGGTACAGAAAGTTCACAGTTGCACATTTTTACCTTTGGCTGAAAGGATTTTATTATAGTGCACAGCCATGTGGTTCTTGACCATGTGGAGAGTACTTAATCTGAGAGAGGAGGAGTCAGTGCAAAAAGCTAAAAATTAAAACATATTTAATTATATATTTAAAGTTAATACAAAATCATCACAAGATAAACAAATTACCAATTATTAAGCTCATTTTTATAAAATACTCTGAAATTCTACCACGAAGATACTGACATAACTTTGTGCTGCTGAATATGTGCCTTAATCTTGTACTGATAACTGATGAGCTATCAAACTTTCTAAGAATAAGTTTTACAAGCTGGAGAGTTATATGACGAGATTCTAGAATAGAACTAAAAATGTTTAGCCACTTACCTGATTATAAAATAATGAGTAAAATGGAGTATTACTAGGTCATAAAAAAGAATGAAATCTCACCATTTGAGACAACATGGATGGATCTAAAGGTATTACGTTAAGTGAAATAAGTAAGCCGGAGAAAGACAAATGCCATATAATTTCACTTACTAGGATATGTGGAATCTAAGAAAAAAATAAATGAACAAACAAAACAGAAACAGATTCATAGACACAGAGAACAAACTGAGGACTGCCAGATGGGAAGGAGTGGGTGAAAAAGGTGAAGGGATTAAGAAGTACAAACTGGTAGTCGCAAAAATAGTCACAGGGACAGCCTAGGGAACATAGTCAATAACATCATAATAACTATGTGGTGCCAAGTGTATACTAGAATTTTCAGGGGGCTCACTTCCTAATTATCTAACCACTATGCTGTACACTTGAAACTAATATAAAATAATATTGAATGTCAACTGTAATTAACAATAAACTTTTTTGTACTTGATTACATGGGGCCTGGAAAATCAAGCAAAGCCCAAACTCCAAAACTCTACGCAAAGATTCTATTCTGAGAGGCAAACTTTTAACTTTAACAAGATCTACAAATCAGCTTATGCATTTTTTTGAAGTATTAGGACTAAGACAAGTACATCATATAGAAATTCTGTGATATTAAACTTCTTGATGTCATCTAAACCGTTTAAAAGAAATCTTAAAAATAATTAGCACTTCTATACAAATATCAAATGTATATGTAGGCATAACTTTCTTAAACATTAGAAACAGTTTTTGAGAACTAATGCATGTATGTGGTTAAAAAAACATAATCAACATCTAAAATGGTAAAAGAGATTGAAAAGTAAGTGACTTTCCTGACCCCTGCCTCCCATCCTACATTTTTTATGCATCCTTCCAAGGAAATTCTACACATAATATAAGAACATACGAGCCCTGGCTAGTGTGGCTCAGTTGGTTGAGCATCAGCCCATGCACCGAGAGGTACTGGTTTGATTCCCAGTCAGGAAATATGCCTGGGTCGCGAGCTGGATCCCAAGTAGGAGGGCATGCAGGAGGCAGCCGATCAATGTTTCTCTCTCTCTTTCTCTCTCCCTCTCTTTCCTTCTCCCTTCCCCTCTCTCTAAAATTCAATAAAAAGATATTTTTAAAAAAGAATATACAATAATGGCAAGTTTGATACTACCACCACTACAAACATTTATTGAATAGGTACCATGCATGCATTGTTCTTTACATGTAAAAACTCATTTAATTATTATTATCACTATTTAATAGACATGGCAACTGAGGTGCAGAGGTATAAGGTCTTTAAGATCACACAGCTTGATAAAGGATGCAGTTTAGATGTTAACTGAGGCAGCCTCATACTTATAACTACTATATGTAACTGCACATATAGTCCTTAAAAAAACTTAGCAGCCTGGCTGGTGTGGCTCAATAGCTGAGCACTGACCCATAAACCAAGAGAACACTGGTTCGATTCCCCGTCAGGGCACATGCCCAGGTCTCAGGCTTGATCTCCAGTAGGGGGCATGCAGGAGGCAACTGATCAGAGTTCTCTCATTGATGTTTCTATCTCTTTATCCCTCTCCCTTTCTCTCTCTCTAAAAAATCAATTAAAAGAAAAAGTTAGCAAACTATATATTACTAGAGGTCCGGTGCATGAAATTCATGCCCTCGGGGGGGGGGGGTGGTCCCTCAGCCCGGATTGCGAGAGGGCACAGGCCAGGACAAGGGACCCCACTAGTGCACGATCAGGGCCGGAGAGGGACACAGGAGGTTGGCCAGGTGGAGTGGGACTGCGGGAGGGCTCCAGGGTGTGTCTTGCCAGTCTCCCTCAGTCCCCGATCCGCTAGACCCCAGCAACAAGCTAACCTACCAGTCAGAGCATCTGCCCCCTGGTGGCCAGTGCATGTCATAGCGAGCAGTTGAGCGGCCTTAGCATGTCATTAGCATATTACGCTTTGATTGGTTGAACGGACGACCGGACACTTAGCATATTAGGCTTTTTTTTATGTAGGATTCTTCATTCTGGTCTTCTATGTAAGTATATTTTAAATCTAGTTTTAAATTTTTAGTTAAAAGTTATTTTTCAAAATTTTATTCTGGCCCTAAGTGTATATATACTTTGTTACAAAGAAATAAGTAACTGAAAACGTGATCTTCCCTTCACATTTGGAGGAATGAGTATCAAAGATTTTTTATGTAAATAAAGAAAAAAACCTTTAAATTATTTTGCATAAAAACCCAGACTTAAAACTTGTAAACTATAATTATTAAAATGTATTTTAAGTTTACATTAAAAATTTAAAGGCTTTAAAATATTGTCCTTTCACAGGACCTAGAAATCCACTTGAAGGAAGAAGGCTTTCCTTGCTCCGGATGCCAAGTGCATCTTCTCTGCACAGCTTTTCCTCCTCAGTGCTTGTGTCTATAACAACCTGCAAATCACCTTCTCACCAAGGAAGGCATAACTCAGAGCAGGGGAGTCTGCCAGCCAGGAGCAGAGCTGGGCTGGAGCTGCAGCAGGGAGAAGGGGGAAGCCAAGTCCACATCCAGCGCTCAATACTAGTTTGAAATGAGGGACTCCTAAGTTAACCTCAAGAACTCTTAAAATACATAATTAATAATATAAAGTTCAAGTATTAACTAATTTTTTCATCGTGTCATAATTTACAAATAAACAGTCGATCTTTACCAAACAACCACTCACCATCTTAAGTACCTCACTTACCGTTACTTTTGGTGCTCAAGTGTCCCTTAAATAGGCATGGTGGAACAGATCTGGGGAGGACAGAGCTTGAGCTGACTTTTAACCAAAAAAAACATGAATTAGGATAAACAAAACAAACTTTCACAAAGAAAACAATATTGAACATTTAAGAAATAATAAATGTATTGGTAATGCTAGAGTTGTTTAAAATTGTATTCTACCGTGTTACTAACCAGAAATGATATATCAGACAAAAATTCTGCAGCCATTGATCAAAAGTTTTCTCTTTTAAGAAAATGTTATTTTCAAAACAGCTGTATCTTGAGACTTTAGTTTCACTGAGTAAAATGATAAACATAGGGTGTCCCAAAATTCATGCAAGATTTGCAATTGAATTGGATTGCAAATCTTGCATGAATTTTGGGACTCCCTATACATCAATTATTATGTTATTTGATATATACTGATTTCATCCTATACACTACTGACCTACTGGAGTTTTAAATGATTTTGAAATATAATAAAACTATTTTAGTTAATCACAGGCTAGTCTGTCCTACAATTAATTTTAAGGAAATAATGCTCTTACAAAATAATTGAGTAAATTAGAAGTTATATCATATGTTACTATGTGTAAAGTAAATACATATATAAAAGAGAATCAGAACGTAATGTTTAAAAGATGTCTTAAAGTTCATCTAGTCCAACTCACCCTCCTCCTCTTGCTTGGATCCTATCTAGAGAGTCTTTATTTGGAAGTCCTCCTTCCAAATTTGTCCTTCCTTGAGCACTCTCCCTTCGCTCTTGGATACCACATAGAGATTTCTTATGCCTTATAGTTACTCTTTTATGATAGTTTAATAATTCTTTTTAATTTTTAAAAATTGATTTTAGAGAGCGTGTAAGGAGGGGGAGAGAGAAGCATCCATGTGAGAGAGAAACAGTGACTGGTTGCCTCCCATATGAGCCCCAACCCGGGGATCCAACCCACAAACCCAGGAATTGAACCTGGCAACCCTTCAGCACACAGGACGACGCTCAACCAACTGAGCCACATGGGCTAGGGCTAGTTTAACAATGCTTTAAACTTCCCTTGTTTGAATCATTTTATGGTACCCATCTTCCAATTGGACCCAGACTGATACAAAGGGGCATGAAAAAGTAGTCTCAAACTAAATCCCAGGAAAAAAAACATCATCCTCTGTAGATTAGGACTAAAATCCTGTCCATGAGATCAAGGGTCTTGCTAGCGTAATGAAATTCATCAGTATGTGCAAGCAGCTCAGTTCTCCATGCAATGTGTGGCCACTAGGCAGCCAGGAGGAACTCTAGTGAGGAAAGCTGAAGGTGTTCCTTGTGGCAGAATTTCCCAGGAATGCCAGGAGCTTGGGGATCTGATGCCACTGATAAGTGTCTCTATTGGCTCAACAGATTAAAAAATAGTTTTTATTTATCAAGCTGCTTTCAGTGATCTATCCCAATAGGTTGTCTTTTCTTCGCTTCTTCCTAAGTCATTAATAACAGAATGAATGGCAGCTTGTAACCCTCAATCATTTCTCCCCAGTCCCCCCTGGAGAAGCTGGAAAGAAGACTTGATAGATGATCTAGTCCATTTTACAAATACCTAAGGCCGAGGGAGTGAAAGTGATTTGCTCAAGATTACCTAGTAAACAGCACACAAAGATTACAAACAAGATAGACTGTTTTTTTAGGTGGTACTCTTCCTACTACATCAGCATACAGAGAGCTTGCCCTACAAAAGAACGTCAAAAAAAATGTGATACCAAAAAGAAAACGACAAAAGAAAATGATTTTTTTTTTTACTTTAGGTGGTGTCTTAATATTTTGCACTCTGAAATCACTCAAGGTAATCTTAATGATACCTAAGAAATTTAGGATGTGCAATCTTTTCAAGTAAAATGAAGTATTTTGGCTTTGGCTAAAATTATTTATGGTTTCTTATCAGTAATAATAATTATGATCTAAGAGAACTCACTACCCCAGATATTTGTTGAATATTATATTTGTTTTAAAAATTCAAAATCAATAACAATGTTTGCTATCTATATTATATAATATCCTAAAAATGAAGCTAAATTGGAGAAGTTATAAAAATATAAACTTTTTACATTTTGACAGGAACCCAATTTTAAAAATAATTCAATAAATACTGAGAATGTACTAAGTCTATTATATTCTAAATTTTACATATATCCTTTCCCATGCCCCCACCTCTAGTCATGAGGAAAATAAGATATTTTGGGGGGGGGGGGTGCTAGCAGCCTTGCTCTGTATCCCTAGAGCACAGTCCTGTTGGCCTATAGTCTAGTCCAGTGATGATGAACCTATGACACGCGTGTCAGGTGACACGAGAACTCATTTTTTTGGTTGATTTTTCTTTGTTAAATGGCATTTAAATATATAAAATAAATATCAAAAATATAAGTCTTTGTTTTACTATGGTTGCAAATATCAAAAAATGTCTATATGTGACACGGCACCAGAGTTAAGTTAGGGTTTTTCAAAATGCAGACCCACCGAGCTCAAAAGGTTCGCCATCACTGGTCTAGTCACTGCCCCTTCCTTAATTATCTGGTCTTGCAAGACCTGTTTACCTAAATACTCCCATTTTACAGAGGCCATAAACCATGAACAATACACAACCCACGGAGGGGTTATCAGTGCTGGCGCCAGGCCAGGCCTTTAGGTGTGGTCTCATGGCCCCCATCCCAACACATGGGCTTTTTGAAGTCTGATCTTTATTTGGGACAAAAACCCAAAGGGTATAAAGAAAAAGCTTCCTCCATATTGGCTTACTCAGAATTTGGAGAACTGACCTGAGTCACTGTACTAGTACACGTGAAACATTTGAAAATAAATGATTTTTTTCCTGTATCTCTGGGTACTCCTGCATGTTTTATGGTCGCCTGGTAAATTCTGTAACACTAGCATGAGATGGTAAGTAAAAACAATGGCTCTAGGGTTTCAATTCCCCACCTGGATTCCCAGCCTGCTCTGACACTTACTGTGTCCTTCATGAACTCTTAGTTTATTAGTCTCCAGTGTTTATTCACTGTGAAATGAGGATAATGCCTAACAGTATGTGTTTGTGGATCAAATAATGAGGTAACTTGGAAATAGGGCTTAATGTTAGAAAATTTCTGAAAACCACAAAAACAGTGTGGCGACGGCAGGGGTGATGGGGGGATGGGGAGCCGTGGAAAAGGGCATAAAGGGGATAAATGATTAAGGGGAAAAATAAAAAAAATTTAAGAAAAATAAAAGGGGGGGGGAAAGCATGTTGGTTTGTGATTTCTGGAACTTAGGCTAATGGCTAGTTATCCCCTACACTCAGAACAGCACTTATTTCGAGTAAAGATTATGTAATAAAGGCACAGTCATATTCAAAGCAAGACATTACATGAACCATCTAGCAGCCTGGTTTAAAGGTACTTTCTTAAATAGATGGAGGCAAGGTTCTAGAGATTGCCTTATTGGGCTTGAAGAAAGAATGCTACTTTGTTAGAGAGAGACAGCGAAGATGCAAATTATTTGGTTTGGGCCGACGATTTGTGGAGATTTTCATATAGGGCCCCAGCTGGTCCACGGTGAGGTCCACTGGAGCCTGAGCGTGTTCGGTCAAGGACGGATGTGCAGTAATGATGGGTTAGTTCTTTGCCACTAAAACTGTAGCCGGTAACACAGCATCATTTGAAAACTTATTAGAAAAGCAAAATATCAACCCTCCCCCCCCCCCCACACACAAACGTGCTGAATCATACTCTGCATTTTAACCCGATTCCCAGTGATTTAATGTTAGAGAATCCCGGGAGCTGGTCGCGAATAGAAGAGTCCGTGTGTACTGAGTGCTCACACTGTGCAGGCGCGTTCCATGTCCTCCCTGCGTGTGATCCCCAACAACTCTATGACGTGCGTGTCTCTCCTGTCTGAGAGACGAGGAAACCGAGGTCACCTCTGTGGAGTGCAGCGGGGGCCCAGGGAGGTCTGATCCCAAAGGACAGGGGCCATCGAGGCACTCAGGGCGGCTACGGCGGCCCGGGTTCAGGGAAGCGGGTCTCCTGGACCGGGGGCGACAGCTTCCGAGCCGGAAGCGGACCCGTGCACCCCAAGGGCAGGGTCTGCTCCAGGGTCCCGGGCAACACTCAGGGCCACAAGGAAGACAAGCAGACGCCGGACGGAGGGCGCCAGGGGCGCCGCTTCTACTCTAGCGCGGCCCCGACTCGGGCCCCGGACCCCGACCCCGGACCCCGGATCCCAGGCCCCCGAGGCCCGGAGCGCGAGACGCGCCCTTTACCTCTGCGGCTGCCATTCATGCTGAGATCCGCCTCGGCCGCGCCGTGGAGACGCGCGGGGTCCCCTTGGGTCCGTCCCCGGCAGAGCCAGCCCCGGCGGCAGAGGACTGTCGCGGAGGAGCCGGCGGAGGGCGGCGGAGGCGGGAGACGGGCGCCGCGCCGGTTGCTAAGCGCCGGTTCCAGGGCGTCGGGATTGTGACGTCACGGCGCAGGGCGCGCGCTCCCGCAGCCCCACCCCCGGGGGTACCCGGGCGAGGGGCGCAGCCGCGGATGGTGGAGCGGCCGCGCGCGGGGGAAGTGCCCCGCGGCCAGCCTGTTGTGGGGACCCTGCCGGGCACCCGTCCAGCGGGTCATCCGCAGGGCGGCCTCCGGGCCCGCGCCGAGCCCCCGGCACCTGGCAGGCCTCGTCCCTGCGGAAGAGCGGGCAGAGGAGGTCGCATCCAGCATCCGCGACCCCGGGGCCCCGGGAAAAGTTAAACGACAATGTTGGTTCAGGTTAGGGTTCCATTTAACCAGTTCCAAGGGACTGCATTTCAAAGCAGCCCGTGAGCATGTGGATGAGTGAGAATCCTGGCGATGAAAAACATCTGCAGGTTTCCATCGTGATTCGTAACCGCAATAATCCGGCTGCATTGCCTTTCTGCTCACTGTGCTTTCCCCCTCTCCACTCCCCCCTCCCAACGTCGCCCCCCACTTTTTTTTTATCTCAAGGCTCCAATCTGTTTTCCTTTAGGATGGAAGAGAGTTGCTACAGCAACAAGGAGTTGATCTATCCGGGGCTTTTTACAATTTAATTTTGAAGCAGTTACCCTTGAATCCTCTTTGGAAATAAGACCAGGGCAGGGAGCATTCTGTAATGGAGCGAGCGCCACACAACAGGGGCTCTATTGACATTTGGGGCTGGATGCATAAGTTTTTGTTGGGGGGGCGGGGGGAGGCTGTCCTGTGCACTGTAGAACGTTCTCCACCACCCATGGCTTCTCCAGTCGCAGCCCAGCCACTTCACCTCGGTTGTGACGAAAATGCCTCCAGCTAGCGCAGGTGCAAAGTGTCCCGTGGGTAGGAGGGGGACAGAAAGTGCACACATATCCACCTCGGTTGAGAACCACTGCTGTGATGGAAAATGTCCTGTCTGTGGAGCCAGGAATGTCGAGTTTGTGAGTTCTCTGCCACTTGCCAACTACATCTTGACTTAGTTTCTAAACCATTCTGAGCCTCAGGTGTCTCTTTTCTAAAATGAAAAAGATACAATTTGGTAGTTGCAAGGATTAATATATACATACAATGCATAGCAAATAAAGCAAGCTACTCCACCAATAATGGTTTTCTCTCTTCTAAGACTTCTGTTTCAGTAGAACTGGAGTATCAGGGGATTCAGGCATAAGCTAGTAAGTCAGGACCCTATGACAAGGGAATAAGCCAGAAAACCTGTTATAGTGACACCTGAAGTGCTGGTTCTCGAAGACTCTAGGGCAGCCGTGGGCAAACTACGGCCCATTTGAAATGAATAAAACTATTGAAAAAAAAGACCGTACCCTTTTATGTAATGATGTTTACTTTGAATTTATATTAGTTCACACAAACACTCCATCCATGCTTTTGTTCCGGCCCTCTGGTCCAGTTTAAGAACCCATTGTGGCCCTTGAGTCGAAAAGTTTGCCCACCCCTGCTCTAGGGAAAGGAGAAAAAGGTTTGAAACCAAGGAGTGTGGAAGTGTGTGTGTGTGGCCCAAACAACACGGGTCTAAATGGTACAGGGGCAGAAAAGTATTTCTTAGAGAACAAAAACTCTCACAGCCCTGGCTGGGTAGCTCAGTTAAGAGTGTCATCCTGATACACCAGGTTTTGGGTTCCATCCTGGTCAGGACACATACAAGAATCAGCCAATGAGTGCTGGGATAGGGGAAACAACAAACTGACCTTTCTCTCATCAATTAAACTCTTTTGCCTACCTACTCACTAATGCTTGATATCCCTACTTAAGAATATAAAGCCTTGCCTCGCCAGTATGGCTCAGTGTTTGAGCATGGGCCCATGAACCAGGAGGTCAGGGCACATGCCCAGGTTTTAGGCTCAATCCCCAGTAAGGCGAAGGCGGGGGCGGGGTGCAGGAGGCAACCAATCAATGATTCTCATCATTGGTGTTTCTCTCTCTCCCTCTCCCTTCCTCTCTCTGAAATCAATTTAAAACAACATATTTAAAAAGAAGATGAAGCCTTTTATTCTACTACTAGCATCCGGAAAGTGCCTTGCGTATAATAGGCAGTCAGTAAACATTTGCCAAGTTAGAGCTAAAGCTTAAAAGGGCAAACACCCCTGGGAGAGGCAACACAGTGACTTGATTCACACAAAGGTGATGCCAGCTCCTCTTATGGAAAGTAGATTTTGGGATGAAAAGTAGATTTTTCTTTGAAATAGGAAATGATTGGGAGGGAACAGCAAAATGGGAAAGGGTTCTGAAGACAATATTGCTTGGTATCCGACTTCACCTGAAGTCATCACTTCGTTATTTGTATTTTGTCTCAATGCTTTCAAGAAGTGCACACTGGGATTTTCTCGCTCTCCAGTGTTAGCAGTGAACAGGTTCTAAGTGCAATTTAATTTGTCCTTGGCCTCCACTCTGTGTGTATAAGCAAGACAGAGAACTTCCTTTCGGGTTGCTACTCCCGAGAGGTAATCCACGGGCAGAGGCGTGCAGCGAGATGTGCTTATTGTAGGCAGCTCTCAGGAACACCCTTCCGTTGGGGGAATCGCCACCAGCGCAGTGGTCTTGCAGAGGAAGTGTTCCTGAAGACCTTTTGTTCAATATTTAAATATGAACTTCTCATCATTCAGAAATTATCCCAATGGTATATTTTTGTTACTGATAATCTAGAAATTTGGCTATCTGTATTTTAGAAGGAAATCCTCTTACTCCCCTTATAAATTGGAATGAGTCCTTTTATTATTGGGTTTCTCTTTTTGTCTCAATGACAGGAAGGTCAAAACTAATATTTGTGCTCAGTTGCAATAACTATTCATAGCTGATTTTTCTATTTATCTCTTTAATGCCCTACATAGGCAAGTGGCTTTATTCTTTTTATTTTAGTGGCTCAATTGCGCCTATACTTTATAAGCCCTTTGGAAATGGAGATATAAAATAAACTATATATTATACATATCATAATATGTGATATAGTTTATTTTAATGCATATTATTTAAAATGTATTATAGTATTTATATATACATTTAATCTATATTATTATAGATGACCCTTAGTTTCATAACCCAGAGAATTCCTGAAATTTATATTTACTTGGACATGCTTAGCACCATCAATGAAAATTATCCAATAAATGCAGTAAAAACAATGAGAGATAAAGGCCAAGATAATCTTTTTCCATTCAGTGGGTTATTAGGAGCATACTTTAATCTTTAAAGTCCCCCAAGGACAAAAACAAAGAACATTCAGGAAATATTTTTTACAGACTACATACTAGGGGGCAGGATAAGAGAAACAAATAGTGCGTGTGCACTTTGTAGTAACAGTGTCAAAACAAAGTCCCTCAGGTTTTCGTGACTGCCTGAGGGATGCTTGAGAAGCCAAGCTATCGACTATCTTATTCTCCAATCAAAAAGACTATAGCTATTGATTCATCTAATCACTAACTGAGGACATGGAACTTTAGAGCTTGGCGGTATTAGTATGCTATGAAGTAATGGATTAATTTGCAGTTTGTCACTAGAGGGGGCTTTAGGAAAGTTTTAAGCTGGATCCCTGTATCCCAGGGAGACTGCCAAGCCAAGGCAATATAAACCTACAAATCTTACTCCAGGGGTGTAAAGAGTGAGAAACACTTTGAAAAGCCACTCCAAGGTAAAGCTTCTCCAATTATAGTTGGTGACATATACATTTTTTTTTATAGCACAGGGAAGAAATTACTGTATTATCTGAAGGCCCTTCATGGATTAAAAAAAAAATCATTGTCAACCTATAAGTTGATTTTTCTTAATTTTGTTGTTAAAGCAGGAGAGAACAGGGATGTCCATAATTCCCTATAAAACAGTATGTCCCTAACGGATAGACAAAAAGTACAGACAGACAAAAGAGAGAGATAATAGGACACACTGACCCCAAATGACCATTTTGAATTCTCTTAAGAAATAGAAGTCTGATATCTGAACACAAATACAATCCATGGAACATGATCATTCTCGGAACTCTAACACCACACTGCGTTTGCGCTGCGCTTTTTAACATGCTCCATTCCACATTTTAGTTTCATTTTCCCTACAGTTGAAAAGAGCACAAAATTGTGATGCTGTGGGCAGCTTAGCTGGCTTCTTGTTACAAAAGATTCCCTCATGGTGTGACCCTTTAGTGAAGGCCGCCGGAATCGCAGAGAGCAGGCCGGGTAAGAACTGTCATAGTCCTCCATCACTCCGGTCCCCCCCCCGCCCCCCAGCTGTGTCCTTTCAATCTTTTTGTCCAATTAAGAGAACAAGTCCCTGCGAACAGAATTTAATCATTCAGCGGTTACTAGGTTACCTGTTCCCGTAGCTGAGGAAAGGCATTTTCTTGTTCTTTCACTGCCAATCAGCTGCCACAGAACATCAGGGATGATGCTGAGCCTAAAGGTTTAATAATCTCCAACGAAGGTGTCCATTTACAAGTGGCTTCACCATGAAAAAATACAGCAAGCCCTAACTGGTTTGGCTCAGTGGATAGAGCGTTGGCCTGTGGACTGAAGGGTCCCAGGTTCGATTCCAGTCAAGGGCACATGCCTGGGTTGCGGGCTTGATCCCCAGTGGGGGACGTGCAGGAGGCAGCCGATCAATGATTCTCTCTCATCATTGATGTTTCTATCTCTCTTTCCCTCTCCCTTCTCTCTGAAATCAATAAAAATATATTAAAAAAATACAGCAAAACAACACACATATAACTAAGCTGTTAGTCTGTTCTGGAAATGTTCTTCTCACTTAAAAAGTAGAGTTGGGAATTTTAACGATGAGTGGATTTCTGGGAAGTTGTAATAAAGCTCTTGTGAGTGCATCCGTGATTCATAAACTGCCACATTCAAATCAATTTAAAAAAGACCAACAGCTTTTTGAAGCCACCAATGTAGACCATCCTTTATTTATTTTTTTTAAAATATATTTTATTGATTTTTTACAGAGAGGAAGGGAGAGAGAGATAGAGAGCCAGAAACATCGATGAGAGAGAAACATCGATTAGCTGCCTCCTGCACATCTCCCACTGGAGATGTGCCCGCAACCCAGGTACATGCCCCTGACCGGAATCGAACCCGGGACCCTTCAGTCCGCAGGCCGACGCTCTATCCACTGAGCCACACCGGTTTCGGCAATCATCCTTTATTGATGCCCTGGCAAGCTTTTCTAAGGGATTCAGTTTCTCCTCCAGCCACACTTTATTCTTTGTCCCTTAGGGTGTCTGCCTGCAAACAGGTCAATCAGGCTGAATGACACAAAATGGCTATTTTAACGATCAAAGTGGTCAAATACCACCGACAATATCATTTGGTTTGACCTAATAATATAAAGTGTTTTGGAGAGCACCGTTGGAAACTTAGTTTTAAATTTAGGCTGCATTAGCTATTTCTTTTTCTTCCTTTAAAAAAAACATTGATTTGAGAGAGGGGGAGGAGGAGAGAGATACAACTGGAGTCCGGAGAAGATAATTAGCCCACACAAGTCAGTTTTTTGGCTCTGGTGCAGTGCTCATTCCTCTAAATCAGCAATTAGGTGGCGAGACGACAATCCCAGTGACATCTCATGATGCATGTTTGCTCTTTTATGCATGTGCTACCTGAAATAATGGAACCACAGTTTTCACATGCACTTGTGAACATATACGGCGGCAAGGGTAAATGAGACTGCTCAAGCCCTTTGTCTTCAGAAAACCTGACTCTACCCTGTCTGAGATAAAGGCGAGTATGTGTATTTTAAAGTCCTATGGTTTTTCTAAAAGACCAACACATATTATTCTTCCAAAATGAAATAGAGCCCAGCTGAGCTCAATTTTTCTCCTGCCTGGAGATGGTTACTGTGCCGTATTCCAGGGAGACTGTCATTCCCATCGAGTTTAGGAACATTTTACATTGGAGAGCTATCCCTCGGGTGGGGCAGCCTCTCTTTTTCAAAGATGAAAAGAACAGCATTCGTAAATTCCTGTTAACTAAAAACGGTCATCTTATTTCCCCGCGTATTAACAAGCACATACTACCTGTAAGGCCTGTGACTATTCAGCTCACGTTTCTCCCTCAGGTTCCGCAGGACACCACCACACCTCCTCTGATTTCCCTGCAAACCCTTCAATGATGCTCTAGGTTTTACCTGCTTAAAACAGAGTCACTGGAAGCCAGACCTCTACAGGGATATTATCAAGTGTCAGGTAACATAGAAGAGTCAATAGTGTTGGCGTCCATTTACTTTGGAATCTTGGCGTTACTACAGTTTCCTAGCTATGTGACCTTGACCAAAGATCTAATTTCTTCGTCTGTAAAATAGCATATTAGTGTCTATTTCACGTGATTGCTGTGAGAAGGGTAAGAGGTTTAAGACAAATAAGTGGCTTACCACAGTGCCTGGCTGCCATCATTGGGATTCCCCCAGAAGCAGACCTGGGACAAGGATTCAAATACAAGTAGTTTAGGAAGAGCATTAAGCTATTACCTAGTTGTGAACGATGCATTCCATTCTTAATGCTGCATTAGGGCCAATGGACTCGGTGCAGTTCATTCCACCTCATATCAAGAGCATAAAAGTCCTTGATGGGAAAGGACTTGATAGAAAAGTCTGCCAAATCATAGAGTGCTGTGAGGCCGGTATGAGTGTCGATGACGCTGGTGAACATCTCGTCGCAATGTTACTATGTTATTATCACTATCGCGGTGATTTATTTGGGTTTGATGATGACTAGCCCTTTTGGCCAATACTTAGCTGCAGACGGGTATGAACTTTCTAGCATATCGCAGGAACTACACGAGCACCCCTTACACAGGTTAATGTGCGCCATTGGATGCATGGAGGGCTTTGTATGAGTGATCAAGGATTTACCACCCCCAAAGCTGCTACGAACGTGCTGCTTTCTTCATGGCCTATTTAAGTCTTTTCCTCCCCAAATTGGTCACTGGGGAAGGAGCCTGTGCCCCCAAAGTAGAGAAGGCCTTTCAACAGTTGGAAACATAAGGGATAAACATTATATCACGTAGCCGGATGTCTCCAATGGTAATGCGAATTGCTTATCGGACATTTGGGCATTGCTTCATTATCCGCTTTAGTCTAATTTACCATGTACTCCCATCAGAGAGCGTGGACTGATGTGGTAGACACTGTCATGGCCAGTGCTGTTGAGCAATCCCGTTTATCAGGCCATTTCATGGCCAAAAATCTGTTAACATACATCATTACACATGAAGGAGAGGCCATCAAGATACACTCTCTAGCACGGGACAGATGAACAAAGGAGGAAATGACTCCATGTGAATCCTGTGTTCGGAACATCCAAAACCACGG
The DNA here is from genome assembly GCF_963259705.1 of Myotis daubentonii. Classification (NCBI taxonomy): domain Eukaryota; kingdom Metazoa; phylum Chordata; class Mammalia; order Chiroptera; family Vespertilionidae; genus Myotis; species Myotis daubentonii. The sequence goes on from NC_081840.1 coordinate 11,447,296, forward strand.
GATTTATGCGCCATTCGCAAGAGTCCTCGGACTCCCCGGAGTGGCTCAAATTCGACATGGACCATTTCCACCTGCAATTGCTCTTGGGGTCTCTGCAGTGCACCAAAGCACTCCAGCAGGGGTCAACACTGATACTCGGTATCAGGCATTCAAAGAGACAGCACACCTGGCCCAGTTAGAATGACAAGGAATCCTCGAAAGACAAGAAATTATTCAGGACAAGGATCTCTCTGCAGAGGAACGTGAGCTAATAATTACTTTTAAGAAGAGGAGTGAGAGGATCAACCAAACTCAGAGACAACGGGAGGCTAAAGCATGCTCAGAACTACTCAAGGACATCATGGACAGGGCAGCCAAATTAAGTCCACAAAATCCAACAACAGCAGGGACAAGAAGAGAGGTTACCCCGCAGTGAGAGTCCTCACTCACCCATTCCTCCTGCACAACGCCCTTCTTGTTATCAAGGACTCCCACCGCCAAAGGTACCAACATGGAGGCCTCCACCAAGTAGGTCTATTGGTGAGTCTCCTCCTCACATTCTTCACTCAGCTGCTCTTCCACTGCCATCCCCAAGGGGTCTTGAGCCTGAATCTAAGGAGCCCCAGCTGCCACCTATTGATGTATTTGATTTCCTTGATAGTATGAACACCAGGCTCCTGTAGGATCTGGAGAACCAGGGGAGCTGGACAGAATGCCAGCAGAAAGTAGTGACTTCCTCAGCTGGGAACCTCACTCCATTCCCCAAGATTTTGAAGACGAGGAGATTCTCGACGAGCCACCAGATGAAGAACCTAACTCCCCAACTCATAGCCCAGCAGTTCAACTGAGTTGCGCCCTAATAGTACTCCCAAAGACTTTATGAACTACTAGTGGCTCATTGCATGAAGATTTGTGCAACAGGCCTTCCTTCCCCTGGCTGCTGGCACTGGGTTCCTCCGGCACCTGGGACCCAGGCCTTTGGTCCGGCCGCAGCAGTGAGGCTTGGCTTCTCCACTCCGGCTGCTCCCAGCCCCTCCTTTTTCCCCCCCAGCTCCTTGAGTGGAGCCCAGGCCCCCATCCCCTCCTTGAGCAGAGCCTAGCCCCTCTGTGAGCAGAGTACAGGGCCAGCGGGAAGCTTGGCTTCCTTCGTTGCCGGGAGCAACCCAAGCCTCCTGCTTGCTCTAGCTCCGTGGCTGCCACCATCTTCAGTCGTCTTCAGTCTTTGCTCCATGCCTGCGTATGCAAATTAACCACTATCTTTGTTGGGTTAATATGCATAGTCGTTCTGATTGGCTGGTGGGTGTAGCAGAGTGGCGGAGTGACGGAGTGATGGTTAATTTGCATGTTTCCCTTTTATTAGTGCAGATTAGGACAATATATCTTAAGGACACAAGAGTAGACACACTCCCAATTGCACACTGGCTAAAACTAAACTACCTCATCTCTGTGCCCATTAGACAACCAGGGTTTATGGCTGCCTGTCTTTCTGGACTGATGAATGATGTCTCTATTTTCAGGATTTGTCTGATGCCTGGACTCTGCAGAAATCCTGCAGACTCTGTAAGCCACGGATCTGCCTACCTCTACTAAATTTCTACTCCAGTATTGGGCACTCAAGGATAATCTTCCCAATCATCTTATGCATCTCATTGTACACGATTCGACACACAATTACATTTTTTTCATGATTGGTTCAAATGAGATGCGAGTAGATTATTACCAGTAGTTTAGTATTTTTATATTTTTATTTTTCTTATTATTTTTATTCTTTATTTGTATTCACAAATTTATTTTTAATAAAGATGCTTTTAATGCTGTGATTCATATTGTCATCTTTACAAACATGTGAAGAACATTAAGAAAAAAATAATACCAAATACAAGTAGTTTATTTAGGAGATCAACCCAGTGTACACCAGTAGGGGGGCCATAAGAGAGAAAGAGAAGGAAAGAAAGCCATCCAGGGGTTCTCTCATGCAAATGAACAACAGGATCTCCAGGGAACTCTGGGAAACAGTGCAGGATACCCCATGGTGATCCTACCCAAGGTTGGGGAGCTGGGAGATTTGTCCACCATCTACCATCAGTCCTTGTGTAAGGGCTGCTGGGGAGGATGTTTACTTCCCCATGGGCAGGTAAAGGGGGCTTCCGTGTTCAGAGGAAGCTCTAGGCAACAAGGAGCAGATATTGACATTGAAGTTGGGATTGGCATGCAAGGTGGTGGCAAGGGCTAAGCACTGATGGGGTCTGCTTCCCTGGACATAGTAGCTGTACAACACACATTTATTCTTTGTACTTTTAAATGTTATTAAGTGACCTTTTAGGTTATTTTCAAATTGAAGATGCCTGGCACAGAGAGGGCATCTGTTGTGAACACTTGTTTTGTTGGCCCAGCATCCTTTCCCTTCTCTTCCTGTGGGGCACCGCATCCTTTGTCCTTTGGGTGGTATTGTCTCAATCTTCCCTCTTACCCATTCCCCACCCCTCTTGCTTCTCCTGCCCCTCCATTTATCACAGGAGTGGGGAATGTGACTCCGGCCAGAACACGTCCAGTCAGCTGGCGATAGGGATTGATTCAAAGGTGGGTCCAGGGGACCATTGTCAGCATCACATCCTATCAGCGTCTTAGCTGTTAGGGTCTGCTAAGCTGGGAGATAGGAATTCTGGGCTGCTGACAGGTACCTTGCTTTCTGTGGAAAGCAGAGAGAGAGAGGGAGGGAGGGAGGGAGAGAGAGAGAGAGAGAGAGAGAGAAAGGAAGTATCTGGAAGATGTTATTTGAGTCTCCAAATACAACTCTGGTTGAAGTATTTGAACTGGATCTTCCAGTTATATGAGCCAATAAATAATTTGCTTTTACTTGCAACATAAGAGCTCTGATACATTTGTAGCATGAAATATTTATCTTTTAACACTTCACCTTCCAATATAAATTCCCAGGTAGTTGTAAAAATCTGCTAGTCCGATGTTGGAGGCAGGTAGGTACTGGCAGTATCTTTATATTCCCGAATATCCTTCCTCTCATTTGAAGTTTTGGCATTTCATGTTGTTGCTCAGTCACAGCGTTAAATAGCTTTGAATTACCCCGTGAGAAAGTTTTCCGCTTTGCAATTCTTTCAGTCCAAATTACATCAGAAAGTAAGCCTCCAGTTTGGCTTTAGTGCCTCTCCCTTTTGCTAATCTCCATTTCTAACAAATACTGAAGCCCAGGCCATAGTATTTGAGGGCATTATTTTTGTCTTTATTGTGCTTATTTAAGGCAATTACTACCGTTTTTCCCAATTGTAATAGAAAATGCTTAATTTTAAAAGTGACTAAATTAAAAGGAAAATCATAAAATAATAATAGTATGGGTGGTGTAGCAATATAGCCAATGTCATCTAGGTGGCATTGAAAAGACTAAAGTTTGGGAATCATTTGCTTATGATAATGGTATTCCTGCTTCCATAGGGAAAAAAGGGGGACTAGGTAGACATAGATCCACTCAGGTCTGGCTTATGATAGAATGGAAACATTACAGAATGAAGACGTATTAAATTGGATCCTTGGGCTGCATGGCCTTGAACAAGACACCTCTCTGAGCCTCAGTTTCTAACCCATTTTTTAAAAAAGTTAAAATACAATAAATGTTGCTTCCAGTCTTTATTCTGTGAAAACTGGGTATTTTTAAAGGTAGCTTTTTCCTAGTGTTCTGACAAAGACCAAGTTTCTAAAAATGTTGGAGTTATTTTAGGACTCATGGTATCAACGTGTGTATGGAAGATGACAGATTTAGTGTGAGTTCACTATATGTTGTTCTTAAAAAATTATTCATGGTCTTAAATCACATTCAGACACCTGGATTGTTGACATTACCATTTGTAAAAATTGATATTTTGTTCTTAAAAAATGACTCCTGGTCTTAAATCACATTCAGACACCTGGATTGTTGATATTACCATTTGTAAAAATTGAGTGTCAGAGTGAGGAAGTCCTTTGTTCTACCTGGTGCCTCCTTGACCAATTGGAGTAAAATGGGTCTTACGGCCGAAACTGGTTTGGCTCAGTGGATAGGGCATCAACCTGCGGACTGAAAGGTCCCAGGTTCGATTCCGGTCAAGGGCATGTACCTTCGTTGCGGGCACATCCCCAGTAGGGGATGTGCAGGAGGCAGCTGATCGATGTTTCTCTCTCATCGATGTTTCTAACTCTCTATCTCTCTCCCTTCCTCTCTGTAAAAAATCAATAAAATATATTAAAAAAATAAAATGGGTCTTACGATGCTCTTGCCTTCAAAAGCGTTGTGCTGTTCCCCTCAGGTGAATGCTTGCCTACCCTTACATATCCAGGGCAGAAATAGACATTTTGTGTCTGAAACGGATGCTGTTATAACAATCTGGTTATTATTTAACTGGAAAGAGAAGACCAGGTAATATAGCTATGCCATTTATTTGGCTTGCTAATTTAACGCCCTTCAAGTTTGTTCCCTGCCAATAGGGACTTGACAAAGGCAGTTTAGGTCATGCCCAATTGAAGACTGAGTGACAGGGGAAAGTGCTTGCCTGTCTGTCCATCACACCTGGGAACAGGTAATTGGCCAGAATAGGCATGACGAATGCAAGGGTGCAAAACCCAAACACTTAAGCTTCCAAACAAAGGAAGTTGGAGCTCTCTTGGGTCCTGGCCCTCTTGGGACTCCTGTTGGGGGGGGGGGGGCACACTCCCCTGCATTTGCCCACATGGCCCAGGGCCACGTGGACTCCACACAATGGACTAATAGACTTTAATTAACTGGATGCTGGACTGGACCCGGCTGCAACATGGAACAGAAGCTCTGGACACTGGCTTGCTTTGGCTTTACTGGACTCCCAGCTGCACCTTTTCCAGGACTTAAGGTTTAAGGGGCATGGACTTTACCACCTGAGGAATGTCACTTCACTCAAAGTCTTCTACCATATCTTATGCTCCCATAGGGGCTTCTGAAAGTGCTCATTTGAGTGGTGCCCCTAGAACCCCACTAGCAACGAGGAATCCCACTTGTGTTCTCCTCTGATAGTAATACTACCACTGTCTTGGTAGGTCTTCAGAATGAAGCCAGTGCTAAGAAAAGTAAAGTAAGCAAGCTGAGTTGATATTTTAGAATGCAGATTTTTATCAGATTTGTACAGGGCTTAACTGGATTTGATAGAATCAGGAAATGGTTTTGTTTTCTCCTACCTATGCCTGGGGAAGAAAGACTCCACCACTTTCAAGTCAATGTCAGCCATTTAAAACAGTCCCATCTTCAAGAATTTCAAAATCCAGCGCAGACCATTCTAAACCAAAACTTTAACCTTGCATGCAATTGAAACTTCTTTATATACCCGGCTCAGGCTCGATGGTAGGTTTGGGAATCAGCATATTGAGAGGTGTCATGGTCTGTCCTCTTCTTGCAATACCTCCTACCCCACTTCACTCCCCCAGCCCCAGTGGCCACTTCTGGGGTCTCCAGATGCAAGAGGGATGAGGTGGGGAAATAGCAAAGGAATTTTCACTTACTTGGTGCTGTTTGCTGTGCTCTCTTGGCTCTTAAAGTACCTCTATCATATAAATACTGGCTGGCAGTTATGGGTGTGTTGAAGACCACCTAGGGAACCTCCTTGTAGTATCAACTCTGAACCCAAACAATTCTTCTCTGTCTGAGCTCTTATGATCCAGGCTCCACCAGCTCCTGTCCTAGCAGCATCTCTCTGGGGTACCCTTACTTTTAGTAGATAACATTCTTGGACAGAATCCTTCCAAAAAACACCTCAAGCCCAGAGTCTTTGACATGTTTGCCTGTTGCCTTGAGGGTACATACTTGCTCCTCAAAGCAGTACACGAGCAGCCTGCTCAGCCAACTTGCTCTTCTTGCCCTCTTAGTATGAGCTGCCCCAGCCAACCTCCCACCTTTAGATTTCTCCAGGGGACATCAATCAACCTCTCCAGAAAGCTCTGTATTCATAGGCAAGCTAGTGTGTTTCTGAACCTCAGTTAGCATTCAGAAAGAAATGTGCTATGGTTGTCCTGTTACAGAAAAACTGGAGAAGAACCAAGCAACGGTCTGAGAGTTTGGAGTTACACTTTATTCACTGCGGTGGGCTTAGAGAAAATGAATTCAAATTCTAAGCAAAGTTACAAGCAGAACTTCCCTTTTTATGAAAAAGCCAGCCCCTTGTGCGCTTGATGGTTATCTTGCTGGTGGCCTTGAAAACTGCACAGCTCTATCCAATTAAAAAATGCACCTGGCATGGCATTGGGCATATCTAGTCTCTGGCCTACAAGGTCAGACAGCTAAGTTTACCTTCCTCATTATTCAAGCAGGCTAGAAAGCAAAGTTATTTTTTTTAGAATAAGAGGCCATCTAAAGAATAGCAGAGAATTCCAAACAGTAGCTTTACAAAATAGGGGTTAGTCTTCACATTCCCCCCGCCCCCACTTGTCCCACAAGTTTTTAGCCTTGTGGTACAATAACTAAGGGATGTTATGGTGAACAGGGGTGTCGATCGATCTTTTACTGCTTCCTGCTGAAAAAGGACGATGTCCAAGGGGTTAACATCCCGTTTCTTCCTCTTGGAGAGGTTTGTAGGGAATTATTCTGGCTTGTAGGACCATTTGAAGTTTAAAGGCATCTAGACGGGATGAGATAAAGCGAATTAACTGATTTAGAAGACATGGTCCTAGGGTTATGGCTATGAGTAGCATGAACAGTGGTCCTGTCAATGGAAGGAGCCATTTCCAGATACCCCCCATGCAGCCTAGGTCTCAGATAACTCCTGTCTTATTTTTGAAGCTCGATCAGCTAGTTTCTTCTGTCAGCAAGGTCCTTGGATAGGCTCTGATAGTAGGAGAGGGAAGTTGCTAGTCCCCCTGTTGAAATGCCAAGTGTTATAAGGAGAGGGTGAGGTTAAGCGTTCAGTAGAGATAGTGAGGACTTAGGAAGCTCTCAAGAGGCAGAGTGTAAACCTGAGAGTGGTCGAGATTAAGAAAGTTCAGTAACAGCAAAAGAGTTAGCCTTAGCTTCATCTTGTTTCTTTTCTGTGTAGGAAGCAGTAATTTTCTATATTCCAGCAAGGGAAGAAGAGTTCTCCTCCTGGGACTAGCCTCGGGTTCCGACGGCACTCATAAAAAGACAAAATAAGAATTACTAGAAAGATAAAAAGAATGATTATCCAGAAATACCAGAGCATTTTGCCTTTAAGAGAAGAAAGATTAGTGTAAGGAAGAATTCAGCAGGGTGTTATATGAATTCTTTGGAAAAGGTTGATCGGCCAGGTCCATTGTCTTCTTGAGGGTGATCTGCAGCGGGTGTGTCTGGTCAGAGGTCACCTTCCACTCAGGCTGGGCATCGCTCGGCTGGTGGGCTGCTGCCCCCCAGAGGCAAGTAGGTCACCCAAATGCAAAGGGGTCAAGTCTTTTGGACAAATAGTCTACCAACCTTTTCTAGGGGCTGAGACTTTGGGTGAGTACCTCTTTGGCTATGCCCCTTGTCTCACATACATAGAGGTGGAAATACTTAGTTACATCTGGTAGCACTAGTTGGCCCATTGTCCTTGCTCTGCTCATGTCTGTCTAACTGCCTAATATATTACCTCAAGGATCCTGGCTCTGAATTCTTTTAGGGAAAATGGATGTTGAATTTCTTCTGTAGCTGCTTCGTGCTGAGGAGGGACGAAGTTTTCTCTCAGAGCCAAGAGATGCTTGCTGTCTGTCAGAGGGCGATGAGGTCTGGGCACAGAAGGAGGTGGGCTTGTGACCTGGCGGAGACAAACTGCAACAAATGGTCCAGTTGAAGGGAAGGAAAACATTTCAGTTTTAGTAACCTCTATTGAAATAGGATTTTTCTCCTTAAAATTACCTCTGTTTATAAAAAACAAACAAACAAATCACGACCAATTTATCTATTGTATTCAATTTGGCCTGATAGTTTCCATAAACACAACAAGAATGGTAACTGACTACCTTTGCCGGAATTTCATGATTGAATCTTTTTTTTAATACATTTTTTATTGATTAAGATATTACATATGTGTCCTTATCCCCACGTTACCCCCAACCCCCCCCCCCCGCTCATTTCCTCCCCCCCCCCCCATTGTCCATGTCCATTGGTTAGGCCTATATGCTTGCATATAAGTCCTTTGGTTGATCTTTCCCCCTTACCCCCACCCTCCCCTACCTTCCCTCCAAGGCCCGACAGTCCAATCAATGCCTCTCCGTCTCTGTTTCAGTCCTTGTTCATGATTGAATCTTAATGTGCCCCGTAGGGCCAGGAAGCCAAGCCATCCAGCTGCCGTCAGGCCTGCCTGCAGTATCTGCTGAGTTAGGTGAATCCCTCACCTGTAGCGACTCCACCTGGGCCCATGCCCTAGGCTTTAAGGCCCATCTCAGTAGCCCTCCTACTCATCATGGCCCAGAGTGCGTGGGGGTTCTTCAGGGATGCAGAAGCGTCCTTATTGCTCCCCCTCTACTCTGACCAACTGCCAGTGATGGAAGGGCATGGGCCTGATGCTCCAGAGCCAGCCATCTTCAGGACTCCCAAGCAGGACACCAGGCCTGCCTTTCCCGTGGCACTCTTATTGGCTTCAAGTCTTCAGAGTCCAGACAGGTCTCTTTAAAACATGATACTCCAGTCAAAGTTTTCTGTTAATAAAACCACTATTAGGAACCAGTCTTATTGAGTATATGCAAAGAAATGTATTGCCATGATTTATTAAGCATTGCCAAATTTCGGAGGAATTATTTAAGGAGAAAAATATACTGACCTGCTTTTAGATTTTCTGATTTTCCTTGTCAGTCCTTTTTATGGACTCTTCAGAGTAATATAACTGTCTTCAAATGGCAAGAAGAAATTTACAATGTGTCTATCTATATTCAAATAGATAGTTACAGCTGTCCCTGTAGTAGGGCTCCCCTTACTTGACTTATTTTCTCAGAACGGACTAAGGGAGCTTTATTTATTTACAGGGTCTCACATGTCACAGGACCTCACAGGGTCTGTAATTCCTGTAACAGAGGGCTAGTACTCACCACTTCACTACTTCCTTCTGTTCCAAACAGGCCTTCCCCAGTTTCCTACAGTTGAGGTTTGTGCCACCCCTGACACAGGCATGGTCACACAGGCCTGCAAGACAGTATACAGGCTGCCAACTGTCTCTCAATAGAGACCAAAACCTGATGGGTATTCTTCTTTGCCCAGTTAGGCACCTGCCCTTTTGACAACTGCATTCAAATCTGTAAGAGAATTAAGGTTAATGTAACATATCAATACAATGAAACATAATATTGGCACCATGGCCGCTTCAGGCAGCTAAATTTTCTGCTACCATACATGACACATGGTAGGGCTATACAAACATCTTAGGGAGGTGACTAAAGTCTATTTTTTACCTTCTCACACAATGCAAAATTGTCCTTGTCTCTCTGGAGCCATGTCCATGAAGATGCAGGCATCATCTAAGTCTATTATACAGTTTTCGGCAGGCCTCTGTCAGGGACGTGCATTGCGGCCAGTTCTTCTTTCTAGCCACAAACACAGTTTGTCCAATTTCCTTAAAATGTATTCTGTCACAGGAGAAAGTTGTTTTGCAGTACACAGGCAGCTTAACCCCTATACAACTGGGCTTGGACCTCTGCCTAGCAAACTGAAGTTTATAAGTTCAATGTGCAGCCTCCGGTCCTCCTAACCCAAGGAGGTCTCAGCCAGTCTTTGAGTCAGACTCCTCCTCTCTTGGAGAATTTCAAAGTCCTGATGGCTCCCAGGTCCAGAGAGAGTGCCCTTTTCTTTGCCCTTTTGTTAACCCTGTTCACTAGTTACAGGGCCCAGCTTTCTTTGTCTTCCCACCAGTCCCCTTTGTGGCAGAGCAGCGACCAGGCCTCTCCCAAGGGAGTGAACTGGAAGGGAATATCAGCCCCTCCTCTTCCAGCAGCAACAGGTACTGAACCCTTTCAGTACATTTGAAAACAGGGAGCTTTCGCTAGCTCTATCTGCAGCTTTCATAGATCGCGGGCTCACTGCTCTATTCCTGGGGCTGCAGGGAGGCTAGTAGCAGCCACTGGCTTCTGTTTTAACTGCTGTAGCCAGCAAGCCAAAGGCCCAAGTCTTGTATTGCTTGTTGTAAAACACTCATTACTCATTGGGCAGCAGTGGGGCCGCTCCAGTGTCACATAAATTTCTGCTTTCCCCTGCTTTTCTCGCTGCTGCTGCAGCTTCGGACTTCAGCTCTGTTTCTCCTCCGCTTTGCTCCTGGGAGTTTAGTTGTTTTTTAATGTATTAGAATTCTTTATTCTTAGAAACCTTAATCTTTTAATGATTACCAAAAGTGAACAGTCAGCATTTTTAGATTACTATTTATGAACACATTTTAAATGTACTTTTATTTTCAAGAAAATATACCTAGACCTTCTGTGATAAAACTAAGAACAGGTATCAGTCTAATTTAGTATTGGAAGGGTTAAAAAGAATAAACCAGGCAGAGAAAGATTAATTGTGCTCACAGAAAACTTGCGACCTTGAAGTTAGTTGATAAGGCACCTGGTGGTAAGCTACAGACAAGACCCCTACGCCTGCAGAGTGGTCTGCAGCCAGTAAAATAACTGCGGACACCCCCCTCCCCTATCTCTCAGCCCAGGGCCCGTTGCTTTCCCTCACAGATTTTTCCTCTTATTCTTAGAGGATCTTAATTCCTCCTCCTTTACTACTCTTGATCTCTCCGACCAATTCCCCTGTCCCCCAGTCCAATTAGTAGTCCTCCCTCTTGGAGGCTGGGGTGCAACCTATGGAGAAAAATGACTCTTAGTCGGCCTAGAAAGATAGTGGATGAGGATAAGGGTGTATAGGGAGATTTCTTGCAGACTGAAAGCCTGGAGGGCCTCCTGAAAGAAAAGATCTTTAATCCAGTTACAGATCCTTCTTTTCTGCATCCAGTCCTTCTTTTCGGTAGCAAATTGGCTAGTCCCACACAAACATGCTTTCAGAATCAGGATGAGGGAGGAAGGGAAAGACCAGGTTATGTCCTCTATGAGGATCCTAATAAATAACTGAAAACGGCAAGTCAAAAACACACAACCAGGGTTAATGGAGTCCATAGACAGTTAATAATAACTTCAACCTTAGTTCCTCCTCAGGTGGCTCACGTTGGAATATGATGTCACAGGCAGGGACAGGGCCAGTAAATCTCTCTGCCCTGTGGAACTGTAAGCCCTGCCCCTCCTCTTCCACCAAAAGAGATAAGAAAACCATAAATAACAAGTTCTTTGTTCTTTGAAATGTACCACTTTGTTAATTTGCTAAGCAAATAGTTAACTTGAAAAGACCTCTCTCTTGCTTTTTTACAAGCAATCTCGGAGCCAACCAACATTGGAACCTAGCCAGCCTTTGTTTTAGCCTTTAAGTCTACCCAAGAACTTCAACATTTCAATTTAATACAGCGAATTTACAACTCAGGTAAGAGAAACTGATAGAAATTTTTATTAGCTAAGTGGGCTGATTCCCTTTGTAATAGTGAGCAAAAGACTCTGAGAAAAATAAATCTCACAGCTGCTAGAGACTTTTGCAGACCATCATGGGTTCAGCCCAAACATTTAGCCAGATGAATCAACAGAAATGTAGAATAAATCAAAGTACTTTCACCTCACACAGACCAGTTAATGAGCAGCCAAGACAGACAAACACTCATACTCACACTCTCTCAGTAGACTAGCCCAGACTGGGGCTGAGCAGATAAATGAAATAATGCCCATCTCCCCAGATGGGTGTGGGGGCACTCCTGGCTCCCATGTCCCAGAACAGAATTCTCAACCAACGTCTTGGTGAGAACCTACTGGAGGAGTTAAGACTGCATCCAGTCCTTCTTTTTGGTAGCAAATTGGCTAGTCCCACACAAACAAACAGCTGTTCACTCATACTTAAACAATCGAATCCCTTTTTAAAAATTTTCAACATGCAATTGAGAACAGTGGGTTAACTTTGTCCCGACCCCATGATGATCAGTGGCGAGAGACAGACAAGGGAAGGGGTGACCTGTTTTCATAGATCCTCACACAGATGTCCGCCTGGCTGCATCCCTTGGGAGCTTAGACTCATCTTAGCTAAGGTGCACCCATATAAACCCTGGGCCTGGTCACCTCTACGTGGGGATGAGTCACTGTTATGCATATGATAATCTTGGAACCGCAGGTTGGGGCCCACTCGGACTCCGTAACTGAAGTCGTGGAGCCACACAAAGGAGAGGAGAGGGCAGGCCCTCTCCCTCCACACTCACATACTTTCACCAGACATTCACTCAGAGTTTAAACAATCCACACAATTCCTAACTAATTCCCAATTCCCTAGGGAGCTCTATGGCTTCCTGGGCGGTGATCAAGCTCCCCTTCCACTCACTCGGAGTGGGCCAGACTGGTAGGGGATTGGGACCCCCACCTTACCGATTCTGTGGACAGGTCCAGAAGTGTCCGTCCATGCTCTCCAGATGCCGGCCGGGTCCTGGACTGAGGTCCGGGAGCGCCGGGAGTCCCCCAGTCCAATTCTGCTAAATCAGCAGAGCGGTGCCTCCCGAAGGCCTGTCCAGCTCCCCTGGTCCTCAAACCCAGTCCACACCAGAGGCCAAGAGGCCACTTATAGGTTGGTTTTCCCGGAATCGCAGGGAACCAATGATGTTACAGAAAAACTGGAGAAGAACCAAGCAACGGTCTGAGAGTTTGGAGTTACACTTTATTCACTGCGGTGGGCTTAGAGAAAATGAATTCAAATTCTAAGCAAAGCTACAAGCAGAACTCTCCTTTTTATGAAAGAGCCAGCCCTTTTGTGTGCTTAGTGGTTATCTTGCTGGTGGCCTTGAAAGCTATGCAGTTCTATCCAATTAAAAAATGCACCTGGCATAGCATTGGGCGTATCTAGTCTCTGGCCTACAAGGTCAGACAGCTAAGTTTATCGTCCTCATTATTCAAGCAGGTTAGAAAGCAAAGTTATTTTTTCAGAATAAGAGGCCATCTAAAGATTAGCAGAGAATTCCAAACAGTAGTTTTACAAAATAGGGGTTAGCCTTCACAGCCCCTTCTGGCAGACAACATCAAAGTCTATGAGAAGTTCTTGTTTTAATCTTTATTGTTGAGAATATTACAGATGTCTCCCCCCTTCTCCCCACATTGCTCCCCTCCACCTGGTTCCTGCCCTGCTCCTGGCCTTCACCACCCTATTGTCTGTGCCCATGGGCAATGCGTATATGCATATAAGTTATTTGGTTAATCTTTTCCCACTCACTCTGCACACTTCCTTCTGGGATTCATCAGTCTCTTCCAAGTTCCCATGCTTCTGGTTCTATTTCATTCCTCAGCTTATTTTTTCCCTCTTAGATTTCACATATAAATGAGATCATGTGATATTTGTCTTTCTCTGACTGGCTTCATTCGCTTAGCATAATAATCTCCAGGTCATTCCATGCTGTCTCAAAGGGTAAGAGATCCTTCTTTTTTACAGCTGCATAGTATTCCATGGTGCAAATGTACCATAGCTTTTTTAATCCACTCATCTGCTGATAGGCACTTGGACTGTTACCAGATCTTAGCTATTGTGAATAATGCTGCTATGAACATAGGGGTGCATATATTTTTCCTGGTTGGTGTTTCAGGATTCTTAGGACATATTCCTAGAAGTGGGATCACTGGGTCAAATGGCAGTTCCATTTTAATTTTTTTTAGGAAACTCCATATTGTTTTCTATAGTGGCTGCACAGCAAAAGGACCCAGCATCAAATTGAAAAGGGAACTTACTGTATGGGAGAACATATTTGCCAATGTTACATCTAATAAGGGTTAATTTCCAAAATATATAAAGTACTCATACAACTCAACAGAAGGAAAACAAACAACCCAATAAAAAAATAGGCAGAGGACCTGACTAGACACTTCTCCAAAGAAGACATGCAAATGGCCAAGAGACATATGAAAAAATGCTCAACACCACAAATCATCAGAGAGATGCAAATTAAAACCATAATGAGGTATTAACTTCACACCTGCCAGAATGGTTACATTCAATAAATCAACAAGAGGATGTGGAAGAAAAGGAACTCTAGTACATTGCTGGTGGGAGAAATTATTTTATTGGATCTTCTTAGTTTAGCTAATGAATGGGAGCAAAAATCACAGCACAACCTCTTCTCCTCTGTTATTTTTTTACCCAGAAGGAGACCCATGGCTACCTTGACTCACACATATTCCCTTCAAAATAATTCACCCAATAAATCCCAATCTTCCAATATATAAGACAAAACTTAGATGATGGGTACAGGTGTTTCAAGGACATATCCGCTTCTTCTTTGGCAAGTTCTGAATGAATGGGGAGTTATTTGAGTCCATTCTTTTCAAATGCAAGGCTTTAACTAAAAGTCCAGTGTAGAGAAAAAAGTATTTTCTCATAGGCCATCACACAGATTCCACTTCTTTGGGAACGAGGCCTACCTCTACCAGGATAAACAACTCATGAAAGGAGGTGACTGAGTAAATAAAATCTGCTTCAGTTTTATCTCCCCATCTCTACTGGACTTCCCTTGACTAATGCCAAGAAATCCTTAACACTGACCCTCCCTCCGCTCACAGTCACATGTCTGGCCCCAGCCTTATGTGCTTTGGGCCCAGCTTTATGTGCTTTGATCCTTCCACATGTGGATAGGTTTCCTTCCCCCAAAGAAACACCGGCCAATTTTCAAGAGTGTTTTAGATACTTGGATGAGTCTTCAAGCCTTTACTTCTGTAAGGCACTGAAACATCACATACATACATACGAGAAATAGAAAATCCTCAACCAGTAACATATGTTAGCTCATTAGAATGAAATGTTTCTTCTAGCCTCAAAGATCATCATCAGAAGTAATGAACCTAAGGGAACCATACAGACAAGAAGACCATGGAACTTTATGAATAATATCCACTCTCAGTGACCCTTTTGCAACTGAGAGGAAAGTGTTCATCTCCAGGCTCAGGTGGGGCCTGCCTCACCTGCCCCTTGTGTTGGTATGACATCACAAGGAATAAAATCAAGGAATAAAATCTAGCTTAATATCACTCCCCACAAGAGAAGTAGACAGCTAATATGCTCAAGAAAAAAGCCACATTCTTCATCTTAAGCCAAGTACAGATTGTTTCCCAGAAACAATGAAATTGTTATATTAAACTGTCCATGGGTAGCATAGTGAATCTGGTAGGAAAAACAAAGCATTGCACATGCTTGAATTTTCTCACACATCAAAGCTTTTGGCAGTTAGATTGATGGTGCTATACCGTAACCACAGTATAAGGCAACTCTGGCCTTTTCTCAACGGGGGTCCATTCTGAACACTGAGAAAAGTAATGGAGACCACGAGAAGGATGTGGTTGAGTAGGAGGAGGAGGAAGACCTGAGCCTCACTCAGGGCACCCCCCAGGACACTTTCCAGTCTGGGTCAGCTCCCTGCTATTAAGGCAAGAAAAGAGGAAGCTAAACAGCTGTGCTTGCCCACCATCACCCAGCACCCTGTCCATCTCCACACGCCACCCAGCTAGAGATCAAGAGAGCTCAACCATCTGTGGAGGCCCTGACCAAAGTACCCTGGATATTAAAGGCCCATTTGCCACACACATGCGCCAGGGCAATAACACAGTAGTATTACTATGTTTAAAGGCCCGTTTGCCATATACAGGTGTGGACAGCAGTAGTACTATACATACTGCGCAGGCACACCCGCACAGATCTCACTAATTGGCATGAGGCCTCTTTTGCTTGAGTGAGCATATAAGGTGCCACTGACCAGCGGTGGTGGGCTGCTTTGTTTGCAATAAAGCATGAGCCACCCCTCCCCACTGCCGCTCGTGTGTTCTTCCAATTCCCAGAGTTCAAAGGGGTCAAGTCCCTGGCAGAGGAACTTGGACCCGGCACCATCCATATTCCAACCCTGTTCATCCTGCTCACTCCAACACCCTCCCGGCCTCACTGTTCCCATGAGCTTTGGAACCCTAGCCTTGTCTCCCCCTTCCAGCCCACTCTTGTTCCCTGGGTTTCATGTGTCAATATGTTTTCAGACCTTTTAAGAAGGGCATTCAAAGGCTCAAATTTTGAGAGGATTCTACCCCCTCCCTGCCCCCAACGTTTGGGTGGTCTGGTCAATTCCTCCCTCACCATCCTATCCTCCTCCCATTGAGTGCTGTCAGAACTGGGACTGTTCCCGTCTGAGAGTGTCACCCCTCACGGATCCACATCCGTTAAAATGCCATTTCCCCCCCAACTCTTTTCTAAGCTAGGTGCAGCTGATGTTCAAAATATTTAACAACAGGTATATGATACGGGCACCAACCAATCAGAACGGATACCCACAGTAAACAGTCTTCACTGAAAGGCTAGCACACACCCACTGAACATGAGCCCCGGAGTAAGGATGAGGAAACACAGGTCTGTGCTGACCAGTGGCTTTTCTTCCATCATTAGCCTGGTGTTATTCAAAAGCCCCAAGCTGTGTACAGTAAGAGCTCGCTTGACTAAACGCGTCCTTCAAAGAGAGGAAAGCCTTCTCTAGGTGGGAGAGGACAAGTCCTGCTTATATTTTGTTTGTTTGTTTGTTTTTTGGAGGGGTTTGGGGGTGGATGATTATCTTTGACATATAGGTAATATCTTGCCATAAATAAACATCTCCACGCCTAGAAATGTCATCAATTGTTTTCTGAAACAACTTTCCTTCCAAAGGACAAGCCTTTCCATGTTGCCATCACACCATGAACTACTCAGAAGTTCCATGGAGACCCGTTACTCTGAACTGCGGCTTCTCCTGCATTCAGGGATCAGGGAGAACTACACTGGTCCTCACAGGCTGTCCTCTTACCACCCCAAGGGGATTGTGCCAACGGGTTTACTCCTCTCCAAATAAGCTAGACAGATTGGCATCAGAGAGAGAAACCACATCAAAGGCTCCCAAATATAAATTGTATTTTAGCAGGCAAAATAAGAAGTCATATTAAGACACCAGCCATTTCCTGGAAACAAAAGCCCACCCCCAGAGGTGTTCGTGGGGCCAAAGTATCACCAACACCAGCTAGTAATTAATCTCAGGGAAAGCTCTTCTTCAAGTGTGTCTCTATTACAGGTTAAATATACCCTACATATACTTTAAATACGGATGCGCTATCTATTCCGCACGCTCCTTAGGGCTGCCAGTGTGAGACCAGGATCAGTTCAGCAGCTCTAGTCATTGGGAAAACGTGCTGTCTTAGCTCATCAGCATCCCACATCCATTGGTCTGGACCTTGCATATTTAAGAAAACAAAAATTTCTCTTCTAAAAAAAATTCATAAATTTCTTTCTTTTTTTTTTTTTTTTTTTACTATTGAGTTCTGTAGCAAAATATGTTTAAATCAGGGCACTGAGATTTGTTGCAAAACTGCAGTATTACCCTTCCTGTTTTTACCATAATGTTTTACCACTTTTGAAGCTTTGGACTGAAATACATATATATGTATATTTAGTCGAAGTCGTCAAATAACCCAAAAGATCATGAGGTCTGCCAGCGAAGAGAAACTGACCATGAGGACTCCAGGGTGAAATGGCCTTATTGGAGACCGAGGGCCTTTCTTGCTTAAGTTAGCATTTTGTGGGCATCTTTGAGGTAAAATAAGGCCAGTCTGGTTGGATCAGTTAAAGAATGGTCCAAGCCTAACTGGGCAAACCCTGACAAGTCTTCCTTCTGTTCCTACTTTGTTGTCAATCTCCACAATAACATTAAGCATTCATTTGTATGTGGCTATTTTCCAACAGCCAAACTCTCAGCCAGAAAAACTCCCAGCCTCACAAAATATTAAATAATCTCCAGGTGTATCCAGACTCCCAGCCCAGCTCTCCATTTCCCCTGCTCTAGCTGGCCCTATCTAAGGCTGGCACCTCACCTAGTGTAGTTCCATATCAAGCCTGACTGAGCAAGTAAATGGCTGAGTGGCTTCAGTTCTCCCCTCTTGTTTCTTCCAACCTCATGGGCCGTCTGTTAGGGCTTAGCTGTAGGTGTGCTGCCTGTAGACTGACAGGGGAATGTGGTGCCCTCCCATGGTGGCTAGGACACTGTCCTGTGACTGCAACCACCCTGGCTGCCATCCCTACCTGTGAGCCCCAGGACTGATCCCTGAGCTCCCACACATTCCTCGAGGCAAGTTCACTACCTCTTGTGTATCTGTTCTAGTGACAGGGCAGGCAGAGCTCCTGCACCCTTGTGTACCCAAATCCAGATGATCGTTATGTAACGCAAAATCATAGAACTGGGTTTCGGCTTTGTACCCTGTTTCCAACGTCTGTTCTGATTCCTCAATCTGATTCTCCAGATCAGCTGCTCTGATTTTCTAAGCTCCCAGAAGCCCCAGCCTTAACCAACTACAATCATGTCAGGGCTGTTCAGCCCAGCAATGAAAGCCCTCTGCTGGAAAGTTGATCTCCAATCCTCTTTCCTCCCAGCACTCCCTTGGGCCAGATCCAGATCTAGAGCAGACACCTCCTCCTTTGGATGCCTTTTCTGACTTTCCTCATCACAGCAAGGTGAGAAGACCTCATCCTTAGGATGCAGAGCCCCATATAGTTCACATTCTCTTGTAATTCTGCTTCAACTTGACTGCCACTCTAGCAGGCTGTGACCTCCTTGAAGGCTGGGGCAAAGTTTTGACCATTTCTATACAACCTTAGTGCAATACAATGCCTAGCACAGGGGAAGAACAAAATACATGTCAACTGAGAGAATTTTGGATGGATGAATAAGAATTTGAATGAGCTTTCTTCTTCTTTTTTTTTTTTAATAAATCTTTATTGTTCAGATTATTACAGTTGTTCCCCTTTTTTCCACCCATAGCTCCCCTCCACCCAGTTCCCACCCCTCCCTCTGCCCTTACCGGCCCACTGTCCTCATCCATAGGTGTACACTTTTTGTTACCGGGTCAAAGGTCATACACATGGAAAATGTAGCTATTTCCATCTGCAACGTGTCCCTGTGTTCGGAAAGGTCTCTCACGACTTGTTCACGCTCTACTCAGAAAGGGTATGGAGACACATAACGGCTTTTTAAAATAATGTGTCCTCTTATGTTTAAAATGAGAATTTCATTACCAAAAGTGAGGAGAAAGCAACATTATAGCTGCTCTGGCCCCTCTCGCCCTTCGGGTGATAGTTGTGCTTGGGACTGTGCGCTGGTTCGCGGGCCGTTGATGAAGCCATCTGGGCAGCTCACGTGGTTCCGCTGGCTTCCCAGGGGCAGTCGCAGCCTCACAGGGGCCGTCTCAGCCTCACTGGGGCCGTCTCAGCCTCACAGGGGCCGTCTCGGCCTCACAGGGGCCGTCTCGGCCTCACAGGGGCCGTCTCGGCCTCACTGGGGCCGTCTCAGCCTCACAGGGACCGTCTCAGCCTCACAGGGGCCGTCTCAGCCTCACAGGGGCCATCTCAGCCTCACAGGGGCCGTCTCAGCCTCACAGGGGCCGTCTCAGCCTCACAGGGGCCGTCTCAGCCTCACAGGGGCCGTCTCAGCCTCACTGGGGCCGTCTCAGCCTCACAGGGGCCGTCTCAGCCTCACTGGACCGTCTCAGCCTGAATGAGCTTTTTTAATAATAGCCAACCCACCTGGACTTCTCAGCATTTCCTGAATTTCCAAGACCTAGATCCAGCTTCATGATGAGAACTTCCCAGGAAAGCTGAACAGCTCTGGCCACCTAGCTGAATCTCAACTGTGGGGATCTATTGTCAGTCTTTTAGTTCCCTGGAGTCTACCCCACCCTAGTGGTGGTGTTGGTGGTAGGATGTCTAGCGCCATCCCACCCCTCCTGACCACTCACTTCTTTGAGCATGTCTCACAGAAAATCATCAGCTCGCACTAACAAATTCTAGCATGTAATACAGAACCCCCTTTTAAGTGATGGCATAAATTGGTACCATTTTTAGAATGGCATTAACACGTGTCTCCTTAAATAATATTCCAATAGCAACTGACTGGTGTTTCAGAAATGACAAAGTTTACAGGCTATGGAAGAGAGGAAGAGCAAGGAGGGGAGCATTTTATAATGTATCCCAATAACAAAGGCCAAAACCCTTTAAAAATTTTTAACTACCGAACACCAACAACTTATAGAGAACGTGCATCTAACAATGACTGTAGACAGGTTTTGCAGTATTCTGCATAGGTTGTCTCAGTGCCTCATGAGAGTACACAGAAAAATAATTAGGGGACTTAGTTCAGGAGAGCCCATTCTATTGGGGGGAGATTTGGAGGAGTCTCAGGGCCAGGGTATGAGACTCCACCAGTCTGGACTTTTCAGAACAATCCTGATTTCCAATATTCAGTTCTCAAGAAATATTTCAGCACTTACTCATCCAAACGGCATCTCCTGGATTATCTCTCACACATAAGGGTTCATGTGTCTTTTTTGAAGGTTGGTAAAGAGTGGTACCCATTGGTACATCCCAGAAGAGATGTCCTCCAACTTAAGCCTTTTATAGCTAGCGCTGCACACTCTGCGCAGAGCCCCTCGCCAAATAAATCAGAAGGGAGCTTCTCAAGCTCAGGGTCTGTAGACAACACACTCTCTCTGGCAGGAGTGGGGCCAATACTAAAGCAGAAGGCTCTAAAGACCACCCACATCAGCAGAAGGTGGGTAGAGGACATATGGCCTGGGACAAGTCTTATCAGACAGGGTGAGAAACTAGAAGAGACTTGGGGCATTGGAAAACTGCCGCCACTGACAACTCAAGTGGGGCTGCCTCCTGGGGTCCCCGAAAGCCTCTTGGGGGTCACTTGGGAACACATCATTTCAAGTGAAAAGTACTAAACTATCCAATGAGATGTGTCCACAGAGTTTCTAAAGTGGGTCCCCCAGGCACCTAGAACTCTCTATGAGAACTGTGGAGGAGGATGAGACCCTTCTGGCTCTTCCTTGATTGACCGCTCATAATCCTTGATCTTTGGCATTATCTGTGTTAACTCAGTCCATCTGTTGTAGTCATGAAGTTGACACATTTATCCTTCTGGGTCTGAGTGTTGTAACCTTTATTTTCTGAGGTGCCCTTTCAGCTTTGCAGTCTCCCCTAATTCACGCTGCTGCCTCGGGGCCAGATGAGAGGCGTTCACCCTGCTGGTAGGGCTGCACCAGCCACTACCACCTAGAAACTAAACTCTTTAATCCCCATTCACCATATAGCTAGCACATCCTGACCTTAGCATTCAGTAGTTGTCATTGCCCTCCAGCCACAGTATAGTGGAAAGATGGCATGGATTCTTGGGAAAATGTAGAATCTTGCTACATGTCCCCCAAATAGCAAACCCAGTCTTCCAATGAATAGGAAACTCACACAGCTCACTGCATCCCTTTGCCCTGACCATCCATTCTGACATAAGCTCAGTCACATCCCAATGTTCCCATCCTCTCTTTGGTACCTGGCCAATACCTTCCAGAATTCCTAAACATCTTCTTGTGTCAAAATCAGGATCCATGGGTTGGTATCAAGGGGCCCACAAAAACACTGAAATTGTAGCTTTCATCAGCTCTCATAGGAATTCATGACCCAATTGATGTAGGTATATTCCAGTCAAGTAGGAGTCACCCTCTGGCTCTCCCTGAAAATGGAAAAGAACCAATTTCTCTGTGCCCAAACTGGAAAACCACTGGCAGGAGCTTTTGGAGATAAAACCAAAGCCATAACTCCATAGCCTTTCAGTTCTGTCAACCTCCATTCACAGGCCTGTACCCCATCTCTCCCAGGGTATTGCTGTATCTGACTCGAGTCCTGGATTACTTCCCACACATTTTGGTGATTCAGCTTGGAGTCCTTGAGTTCATCACTGGGAAAGTATCTCTCCCCATGGACACCATGGCCAGCTTTGGCACCTAAGGGCAGTTTCTGGGTGTCCCCCATTCCCAACTCCAGCCCACCTTTCCACTGGGAATCCAGAAACCACCTTTTGAGATGCGTCAGTAAAAGGGCACCCAAAGATTGGGGAGGGGCTGTCCTACTTGTCCTTGAACATTTAAATGCAACTATGAATTTCTCCGCAGAGTGTGTGTATAAGACCATTGCAAGCAAGAGCACCACGAGTGGTTCGCCTGTTATAGAAAAACCGGAGAAGAACCAAGCAATGTTCTGAGAGTTTGGAGTTATATTTTATTTATTGTGGTGGGCTTAGAGAAAATGAATTTAAATTCTAAGCAAAGCTACAAGTAGAATTTTTTTTATTTCTTATGAAAGAGTCAGTCCTTTGTGCACCTAGTGGTTATCTTGTTGGTGGCCTTGAAAATTATACAGTTCTATCCAATTAAAAAATGTATTTGGCATGGCATTGGGGGTATTTAGTCTTTGGCTTACAAGGTCAGACAGCTATGTTTATCTCCCTTATTATTTAAGCAGGCTAAAGCGGGCTAGAAAACAAAGAATAGCAGAGAATTCCAAAGAGTAGTTTTACAGAATAGGGGTTTGCTTTCACATTCCCCCCTTTATCCCACAAGCTTTTTATTATTATATCTTGTTATATAATAATTACGGGATGTTATGGTGAATAGGGGTGTGGATTTTTTATTGTTTTTTGTTGAAAAAGGACAATGTCCAAGGGGTTAACATCCCGTTTTTTTCTCTTGGAGAGGTTTGTAGGGAGTTTTTCTGGCTTGTAGGACCATTTGAAGTTTAAAGCCATTTAGACAAGATGAGATAAAGTGAATTAACAGATTTAGAAGACATGGTCCTAGGGTTATGGCTATGAGTAGTATTAACAGTGGTTCTGTCAATGGAAGGAGTAATTTTCAGATAATTTTTTTTTTTGCATCCTAGGTCTTAGATAACTTTTGTTTTATTTTTGAAGTTTGATTAGTTAGTTTTTTTTTTAACTGTTAGCAAGGTCCTTGAATAGGCTTTGATAGTAGGAGAGGGTGAGGTTAAGTGTTTGGTAGAGATAGTGAGGACTTAGGAAGCTTTCAAGAGGCAGAATGTAAACCTGAGAGTGGTCGAGATTAAGAAAGTTTAGTAACAGCAAAAGAGCTAGTTTGCTAAGCAAATAGTTCATTTGAAAAGACTTTTTTCTTGCTTTTCTTATAAGCAATTTCAGAACCAAGTAATCTTGGAACCTAGCTAGCCTTTGTTTTAGCTTTTAAATTTACCTTAGAGCTTTAAAATTTTAATTTAATATAGTGAATTTATAACCCAGGTAAGAGAAACTGATAGAAATTTTTATTAGTTAAGTGGGCTGATTTCCTCTGTAATAGTGAGCAAAAGACTCTGAGAAAAATAAATCTTGCAGCTGCTAGAGACTTTTGCAGACCATCACGGGTCCAGCCCAAATGCTTAACCAGACGAATTAACAGAAATGTAGAATAAATTAAAGTAGCTTTCGCTTCACATAGACCAGTTAATGAGCAGCCAAGACAGAAAAACATCCATACTTATATTTTCTTAGTAGACTAGTCTAGACTGGAGCTGAGCAGATAAACGAAATAATGCCCAACTCCCCAGATGGGCGTGGGGGCACTCCTGGCACCCATTTCCCAGAACATAATTTCTGACTGTCTCAGTGAGAACCTACTGGAGGAGTTAAGACTGCGTCCAGTCCTTCTTCTCGGTAGCAAATTGGCTAGTCCCACATAAACAAATAGCTGTTCATTCATACTTCCTTAATTGAATTTCTTTTTAAAATTTTTCAACATGCAATTGAGAACAGTGGGTTTACTTTGTCCTGACCCCACGATGATCGCTGGTGAGAGACAGACAAGGGAGGGGGTGGCCTGTTTTCACAAATCCTCATGCAGATGCCCACCTGGCTGCGTCCCTTGGGAGCTTAGACTCGTCTTAGCTAAGGTGCACCTGTATACCCCCGGGCTTGGTCACCTCCATGTGGGGGTGAGTCACTGTTATGCCATATGACGAATCTCGGAACCGCAGGTTGGGGCCCACTCGGACTCCGGAACCGAAGTCGTGGAGCCACACAAAGGAGAAGAGAGGGCAGGCCCTCTCCCTCCACACTCACATACTTTCACCAGACATTCACTCAGAGTTTAAACAATCTACCCAATTCCTAACTAATTTCTAATTTCTGAGGGAGCTCTATGGCTTCCCAGGAGGTGATCAAGCTCTCCTTCCACTCATTCCGAGTGGGCCAGACTGGTAGGGGATTGGGACCCCCACCTTACCGATTCTGTGGACAGGTCCAGAAGTGTCCGTCCATGCTCTCCAGATGCCGGCCGGGTCCTGGGCTGAGGTCCGGGAGCGCCGGGAGTCCCCCAGTCCAATTCTGCTAAATCAGCAGAGTGGCTTCCCCGGTCCGCAAACCCAGTCCACACCGGAGGCCAAAAGGCCACTTATAGGTTGGTTTCCCTGGAATCGCAGGGAACCAATGATGTTACAGAAAAACTGGAGAAGAACCAAGCAATGCTCTGAGAGTTTGGAGTTGCACTTTATTCACTGCGGTGGGCTTAGAGAAAATGAATTCAAATTCTAAGCAAAGCTACAAGCAGAACTCTCCTTTTTATGAAAGAGCCAGCCCTTTGTGCACTTAGTGGTTATCTTGCTGGTGGCCTTGAAAACTACGCAGTTCTATCCAATTAAAAAATGCACCTGGCATGGCATTGGGCGTATCTAGTCTCTGGCCTACAAGGTCAGACAGCTAAGTTTATCGTCCTCATTATTCAAGCAGGCTAAAGTGGGCTAGAAAACAAAGTTATATTTTCAGAATAAGAGGCCATCTAAGGAATAGCAGAGAATGCCAAACAGTAGTGTTACAGAATAGGGGTTTGCCTTCACACACCCAGATCCACTCTTCTCCTTGTCCTGCCAATATCTGGCTCTGCATTTCCCTCCCTTCCTCTGGCTCTTGATTTCAGCAGGGGCCCAGGTGAACCACCTTCTCTGGCTCAATGAATTACTCAGCTCTTGCTTTGCATGGGACTTGCCCGGTTCTGGCCCTTGTAAAGAATACTCTAACACTTTGGCCATGGAGAGCTTCCTCTGCACGGTCCAGCTGGACTCCCTCACCTCCCACCTCCCACCTCCTCAGATCTGCCTTGGTGCCAGAAGAGTTATCATATAAGTTTTTCAGATGCTTGGACTATTCTGGGGCAAAGAAGGGCATTTCAGATCATCGCTCCAGGTTGTAAACTCACCCACATTTTGCTCTTTAAAATTTCAGAAAGCAAAGAAACTGGATATTGTATTGAAGCATTATTTTCTTTCCTGTTCCCTGATGGGAGGTGGAGTCCTGGCCCTCATGGGGCACATGTTTGGACGCTTCCTGGCTATCTTGAATGAAGCAACAGCCAGGGACGGCCTTCCTCTGCCCTGCAGGCTGGACTTCTTTCTGACAGTTACTTCTTTCCCACGTGGCCTTGGTGGCTCAGGGTGGCCGGCAGGGCACTCGCTGTGAGTCATTTTCTGGCCCTGTCTCTCCCCCCCTGCCCCTGATGCCCACTTCCTTCCATAGAGCAAATGGTATGCTGTCCCTGGTCCCAATCTGCACATCCCTTCAGGCCCCTTACAATCTAAGTCTTTTCTTTCTTGGGAGCCATCCAAGACCAGGTCCCCCGAAATGTGAGTTCCCAGATTAACAATTAGTTAGACAGGAAAAGGACCCACCCACGGAGTGATGAGGTTGGGCCCCCATTACCCTGTTTCGCCAGGGAGGCAGATAGCTGAAGGGGAGGGCACTCCATTCAGAGATCTGCCTTTCAGCACCCCAACTCAGTCGCCCATCTTCTGGAGCGCCCCTTTGTCACCCGCCTTCCCCTCCCCTCTTTCTAGCAGCTCCTTTAGCTCAACTCTTCCTTTCCTTCCCTTCTCCTCCTCTTCAGCCAAATCCAAAAGTAGATCCAGAAAGTTCTGGATCGTGGGCAGGAAAATGGGGTGGTGCTGAGTAAAGGAAAGGAGAATGTAAGAGATTACACATTCTCTTTATTCTGCTGCTGGAAACAGCAGGGGTCGGGGGTTTTATTCCGTGTCCTCGCCTTTAGGCCGTGGATTGCTCCCCTTCCACTCGCCAGGCGAGTTCTGTGCACCCTGCCATGTCGTTTTGTGAGGGAGCACCAAATGAGAGAGAAATGAAGGTCTAGAGTCACAGGGTGTGAGGTTGCCGTCTGGCCATGCAAATCTGAGCCCCTGGACTGTGCACAAGGACCACCACCACCACGGCATCACCACCCGCCCGTCCCCGGACCGCCCACAACCCCGGCGGGCTCCCACGATGTTGGGACATGAATCCTAAAAAATGCATCTGATTCCAAATGTATACAAACTGAACTGATGCAGCCCTTTCCAAAGATCTGGCCTGGGCCTCAGTGCTTCCACATTGGATGCGGGAGATGGGGGCGGAATAAAACTTGGCACCCAAAAGCCAAGAAACCCCTCAAAGACAGAGCCCTTCGTCAGCCAGACGCCATTCGAAATCTGAGAAGCCCCCTGCCCGGCTCCGCCCCTGGCTGATTTCTTTACGCTTCGTAAATCTAAGTGGCTGCGTTTGTTTCTGCAAAACTCAGCAGACAATTGCCAAAGGCCTCCTGAATAAGGACACTGTGGGGTAGTCTGGGCAGGGCGGCTGCAAAGGGGGTTATTTAACAGAACTGGGACTTGCAAAGGACCCCGGGAAAGAATAAAGAAGCAGTATGCCAACATCCTGAAAACAGTCTGATGGGTGAGCAGCCCGCAGCTCAATCCATCTACTTGTTTCTCAGGAAAGGGAATATGTGTAGCGTTCAAGGACCTGGTATGGAAAACAAATGGCCTATGTGATATTTGCTACAAAGACAGAGGGGGGGGGGAGCCCCCACTTAGCTCTGGATTTGATGTTTAGCCATTCGTTCTGCAGATGGAATGGAGTCGACAACAATTCCATCCCCGCTCAGAGGCTCTGTTCATGAACTCTGTGGCGTAAAAGGACAACGGTGGCCGCTTCTTGACTTTGACCCTCCCTGGGCAGCCATCGTCATTTTCCATGGGCCGTCATCCTTTCTGAGAACTGGACAACTTGCTAAACTTCACCATGGCAGGCATCATTCTGTGTGGGTGGCAAACTGAGCCACCATTTACCCTGGGGGGTGGGGAGTGGGAAAAAGGACCTGTCTTTGAGTGGTAAGCTATGAACCAGTGGGGAAAGCAAGGCTACTCGAGAGGCAGGCTGTCTGCAGACGCAGAGGCCGAAGAGGCAGCAAAGCAAAGCTAAGTCAAAACCCCGAGACGGCCCTTCCTTCTCTCCTCTCCTCACTTAAGTGTTATTGGCACGGAGGTCCTGCCCAGACAGAGCACACACTCTATGTGAGAAGACATTTCAGCCCCTAACAACAGGGTGTGGGCGTGACCCCAAGAGGCGAAGGAGGCAGCATTTGAGTTAGTCAACTGGCAGCCCGAACAATGGAAAAAGAGTCATAACTCTAAAGGGAAGGCTGCTCTATTTGAAAGTCCATTGTTTTTTTCTCTATCTGTCAAGGACTCACCCAAGGTCATGTTGAACTAAAGTCTTAAATCATCAATCCATGCAATTTCCCAAGTTGCACACCCACCACCAAGCCACTGGCCTCTCCCAGGGCAAAGGTAGTAAATGCAGGAGCCAACCCGACAGGAGGAATTCCCGGGCTCCTCTGGGATTGGCAGGGCTGGGAGCCGGGGGCACAGTCCCCCAGCTCCCATGTACTTTTCACTCTCTCGTGCCCACTGTCAACATTGGAAGAAGAAAAACACTCCTATTTAAAACTATAAGGGACTGCAGTTGGCTTTTGCCTTCTGGGGACACGGTGTGATCCGTCTGTCTCCATGGTTTTCCTGCTGAGGTACCGGTTTGAGGAGGCTCTTGAGAGGCGAGTCGTGAGGACCACTGAGCTAGCTCTACTCTTTGGCTTAATCTGCATCCAGGTTAATTGTTTTACTTAAAAAAGCAACCAGAATTTTGGTGCTGTCTGCAGATGCCAGCAGTGAGGGGGTAGTGCTCTTGGAAGAAATGGGGAGGTAGTGAAGTTAGGTGCAGTGTGGAGGGGGCGGTGCCTGGTGAGAGATGTGGCCCGAGAAGAAACCCCAGAGCCTGGGAGGGCCAGTGGGTTTTGTTTCCTAGTCTGTGTGGTGCCAAAATCTCTTCTACTAACCCCAAACCTTCAGATCCACAAAGAAAAGTAGCTAAGTTTCATTCTGAAGTAACAAGGGCAAAAAAAAAAAAAAAAAAAAAAAAAAAAAGAGGGAATTCAGTAGGATCTGGAATACGGAGAAAGGGAAGAACTAGAGAAATTCAAGGCTCACAGAAAATCTCCGGATATATTTGAGGGCGCTAGAGCTCTTGGAGTTCTGGAGTGGGGACTCCAGCTGGTGATCTGGTTATAAAACAAGAAGAGCCCCCCAGACCTGGAAAGACAGCAAGACAACAGGGTTTTAGTTACAACCGAAGGGAAGTTGACTTAGTCAACCTTCTCCCAGTTCATTTCATCTCACACCTGAGCTCCTTCTTAGTCATCTTCCTGTCACCTCGTGTGCCTCCACAGAGCCAGCTCTCCTCCAGCTCAGCCCGAGGCCTGCCCTGTGTACTCCCTTATTCTCACACCGAGTCACTAGCAATCGTCTCGGTACCTTTTTTTTTTTTGATTCAGACATTCTCATTCTCATCTCTCTCTCGCCCCCCCATCAAGATCCTGCGTGCGACTCTGCGGGTTGCGGGGCGAGAATGCCTTCTCTTTCCCTTTGTTCTCTTATACCACGTTCAGTGGCCAGTCAGAACCAGAGCAGGAACCGTCCTGTGCCCTCTGCACAGCTTTCCTGCCATTTGAGTAGGAAGCTGTTCATTGACATGAACGTTACGTCTCTCCCCGCCCCCCCCACTGAGTCAGTGGTGAAAACATGGGAGGAAAGATCCTTCTGTGATAAAATGTCTAATGCCAACCTCCTTTCAGAGTGAGTAGGGGGACGTTGCCGAGACCTTCACACAGCTCAGTCATTCTACAGCTCTGTCCCGTAACTGTTGGGCAATCAGGAGGCCGCCTCATGACCGCGCAGACCGGCCGCGGCTAAAAGTCACCAATTCAAGGCAGCCTTCACAGGAAACACATACTGCTCCCAGTTCTGACGTCTGGGTATAGTTATTTTTTAAACCGGGAACTCATTCAGAATAAGTTCCCTAAGGCTGCCGCTTCTAAATATTCTGTTCCATCTAAGCAGGAGAGACCCCACAGGGTTCAGGGCAGAAAGTACCTAAAGGGGAAGTGTCAGGAAAAACTGAAAGGCCCATATTGTTCTCCATGAAACCAGGTTCCCCCGACCCCATAACTTGGCATGCCATCTTTGCTTCCCTAGTCAGAACACCGAAGCAGCACACGAGGGTTCAAAGTAAACACGCTTTCTGGTGTCAGGTCCATTTGGACTGCTTCACTTACTAGCCTTGTTTACTCGGGCAAGTTCCTCTCTTTTCTCCAAGCATCAGTTTCTGCATCTGTAAAATGGGAATAATCGTTCTACCTGGAAGAGTTCTTATAAGAATTGACTTATATAATGTATGCCAAGGACCGAAAGGAGTGACAAGCAAAGAGTGGACCCTTAGAGAGGGTGACTGCCTTCCCCTCCCCTCCACCTCCGCCCCCTCCTTCCTTTCAGCCAACCACACTGCTTCCCTTTACCCTCTGACATGAAAATTGTTTCCTAGTGTTGGGGAGAGCGTGGTTGTGAACCAGCTTGGACCTTTTTGCTCCATCTCCAAAATGTCACATTCAACTCCATCCTTGGACACCAATGTATGGCGATGACTTTAGGCCGCCAAATGCCTGACAATCAATAAGCGAGCTTATCTTCCAGCAAGTGGAAGGCGTGTCAGCCCTTCATTAGCACTACTTGCTGTAGCCCTTGGGTTTTCATTGAGCTCCAGTGTCATCCGGGCTCCCTGGCTTCATACCACCATGACGTTTTGTCTGTCTCGGCAGAGCTGGATACTGTTACCTCCTCCAGGAAGGAGAGTTAAGTCAACCAAAGCAGCAAACCCTTATATCATTGGACAGTAGGCCGCTGGTGTAAAATGTTAGACCCTTGTGAAGCCCTGGGAAATAGAAGAGGTCATGACATTTGGGAGGGTGCAATTATCAAAGAATGAACCCATCAGATCATCAGAAGAAGACTGGACTGGGTTTTTGTTAGGCAAACCTTTCACAGGTTAGCACCAACTCAGCTGAACGCAGATGCTCTGTACCAAAAACTCATGCATGAGCCAATTCAACACACACATTTATTGAACACCTGCTCTTCCTTGGGCCCAGAGGATATAAAAATGAATCCAACAAGCCCCCCTCACCCCCTGTCCTCATGAAGTCCCTAGGCTCTAAGGGGAAACAAACACGTAAGCAGATAATGTGAATAAAAAATGGGAGTGAGGAGGGCCTCCCAGAAGAAGAAACTTCTGCATTCACCCATAAAAGGAGAAAAGGAGTTTTCTAGGGACAGAAAGTTGGGCAGGTCATTTTAGGCGAAAGGAGCAAACGTACAAAAGCCCGAGGGGAGCTGGGGGTACAGCAGTACACATTTGCAAGGCATGAGAACTTCCTTTTCCAGAGCTGAAAACCTGGCAGGCACAGGGGAGCCTGGGAAACCAGGAGGGTCAGGGCCCCAAGGCAGGCCCACAACGGTGCCCAGGAGCAATGCCTGAATTCCGTAGGAGATGGGGGAACAACCACAGAGGAAAAGAGGCCGTTAGAGCTGCCTCTTGCCTCTTCAGCAGTAGTGCGAAGAGTGAGCTAAGAGTGGGGACCGCTTTGCTAGCTGTGAGGTTTGGGGTTTAGAAAAAAGGATCTTGAGAACAATGCCCAGAGCTGTCCTTCTCTGTAACGCAGTCCTATGATCTTCAGAAAGTAAAGAGGCTGCGTGGGGGTGCTGGTGGTGGTGGCGGTGGCGGCGGGGGGGGGGGGGGGGGGGCGCATGTCTATTTTGCTGGACACGTTGCCAGAGGAGGTGGGATGGTGGGTATGTGAAGTGGCCTCAAGCTAAAGCCTTGCCTGGGCACGACTCCAAATAACTTGGTTAAACTAACATCTGAAAAGTTCAGATGATGCTCATATGGTCAAGGTCAGCGTGTTAACCGTCTACTTAGAGTTCAGTCCAATGTGAGTCCAAAGAAATCCACTGAGACAGCTCTTGGCTCCCTATGTCCACAGGAAGGCAGTGGGGAGAGATGCCTGGCCTCGCCTCCCAGGTGTGCCTACTAAAGTCACCAGGAGAACGGACCAGAGAAATAGGGAGCTCTCTTGTTTCCAGAGATTGCTATCCGACAGCATTTGTGTGAGGGAAAAGTACAGCCAGAGTGTGACTTCAAATTCACAGAGTTATTTCTTACTGGGAAGTCCTATCTGCTAAGAAATGGGGTGTCGGGGGAAGCTGGAAAGACAGAGGAATCGAAGTGCTCTGCCTCCAGGGGAGGCCACCGGGAGAGGCCTGGACAGAGGAGGTAGGGAGCATCTGACCTGCAGATGCCAGTTTCTTTGCATCCCACTGATTTTACTTAAAAGTGGAATATTGATGCCGACCAAAAAAGTGCTTGTCAATACTTAGAAGACAGAAAAAAATTTCCCTTTCCCTAAACCCAACGGGCCTCCGGGTTTCTTGTCTGGGCCTCTGGGTTCCCTTTGTCTTCCACTATCTATAGAGAATTTTCTGGACTCTCCACATTAATCCCCGCCCCCCCTCACCCCCCACTCTTTTTCAGAGTAAGGAGGCCCTGTCAAATCCACCTATGTCTGACAGGCCAGCCATCTTGTCAAGGGCCGGTCCCCCACTCTACCCACAGCAAGCACTACCCCAAGACTCAACTCAAGAGGGCTTGGCTCTACGTTCCTGGTTCCCGTAATGGAGCCTCTGCTAGCAAGGGTCTCCCAGTGAGTTGCCTCCATGCCCACCTTCCCTAAAGGCGGCAGAAACTCCTTATGTGTGGTCTCATGTAGGTTTGTGTCTGGCAGGACATAGAGATATATACACTATACCTATACCGGCAGCTTACTGGAAAGAGACCCCCATCTCCTCCTGTTATCCCAGATGCTTCGATCCATGGCATGGGGCAGCTATTATGCATAAAGACTTAGGAGCAGCTGCTATTGGGGACACCAGGGAATAAGAGCATGGCCCTCTCTATTGGGGCTTTAGAAATTAGCGTGGCAGACGTTCCCTGGGTCATGAAGTACCCAGGGGAAAATTGACGCTTCCACAAATTGTTGCCAAAGGCCCTGACTACAGTTCAAGAGATGTGAAGAGTATGCATTGCTCACACAGACACAAAGTAGTCTTCCGCGCATAGATGGACACCAAGGGGAGAGAGAGGAGGAGGGAGCGATTTTTGCTTCCAGCCCCATGTTTCTGAATCATCTGGATGCTTCCTTCATCAGCTCACGCTGTTTCTACGTGTTGTGTGTTATTTCCTCTCCATCTCCTCCCATGCATCCCGTTTTCACATGTTCGTTGTGATTGGAGACTGCAGTTCAAGCCAAGGCTGCAAGTCTTTTTGGAGGACACCAGGGAGGCTCCTCCTTCCTTTTGTGGTCCGCCATGACTGACCCAAAGGCTTAAAATCCACCCCCAACTTTATGAGGTCAAAGTCATTTGTGAGGGTTTCAGGCAGCTTCTATGGAGTGAGAGCAAAGGAAATACACCCTCAAGTTCTTTTGTCAACTTCTGAGAAATCTGACTTGTACACGGAAAAGGGTTATTGCTTTAAGTGGGCACATGTCTGTCCACGCAGGCATATAACCAAGTATGCAAACACACGCAGTCAAGTGACTCTGTGAGGAGCAATACCAACGGGAAGACGCCCGTTTGTGCCGGGAAACTTCCTGTGCTGGGAGCTCCGGCAGGCTGCCTGGCTGCATGGAGGGCCGAGTCTGGAGTAAGGATGGGTGGGGTTTACCAGGGGCTCCTGTTGGAGGAGGAAGGCTGCCAAGGATTTCTGCAGAGCCAGAGGAGACCGTCTCCCAGATGTGAAAGGACCCACTCGGATGCGAGCTTACTGTAGGCAGGCATGATGAAATTAGAGTCAACAGGTAGGTTGGAGCTGCAACGTGCAGGGCCAAGCGCTTCGAAGTGTCTCCAATGGGAAGCTAGCAGCCACGCCCATGTGTCCAGCAGGGGACAGTCACGATATCAGCCGTGCTCCTGGGAGGCTGTCTGGCTTATCTTAACAGCCAAATGGTCCCAATCTGCCTAAATCACCTACAGGTTTTGGTCCAAAGTAAATGAAGACAAGAGAGGACAATGCATCCCCCCCCCCCACCCAAACTGAGATAATTCTTTTTCCTCTGGCTAGTGTCTCTCCCTGATGCTCCCTATGAACTTATCTAAGGCTTTGCATCTGAGTCTACTTGGTGCTTCCAGAGGCGGAAGTCTGAGAATCTCGGGAACCAGGAATGGTCTGGAGCCCCAAATCATTTTCAAAAAGGACCGAGGGAGTCCAGGGTGTGCAGCTGTACATGTGCCATTACGAGATACAAAAACAAGAAACCAACTTGCCATTTAGTCACATGATCTCCCAACGGAGTGAAATTTACTTTGTGAGCTTTCATGCTCCTTGAATGGGGCTTTTTTTGGTTCTTGCTCCCTATTTTAGTTAGACTATAGTTATCCTCGTTTCTTAGAGGGATTAAGCTCCATAGGGTGCAGCCAATAAAAATTGTGTAAAAAAGGTTATTTCTTACTACGAGGCAATGTAATGCATTGTGAAATGCAAGAGCAAGCACAAGGTCAACATGGGAACATTTTTGTATGCGTTTATATATATTTATAGGTAGATTTGAGAGGGGGAGAAGCTAAATATAAATCAAAACACCAAGTTATGTTTGCACAGAAGTCACTGCAGGTGTTTTTTTTTGTTGTTGCTTTTTTTCCTCTGAATATTACTTAAGTCTACTATTGAGCATGCATTTTTAAACTGTGAACGAACTTATTTTTTAAACTGCATAGGAACTTGGGATTATCATTTTTATTAGAAGAGATCCCTGAGTCTTTTGCCCTTTTCTTTCTAAGCAATTTGGCCATATAAATGGTAAAAAAACAACAACAAAACAACATTCAAAATTCCCTATTGGACTTAAATATGCGATGCCTTCCACTACTATCAATGAGGGCATTTTTAAAAGTGTGTCAGAGATTTCTTTAAGTGATTAAACTCGAGCTAGAGCGAGAGGGAAGGAAGACCCCATGAAATGAACATGGATACTTTAAAAATGAAGAAAAATGATAATTCAAAATATCTAAGCTAAGGTTTTTGTATACTCTCATATGCTCCCCCCCAAAACTTAGTTCCCTACAAGGACCTTCTAAGTTTGTGGCTGCCAAAGTGATGTGGGTTTCATTTACACGATGCATCACCTGCTTCCTCAGTTTCCAGGACAAAAGCAGTTACACTGAATGCGTGTCATCACACTGCTGTGCTAGCCTAGGAGAGAAGGGCTTCGTGGTGACAGGTCCTCACTCACCCAGCCCCTCAGTCGGGCGCCACAGGCAATGTCCTGCCTGCAGCCAGCACGCCACACACACGCTAATAGCATTTCTCCTCGTGGCTTTCATACACTGCTTTCCAAAACGGATCTGCTAATCTGAAATAGTGTGACCAGGGAAATTAGGGGGTCCAATTTCCCCGACATCAGTGGGAGTGGGGTGGTTCTTGCTTTATCTTCAGGAAGAGAATTTTCTAAGACTTGCCAGGGAGAATGAGATGGGGCAAAAGGCTCATTTATGTGTGTGGAGCTACATTCCTCCGGTTCCAAAGTCCCATGCCCCTTAACCCAGTTATGAAAAAAAGTGTAACTGGGGTCCCAGGAAAGCCGAAAGGAGGGCCAGTGTCCACCGTGTCGGTTCCCTGTTGCAGCCGGGTCCGGCAGAGCATCAGGTTAATTAAAGTCCATTAGTCCATTGTGTGGGTCCCAGATGGCTGTGAGCCGCGGAGGCGCTGGGGAGCACACCCCCCGCAGCAGGAGAGCGAAGAGCCTGGCACATAAGACAGCCATGGGAGCTAAGAGGGCAAAAACCAAGAGCCAAGAGAGCAAACTTCCTTCGTTCAGAAGTTTAAGCATTCAGGTTTCCTGCCCTTGCAGTGACCACCCCTCTTCTGGCCAATGACCTGTTCCCAGGTGTGACTGACAGACAAGCAGCCTCCCACGTCACTCAGACCTTACTGGGCATGCCTCCAAACTGCCTTTGCCCAGTCCCTTCCCCCAGTGATCAGCAGGGAGCAGACTTGGGGAGTGTTAACCTGTAGCTTTCAGGCAAAGCTTTATAAATGGCGTGCCTATGTGACCTGTCTTACCTGTACCCATTTCCTGTGAAATCATCCCGTGGTAAGAAACTGGTTATTATTAGGGGTTATCAAAACAGGTTTCTGTTTCTCCCTCATCACTTATCCTGGAAACCCATTGCTAATGAGCATTATCGGGCTGCATGTTGCATCTGTAAGTCATAGGATGCAAGTTAGAGCTATCATACACGTCTTCTATCTACATGTTGCTCTTTTCTTGGAAAGGAGTACTGGCTAAGTTCCCAAAACATTGCCACAGGAAGGCAGACGGCCACCAGGCCCACAGGGCAAATTCCCACGATGCCAGTCCCTCCCACAGGGTTTCCCTTTGTTCCTCTTCACCAGGATCTCAAGGGCCTCAATCCCTCCGGTCTGGATTTAAACGCAGAACAGCTTCTGGGGTTGCCCACCCCTGGCAGTCAGACATCAGACAGGGTAAAGGATAAAGACAGTAACTGAACCAGTGGGCTTCTCTTAGCATGCCAACTTGACCGGTGCTTTTCAAACTTTAAGGTGTGCACAAATCACCTGGGAATCTTGGTAAAACGCAGATCCTTAGGTCTGGGCTGGGACCTGGGATTCTGTATTTCTAACAAGCTCCCACCTGATGCTCAGGCCACGGCTGGTCCCCAGTCTACCCTTTGGGGCTCCAGGACCTCGACCTTCCCAGCCAGGGCATCTTCTGGATCCCATTGGCTGAGATGATTCATTATTACCAGCTTTGCCTGGGGGCGATCCAAAGCAAGCAAAATGTAATCAGGTGGTAAAAGCTATGACCTTAGTGCCCAAACACTTGACAGAATGTGGGAGGAACAGTGACAAGGAAAGCACGAGAGAGACAGCAATTGACACCGAGGAGGAGGACTTAGCCAAGGTGGCTCCAGAAGCTAAAGAGGCTTAAAAAAGGACAGAGCAGCAGAGGACATTCTTTACCGAAGGCTCCCTCTACACCGCTCCCCACCCCACAGAAAAAGAAAACCCCAAGGACTAGGCACAAAAACAATTTCAGAAACAGAACAAAACTGAAACAGGGCTTTTCATTTCCTTTACTACCTTTCATTTTCTTTATTCCATTTTCTTCACTGTCTTTCTTTACTGTCTTTCGGATTCTCTTGGAATCCAAAATGTTGGGGGGAAAGTACAGTTGGGAGGCGAGAATGAGCTCACACTGCCCGTGCCTCTGGGTGTGATTTATGCCTGCGGCGGGCATGGGGGAACCTGCAGCTAACCGACACCAGAAAGGCCATTGTGCCTCCAAACAAATGAGCGCGCTACGGGGGCAGATTAATGTAACGGGCGACGGCAATGAGACGCCCTCATTCCTAACATCCAGTGTTTCATGATCACAGGGCCTACATGAACGGAGTCATCCTGGGGAGGATGCATTAACTTCTGAGTGAAGCACTTGCCCCTAGCTCTTCTGGAGTCTTTCAAAGGTTCCCGTCCACCTACGGTTGCCGTTTGCACAAAAGGGATAAGTGGGCACAGGTGACCTCAGGTCTCCCCACACCACAGCGCATCAGGCTTAGGAGGGATCCTACCCCCAGGTTCCCGGGTCCACAGAGGACTCTGAGGTGCACAGTGACTTGTCCAAGTTCGACTCCCAGTTGCGGGAGTGCTCTACCGGGCCGGGAACGGGGTGTCGTCTGTGCAAGAATCACAGCAGCGCCATACCGTTTGGATGGATGGCTTCCGCTTGGCCCCAAGCCAGCACTAATTTACAATTTGTGTTCTTCCTCAGAGAAAAAGGAAAAAAAAGCTACAGGGGGAACTTTTAGCCAAACGTATACCGCCCCCGCTGCTTATAGAAAACCACAGCTCCCTAAGAGGGGTGCAGAACCTGAGAATCCAGCTACGAATCCCAGTCCTGGGGACCAGGGTGTTGGGGGGGTTGGGCGGGGGGGAAGCCAGGGACCAAACAGCAGGTCTCTGTGGCTGGCGAGGGGCTGACCTCTGGCACCTATGTGAAAGAGTGAGCCATCCCTGGAAGGACATTCTTTTAATCGTACCCGGTTATCAGAGGTAGAAGCAAACACTTGGGCCTGCCCAGCTGGGCAAGAATCTAAGAATTAAGGGAGAGGAATGAATGGATTATCATATATGCAAGGTCTGTACCTTCCCATAATTGTCAGGGTGACCTTTTTTAAAAAAATTTTTTTAAAAAAAGTTCCTCAATGTCATAAAAGGAAGAGAATGAAAGGAAGGCTAAGGGACTTGGGTCCTAAACGCCAGGGAAGTCATAGAGTTTGGATGCCTTAACCTCCATCAACAGAGATTTCTTGGGGGAGCAATTCTCCATTACAATGCAGAGAAATGTGGTTAGAAATGTCAGACCAGCTTGAGCAAAAACCAAGATCAGTAAGATCTGTGGGGAAAGTCAGAACACTATCCAACAGCTGGACCCTCTGTGTGGACTTGGCCAACCCCTGAAGCAGCACCATCTTCTTTTGTGTGTGCTAGTCCTCACCTGAGGATATTGTCTTCATTGCTTTTTCAGAGAGAGTGGAAGGGAGAGAGGGAGGAGGAGGGGAGAGAGAAACATCAATGTGTGAGAGAGACACATCGACTGGTTGCCTCCTGCTTGTGCCCCAAAAGGGTGTGAGGAGTGAGCGAACCTGCAGAACCCGCAACCCAGGTAACATGCCCTTGATCCGGGAATCAAATCCACGATCCTTTGGTGCGAGGGCTGAAACCCCAACTGTTGAGCCACACTGGCCAGGGTGGTGCCATCTTTAAAATGTTAATTCCAAGTCCTGGTCACCATTGTCCATTATCCTTCCAATGCGTCCCAGGCATTATACCAGCTCCGAGGGCTCACTGATTCTGTACTCATCCCCAGCCAATCCCCTTTTCATGACTTGCCTTCCTGTTCTGGAAGGACTCCCAGTGAGACTCACAGGGAATCCCTTTGTGACCCCCCGTGACATTGTGGATGTCCTAGCTCCTTCTCCTTCAGCCCCACCAGCACCCATTGCCTGCCGTGGATGGGTCCAAACACGCTCTCCCAACTGTGTCCTATCCCTGTGCCCAGGCATACTGCTTGAGAAGGACACTGCACACGGTCTTCAGACTCTCCTGGAATCTCAGTGCCCTATAATATAACCACCCTCTCCCTTCCATATCCTCCCCACAGCTCTTCCGAGCCTTCACCACTCTTACCAAACCCCATCCCATTCCCAACTTCCTGCCCTTTGCAGACATTCTTGCCTCCTCCTTCAATAAGGAAGAAAAAGCCCTCAAAAGGGTCAGGCACAGGTCCCCTCTGCCAATCAATGTATCCAAATCTGCATCCACCTTCACTCCAGCTCCTTCAGAGAACAGGATCTATTCTCAAGTTCAAGGCAATATCATCACCAGTGCGCTACATGTATCCTGTCTCCTCTCTTCCTGGCCCAGGACCCCTGTCCCTCTTAGATGCTTTCTCTCTCCCCTGAATTCTCAGCCTTGCTCACCAAGTTCTCCTTGCACAGCTGTAAAGTGTACCCCAATGTGTGCCACACTTGCGGAGAAAGTAAGGTCTCCACTGCTCCTTCTCATGCACCTGCCCCGTCTTCTCCGCCATGCTGGCCTAGGAAACTGACCATGCTTGCTTCCTTCGCTGCTTCCTTTAGCTCCCTGCACCAAACACCTCCCCTACTGCTAACAAACAAACAAACAAAAATGCCCTGGAAGAGGTTATAGGTCACCTAAGTAACAAACCCAGGCTCAATAGACACCTCTCAGACTTTGCATCCCTGCTCCCCCACTCTTTTCTCGAAAATCCCCTTCTTGCAGCCCTGGCCCTGGCTTCTGTGGTCCCGTTATAGGAGAAAGCCGTGCCCAATGTTTCCCTGTTGCTAGTGGGAGTGGAGTTCTTGGGGTACCGCTGGAATAAGCATTTCCGGAGGCCCCCCCCTGGAGAGTGAGAAAGCTTTATTTCTGTGGAATTACACCCCTGGGTTTCCAAAGTCCCATTTCCCTCAGTCCAGTCATAGAAGAAGTGTAGCTGGGGTTTCAGGAGAGCTAGAAACAAAGCCAATGTCCAGTGTTTCCTTTCCATGTTGGGGACAGGCCCAGTACAGCATCCAGCTAGCTGCAGACCATTAGGTCATTGTCTGCGGGGGTCTGCATGGCTGTGGACCACGCCAGAGAATGCCAGGAAGCCAAGCATGAGCCAAGTGTGCCAAGAAGCACCAAGAGCACAAGAGAGAGAACGCCTTCAGTTAGGGAGTAAAGTCTCCCACCTCTTTGCCTGCTTGCAGTGGCCACACCCATTCTGGCCAATGACCTCTGTTCCCAGGTGTGACTGACAGAACCGTTCCTGTCACCCCAACTTTACTGGGCATGCGTCCATCTTCCCTTTGTCCAGTCCCCTTCCCCCAGTGTTTGGCAGGGAACATGCCTATAGTGTCTGGCCTTCCCTTTGTCCTTTCCTATTATTAAAAATTAGCTAATTACAATGGTATCACCCCCCCCCCGTTTGTTTCTCTCTCCCACCCCTGCTCCACTAACTTCTGTTGGTTTTGCTTTTTCCTTTCACATGCCCCAAAGTTCTATACTTTTCACTCCACATGCTCAGGTAAGAGGGCTCTCACCCAGGCTCACGGTCTCATCTCATAGATGGAAGACCCATTGTACCCAAGTCCTTTTCTAACCACCTGGTCCAAGTTTTATAAAGAACCCACATACTCCTTCTTTCCCACAACTTCCAAGTTGCAAAGAGGGAAAGGGACCCACTAGGTCTGGGTGGCTTCATATAAGAAAGAGTCTCAGTAAGTCAGAAAAGTTGAAGACTCAGAAGAGAGGAGGAAGGTCGCCACAAAATCAGGAAAGAATGGGATTATTAAGGGCAAAGTCGAGGGCTTAGCTTTGGAAATAACAAAGCTAAGTTGTCTGAGAAAGACAACTTGGTATTTATTGAGTGTTTACCGGTTCCAACCAGTACTAAGCACTTGGCATATAATAGCTCACTTTATACTCACAATACTCTTATATGGGTTATATCATTCTTGTTTGACAGAAGAGGAAATACATGCCAGACAAGGTTAATTAATTTGCCCAAGGTCACAAAGCTGGTAAGTATCAAAGTTAAGACTCAAACCCAAACCAACACTCTCCAAAGTCATTGTCCCTAAGGCATGAGAGAAATAAAACAAGGATCCTGGAGAGAAAAGAAATGACCATGTGCAGAGAAGGGAAATTGAGAAGTCTGACGAGCTTCTGAAAATGAATATGAAGAGAAAGAAAAAGGAATATCACAAAATCTAATAAACTCAAAAGCTTAGTAGAATATTTCCCTATGTTTTCCCATCATCGAATTTCTTTCTCCATAAAATCCAATAATCATTGGGCTCAATATTGTTTCCCTTCCAACTGACATTCTAGAAAAATGTTAAATCTCTTTTGTGGTCTTTATTTTATTGAAGTTTGAGTGTAAACTTAAGGGAATGGAGATTCATTGTGCCTCCATCTGATTTTTGACTCTCTTTCCTCTTCTACCCTCACCCTCTGCTTCCCCATCACCTGTGGTGATGAAGGAATTTTGTACACCCATATTGCTTTAGGTCTTGGCAGCCTGGGCACTCAGCGCTCACAATAGATACTCTCTGTGGAGCTTGGATCTATTTTCCTGAAGCTTAATCTTGTTCACAGCCTTTCACCCTCATTGCTGACATTTTAAATGAAAAATGTTCACCATACCTATAATTTGATTGGCCTCTTAGGGATGGGTGGTCGGGGAGGATGGAGTAAGAAATCCATATATTTATTTTCTTGGCTTTTTATCTAAACTGACTTTGATTTTCTATCAGTCAAGAGAGTGATCCCTCCCTCTTCTTCTTAGCTTTGGAAATAGATTGTGAGGACCAGCAAGAACTGTATTGGATGGCTCGGGGCTGGTAGATGTGTGTTATGTGATTAGCCATAGTGTATATGGCACTGTCTCTGAGGGAATGACCACTGGAAACCACTTCTCCTGCAAGGTTCCTTTCCTCCAGGGAATTAAAATCCAAGAAACCAGATACTCTTTTTAAATATTATGGTGAGAAAGGGAAAATGATTCTGACTGATAAAAGAATCATAGTGCCAGTCCAAAGACTTCAAATTGACTTCTAAATTTGGCTTCTGTCAGCTGTTCAAACAACACCTCTGCAGTGCAAGAGTAGTTCAAAACACGTTCATTTAAAGGACACTATGTTGATAGCCTGTTTTTCTCTTTGTCTAATAGATGCCTCCAATTAGACCTCAAGATTTTGGTGACATGCAGGGCAAGCACAGTGGTCCTTGTCTCACTCCAGGCCCTGTTCAGCCACAAGTTGCCTTAAAAAAACCCCCACAAAAAAACCACCTCTGTGCCAACTCCTCAAAGTAGCTTTCCCTTCAAGCTTGCATTAGAGAACAGGCCACTTATTCCCCTGGAAAACCTTTAACCCCAAGTTATAAGGAAATTCATACTGAAGAATGGAGCAAACCCCATTAAAACAAGATGAGAGGGGGAAAACTGATTAAAGTTAGAGATAGTAGATCTTATCCTTGAGAGTCAAGGGGTCATGAGGCACACAGAGAAGCTGCTGTGCGTCTGATGGGGATGCAGGTGCTGAGAGGAACAGCCCAAAGGACAGTTTAACTGAATGGAACCTTGGTGAAGGCAAAGTGCCGCTGCAACCCCCGAACCTGGGGGGAGGGGCTTCGGAGGGGCTGCAGGCTTTGATTGCTCTCACATTCCTAGTGAACACCTCGCTCTTGTCCCATAGTCACTAGTCATTTTTTTTGGTTCATCTCCCACTTGAGAATAAGCCACTTCATAGATCTCAGTGCTCCAGCTGAACCTGGCAAAGAGTAGGAAGCCAATGAACATGGAAGGAAGGAAGGCAGGAAAGAAGGAAGGAAGGAAGGGAGGGAGGAAGGAAGGGAGAATATGACAACTGGAAAACCTACATACAGACACAGATGAAACAAAAACTTAAAAGGAGCAGCAGGACTTGCCTCAAGCAGGCAGTTAAAGACCCAGAGACTTTGGTGGAATTTCTGAAAAGTTCAGTTGGCTCAGCTCAATGAAGAAGAGATCCAAAATGCCCCAGCGACCAAGACAGAAAGGGAAAGCCTGAGGAAGGGAATAGAGAACAGTGTCCCCTAGTCTTTGTTCCCCCGAGAGCCAGGGCCAGAAGCTAATGTAGAGCCTGGCAACAGGTATTCCCTAAAAGCACATTGGATGAATGTGACGTTCATCTCCAAGGCCCTTTCCGGCTCTGACATTATGGGAATCTGACTTTTAGGGTTTCCTGTGACAGGCAAATCCCTCTCTGACCCCATGCTTGGGTCTGGCAACAGAGATAGGACTGAGTTAGAGGACAGAGTCAGAAGCAAGAGCTTGGCCTTGAGAAGCAGCCTCACTGGTCTAGCACAGGAGGCTCCCTGTACTGCTAACCAGTGTTTTCTCCAAGAGGTCATGCTGCTGATGGATGACAGCAGACACTGTCCTGGGAGAAGAGCAAAGATTCAGAATCTGTGCCCTGATTTCCCACTCAGTGGGTGGTCTACACCGCAGAACCTGGTTCCACATTTCCCCCCACGCGGGAGCCCTCCATAACCTGACTGTATAAAGAGGAGGGCTAGCCCCCCCCCCCCCCCACTGAAGGCATATTTCCACTCTTCTTTCATTGTCTTCTTTTCTTACTAACGAAGGAGCTCAGCCTGGCTGACCTCACCTAATAATTTAGGGACTCTCCTGTACCTTCAGTAGAAGGTGCGCAGGCCATGGTGGGAGGAATTACTGATGAGTTTTTGTCTGCATTTATGAAAGGGCAAAGTGGAAGGGAAATATGGGTGGGGGTAGAGAGGGGGGGAGAGGGAAGAAAAGTAAGGAAGATTGGAGGGAGGTGGGGAGAGGAAGAAAAAGGGGAATGGGGGTGGGAAGCAGGTTGGTCATATATACAGACACAGATGAGGACTGACTAGGCTCAGCTGCCCCCTTCTCAAGTCCATAGCTTGAATTCATTCCTGAGAGAGAAGACTCACCAAGCTCTAAATACCTAGGCTCAGATCTCAGGGCTGCTGTTTTGTAGCTGTGTGAAGAAGCACCTTTCTTGGGCTGGTCAGATGGTCTATTGCTTCAGTTGGTTCTGGCTTCCCAGACAAAGTTTTAATCGGACCTCTAAGGCCTGGCCCTTGCCCACTAACCTACAGGGCACTCCCCTCCCCCCAGCCTGGAGGATAAAGTCCAAATTCCTCAACATGGTATTTGAGGCTGCCGTGGTGGGCCTGGCTCCCCCATGCCCCCATCTGGGTCTTTCCATTCTAACAGCGCCCCCCCCCCCCCGCCCCCTGTGGCTCATAGCTCCTTGCACCCACCCCGCCCTGAGCCTCTTTGCCTTTGCTTGTTTCTTCTCTGCCAGGAAACCTTACCAACCCCCCCCCCCACGCCCTGGTCAACTGCTACCCAGGCCTCTTCCTGAAGCCTGCCATGCATGACCTCTGCCCACTCACCCCTCGCTGCTAGGTGGCAGAGGTGACCCCTACCCTGGGCATGCCTCTTTCATGGCACTGGCCACATTCTAAGACATGGATTGTTTTTGTGGGTTTCACAGCCCCCCTCCCCCCTCCCCACCCATGCCACCGCACTGGAGAATAAGATCCTTTGGGCAGAAACTGACCTCCACCTTTGAGCACCATGCCCAGCACACAGTAGGCATTCAATAAATATTTGTTGGGTGAAGGGGTACATGCATGAACAACCACCTTCTCCCTGCACTTGAAACCCAGATGCCCTTTAGAAGACTGAAAACTAAGTTTGAAGCCACTCTATTTGTTGCTCCCTCCCTGCAGCCTCTGGGTGGATCCTGGATCTGTCTTATTCCCCTTTGTCACTTTAATGGCATTCCAGCTCAGGTGCAGCCCCTCACCCAGCCCAGCAGCTGAAGAGGAGCATGATGAGTACTGGCGAGAGCGTCACTCGCAGGGGACTCTCCGGCTGATCTGAAAGAAACTTGAGGGGCAGGATCTCCGCGGGGCAGCTATGGGCAGGGCCGGGCCAGAGGAATATGGCTTTGTGTTTGTTGCTACAATTCTAAACCCCGTGGGAATGGGCCATTTCCCCACATATGACAAATAAATGACTCCCAATGGAATGTTTGGGAGCAAACCATTCTGGACTCATGAAAGTACCCAGAATAGTGGTTATGGCAGCAGAAGCTGCACCCACGGTGATGGGGGCGATGGGGGCGATGGGGGCGATGGGTGCGATGCAGGCGATTTGGGGCTCAGGCTACCAGGGAGAATCCAGGGGAACTTGCAGCTTGACAGCCGTGAAGGGAGAGATGACAGTTATGGGG
This sequence comes from Myotis daubentonii, assembly GCF_963259705.1. Classification (NCBI taxonomy): domain Eukaryota; kingdom Metazoa; phylum Chordata; class Mammalia; order Chiroptera; family Vespertilionidae; genus Myotis; species Myotis daubentonii. Next base: position 11,491,817 of record NC_081840.1, read on the forward strand.
ACCAGAGAAGGAAAAACACTTTTCATTGAAATTGTCCAGTTCGTGAGTGGCAGGGAGGGTTTCCCTGTCCCACATGGACCCAGGAAATGGGGCCTCTCGGTACTTTGCCCAGCCCAGGGGGACGGTGGCAAGGGGTGTGTGTGTGTGGGGGGGGGTACAGGCGGCAGGGCCTATGCCTGGTAGTGCATGGGAAGCAATGTTGCTGTGTGCCACAGCCCTGTCTACAGAGGGGCGGGCCCTGTCTGAGTCTAAAGTCAGGCTGTTTCCGTACTGGGGCACCCACCTCCCCAGCGCCCTTTTCCCTGTATCTCAGCTAAGGCACCCACCAGTGCCGCCGTGAATGACCTTTTTAAGATGCAAATGGCACAGAATCCAAATGGCAGCGGAGACAGAGATGTTGGTTCAACGTACCCACTCTTGGAACCCGTCGACTCCCCCAGTGACCATTTCCTTCTACCAGCAAATCTACGATAGGCGGCTGATGCCCTGAGAGAGGGGGAGCAGGAAGTGTCCCCCTAGATGGGGAACTCTCAGCACCTGTGGGGAAGTCCCTGCCACGGGGTCAGCCTGCTGTAAGCAACGGAGATTCCCCACCAGTCTTTGCTTTCTCCGGGGGAATGTGAGATGGAGCAGGGCTGGGCCTCCTGGCTGGCTTGACAAGTCCGCTACCCAGCCCAGGTTCAGCTGCCTGCTGCTCAAAAGCCAATCATCGAGAGACACTGGGGCTGGTGGCAGGAAAAAGCGGTTTATTCAAGAGCCGGCAGCTTGAGAGGCCAGCAGACGCTCGTCATAAAGACCATCTTAACGCTTGGACACGGGCAAGGGTTTTTCTATGTAGGTAAAGGAAGAAAAGGAAACGGAAGAGCGGGTTGAAGGGTGTGGGCCCCGTGCAAGGCGCCCGCACAGGCTGCTCAGATCACTGGCTGAAGGTCAGCAAACATCCCGGAGCCAGAATGTCTGAAGGTTGGCGTCTGCTGCTTTTGAAGCGAGTTCCTAGAATTCTTAAGCCAACGGGCTGCTTATCTGCAGTCACGTGTCAGCCTGACTGGCCACCATTCACAGAAACAATGTTAAAAGCGTGGTAGTTGGTTACCGGTGCAGCCGCTGCAGAGAAGCCGCCGCTCTGTGTGCTGCTGCCTCCCTGCGACCTCTCCGGGGAGGCCCCTGTCGTGCCTTTTTCTCCTTGAACGCTCTCATTTCTGTCTCTGTGTGTGACGGACCACGTAGTGCGTATAAGCCATGGCTGAGCCTCTGGGGAGACAGAGCTTTGGATAGGAATCCCCTGCCTCCCCCTGCCGCCTGTCGCTGGCTGTTAGTAAACAAACCCAACTTTTGCTGGCCACGTCTTGCTCTTAAACACACTATCCCAAGCGGGGAACCCCTTGGGGCCGGTGCCAATCTCGGGCCAGAAAGCAGAGACAGCGCGCAGGTTCGGGGCTGTCGGTAATATCACCGAAGGAGGTCAGACACTTCTCTACTTATCCAGACCTGTGTTAGGCCACCCAGGAGAGGTACACGTGCGTCAAGGGAAAGACAAGGCGGGGTCTCCACCTCCCTCTTTACTCCTCTCTTTAGTAACCCCTCCCCCGCCCCACCATATCTCTATCTGTGTGTCTTCCTGTTCCATAACCACAAACAACGTTGTCCACCTCTCAACAGGCGGGAGCTGCTTGTGCAGAGGAGCACAACCTGACACGTTGCGGGGGCGAGGCACGTAATTTAGTGCTGACGGACCCCTTCTGCCCTCACACTGCTTTGTGATGTATCACGTTGAAGCCAAGTAATTTCCAGTGTCTGGCCTCGAAGTCCCCCCCCCCCCCCCCCCGGCCCAAGACCCCCCAGGTCAGAGTCGAGTGCCATTCGCACCCAATATCAGACACTGATGGATGACTCGTTTGGTCTTGAGCGTTTGGTCAGGCCCTTGAAGGAGCCAGTCCCATGAACCCTCCTCCACCTCCTCCTCCTCCTCCTCCTCCTCCTCCTCCTCCTCGGCCCCAGACACATCTTCACCCCCTGGTGGGAGCCGTTGCTGAAATGGGGGGGCGGTGCGAGGGGAGGGGAGAGCCTCCCAGAGGCAGCCCATGATTCCCCACACACTCAGGTCCTCAGCCCTTCAGCTCAGTTCCCTTCGGGTCCTTTTCATGGTCTCAGGCCACTTTCTCTTGACTGTTTCGGAGATCATTCCTTGGAGACTTCTCACCTGTGGGGGGGTGGGTGTGGGTATGGGGATGTGTGTGTGTGTGGCGGGGGTGGGGGGTGGTGGGGGGGTGGTGGTGGTTGGGGGGGCGAGGCTGGCCGACCTTCCTCAAGTCCCTGGCTGCCTTTAGCTTCCTGAAACGCCTCTGTGCCTGGGACAGGGTGTGGTCATGTAAGACCCCTTCTCCTTCTCCTTCTCCTCACTGCCCAGCACATTTGCCACACACACACACACACACACACACACACACACACCCTCAGCCCCACACCGTCATACACAGCGGCGCCGGCCTTGTGCAGAATTCAAGCTGCCTGGGAAGCAGAGCCGCCCAGATGCACTTTGCAGGCACTGCTCCCGGTCTGGCCCAGCTTTCTCGCTTCTTTTTCCCTTTTCCAGGATGCATAGCTTCTTATGTCTCTTGGTTTCTGGATGACATTTCTGCCTGTCACCTGTGTCTTTTCTCTTTACTGGTTTTCATTATTCTGTGGGCGTCACCTAAGGATTCAGGCTTCGAAGAAAAGAGAAAGTTGAGCTATTTCTGCTTTCCACACAGTCCCATCCTTCTCTTGCCTGAGTTGGGGAGGGGACTGCTTGCACAGGGGACGGACTGGGGAAAGGAAAAAGGGAGAGAAATGAAGGAAAGAAGAAGAAACATTTTATACGGCACAGGAATCATGCAGACTCTTTCATCACATGCAGTCAACTTTTTGTTGACTGTTCTGTCTTTTAGAAGGTGCCCCGAGGCCTGGGGAGGAGAAGGAGAGAAGAGAGGAGGAGGCGGTGGGAGGCTTCCCCATTCCTCTCCTTGATGCACAAGGGCCTATGCTCCGAGATAAGTCCTTCCTCATGTTGGCCAGAAACCGGTCTTGGATCCCAGATCCCACAGTGCTGAGCCAGTGACGGGGGACAGCAAAGGGTGTGTGTGTGTGTGTGTGTGTGTGTGCGCGCGCGCGTGCGCGCGCGCACAGAATAGGAGGGTAGGCAGGCCATGGCGGCCATGGAGTCTGGTTCTGTGACCTGGTTTGCCACGGGGCTGGCTGGACCCCTCTAGCCCTACAGGGAACCCCTGGTTCTTCCCTCATCTCCCCTCCTCTTGTCCTGAGGGAAGAGGCTTAGCCCTACCTTCCCACCTGTCAGCCGAGGGCGTTCCTTGCCTCTAGTGACAGGAACCCGCCTTCCCCACGCCTCCTCAGAAAGAGATTATCCAATTCAAGGCAATGCATGGATACAAAGTGTTTCTAGATCACGAATCTTCCAGAAATCAGGGAGAATACTCATCTCCCATTCCTGCCTAAGACATGAGACAATGTAGGTTCGAGCCAAGAAGCATTGAGAACCGGGGTGGGGGGGGGGTGGGGGGGAAGGGGGGGAGGAGGGGAGTTCAGGGGTGCAAGAAATGGTGCAACTCTTTAGTTTCTGTAAATCAACATAACGGTAGTTTCAAGCCCCCTTATACAAGGAATGTGGGACACTGGGCTTCAGTTGATGGTTTGGTCTGGGGTCCTGGGACCCCGTTCCAGCCCACAGTGCCCCTTCTGGCAGGGCTGACCCACCTTGCAATCTCTTCACTCCAGGAGCTATACACAGCTCCCCTCACCCGCCACCCCCACCCCCAGCTCTGTGTGTGGGGCTTCAGACTTCTCTGTGCTCTGTCCTCAACCCAAGGAAATCTCCTTTGACCCGGGGAAGCCTCCTTCCAGTCCATGTGCTCCAAGGGCCTCTGCTTCCTGACAAATGAAATCCTCCTGTGGGCCTGGCTTTTGGGAAACAAAGGCCGGGATACCCTTGCCATTATCGTCCTTGCTTGAGAAAATGAAGACAAAACCTGGGATCTACTTGGTGTAAAACAAGAAGGAGGGGAAAGAGAGAGAGAGAAGCTAATATACTATACCGTCTTCACCACACTTGCTTTCAGAAGGAGTTACAATTTCTGTTGTAATTGGTGACTGTTAGGGTTTCTCTTTTAAGCTTGGCTTAGAACTGCAGCTTATTGTAGTCATTTTAAAGCATTCCTCTTATCAGAAAGTATCTTAAAACAGAGTAATCCCAGGCGAGGATTTGTTTGTGGTATCCTCAGAACAGTCCTAGACAGTGTTGTGCTGAATTATGCTTTGGAGCCATTCACATTCTTCTGCTCCCTGTATTCTTTTAAGATGTCGCCTCTTACAGGAAGTCTGCTTTGACTGCCAAGGTGCACTCCAATCCTCGTGCTTTCTGAATGCATAGGATTCATGTGATAATTCCTTGTGCTTTTGTACCGAATCCCATAAAGTCCTGTTATTGTTCTTCCTCCAACCGGAATGCAGGATCTTACCTGAGATTCTTGAGGGCAGGGACCATGGCTCTGTCATCCCAGTGCCGCCTCTCAGGGCCTCACACAGAGCAGAGCTCCACACGTGTTTGTAACACGGATGGATGTATGGATTAAATGATCTTTATTTTTTTGGATTAAATGATCTTAACCGCTTACCATCACCATTAGCTACTTCTGCCACATGCCCCTCTCCCCCTCTCAGTGAGGGGGCCTTTCTTTCTTTCTTTTTTTTTTTTTGGTTAAATTTTCTTATTAGTCCTCTGCTTGCTGTTCCTGAAACGAGGAGAAGTTTGGTGCTGATTTCTGTTAGCTGCTCCTTAGAACTTCTGTTTTAATCTTGTCGTCTCACTTTCCATTTCTTTTATACTTGGTTTTAAAATTCTGGGGCAACTGAGCTCTTCATTGAAATTCCGTTTTGGCATATTTAAGGGTTCCTGAAGTCTGGTTATCTCTTTTTCTAAATAAACTTTTTCTAAATCAACTGTTTCAGATGATTCATATTCACTTATGGATATAATAGAATGGTCCATTATACACTCCCCTTCCCCCCGCCCCCCCCACCCCCCATGGAATCAGACAACAGAATGTTCTTTAACATATAGGTGAATGCCCTATGTAAAATATTGAAATGCACGGCCACCGATTATGCTAGCATTATGTGTGTTTCTATTTCTTACATTTGCAACTCATGTTGTTGATTCCAGAATGTTAGGGTTCTCAAAGGTTCCTTTTTCAAAGCACATTTTTATCTCACTGAACCCTTGCACTTACTCTTTGTCTCGGGTGTTTGCAAATAATTCAAAAGAGCCATTGATGTAGGCAGTTTGTAGTGAACAACACGGATGACTATATTGGAAAATACTTTAATGGTATCATATTCCAAGTGTGCAAAACCCTTATTTATCCCGCATGATTTCAAGTAATGAATGACGACCTTTAAATCTCTTTCAAATAGTGAGATTTTTGCTACTTTTTGCATTTCAAACTGCGGAACATTTTAAGTACTCTTCTTTTAGTCTTAGATCCTTACAGTGTATTTTTAAGTTTATTTCTAAGGACAAGTCATGCAAATTTGAAATATTTCCCACAAAGGCAATGGAAGGATGTGGACTTATTTGCCATGTCCTACAGCCGTGTACACATGGGCATTTTAAAACCAGGAGAGCTCTGTTGTAAGGGTGTGTCCACCACTTGGTTTCTGCGGTTGATGTCAGGTCACAGAAGGGGCCAGGTTCTAGTTGCACTGGGGTCAGTATTGTGTTTCTGGAAACCTTCCAAGATGCTTTCTATTTGCCTGGGCCATGTACTACCCTTTGCCCTGGGATCCCCTCACACAGGGCCACCTTTTACCCTCCCCTCCAGCTCACCCAGATTTGGCCTCTCTTCCGCTGCTCCTACTCTCTCCCAAGGCCCTCTACTCAACACATGGTCTCAGATTTGCTATTTATCCAACACATACCTTTTTTTTTAATTTAATTTTTTTAAAATTAAATCTTTATTGTTCAGATTATTACAGATGTTCCTCTTTTTTGCCCCCATAGCTCCCCTCCACCCCGTTTCCACCCCACCCTCTGCCCTTATCCCCCCCCGCCCCAATGTCCTCATCCATAGGTGTACGATTTTTGTCCAGTCTCTTCCCGCACCCCCATACCCCTTTCCCCCGAGAATTGTCAGTCCACTCCCTTTCCATGCCCCTGATTCTATTATATTCACCAGTTTATTCTGTTCATCAGATTTTTTATTTACTTGATTTTTAGATTCACTTGTTGATAGATATGTACTTGTTGTTTGTAATTTTTATCTTTACCTTTTTCTTCTTCTTCCTCTTCTTAAAGGATACCTTTCAGCATTTCATATAATCCTGGTTTGGTGGTGATGAACTCCTTTAGCTTTTCCTTATCTGTGAAGCTCTTTATCTGACCTTCAGTTCTGAATGATAGCTTTGCTGGGTAAAGTAATCTTGGTTGTAGGTTCTTGCTATTCATCACTTTGAATATTTCTTGCCACTCCCTTCTGGCCTGCATAGTTTCTGTTGAAAAATCAGCTGACAATTGTATGGGTACTCCCTTGTAGGTAACTGACTGTTTTTCTCTTGCTGCTCTTAAGATTCTCTGTTATTTTAATTATGATGTGTCTTGGTGTGGTTGGATTCCTTTTGTTTGGGGTTCTCTGCGCTTCCTGGACTTGTAAGTCTATTTCTTTCACCAGGTAGGGGAAGATTTCTGTCATTATTTCTTCATACAGGTTTTCAATATCTTGTTCTCTCTCTTCTTCTGGCACCCCTATAATTTGGATGTTGGTATGCTTGAAGTTGTCCCAGAGGCTCCTTACACTATCTTCATATTTTTGGATTCTTTTTTCTTTTCCGGTTGGGTGTTTTTTGCTTTTTTTTATTTCAAATCTTTGACTTGATTCTTGCTATCCTTTAGTCTGCTGTTGGATCTCTGTATAATATTCTTTATTTCAGTCAGTGTATGCTTAATTTCTATTTGGTCCTTTTTCATATCCTTGAGGGTCTCACTAAATTTATTTAGGGTCTCACTAGATTTATTGAGGGTCTTATTAAATTTATCGGTGGTTTCTAGAAAATTCTTGAAAAACCTTATAAGTGTGGTTTTGAACTCTATATCCAGTAGTTTGCTTTCCTCCATTTCTGTCATATGTGACTTGTTTCTTTGTCTCTGCATTTTGGCTGCTTCCCTGTGTTGATAGGGTGGCTTTCTGTGCTATGTGTCCTATAGGGCCCAGTGGCTAAGCCTCCCCAATTACCTGAGGTGGACACTCTTGGTGCACCCCTTTGAGGGCTGTGTTCACAGTCTTGTTGTAGTTAAGCCTTGATTGTAGTTGGTATCACTGGGAGGAATTGACCTCCAGGCCAATTGGCAGTGAGGATCAGCTGTGTCTATAGTGGGAGAACTTCTGTGCTGGAGACACCCTTCTGGGGCAAGACTTGCTTCAGTGGGGCTTTGGTTCTCACTGAGTCTGCCCCCTGAGTGTGTCCCTTATGGATCTGAGGAGTTGTAATCTGGATGGTCCAACTCTGACCACTTGGTACACTGGCACTTGGATCTCTAAGGAGGTGCTAATTTAGCCTCTGCCTGAGGCCACCCAGCAGGAGCTATGGAGAGATCTGTAGATTCCACTTCTTTGTTTTGGATTTAGAGGTGCCCAGATGAGGCCCAGCTGTGAAGCAATGCAAGCTGCTGTGGGGCCTTGGGCCTTCTTTTGGATGTTCTAGTTCTCTCTGACCCAGGTGCAATTTGTTAGGTAATTGTAGATTGCAAAGGGCCAGGTCATTCATATGCAAAAGCCTCTGCTAGCAGCTTGGGTCAGGTGGGGTCTCAGGGAATCAACAGAGTGGAGCAAACAGCTATGGCTGATCCTCAGCCCTGCCCTAAGAGGCCCCGGGTCTCAGTGTCCTGTGGTAATTGCTGCAAGCACCTCTGAGAGAAAGCCACCCTTGAGTTCCACCTGCTGCCAGACAGTCCAGTTTCTCCCTGGTATGAGTCTGGGTCCCCAGAGACTCGCCCAGAACTGGAGTTCAGAGCAGTCAGGAGCTTGTGCCTCCCTCCTGATTGAAAAAGACAACTGTGTCCTCAGTTGCCAGCCCTTTCCGCGCATGCCTCCATACCTCTGCACTTTGCTTCCGCACCTCCTCTGAGTCTCAGTGTGTTTTTCTCTTTCCTTCTAGTTATAGAATTTCCACTCAGCCAGCCTTCCTCTGGTTCTGGATGATGTCCATTTTGTCTTTTAGTTGTATTTTTGAAGTGGTTGTGTGAGGCAGCAATTTCAGCTGTTTACCTATGCCGCCATCTTGGTTTCTCTCAATACATATCTTTTGAGCTCCTATCATGTTCCATGCACTGCGTCAGGTCCATGAGAACAAGGAGGGAAAGAGAGCTCCTTCGAAGAGTTCTGATTATGGACAAGATGAACAGTTACCAAAATGGAGTGACTGTTGTTACTAAAAAATCATTGGGAGGCCACCTAATCCACTCCTGGATGGGCAGGCGGGTTCCTGGAAAGCTGATCCCCATGGCGTGGTGGCCAGGAACCAGATCCCCCGTGAGACCTCTCAGGGCTACCTGAAGAGCAATCTGAGGAGCTGGATCACCCCAGAGCAGCTGGGCAGGGCCAGAGAAATACTGTTTTATGGCTGTAGTTAGGTCCATTCCTACGAGGCCAATCAGGAAGCGCCTCCCAGGAAAAAGATCTAGGTATTTTGGGGTTCTCTAAGAAACGCAGGTTCACATACTATCATCTTGGAAAATCCTTTCCAGGAAAAGGTGTCATATGGTCTTGCCTCTGTTCTCTGAGTGACTAAAGCTACTCAATTCTAAATGCTGTACACACGAGAGAATGAGAGTGAAAATGACAAGTAATGTCTTAATGTTATTCTCAAAACAGTTCTGACCTCATGGATCCCATGAAAGAATCTCTGGGACTCACCGGGTCACTGGGCCATATGTGGAGAACTACTCACCTCAAGTATAGTCTTAAAATGCATTCTGAGCATGCACCTGGGTTAATGGGGAAGAAATTCTGTGACTGATAAAGATATCTGCCTTGGGCCTGGGAGTAAGGAGTGGTGACACGTTTGCCATACATTTGACATCCCCTTGAAGCACAATCTCATATTTCATTAAGTTCATGGCCATTCAACCTATCTATGATAATAATAATGCTTTAAAAATAAATCTTCCATTATCTATACATCAAAATGAGAGTTACTCTGCAGAGCTGTCATCTTTAGGGGCCAGCTATTTCAACAACAATCACTGGGATTAAACTGATGCAGTTATTTGTATACCCAAAATGCAAATCACACTGATCACTTTGTAGACAAACTTGGTTTTGACCAAGATGACACTTCGGAGCTGGATAAATTACTTACTCCACCAGTCATGGCTCCAAATGACTTCCAATTCATGAACAAATGAAACTGGCCTTGAAGGATGCACACATGCTATCAATAAGGGCACTAAAATTATTTCATCACTTACTGGAAGGTCTGAATTGTGTCAGTTGCTGTGTTCACAGCAGGAATGGAAAGAAAAGGCATAATTCTTGCCCTGAGGAGCTTATAATCTGCACCTGACAGACAAGGACATCAACAGTTAAAATTCCCCATGGCATGTGTGATAGTTGAGGGGAGGCAGTTAACTCTCTCTGAGGGGATGGAGAGGAGTGAGCTCAACCGAAGGATTTGAATGAGTCAGGTGGCGGTGGGACAGGGGAAGGTGGCACCTCAGTGAGGGGGCCTTTCTTTCTTTCTTTTTTTTTTTTTTAAATTATTAGTCCTCTGCTTGCTGTTCCTGAAACGAGGAGAAGTTTGGTGCTGATTTCTGCTAGCTGCTCCTTAGAACTTCTGTTTTAATCTTGTCGTCTCACTTTCCATTTCTTTTATACTTGGTTTTAAAATTCTGGGGCAACTGAGCTCTTCTTTGAAATTCCGTTTTGGCATATTTAAGGGTTCCTGAAGTCTGGTTATCCCTTTTTCTAAATAACGCTTTTGCTTCATTACTTCATGCAAGTTCTGTTGCAGAGATATGAATAAATCCATGTGTTTTTTTGATGCTTCCTTTTCATGCTGAGATTGACTTCTGCTTTCATCTAATTCCTTCTGCAACTCTTGTGTTTTATATTGTGAACACATACGATGATGTGATTCAGCTTTCAGTAAAGCCTCTGTCGTAGACAGTTTTCTTTGGGTATCAGCCAGTTCTCCTTGAAGTTGTCTCACAACTGCCTCAGATTTCACTTTCTTATGAGCTCTTTCTATCCCCTCTGGTTTGCAAAGGTGTTTGGTCAGAATTCCATCTTGTAATATACTGGCATTCTGTTCTTGAGAAAGTCGCCTCTGAGTGTAATTTTTGTTCTTCAACAACCTCATTCCTTCTTACAGTCTTCAATGCCATCACTTGTGTTCTAATGGTGTTTTCAACTTTGGGGTTCGTTTCAACTGCTTTAATAGACTGCCTTTCTTTTTGTCCTAACTGCACCGTATTCTTTTTATATAACAGATCAGCTTTTTGTCTCTTCTCTTTTTCTTCTTTGAAGTTAAATCTATCAGAATCTTCATTCACCGCAATAGGAAGCTGCTGCTTATCACTTTGTTCACTGTTGCTTTTCTGTCTCACTCCAACACTGTCACTGTCATCATCAGCCCCATCATACATGTTTCTTGACACTTCCCTCTTATTATTTGTCTGCTCTTTTCTTTCTTCAACAACCATGGGTTCAACTGGCTGGGGAGACTGGGGGGACTATTCATCTTCTCCTAGTATTCTTTTCCACAAGGATCTTGCTCTTACACGCCAACTCATATTTCACACAGTTCAGTCTCAATGAGAGAAAGGATGTGATGCAGGAAGACGGCCGCCTCTCCTTCCTTCTCCTCCCAGGATGCTGGCAGCAAGGCCGAGGGGGCCTTTCAAAAGGGAAGTCCTGGAGGTGGAAGACCAGGAGGTGGAAGACGAAAGCATGGGCCATCTGCACACCTTGCTGGTAATTCAGCAATGATGGCGGCAGAGCTGGTGTGCAACGAGGCAGAAACTCACACAGGCCTGATAGACCAGCGCTGCTGGGTTTTATCTCGAAGGCTAAGGAAATTCTTGACCAGTTTGCATTTTAGAAAGATCACTCTGAGCTCCTGCCATGTGCCATGTACTGTGCCAGGCCCATAAAAACAAACAAACAAACAAACAAAATGAGCCAGATCTGTCCCTGTCCAGCTCCTGACCCAGTGGTCATGCTGGGTCAGCCCGGGTGAGACTCTTGGCTTTGACCCATGTCAGGCCACTTGACCTGGCTCAGTCCCACAGCCAGGCATTCACTCTGACCTCAGGGCTCGCCTCTCTGACAGACAGGAAGGGAGAGACAGGGAGGACAAGTTGGAAAGCACCGCACCTGTCACCTTGACTGGAAGAGTGGGCAAAGCACACGCCCCACACAGCTGCACACCTGGTGACAGGGACTCAGCTTTGGAGCTGATTCGCTGGGGTTGGACGCTTCTGATTCCCTCTAAGCCTCAGAGTCTTCATCCACAAAGTGAAGAAGTGCAACTTGCCTCACTTGGGAGACTTAACTTTACAGACTAGTCTGTAAACTGCATTGCTCAGACCCTCATACGTAGCAGGTGCTCAAAAATGGTGGGCATTTTCTCTGTATGACGTGTTACTCCAAGCCCAGGGCCGGTGGACGCATGGCAGAGGGCAAAACTGAATACAGCTTGGAAATGTGGGCACCCGGGGGGGGGGGGCGTTCATTTTACATGGGCAGGCTTGCCACAATGTCCAAAATTAGCGTTTCGCCTAGTGTGACACTGTGCTGTCCAACCTCCAGGGACATCCAATCAGGATCAAATAAAACTGTGGAGGAGGTGCAAGTAACTACAATACGGGGTTGTGTTAAGGTGCTCTTACTGGGTTGTGGCGGGCTCCTGTGCCTGCAAGACTGTGAACTTCCGTAGGCTCTGCCCGATGAACATGTGTGAGTGCCCAGCCAGGCCAGAAGCCTGTCCCCAGGATGGGGAGGGGCGTGGTCCCGAGTGCAGATTCCAACCCATCCGCTATCACCCGCACTCAGCCCCCACAAAAGAAAGGAAAACAGGAGAGACATTGGATTGGATCTTCCAGAAGGTCTTTGTTGCAATTTTCTCCATCATTGAAAAAAAAATTACATCATCAAATAAAGACAGTAGCAGCACGGCGTATTGAAATGTCACAAGCAAATGTGCTTTTGTACTTTTCCTAAGAACATTACGAAATTCCCTCCTCCCCCCCACCCCACCTTATTTTCTGTAAAATGCCTTTTTTTTTTTTTAAAGCACCATGAAATCCTAGAGAGAAAAATAGGTGAGACACCTCCACTCATGGGTTTATTGTTGTTGCCTTCGTCGTCACCGGGTCCCCTGCCTGTGACTCTGGGACTGGGAAAGAGGCCTGAGGCTGGCATGTGGGTTGGTTTGCATATCTCTTCTCCCTTCAAGCTTGGGTGCCCTGACCCCAAAGGAGAGGTTTGTCAATTACCGGCTACAGCACAGGTCTGCGATGGAGCGGGAGTCCTTGCAAGGGTTTTTGTTTTTTTTTTTAAAGCACAGGGAACTACTTGAGATTTTTCTCAAGAACCGTGAACAGAAAGCAGATTCCAAATCTCTTAGGCACCTCTCATTTCTCCTCCATGCCGCTGTGTTGATGTCAGGTGACTTGGGGCCCACCCTGGGGGGAGGGAACTGAGGTTCACGTGGAGGGGGGACCTGTGGGTGAGGTCCGGGGCAGCTGGTTTATGGTGCCGGGACAGAGGGCAGGGCTTTCTGGACGGCCACGCCATGGGCCCACTGCTGCCAAGTTTCCTTGTGCAGAATTAACCGAACCTACTACAATGCCGAAGTAAAGTCCCCTTTGCTTCTGAGAGTTACTGTTCGTGTTTTTTTAAGGCCGTGACTAACTCGCTCTTATACCCCCAGAAACTCCCTCTACTCACGCAGTGGCTGCTTTGCACACAATTGCACCCTCACTGTGAGAAGGTGTGACCCCCCTGGAAATGTGAGTGGGATGCAGAACACAGGGGCGTGAAATGCAGGACTGGCTTTTTCTTCTCTCTTTCTTCAAAGTTTCTGCCGACTTGTTTGCTTTCCTAGGCCTTCCCTAAGGTTTGGACACCGGGGCGCCCACTGGGTGGTCTACATTCTTACCCTGTCCAGTGAGTAAAAACCGCCCTGCCCACATGCTGGCCACACTCTCACTTCTCCCCAAAGCCAAGCCCACAGATAGATGAATGGCATGGACTCAGCCAGGCAATGATATCATCTCAGAGAGAGGCAAGGGGGCGGTTTGCTAATGTCTAGCGCAATGGGGGCGTTCAGTGTGAAATGGTCGCCATTTCCTGTGTGTGTGTGTGTGTGCGCACATGTGTGTTTGAGCAAGAGATGTCTATAGTAAATGAATTCCTGAAGTAACCAAGAGGAACCTTGACTACAATTGACAGCAAATAGCAACAGCTTAAACTTCTTCAAGTAGTCTTAACACCATGCAAAAAATGCCCGCATAGCACGAGCCCTCCAGGTGACAGTGTGCTGTAGACTGACCCTACAACAGGGCACACTCCTAATTTGGACCGCAGGCTCTCAGATGCATCTGGTCCCTATCAATTATCCAGAACACAAATCCCAACGAGCAGGAGATTAAGCTCTCATGTTGGCCATCAGTCAGTGTCCACAAACCCAGCTAATACGCATGCTTAAGACATTTAGGTTGTAGACCAGGGACTGTTGGTCAGAGGACTGCAGAACTAAAAGGGACCTTGACAGTGATCTTTGTTTAACTCCCCAGATGTGCTGATGAGGTAACAGAGATGTCGGCAAGGGGACAGGGGTCCCCGCAATCCCAGGCTGGGACCGGTAGAGCACGACCAGATAGTCCCACTCACCTTAACTGTAGGCCGGGGACACCCCTGCCTACACACACATTGAGGCCTGACCCCCAAAGTGATAAATTTCTGGAGCCCCAATTGGGTTAGGACTGTGTATTGAGCTTCAGTCTCTTCAAATTAACCCTTGGTTCTCACCAGTAAACCTCCAGGTGTGTTTTGGAAGAAAAAGGCGGGACCTAATTACCAGGTGAAGCAAAAGACACTGCCGGCTAAAGACCCCGAACAGGTCCCCTTTCTGTGTGTAGAGTCAACAAGTCTATTCCAGGTTTACAATGGGGTGTGGGGTGGCGGTTGGAAGGGCAGGTCTGTGCTCATGGGCATTAAGACTTTGTAGCAGCTTTGCCTTATCCACATGTTTTCTACGTGCTATTTGACCCCACCTTTGAAAAGTAACATTCAAGCAACTTCGAAATAACTGGCCACCCCCCACGAAGAGGAGTCCAACCTCTTATTCCTTCCCAGCATCTCCTTTGGAGACCACATTATAGTTTGTCAAACACTTTGCCCACATGTGTTTAGTTCCATCTCCCTGGAGGAGGGCTCGTCTTTGATTTTGTTCATCAGGGTTTTGGCCTCATTTGTCCTCAGGGAGAGGGTTACATACATGAGGGATGTTCCCCCTCTCAGTCAAGGGCCATTGCAATCCCTTTATACTACTGTGATTTAACGCAACTTGGGAAGCGTCCATGCACACACCATCACCTCTTCCATTTGGTCAAGTGTGCACTTTGGTGCTGTGACTTGTTTATTCCTGCTGTCTGCAGAGTTTCTGCCAAGTAAGTGAGTAAAGTGCAAGAGAGTGCTTTCAAAGGGCATTTTTAACCATACAGAAAGGGTGCCACACACAGGACTCCCACAATCAAAGCCGAAAGAACGTACAATCACTCTGCAAGGCAAACACTTGTGGCCATTTTAACACAAAGACCATGTATGCTCTTGGTAGTAGAGCTCTCCCCACCTCTGTGTGCTGTGTCCATGAAACTAGAAAGACATACACGCACAGAACGCATACACGTGCACACACACATGCCCACACACAAACACACTCACTCAAGGGTGCATTGTAGCAAAGTCGAAAGCAGACTTTGGTCAGACAGGCTTTGAATAGCAGCTCTACCACTTTCTTGCTGTGTGCCACTGGGTAAGTTACTTAGCTTCTCTGAGCCTCCGTGTCCTCATCTCTACAAGGGGTTTGTTTGCAAACACTTCCCACAGTGTGTGGCTTTGATATTGGGATGGTTCAATGTCTTTAAAGTGCCTAATCTAATGCCCGGCCTATGGCAGCCACGGGATCAGTGGTTCTCAACCTTCTGGCCCTTTAAATACAGTTCCTCATGTTGTGACCCAACCATAAAATTATTTTTGTTGCTACTTCATAACTGTAATGTTGCTACTGTTATGAATCGTAATGTAAATATCTGATAGGCAGGATGGTCTTAGGCGACCTCCGTGAAAGGGTTGTTCGACTGCCAAAGGGGTCGCGACCCACAGGTTGAGAACCACTGCACTGGATACATGACCGGGAAGCCTCTTTGCCAGATTTGGCTGTCGGGTCTAGAGTTTCATCACACCACTCTAAAGAAAGTACCAAGTCATAGAGGGTGCATACCCAAATGAATGACATCCATGAACAGTTGGATCAGGAAGCTTTTTAACTTGACAGAATGAGGAAGTCCCAGTTATCTACCAATTTCTTAAAACACATCTCTTCAGGCTGCCATGATCCCGTGGTAAGAAACCATTGCCCGCACCCGGACAAGCATCGCTTCCCAAGCGCCTGTTTATTGCTGCGGGGACACAGGATGTCACCAGCGAGCTGCTGCTCCAGCCCCACGGAGGCACTAACTCACGCCTGCCTCGGACAGGAAGGGCCTCCTCATGGTTGATCTCACCTGGCTGCTTCCCCAGAGCAATGCCCAACTTCAGAGCCTCCAAGTTTGGGCAGGAGTGGGGGTGCTGCCTGTGCTCCAGGCAAGGGAGAGCTGTCTCCCACGGTACCAGGGGTCAAGGATGGGGTGGGTAACATTTTCCCTGGAAGTCTCCGCTAGTCCTGGGATCTTTTGATAAATCCACCTGTGTGATAGTCACGTGAATCCCCGCCCCGCAAAGGCGGCACCGAGCCGCAGAGGCCCATGGCCGTCCAGGTCCCAATGCTTGTGTGTGGCCCAAGTAGCTAAGTCTGAACCAGTCCTAGGACCAGCCAATTAGGGAAAAGGCGGAGGCTCACACGGGATGGTTGGCCTAGTACATGTGTTTCCCTTTCAGGGAAAAATCCGTTTAAAGTCTTCCTCTCAAAACAGATGACTAGCTATTCCCCCACTTTCCTTCACTGAGGTTCTCGCCTCACCGAGCAACTCTGTATCGCGTGTTGGTTACTGTTTGCCTTGAAACATCACCTTTGTGTTCCAATGGGTGTTGCAATAGCAGGTACTGGGTAAAGAGACGAGCAAGGAAAAGGAATGCTTTCAAAATAAAGGAATGCCCAAACGTAAAGGCAAAATATTTGAAATACTTCTTTTAAGTATTATTTTTTTTAAATGGCATTAATGGCACTTAAACTGCAAACAAAAACGACTCCGTTTTCTTGTACAAGGGTTGGTTGAGGGGTTAGTTTTCCTCCAGCTTGGAGATAGCAAGATTGGCTCTTGTAACTATGTCTACCCTAAGACACCCCAAGGGACAAAAAGCCCTGAGATGGAATGATGCCATGGTCCCCCTTGGTGTGTCTCAGACATGCAGGATGCCTATTTTTATAAAATTTTAGGATCAGCTAGACAGAACAGCAAGCCGCTGGCATCATGCAAGGCAATTGTTTTGGTACTTTCTCCCCCCTCTTATCAAAACAGGTTACAACCGAAGTTCCACTAGAAAAGTGAACGTGAACATTTCAAAACCAGTTTATTTCACCATTGCACCCACTGAGGAAAATGCATGATTCTTTGCCTGTTCACCACGCAGCGGTTGAGGTTGAAGTTTCACCAAGGCCTGCCAGTCCGTTTGGACTACCTACCCCCGTGAGAAAGACCAGGTTCAGTAGGCTTCTGGCCTTGGTTGAGGTGATAGCCACAGTGTGATGTTTGCGATTATTTTTCTTCTTTTGTGATGAGGAAAGCAACTGCACCTTTGAATACGTGTGCTCTGATCCGCTTCCAACAAATCCCGGGACCTCTCAGGCCCCGCACGCACTCATTGGAGCTGAGAAGGGCTAGGGACGCACTGCGTGGCTTGGATCAGAATTCAAGCTCAGAGCAACACGCCCAAATGTCAACACAAACCCTCCTTACCGGTCCCAGGTCGCCCCCCAATCCGGTCCCCTTCTGGGTGTGCATACATCACGGGCGGTAGGCTCAGGAAGTGAGACTCCGTGTAAAAGACACACCTGCTTCTCTCAGAAGGCTGGTCTAGGGAATAGCTGCCCTTGTCTATGTGCCCTCCAGGGCGGCGCTGCCCAGGGGTACAGCACCACCGGCCACTCGGCCTTGACACTTGGTGGCCGTGACCTCCGACGCGTGCAAACGCTCCCCGGGTGTCCCGCGGTGGCTCATCAGAAGCGGAGTCCTTGTTCTTTGATCCCTTTTGGCAGAGCAAACTTTCTCAGTCCTTTATGGCACAGTGAAATCGATTTTCCAATGCTATGTAATTTTGGACTAAGGAGAAGTCTGTTTAAGGCACGTGTCTCGGGGTGAATATAAAAACACACAACGCTTCCTCGAGCCCGGTGTCCGGAGCCTTTAGCTCCTGCCTTCCAGCAACGCGTTGTTCTCGTGTTCCCTGTCTTTGGTGTCCGCGGGGACCATGCCGTTCTCCAACCCGGCGGGCGGCTGCGCGCAGTGGGTCAGCATGGCCGTGCTCGAGTGGTCAGAGTTGCACATCTTCTCCGTCTCCTCCTCTCTCTTCTCCTCGTCCAGGGAGTAGTTGCGGAAGGTCTTGTAGATCTTCTGCACGTCCTCGGGCAAGGCCTTCTTGGCGTCCTTGTTTTTCCTCTTGGTGAGCTTGGCGCTGGACCCGAACTTGTTGATGATGTTGTCCTCGGAGGCCCCCTGCGCGTGCTTGTGCAGCGGCTCGGGCCCGCGGAGGCGCAGGTTGTTGGGCCGGTTGTTGATGCTCTCCTGGGAGGAGGCCTTGCCGCGGCCCGCGTCCAGCGCCGCGAACACGGAGCGCTTCTCGGGGGAGAGCATGTCGAGCGAGTGCGCGCGCTGGTCCAGGCCCAGGCGCCGGCGCTCCATGCTGCGCAGCGTGGCCGCGCGCTGCAGCTTGTCGTGGATCTCCACGCTCAGCCGCCGCCGCGTCTCCCGGAACTCGGCCGTCACGTTGGCCTTCCACTCGGCCGCGTGGGCCTTGATCTCCCCCACCTGGCGGGACACAGAAAGGGCAACAGCCCGCTGAGAGATCGCGCTCTGCCCGGCGCCCCCCAGCGCCCCTCTGCCCACCGCCCGGGGGTGTCCCCCAGGGGAAGGCCCAGAGGGGGCGCTGCAAACGCCCAGGGCCGGGGGTGGAGGCTGCCTCTGCCCTGGTCTCTCCCCCCTAAGTACCCGTCTCTAGTGGGCTCCTGGCTGATGTGGCTCAGGGAGGGGCCGGTGCTGGGGAGCAAGGGAGGCTTGGGATTTGGAGATGGGCCTGGGAGAGAGGCGGGCGGCACTTGCGGGGAGAGGGCAGCGGGCTGAGTTGGACAGGCCTGCAGGGTTCCCGTGATGTGCCCACCGCCTTTTCACAGGATGGTCTCATTCCTGGGACATTACTGGGGTAGTCACCTCTAGCTGATGGTTTTTAGTGTTATGTCAGAGAAAGACGTGCACTAGCTCAGTCCTGGGCACCGAGCAGATTTTCAGAAAGTCCTTTGCCCTTCCCGGTCCCTCCGACGCCTCTCCGGGGCGGGTGACCAGTCAGCCTGGAACTGTCCTGATTTTAAAAGGGGGAGTCCTGTATCCTAGGTCCGCCCTCAGCCCTGGGCAAGCTGGGACTGTGGTCGCCCTGCATGTGGGCCAGTGCTGTCAGGCTCATCCTGGTTTAAGAAGACCCCCCCTCCCCCCAAGGCACTGGATAACCAAATTTCCCCGGTGGGGGAGCAGGAAGGGGGCGAGCTCAGAGTCCAGTTCTGCATGAAGCTCATTATCAGATCTCTGGGCTCTTACTCAGCATGGCACATAGCACAAGTCCCACGTTTTCCTAGACGGACGGACGAGGAACTCGGATTTCGGCACTGAGGAAAGTCAGTGTGTATGTGGTAGTTCTCTTTCGTCATAGCTGATTGTTAGCAGGCCAGTTAGATACCTGGGGGCTCAGCCTGGGCGGAGACTGCATTGCTAGGGTTCTGGAGGCCAGGAGAACGACATTGTGCCCAGGAGTGAGAGGGCAAGTTTCTCCACTCAGCAACCTTCTCCTGGACCCTTGCATACAGAATGGCTGTACCCGGGAGTACACAGCTTTCTTCAAGAGGCTGCCCCTCTTTTTGTTTGTTTCTTTGTTTATTTTAATCTCCCTTCCTTTCTTTACTTCTTCCCTTCTCCTTCCCTTGCCTCCTCCGTTCTTATTTCTTTCCCCCTCTTCTAGAAGAACTACATGGACTTTTGTTTTTTAAACTCACAAAGAATCTGCCTTTCCTTCCCAGACTTTCCTTTTCTCGCCTTTGTGTAGGCTTGCACGCACGTTTAGCTGCGGGAGTCAAGGCTGCGTGCTCTGGGGTATACTTCTTTCCACAGATGGGACCACCAGGAGGGGGTTCAGGTGAAAGGGGTCCCTTGGGTTCGCTTCCCCGGGGCTGGCCGCTGCTCAGTGATTTCAGTCTCACTCAGAATCAGGGAAGATTCCTGATGTTCAAGTGCATTTCCATTCAGGCCCTGTGACCTGAGGGACAGGCAGGCTTTCTGAAGCTTTTTATGATTTTTCGAAGCCTCCCCATACATTTTCTGATAGGGGGCAATTGCACACTTCCCTCGACCACAGTCTCCCTCTGCCGACGAGTTCTATATTTTCCTTTTCATTCCATTTTTTAAAATGAAGTTGCTGTTTACTATTCTTTGCAGGATCTGTGGGCTGGTGACTGAGTCACCAGATTTCCTCACCTGCCAAAAAAGGATCCGCAAGTAATTGCTATTCAATTTCACTTGCCTTTTAGGTGGTAATGATCCCAAACAAGGAAGCCTTGTGAGCCCTCCATTGAGTAAGAAACACTCCAGCCCACAGAATAGAGAGAGGAGATTCTTGACACGAGCTCATCTAATCTCAGGAGCATTCGTAGAATCTGGAAGGGGTCCTACCTCTTCTTTTGTCTTTTTGGACAGAACCCGTAGCCAATCTCCGATCATACTGAGGACGGCTGCAAAGTAGGCAAGGCCAACAAGGATCCAAAACCACACGAGGGGCTTATACCACTCCCGGTAATTGATGCCAGCATTTCCCCCTGAAAACAACGAAACGTTACTGGAAGCAGGGTCTAGCACGGGGTCTTTGCCGAGCAAACATATTCTGGCCCATGTAGCGGAGATGCCAGCCCATCACCCTCTAACACCGAGACGTTAGGCCTGCTGTACAGGAGATGTGATGGGGGTTGGAAGACAAGGAAAAGATGTTCCTGTTCTTAAAGGAGCCTGACTTGTGGCTGAACTCCCTGTGATTCTTGGCCACTAACCGTAGTACCCACAGCAGAATATGCCCGTGGCCAGCTTGATCCGCCTAGTCTCTCCCTGAGCTTGACAGTGAATGACTAGAGCCAGAGGACAACAGATCAGGCCCCGTTGTCAATTGCTTTTTTTTTAAACCTCTATAAATGTAATACAAATAAAAAAAACACACACCATTTAATCATCCCTCATGGTTTGGAAGTCATGAAACCGTTTCCTTCTTAACCGCACATGCATTTACCAAGAGCTAAGTGCAAATTTAGACTTTATGGCATTCCTGACACTTTGATGCAAGCCATAGTGATTTAATGCTGAGGCTGGTGTTTACATGATGCTAATCCAAAGGGTCAATTAAACTGAGTAATTAGAACCACCACAGCCACGCTAGAACTAAATGGGACCTTTAAGGCCAGCTAGTCAATCCCTTTGTTATAAATAGAGATTACAGGAAAAATCCATCAACCCAAATGGGCCAGTTTCCTGATTGCATTGAATGGTTGTTACGTTGAACCGACCAGTCATTTGTTCCAAATAATAAGCCTATTTATTCTAGCCTTCCTTCAGGCACTGCCAAAGGCAACCGAGCAAAATAGGTTCCAAGCCCAGCCCCCCCACTGAAAGAAGTGGGGACCTTCCATGAAATAATTGATGTCAGCCTCGTTCTCACTCTGTGAGATGTGTTACCCAATGAACCAGGCAGGCGGTGATTCCTAAAATAATTGACATTAGCTATGTACTGGTAGTTATGCTATTACATGAAGAGTGATAACTAGTCTTTCTCACTGGGTCATGGTTGTAACCTCATCTAGATTGCTGAGTCCATACCGAACTCTTTACGGTATCATAGCAGCAGCGGGCCAGGTGCTATGGCCTGTGGTTCTTCTCAATGCAACCAAACCCATTTAAAAAATGTTTTTCACCCCGCCAGTGTGGTTCAGTGGTTTGGTGTCAGTGCACAACCCAGGAGATCATGGTTCGATTCCTGGTCAGGGCACATGCTCAGGTTGCAGGCTTGATCTCCAGTAGGGGGCGTGCAGGAGGCAGTCGAATGATGATTCTCATCATTGATATTTCTATCTCCCTCTCCCTCTCCCTCTCCCTTCTTCTCTCTGAAATCAATAAAAATATATTCAAATATTTTTTTCCAATCATGGCTTATTTTCAATATTATTTTGCATTGGTTTCAGGTGTATAGCTTAATGGTCACACAATCATGTACTTTACTGTGTTCCTTCAATATTTCTAATACCCAACTGATGCCCATACATAGTTATTGCAATATTATTGACTGTATTCCCTATGCTGTACTTCACATCTCGGTGACTCTTTTGTAACTACCAATTTGTTCTTCTTAACACCTTCACCTCTTTCTCCCAGTCCCCTAACCCTCCTCTCCTCTGGAAACCCACTTTTCAATGCAGCCGTGAGATCTCAACAGCTACTGCCATTTATTAAAATTAGAATTCCAAACATTGCTAAAGGGCTCCAGACCCCCGCTGTTTAGTGGTTTGGTTAAGCTGGCTTTATTTTTCCTCTTTATGTACACACACACACACACACACACACACACACACACACACACACCCTGTGTGCAGCTTTCTCTAGGATGCTACTGGAGTTCATGCAACATTAAGTGGTTTTTGAGCTTTCTCCTTGGGACTATTATCTGAGAGCAAATATTTACCTTAGCCAGTCCAGTCACCATCATCCAACAGGATTGTCACTAGGGTGCGCTATTGAGCAGCACATTAATCACCTTTCTCCCTCTTTATCAGCGGCTTGTCCAGAGTTTGGGGCTTTCCCTGTGCTCCCAGTCAGAGCTGTGAAATGCTATAATGTTCTCTGTCCTAAAGTGAGTCAGCTACCCAGTAAACCAGCACTGAAACCTGTGTGGTGATCGGTGCTCTGGTTATATTTTTAATAGAGTTGATACCTTGTTCAATCACAGCAACCATCAACTCTTGTTAGTACACCTTTTTAAACAACCGGGCATCTTCCCCTGTCACCCTGAGAGCATTGCCAAAAAGGCTGTGAAAAGCTTCCGGCCTTTTAAGGCATGCATTCTTCGGACCTGGGAACTGGAGAAGGGCCTGGCCTAATTGCAGCTGGCTCCTGTGATAAGAGATCCCTATCTGTGACGACCTCAGGACAGAGGAAATATGGCTATGTACTCAGTGGTAAGTAAGGGAATTGAAACAGGACCAGGCGTTTGACTAAGGTAAGTAAAGGTAAGGTCAAGTGCTGGTCTGTGCTAAGTGCTCACAGTCCATGGTGCCTAACACAAATAAATACAAGCCATGAAGTTTTAAAATCTCATGTTCCCAGGGCTCTGCTATCTGTGCCCCAGATGAGCAGATGGACAGATTGAACTGAACAATATTAGAGCAGGGCCCTCTAGCAGGCAGCCCGGGGTTAGCACAGTGCTCTGAGGCAAACTACGCTTGGGGGGAACGTAAAGATGTTTGTGAAATGGTTCCAAACGCCAGCTGCCATGACAGCCTTAATTGGGACCTCAGGTGGGTTTTCCTACAGACCAGCTCCGGAGGATGCTAAGCAATTAGCTGGACAATCATTCCTCTTCCTTTTCTCTGCTTCTCTGTGGCTCCTCTCCAGTGTCAGGCCCCTAGTCAGGTGGCACCAGGGGACTGTCCCCCGAGGTGAGGAATTGCACAAGGGGTTGAGTGCTGTGCATAAGGAAAGACTGATGGGCTCCCAGGCTTTTATACACAATGCTCAATCACTTCAACTTTGCAATTCTTAGCCCTTTGTCAATAGAAAGGAAGACAGATTGAAACTGCTATTTCTACAGCGGGGACATCAATCTTAGCCTGGCCGGTTGCAGTAGCTACAAGGTCACTGTGCTGGCTATCTGTATCACAGAACTGACCTATTGAGGAGCCTCCACGCCCACCTCCCCAGACTCTCCTGTTTCCCAGATTCCCAAGGACCAGGTCCCTGTCATCGTGGGCACCATATACCATGGAGATCCCAAGGCACAGCCAAGATCAAATGCCAGATGAAGGACAGTCGGCCTGGGAGTGCACCCCTGAGCTGTCCAGGCTGCTGCTGACCTGGGGACTGGTCAAGGCCACATAGACCACCCACCATTTTGAACTTACGATGGAGGTGTTCACGCAAAGCACTCACTTCTTGGAGTAAAGAAGGATCGGTCAGTGGGCTGGCTCCCTGGAACTACCCCATTAGGAGGGGATAGGGTGGCCTCCTCCTCCTGTTCCTGCCTTCCTACCACACTCTGGGAAAGCGGTAGGCACTTGTAAGAGGCTGGATCCCGCCTCATTTTCAGCTCTCTCTGTCCCTAGAGGAAAGTGAGGGTGGTTTTCTTTGGCTTCCATAAACCCAGCCCATGGACACTTATGTTCACACTGAAGGCTATTGCTTCTGTCCACATTCATGCAGAATCTGTTAACACTGTTCCCTGAGCGGGCAGCTCTGATCTCGGTTGTCAACTGAGTCCTAAGCCTTGTGGGCACGCCCTGGACAGCTTTTGCAGGGACAACGGCCCTCACCTCAGGTGTGGCAGGAAGCTTAAGCTGCAGATCCTTGCGGGCTCAGCTCTGTGCTAATCTCTTCAGGGTTTCACATTTGCTGCTTGCTAATATAGCCTTTATCGATGGATCCAAGGAGCCTTAATACAATTCAGAAGCCCCAACTTCAATGAGAAATTCATTTCACTCATGCATAATTCATATGACGATAAGGGCGCTATGCATCCTGGGAGGAAGAGGCTGCCTTCCCTCTCACAGCAGGAGCCTGCTGCTGCTTAGATCACAGAGGACCACGGCCTTGAAATGAGCCCGTGCACAGCAGCGGGGATACCGGGCCTTTGTCGTTCGCTTCTCTCACAGCTCCTTTGCTCATGGTGTTGAAAAGCACTGCCAACCACCTCTCCACCACCCACGGGGGCCCTGGTGACGGGATGCCCGGGGTGCTCACCTGCCACATAGTCGCCAAAGCCCACCGTGGTGAGAGTGACCACCACAAAGTAAATGGACTCCAGGGCCGTCCACCCCTCGATGTATTTGAAAATGACGGCAGGGATCGTCACAAACACAATGCAGCCGGCCAGGATGAACAGGATGGTGGAGATGACCCGGATCTTGGTCTGACTCACTTGCTTTTTCTGGGAACAGCAAAGGAGAAAGACAAGTCAGTTTCATCGCCCTGGAGCCAGAGATACAGAAGAAAATGTATTCTGTCAGAGGCTTTTTAAAAATGGAATTTATTGGGGTGACCTTGGTTAATAAAATCAGAGAGGTTTCAAGTGTTCAATTCTAAAATATATCATCTGTACATTGTGTGTTCACCATCCCAAGTCTCCTTCCATCACCCTTTACTTCCCCCACCCTTTACCCTCTTCTTCTACCTCCCCCTCCCTCCGCCCTTCCCCTGTGATAATCACTGTACTGTTGTCTGTATGAGTTGTTTTTTTTTTTTTGCTTAATCCTTTCCCCTTTTTCACCCTGCCCCGCATCCCCTCCCCTCTGACAGCTGTCGGTCTCTATGAGTCTGTTTCTGTTTTGTTTGTTCGTCAGTCTTACCCTTTGCGACAGCATGGATGGACCTGGAGAGCATTATGTTAAGTGAAATAAGCCAGTCAGAGAAGGACAAGTACTATATGATTTCACTCATGTGTGGTTTCTAATGAGCAAACTTGTCGGTGCCTTTTAACCTCTCTTTGGCCTGGGGCAGCTGTGAGAGAATCTGATGAAAGCCGTGGACCTTCCCCTACAAGAACGCACACACAGGTGTTTTCAGGTGTTCTGGGTGCTTCCCAGGCCCCAGGAGGCCAGTTCATGGACTCGACCAAGGAAGCCCGCTGGGCTCAGACCTCAGCTGCCCTCTGCGTGGCTCATGAGTGCAGGCAGACGTTGTCTCCCCTTCTCACCGGTGGAAAACATAAGGAACTCCCAAGAGGGGCTTGCTGCCAGTTTTCATGGCGGCCGGGTTTGGGGCTCTCCACAGTGCTGGTGAGGGTCTCTCCCTGGGTTCCCTTGCATCAAAGGGATGCTGCTGCCCTAACCGGTTTGGCTCAGTGGATAGAGTGTTGGCCTGTGGACTGAAGGGTCCCAGGTTCGATTCTGGTCAAGGGCACATACCTTGGCTGTAGGCACATCCCCAGTAGAAGGTGTGCAGGAGGCAACTAATCGATGTTTCTCTCTCATCGATGTTTCTGGCTCTCTATCCCTCTCCCTTCCTCTCTGTAAAAAATCAGTAAAATATATTTTAAAAAAAGGGATGATGCTGCTAACCTCCCACCCCCTCTAAAAACAAAACAAAACAAAACACAACACAACACCATAAAAACTGACCTGAAACAGGCCAGAATGTTTGGCTGAAGAGAAAATACACAGCCATCCCCGCTCACATTTGTGACAGACCCTAGGCAAGTCCCTGCGTGTGTCCTCACCCTCCTTCCCCGGCTGAGGTCGGACAGTTATACTTTTCCTTTAAATACACGTGTCTAAGCTGTGCTGTGGTCATCGTGTTTGCTGCTGAATCACACACAAGGGTCGGGGCAGGAGTTGAAGTCAGGATGGCAGGGTCACTGTGGAAAATGGGTAGTAGGCACGTCAGCTCACATCAGCTTCTGAAGGAGTCAATAGTGAAGAGGTCGAAGTGCATTTGGAAGGGGAAGGACGCTGATGGAGGCCAGAGGTGGGTCAGAGGCATCAGTGGTGTTCCCCTTGAACACACACCGAAAACCGTGGCATTGCCTCCGAGCTGAATGATCCTGAAGGTCTCAAAGCTGCCGGAATTGGCACCAGAGACTGTCTTCGGGAGACCCTAGTATTATAACCTCATCAAAACAATATGCCGTCATAAATCTATAGTGAACACCAGAGTGCCCGGGCCTTGCCACACCGCCTGGATTGGTTTTCTGCGAAAGTCCACCACGTGGAGGGCAGTCAGTGCAGGAAATCCTTACCAGGTGATCTTTTTTCCAGCCATTGCCTCCCGGTGAATTAGGAGGCAGACGGCTCAGAGTGCAGGGACCCGTGCGCTCAGAAACCTCACTTCCAGATGCAAAAACAGAAGCTGAGGGGTGAAGGGGCTTGCATAGGTGCTGCTGCTAATTAAGGGCAGAGCTGAGAATAGGATTCTGAGGTGATTAACTCAGTCCAGGGAGTAATGAAAAGAGTCCAGAAACAGCTTTTCAAGTCATTCAACAACTCACCAGCTCAAACAAAGTTGCCAGAGCCATCCCCTAACAACAGAAACCAGACTAGCCTCCACGAGGAAGAGGCCACCTGGTTCCCTTCTGGGAAGGAAGATGGAGAATACAAAGTTGTGGCTGGACCACCTGTTCAGGAATTCTGAAGCTTCCGTCCCGGCAGTGACACCTGGGCCAGGTTTCCCAGGACAGACACGGTTAAGAGAGATTCTCCAACCACCGGCCACGTGGCTCCATCCCAAAATGACAGCCAAGGAAATGACTAGGTCTCAGAGCCGGGAAGGCTGATTACAGTTCTGTGTCCCTTCCTCCCACCCTTCTCTTCCTCGCTGATTTTTGGGGATAAACATGGGTGCTGCCTGTTCACTGGAAAGCTCCAATGAACAAGAGCTGAAGAGGGGGAAGCTGCGCTTGCCTGTAATCAAACCCCCCAAAAAGCAGCCCCACTTGATTGGGGTCCCGAGTCCCAGGTATAGTCAACATAGCAGAATGGAGAGGGCAATGAAATGAGTAAGAACAGTGATAACGGAGAATATTATCTGCACCAATCTAAGTCAGCACTATTTACGCTCCAGTTCCCAGATCAATATATATTCCCTAAACATGCATAAAAAAAGCTACAAAACTACAATCCTTCTTTATAAAAAAAAGCCATGTGCTCTAACTCCCCAGGGGACACTCAGTATGTAGAACAGGGAACAATAATTGGGTTTGTGCCCATCCCTCAGAAAAGCCATCTGGGAAAAAAAAGATATTTTATTGACACTTTCGAAACTGTACATGAAATACCATTTCCCCCCACAAATAAAAGTATCATGTCAGGATAAATTACCTGAGAACCCCAGGGAATGTTTCACCCATTGTATGAATTTCCATATTGGCTATTATGGGAGGACCCTGTGGGGGCAGCTGAGCCCCTCTGAGAATCCAGGAAGGTAGTTATGATTAGCCTAGTTTTGTTTGCAGACATGAGCAAAAATCCAGAGCCCCAAAAGAGATCGTACCAGAGGTTAATTAATTGCTGGCAATGGGAACACCATTCCCCGCCCACTTATAAGTCGTCCTCCTCAAACGCATAATGAAATTAAAGCGAATTAAATGTTTGTGAGACACCTGTTAAGTCATAAATTAGGATGTGAACGCAACTGCAGATGAAATGAGGCGGAGGTTGGGGAAGGAGGGCGGCAAGTCTGGAGGCAGCTGGAGACACTCTCAGGCTCCAGGGTGTGGGCCGAGGGATGGGGTTGGTCTGGTGGCAGACAGGGAGGTGTGTAACAAAGCCTACTGTCTGCTGGAGAGTTTCTGAGCCAGGTACACGTGTCAGCACTGCTCACTACCCAAGCCAACAAGTTCGTCTGTCCCTGGATTGCTTCCTCCAGACATGGTGGGGTGATGCTCAGGGGCTTGGAGAATTTAATCAGTGGGGTATTTTAGGGACTTAAGAAATCAAGTGTCTGGCGTGTGTGTGTGTGTGTGTGTGTGTGTGTGTGTGTGTGTAAATGTGAATACCCATGCTTCAGTATAAAAGGAAGGCGTGTGGGTGTAGGGTTTTTAGCAATATATGTTATTCTAGATACTCGTGTTTTTTCTGCCCTCTAGATATTTTTTTTAAAAAGTTGCTTTATTTGAACATTTGAAACAGTGGCTTTCAGGATAGAATCATAGACTATCTTATATTTCATTCGGAGATCTTGGGCTTCTTAGTCTGGTTGGCCCTGCAACTGTTAGATATACTGTAAAGTGGTGTTTGAGGACCTGGAGTCTGGGGGCAGACTGCCTGCCTAGACACATCCCGTCCCCACTACTAAACAGCTGAGCGATCTCCGACAAGTGTCTCAACTCCTCTGTGCATCTTATCTCTGTGGAGAAAGAGAATCCACCTCATAGGACGGTTTGGAAGATTACATAAGTGTGTTAGCCCTTAGCACAGTGCTCGCTAAGTGCTCAATGATCGCTAATGACTGTTTTTACTTTTTGTTAAACCTCACCTGAGGTTATTTTTCCCATTGATTTTTAGGGAGGGAGGGGGAGAGGGAGAGAGAGAGAGAGAGAGAGAGAGAGAGAGAGAGAGAGAGAATCGACACGTGAGAGACATATCGATTGGTTGCCTCCAGCACTCTCCCCAACTGGGTCTGGGGATCAAATCTATAACCTAGGTATCTGCCCTTGACTGGGGGTCAAAACTATCACCCTTTAGTGTGTGGGTTGGCACTCTAACCACTGAGCACACCAGCCAGGGCAACTGTTTTTTATGTCAAAGTTCAAATATTTCCTTCGATGTGGACAGTCCCAGGCTGGATGCTGCCCATTGCTATTAAGGCATGTTCCCTCAGGGCTGGCTTAAGATCATCTTTGTTTAGCTTAGGAGGTCACTGTTGGTCGTCCCTTCCTGGATACACTTTCTCATTGTAATTACTTCATTTTCAATAAGAGAAAAGTCTTCATTGGTTCTTCTATGCTGACTCCAGAATGCTGCCAGATGGTTTTAGCTCACAAGCTTGAAAGCAGTTTTTATTTGCCTTTCAATTAATTTCCCCCTAGATCTTGATCATCCTTCTGAAACTGCCAAGAATTGCAGATAATGTTGGTGACATCAGGAACCCGCTGCAGAGGGACCTGAGAGGCGGGCGTGGCTTTCCTCGCCCTGTCCCCACCGCTCCCACCACTTAGGGAATCCAGCTGTGTTTCCAAGGTGGGGTTGCTAGGCAAAATCTCATTGCTTATTTACCAGTAAGCAGAGCCGCTGGCAAAAACCTTGGGTGAGTCCAGATCTGACTGAGCTAATGTGTTCTTGGACTGACAAAATTGTTATCCCAGAAAAGATGGTTTGATACAATATTTGGGCAGAAGTGATAGGATTGTTGTGCGTATCTGTCCAAATCTTGTTTTCCCACTTTGTTGATTAGATAATGTTTTCTTTCCATCTCCTTGTGCAAACAGTAGTATGCAAAGCTATTTCCTGTGTCCCATTGATGTTAACTGTAGGAATTTTTGAAGAACTTGAAACCTACCTTCTGTGGGGTTCATTTAATTCTCAAAATTACACATGCAATTATGTCAGAGAGAAATAAGCATCATTAATCAGGAGGCAGGGGAGCCAGCTCTAAGAGGCCCCTTCGAGGAAGGGATGTATGCGCGGACCGTTCTGGAAGTGTTGGCGAGTTTCAGACCTCAGAGGGCTGAGCCTCATGTCCAGTTCTCAGGAAGCATACGCCCTGCCTGTGTTTGTTTACTTCCACAAGTTATGTTAGAGGGGAAGTATATTTCCATTCACCTGTGGGCTATTTCTTTACTTGATTTTTATCCCCTCTCCAATGACCATGCGTTTTTTCTTCACTTTTAAGTGGTTTCTTAGAATTCTGAGACTAGCTACCCAAGTTGTGTCTAGG
Source organism: Myotis daubentonii (assembly GCF_963259705.1). NCBI lineage: Eukaryota > Metazoa > Chordata > Mammalia > Chiroptera > Vespertilionidae > Myotis > Myotis daubentonii. Next base: position 11,521,962 of record NC_081840.1, read on the forward strand.
TGAGAAATTGTGCACTTGCTGTGATGGTTAGCCAGACATTGGAGATATTTTATAAAAATAAAGATACCAGGATAAAGATCCTAGGACAGGAGCTAGACATGACCAGCTGTCACTTATGGTTCAGTTTTGTTTTGTTGAAATGCAGACATATTGCCAGGGTAATACAATTGAACTGAGAGTAATTTTTCCAAATGGAAAGATAGTAGGACCTGCCTCACACAAGAATTGATTTTATTTTCCAAAATTGTGATGTTTTCCACAAATATTTCTTTTTAATAGGCCACTTCTAATACTACTTTCAACATCACAACAAATATCCATGTAGCACCACATAGATCAGTGGTTCTAAGCCTTCCTAATGCCGTGACCCTTTAATACAGTTCTTCATGTTGTGGTGACCCCCAAGTTCATTGTTACAAATTGAGCATAATTAAAGCATAGTGATCAATCCCCAAAACAATATGTAATTATATATGTGTTTTCTGATGGTCTTAGGTGACCCCTGTGAAAGGGTCGTTCGACCCCCAAAGGGATCGTGACCCACAGGTTGGGAACCATTGACATAGATTATGAGGAGACTTTGTATTTATTTTTTTACATTTTAAATTTCCTCTTTTATTTTATTTATTTTGAAATTTCAATTCTTTATTGTTTAATATATTGCATCAGTCTCCTTTTTTCCCCATTGACCTCTCCCCAGCAGCCTCCAACCCCAGCACATGGCCCCCCTCACATCTGTGTCCATTGGTTATGCTCATATGCATGCATACAAGTCTTTTAGTTGATCTCTTATCCCCTCACTCCCAACTTCCCTCATAGGTTGGACAGTCTGTTCAATGCTTCCATGACTCTCGCTCTATTTTTGTTCATTAGTTTATATTGCTCATTATATTCTACCAATGAGTGAGATCACGTGATATTTATCTTTTTCTGACTGGCTTATCTTGCTTAGCATAATGCTCTCCAGGTCCATCCATGCTGTTGCAAATGGTAAGAATTCCTTCATTTTTACAGCAGCATAGTATTCCATTGTGTAGATTTACCACAGTTTTTTAATCCACTCATCTGCTGATGGGCACATAGGCTCTTTCCAAATCTTAGCTATGGTGAATTTTGCCTCTATGAACATAGGGGTGCATATATCCTTCCTGATTGGTGTTTCTGTTTTCTTGGGATATATTCCTAAGAAGTGGGATTACTGGGTCAAAGGGGAGTTCCATTTTTAATTTTTTGAGGAAACGCCACACTCTTTTCCACACTGGTCGCAATAGTCCACATTCCCACCAGCAGTACAAGAGGGTTCCTTTTTCTCTGCATCCTCTCCAGCACTTGTTGTTTGTTGATTTGTTGATGAAAGGCATTCTGATAGGTGCGAGATGATACTGCATTGTCGTTTTGATTTGAATCTCTTGGATGATTAGTGACTTTGAGAATGTTTTCATTTGTCTCTTGGCCTTCTGTGTTGAGGAGACTTTTAAAATAATCCTTACCTGAGGATATGTTTCCATTGATTTTTAGAGAGAGAGAGAGGAAGGCAGAGGAGAGGAGAGAGAAACATCAATGGGTTGTCTCCTACATGTGCCCCAACTGGGGATTGAACCTGCAACCCTCTTGGTGAATGGGATGATGCTCCAACCAACTGAGACACCTGAGCAGGGCAAGGAGACTTTTAAAATGCCATTTTCATATAATCCCCATGGAAGAGATACTGTAACCACACATTAGTGAGAATCATGCAGCAAAATCTCCATGGAGACTATGGGAAATGTCCTACTCAAAAGCTGAATACACAAATAAATAGTAGCTATACAAAAAAATAAAGCTATAGCTAGCATTTGACTCTCTAACATTGGCCAACTCAGTATTTTTCTGGTACCATCATGCAGTTTTTGAAAACACTTCATATTACTATTAAATTGCTTTTATCACTGAAATGCCAATATAGGTGTATCTGGGATGGATAAAACCTTAAATCCACAAACAATAAAAATTCTCAGCTGTTCCACTCCAGGAACATCTCAATTAAAATCTTGGAAAGTTTTCTGTTCTCAAAGTCAGTGGCTTTTAACATCTATATATATAAAAGGCTAAGTGACCGACCATACGTCTGTCTAACCGACTGACCGACCAGTCGGTACATATGGCACGCACTGGCAATTTAAAAATAAATGTTGACTTGCACATGCACCATACATGTGAAGCTCTCGCTGGCACCAATCACACGCGTGTGTTGCTTTCTCTCAAGTTCAAAGAGCGTGTGATGTTAAAGTTGTAAATACTTCACAAGTAAAATCATTCAAGCACTTGGAAAGTGTTTTTACTCTTAATGTGGTATACAGGGAGATATTAGAATAAGTTTAATCAATTTGTCAGTCATTGTTTTTATCAATGTTCTTTTTATATCATATTTTTGTTGTTTTATATAATTTCTTTGTTCTTATATCATGTTGTTATTGTTTATTAATCAATTTATATATTATTTTCATATATGTTTTACTAATTTTCTTTCATCTATGACACTATTATAGAGAAATGGTGAATAGCGATATTAAAATATTTCTTTTAATTAATTTCCTTTCAATGTGCACAAACCCATGCACTGGGCCACTAGTTTTAAAATAATACTCTATCAACACACAAGATTTTGCATTCAAAATTCAACCAATTAAGTCAGCACATAGTTGCAAGGAACACACAAGTTTTTTAAAAAAGAAAAAGTTCCTTCATCCTGCACACAAAGTCTGTACACAAAGTGGGTGGGTAGGTGGGAGGAAGAGATGTCTGAGTCTAGGACTGAAAACATGTTTTGTGTCGCTGTCCTAGGTGCCCAGCACTGGTCCGGCTATTGATGACAAAGGTTAGTGCTGAATGACATACCACTGATTAAAAACATCACCTGAGAGAGAAGAAAGGAATATTCTTGTAGCTCCGGCATGTGGAACACACAAATATGCCAAGTGCAATGGACGGTCATTGGATCTTTGTTAGCTAAGCATTCAGAAACTATGTCACATAAGTAATCGCACTGATGTAGGAACCATCTAGAGGTCACCTTGGCTGAAGAATGATCTTTCTCTCTCGATGAGGTGAGAAAGGCAGACCCATGGAAAGGAGCGGAGTGGGGGAAGAGGGCGCCGCCTGATGAGCCAGATCAACAGCATAACTCCTGGCAACTCGATAAATGCCCTGCCCAGCTGCTCACGCACCCAAACCCCACATTTATTTTACCCAGATGTCAGCAGCACTTGAACAATGGCTTTACCCTAAAATGCTCCCCTCATCACACAGGCAAAATATTACTACAGTCACAGTGCTACAGACAGCTGAAAGGTGCTCACTCTTCTCCCTCTGCTGGCTAACAAAGGTTCAAAGTCAAAGTTTGTTGTCCAAGCAGTCCACAATAGTCAAGGCACAATATTCCACCAAACAGGATAAACGTTCCCTCCCACCCCTGATGCTTCTTTCCTAGAACTTTACCCACTACACACATGGACTCAGCCTCTTATTCTGGCCAAGGAACCAAGGACGGGGTCTTTCTCCCCTGCCCTCCTTTTGGGAGCAACTTGCCCTCAAGAAGTGAGTGCTTCTAGTAATCGCCTGTCGAATTCTGGGCTGTATTAGGAACCCCATTTGTCCAGAGATAGAAGCCATATTCTCTAGTGTCAGAGGACTAGAGTAATATTAGACTTCAACCACTGAGCCACACTGGCTGGGCCAGAGTGGCTATCTTGACATGCTGATAGACTTGTCCTCTTTGTACCTCACTCAAGTTTCATACAAATGTCCAAGGAAATTTCAGTTTCTAAGTGTGCATGAACTGGAGACAAATAAATGAATACATAACCCATCTGTGTTTATTCATCTATCATTCACCTTCCATTATTAAGGGCAGCCTTGTTCTTTAATTTGATTAGAATGAATTTGATTAGAATGTGGGTTTGATTAGAATAATCGAACAGAAGCTTGTTTAGATTACTGAACACACATGATGAATATCCTTGTGGTTAGTTAATTGGTACATTTTTTTTCCTTTTAAAAGAATTAACTTATATACAAACCTTTTAACGGAGTTTAATGTAATGACTAAAGTATACGTTCATCTTTCATGAAATGACTGGGCTGTTTAGCTATGCAAATGAGAGCAGCTGTGGGCAGAGTGGTCTACCCTTAGGTAGGGTTGCATCTCTGCAGATAATATTTTCTTAGAAACGTATTCTTTTTAGAATATAGTTTTAGGTGAATTCATCCCTGCGAAGTATTTAGCAGGGATGTTCATGGGCTCATTGGAAAAGTTCTCCGCAGAGGACCAGAAACAAGGAGAGCAGAAAAGGACACTGAGGCCTCCCGATGCTCCCCGCAGGCTGGAAGAAAGATTAGCAAGTGGGATTGGACCAATGCTGGTGACACTCAGCCTGGAGCATCCTGTTCATGACCATCAAGGATGCTGTTTAAGGAACGACACCACCCCATTGTCAAGTTGTGAGGGAATTAAAGGAATGAGACGACTGGGCACTGTCGCTTTAGAGGACACCGGTCATTCCTTTGGTCTGCCCATCATCTTAATCCCCTTCTTTGCTTTGGTGAAAGACAGAGAACTCTTCCCAATGCAGAAGCTGAAGGATGCCCGCTACCCACTTTCTCAGCCTCCCCACTGCAAGGACACAAGCATGCCACCAGGTTCCCCCAGCCGTGGAGACCTGTCAGGCTTTAAACCAGACACTAGTGTCCTGGCCAGTGTGGCTCAGTTGGCTGGAGCATCGTCCCATGCACTGAAAGGTGGAGGGTTCCATTCCTGGCCAGGGCACATGCCCAGGTTGTGGGTTTGACCCCCAGTCAGGGTGTGTGTGTGGGGGGCAATTGATCTCTCTCTCTCTCTCTCTCTCTCTCTCTCTCTCTCTCTCTCTCCTTTCTCTCTCTCTCTCTCTCTCTCTCTCTCTCTCTCTCTCTCTCTCTCTCTTCTCCCTCTCTCTAAAAAATATAGATAAACCAGAGACCAGGGAGGCAGATGTGACAGACTTGGTCCTGAAGTATCCACCTGATGATTTTCTGTGTGTTTTCCTCTCCCTCTTTTCTCTCTCCTGTATCCCAAGGGCTTTTTCTAACTGAAGATGGAGATCCTCAGAGGCATGCCTTCAGGACCAGTTTTCCTTGCCCCGAGGGCTAGGGTTGGAGACAGACTAGCCACTCCTCCTGGGGAGGAAGGAACTGCATCTCGTAGGGTCTTCCAAGTGGGCCCTGCTGGCTGTGCAGGCAGACACTGCGGTGGCTTCTTCCAGGACCAACCAGCCTGTGGCATGATTTGGGTCATTGTTCTCAGCTGGCTGCCTTCCAAGTGCGGGTCTCCAACCATCCCGAGGATTTGGTAACGATCCCATATCCTTCTTAAAGCTTTCTTTTCTGTGTAAATCACAATAGTTGGTTTCTCACAATTCAGCCAAGCTGCCTGCCCACAAGTGTGTCTCCTGGAGGTAGGGTAAGCTGACTTGGCTACTTGGAGGCAGGTCAGGGTCACAGCCGCCCCCGCCCCCCCCCGGCCCCCCCCCCCCCCCCCCGGCCCCAGTGGCCGGTTTGAAATTCTGCTTCAAGATCAGCCAGAACGGTAACCAGATCTGATTTAACCACTTGAATGTCTCCGACATTCCTAATCTTCAGAAGAGTCTTATCAAAAACTTTAGCTCATTTTGGCCGTGGTGCGGAAGGAGCTGTGTCCATTCCTGGGATGGGCGGTACAGGAGGAGCAGTGCCAGCCTCCTCCCAGTAGCAACCCCCGACTGAGGCAGAGGGCTCTGCCCCTGCAGGAGGGACCGGCAGCATTGGCAAGAGAAGTCGGTGGTTAGAGCAGTGATTGGCAATCCAGGGGAGTTAATGGGGAACACAGGCTGTGGCCAGGACAGCCATGGGTGACATCCCCTACACGTCTAGCGGGCAGGGGACCTTGGACAGGAGAGCTGGGGAGGGGCCTGCTGCAGGACCAGTGGAGCAGCCGGGATTTGGGCTAACTATAGATGAAAGAGAAAAAATTCACAGGTACAATCAGTGGCACGTTAGTGGTGGAATTCTGGGATGATGGATTTTCAGGGGATTTTATTTGCTTCGTTGTACTCCTCTGTGTTTCTCAAGGTCTCCACAGTGACCATGTGTTCTCTTTGTAATGTTTGCAACGGAAGACGAGGAAAAGGAGGCGGGGTGGGAGAGGAGGAGAGGAAGAGGAATCATGAGGAGAAAAGGGAAAGAGAAAACAACGAACATGCTCACAGACACCACGTGGTTCCCTCCAGAAATAGCACAATGCCCTTGAAAATCATACAATTTGTCTTCCTTTCTTTGGGAAAGGGGTGATGGCCATGCCCTTGAGGGAAAACCAGAAGAATGAGCGTAGATATTCCCCACAGTAAAGTAAGAGAGATGGGCCTTGTCTGAGCCTTTGTAATCCCAGGGACGTTTGCCAAAGGTGGCGGTGGGAGCTGGGGGGGAGCCTCGTTCCAATTCAGTCATGGCAGCCCGCTCGCTGCCAGGGCCACCTCCTCTTCCTACAGAAACCCGTACCTCCCTCCTGAGCAAAGTGCTGGGAGCCTGCTGTTGGCAAGCACTTGCCTTCCCTCTCCGTCTTGTGTATAATGCTAGTTATTTTTGCACCTTACCCAAAGGGACTGGATCATTTATTGGTGCTCAGATATAGCACCAGCCCATGCTTCTGTGCCTTTTTTTGTCAATTCTCATCTGAGGATATTTTTTTCATTGATTTTTAGAGAAAGTGGAAGGGAGGGACGGAGCGAAGGGGTGGGGGAGAGAGAGAGAGAGAGAGAGAGAGAGAGAGAGAGAGAGAGAGAGAGAGAGAGAGAGAGAAGGAGAGAGAGAGAGAAACATCAATATGAGAGAGACACATCAATTGGTGGCTTCCCACATGCACTCCCATTGGGGCTGGGGATCGAACCTGCAACCCAGTAAGGCGCCCATGACTAGAAATTGAACCCGCAACCTTTGGTGCATGGGCTGACGCTCTAACCACTGGGAAACACCAGCCAGAGGCTTCTGGGCCTTTTAAAAAGGTTGTTCTATTTGCTTGGATGTCCTTCCCCTTGTCATGCTTCCCAAACTCTTGTTTACTCCTCAAAACACAATTCCAGTGTTGCCTCTGCAGGAAGCCCTCCACCCTCTGGTTAAGCAACAGGGTCCTCCTCCCGGCTGTCTTGGTTCCTGGCATGTTCCCCTGTCGATCAACCAGCTCCTCCTGGTTTGCTGTTTACCTGCTTGTGTGTCGCACTATCTTTGCATCCTGGGTGCCCTCCATGGCGCGTTTTTTCTACACCTGCTCCCTCTTTTTTAGCCCCCAGAGAAAATACGAGAGTAACTGTTTAAGGTAAACTATTTTATGAAGGATATAAGACAAAACTCTTCATCCCACAAGAGATAAACTGCCAGGATTTTGTAACGTGGAATGCTAGGAAGCGCACATGTGATGGAGAGGCGCAGGGATGCACATCCCACACATGCACAACATCTGTACTTCTTGGATTGAATATTAATACCACAGGCACTGAGTCCAGGGGAGAGTCTTGACTATTTGAACATGGCCACTGACACGAGAATAAAAATCATGTGCGTGCACTCTGGAAAGTTACACTGGAGCTCCTGAAAGTTATTTTTTATAACCCTGTTTAGATCCTAACACCCTGGGAAGAGACGGGTCAATCTGTGAGGATGTTTGTGGTTGTCACACAATTGGAGGGACACTCCAGGCATGTAGTGGGTAGAGGTGCTTCCTGTAATACAAGCCTTAGTGTCGCAAATCAGAGAATCATCCCAAAGTTAGCATGAGTTATCAATGTCCCACGGACAAAATTTATGTTTATAATACCTAAGCTGAGAACTCCCTTTGATACATAAACACACACACACACACACACACACACACACACACACACACACACACACAAACACCTGTTTGGTACTGCTTCAATATAGGCTGAATTTTACAAGAATATGATTTCTACGTAAATTGAGAAAAGCCTGAATATTGATTAGTTGGAGCCTTGCCAAGGATTGTTCTCCATTTTCCGTATCACTGACGGGGAAGTCCCTAGTGGCATCTTAGTCATGGATCTGATGCACCTGACCAGCCTAGGTTGGGAGCTACGGCATTCTACATATAGATGCAAGGGTCCCTCTGCTTCAGAAGGTCCCCTGGGGTTTCATGACCGAGCACCTATTACTGAAACATGTATTATTTATTGTAAGTGACTTTCCTTTTTTTTTTCTCCTTCATGTTGTAGCTAGAAAATAGTGTTGAATTTTTCAAAATTAGCTGTGTAGGCAAGTTGCACCATCCTACATAATAAAGAGCTAATATGCTAATTAGACCAGATGGTGGAATGACCTTCTGGAACGACCTTCTGGAATGACCAGTGGGTGTGGCCGTGAGGCAGCTGAGGCTGTGAGGGCCAAGCCCCTTGCACGAATTTCATGCACTGGGCCTCTAGTCTAATATAAAATTCATTTCAATGTGGTAAAAGGTCATGAATAAGGATTGGTACAAAAGGTGGTGTTGGACACAATACAATATAAGCATGATGTATTTTAGAATTGCACACCTGAAACCTATATACTTTGTTAACCAATGTCACCCTAGTACAATCAATAAAAATGTATTCACCAATTTTGAAAAGAGGGTGGGTTTTGGTATTACAGGGTTGAGCACCACTGGATACAATTAAACTGTGTATTGTGCTTAAGGAGCTTCTGGAAGTTTTTTATAACCTGCTGAGAAATCTATAGAATTACACTTACAGGCATCGCCTAATGAGTTGAAGGTTCCTGAGCAGAGAAAGGCCACATGTAATAATCATCAATGGACAGCTCCCCTACTAAAAAGCCCTTTCATCAAAATAATGACATTTCAAAGGTTAAGACTGTTTTTTGTTCCACTGACATTTATTTGCATACGGTACTCCTTTTGGTTTCAAGGTCATTTTCTATATCAAAATGTATGAGGTCATATCTAGCGATGCTCATCCATTCACCAGGTCTGGGTGCCACGCCCTGAGCTAGACACTGCTGACCGGTCAGGCTGGACCTCTTCCCACAGAGCTCTCAGGCTGATGGGCATAGCGGGCATCGAACGCATACCTCCTATCAGAGAGATGAATGCTATTCTGGGGGTGTGCACGGTGTGATGGAAGGGGGAACAGGTGCTGGCCACACTGAGGAGTGAATAAAACCTCCTTGAAGAACTGACACCTACCCTGAGAGCAGGAAGAGGATGCGGACGGTTGGAAGCACCGTAAACATCACATGGGAAAGTCTGGAAGTGACGGGCTGTGACGTGTTCAGTGCACACTCCCAGGCCTTTCAATTTCCCCTGTGGAAACAGATTTCTCCCCAAACACTGTCGTCAAGGACCTTACTCCGGGAAAGAGTGCTAACTGTGACAAACTTTTAAATGTTTGGTCAATATGAGCTTTCCACAAAATCTGATCAGTGGGCTTGTTTTCTGTTGTTTCCCTAATCATAAGAGAGAATTTGAATTTAAGACACTTTAAAGGAAGCTTATTAAAACTAAAGGCCTGTGATAATTAAAAAAAATAGAAGCCCGGCTGGCATGGTTCAATGGTTGAGCGTCGACCTATGAACCAGGAGGTCATGGTTTGACTTCCAGTTGGGGCACATGCCCAGGTTGTGGCAGGCTTGATTCCCAGTGTGCTGGAGGCAGCCGATCAATGATTCTTGTCATTGATGTTTTTATCTCTCTTTCTCCCTCTCCCTTCCTCACTGAAAGAAAAAAAGTAGAAAAGATGGAAAGCATTTCCTAGGCAGAGGGTGATCATAGCAGCCCTCCGCTCCCCGGGAGAGGCTCCCAGAAGCAGGTGGCACCTGGCTGTATGGCCATCTGGACAGGCCCTCTTCCTTCTCTCCCATGAAGAAGAGGTTGAAGCATCTCCAAAGGGTAGGCGGGAGAGAAATAAACCTAACAGAAATGCAGAATCAAAGGGCTGAGAATAATTAAAAATTTTAAAAGCGGAGTGAAGCAAGAAGCAAAGAGAAAAAAGAAAGCCAAAGAGAAAGTTGTAATAACCCTGAGAGAACACCACATGGCACTTATATGTCATGCATTTCATTTTAAATGTTGCTATTTGCTTTCTTGTTAGCTTTGCTGCCAACTCTGTTATGGTGCTCAGCAAAATTCATTTAAAAAAATCACACAGAAGCTTTCTGTACTCTATCCTTAAAATCAAACATAGATTCCTTTCCTTTTTTAACTGCATGATAATATATCTATCTCTATCTCTATCTCTATCTCTATCTCTATCATCTCTATCTCTATCTCTATATCTATATCTATTTATAATTAACTCTTCAAACTAAACTGCAAAGCAGTGTTAAATTAGAAGAGAAAGTTCTGATAACCAATAGGGGATGTCCAATGCATTGGTTTGTACCAACTTGGCAGTAAAAGGGAACCTGGGGGGAGGTGGATAGGTAGACAGACAATATTAATAATAATAACTTAACATGAGCCCTTTCAACCATTCCCCAGGCTCCAGTAGAAAGATTGTTAATGTTTACAATAAAATTTACTTCTAACAAGGAGTGGAAAAAACTAACTTAGGGGACATTGCTCCATCTAGCTGGGCCAGTTTTCTTTTGGGAAGAATGCCTAGGAACACTGAGGCTTTATAAAAATACTAGAGGCCTGGTGCATGAAATTCGTGCATGGAGAGGGGAGGGTCCCCTCAGCCCAGCCTGCACCCTCTCCAATCTGGGGCCTCTTGGGGGATGTCCAACTGCCAGTTTAGGCCCGATCCTGGGGACTGGGCCTAAACCTGTAGTCGGACATCCCTCTCACAATCTGGGACCACTGGCTCCTAACTGCTCACCTGCCTTCCTGCCTGATCGCCCCTAACTGTCCCCCCTGTTAGCCTGGTTGCCCCCAACTGCCCCCGCCCCCCACTGGCCTGGTCACCCCATGCAGCCTGCTGTTCAGTCGTTTGGTTGTCCCTCACTAATCCCCCTGCCGGCCTTGTCACCCCATGCAGCCTGCTGGTTGTTACTGTTACTGTGATGGTGTCCTGGACAATTTGCATATTCCTCTATTATTAGTATAGATGAACTGGCCCATGTGTTCAAGATCTAGTAAGAGCACCCACAGGCTGAAAGGCAACCCCCAAGCAGCTAAAATAAATTCCTTCTCATTCTTTTATCTTCCTTTTACTAGAATCTATGTATGTAGTGGAATATCATGGACACATCTGCGTAAACAGTTGTAGCCCATTAAGTGCAGCTGAGAAAGCAAGTACAACCTCCTCTCTTGCACAGACAGACTGGCAGGGGTACACTCAGACCTTCTGTATTCTTCTTGAGTCATGACCAATGCAACTTCTCCTCCAGGGGCAATGACTGGTGATGGGAGTTGAGTCCCAGCTCCAAGCCCTTCCACCCAACAGGTAGGACTGAGAGCAGCATCAGCAAACATCTCTTCTTCACTTGGGCTTGTCAGGGGTGCTGCATGGCCTGCACACCCTGGGTATGTGAGAAGGAATCTAGTCCATCTCTCTCTCATCCCCAATGAATTCGCAATCAATGAGGTATTTACTGAACACTTCCAAAGTGCTTAGCGCTGAGCAGAGGTACAGGGAAAGAAAGACATAGTAGCCCTTAGTTTCAAGCCCCTCATGCTTTACCTAACGAGAACAACTCATTAGCAACATAAGACAGGTGCATCCCCGAAGATGCACGCCATGTCAAATACACAAGCTAGAATCCACAGTCCCTCCTCTGAGTTTCCACAGCTGACAGGTGCCTGTCATAGCCATGTTCACCACTTATGGAGAGCTGACAGCATGCCAGGCATTGCTCACAAGCATCAGCTAAGTACCGAAAGAGGTAGCTACGGATTGTATCCCCATTTTTCAAACGAGGAAACTGAGGCACAGCCTAAGGTCACATGACCTAGGCACCGAGGCAGTGTGACCTCAGAGGCTGCCCACCCCAGCCATTGGTCTTTTTTTAAATTTAATCCTCACCCGAGGATATTTTCTCATTGATTTTTAGAGAGAGGGGAAGAGAGAGGGAAAGACAGGGGGAAATATCAATGTCAGAGAAACACATTGATTAGTTGCCTCCTGCATGAGCAGAACCCTGACCAGGGAGGAGCCTGCAACCAAGGTACCTGCCCTTAACTGGAATCGAACCTGGGACCCTTTGGTCTGCAGGCTGATGCTCCATCCACTGAGCCAAACCGGCCAGGGCAACATTGGTTTCTATGCATGCCTGTTTCCTTCTCAGGTGAGAAGACTGTCTCTTGTTTACTGCCCCATATCCCAGGGCTGCCACTGTAGAAGGCGCTATTTGATAATTGCTCATTAAACTGAACTGGGAAGGGGATGAAGGAAAAGCTGTGAGGGGAGTTGGAGAGGGAATCATTACAGGGTGAATAAAGGGATTTCAGAGCCGCGGCAAGGCAAGGGGGAGCCTAGATGTCACCAGCACGCAGAGGCCCAAGGTGGCCTGGCATCCGGCCACCTCCCTCCCAGTAGCTCTGCTGCAGTGCCAGAGCTGGAGCAGGCTGGGCATAAGCAGGGGGCATGGCTGGAGGTGAGGACAGGAAGGGGGCAGGTGCCAGAGGGAGGCGCAGCATGGGGCCCTGCCTCTCGCCTTTGCCCCCAATGTAACAGAATGGCAGCTATCGGAGCAGCTAAAACATAAGGGACAATCACCTAGCAAGTTATCCAGTGCTGTCTTTGTGGCCCATAGAAGCTGAAGAAGAAAAAAGAAACAGAGAAGAACAAGTGAAACACAGACATACCATATGATCCAGTAATTCCACTTCTAGGTTTGTCCCAAGAACTGAAAGCAAGGACCTGAACAGATTTTTCACACCCGTGGTGTTCATAGCAGCATTATTCACAGTAGCCAAAAGGTGAAGCAAGCCAACTGTCCATCAACAGATAAATGGAGAAACGAAATGCGGTTCATACATACAATGGAATATCATTCAGCCTTAAAAAGGAAGGAAGTTCTGATGTGCTGCAATGTGCATGAATCCTTAAGGACATTATGTTGAGTGAAGCAAGCCAGACACAGAAGGAAAAACACTATGAGAAGTATCTGGAGCAGTCCCATAAGTAGAACAGCGGTGACTGGGGCTGAGGGCATGGGGAGAATAAGTTATCATTAATGGGTGCAGACTTTCAGTTTGGGAAGATAAAAAAATTCTGGAGATGGGTGGTGACAAGGTGAATGGACTTAATGCCACTGAACTGTATATTTTTAAACAGCTAATATGGTAAATACACAAGCCATGTCAAATACACAAGCTAGAATTTTATGTAATGCATATTTCACCACAATAAAAATTTAGGGATAAAGAAAAAGCGGAAGCAGGCTTTATAGCACCCCAGTAACTCCTGGGGTTACCTTAATTGAGAACCTCTTTGAAACTATGTGACTATGGCCAGGACAAAAATGTTAATTCCATGGGGGAAAAGACCCCCCAAAACAACATGGGAACAGTGCTGATGGGAAAAGCCAGCGTTGCTCTATCCCTTTGTACCCAACTTTTTCTGAGGCTAGGAATCCTTTTGGAACATAAAAAAAAATTCCTCAATCCCCACAGAACAATAGAACCTTTGGTACCCACTGATTGTGAAAACATATCAAGAAGAAAGATACTATCACCTTTTAAAATGAACTTAAGGGATGACAACCCCACTCTATACATTTGGAAAAGGGCAGCACATGTGTGAAGGAGACATAGTCTTTATTCTCTCTACCAGCAATGCTAGATGCACGAAAGGATTCTCGGTCCTTTAAAATAGCACTTCAGGCCCCTGGGGACCCACCGCCCACAGAGGGAGAACCACAGCTCTCTACTAACGAGAGGCTAAAGCTCAGCAATAAACTCCAAGACACAGTTCAAAACCATTAGGTCAAAAATGCTGTGATACACGAATGCAGCTCTTCTCAGAAAATAAAAAGCAAAGCATTTCCCCCCAGAATCACAGAGTGTATTTCTCCTACGTAGGCTGGATCCATGCCAGCAGGCAGCCCCCCCTTATACAAAGCCACCAGAGCCTGCCCAGCAGTGTGACCAGGCTGTGCCTGGCAGGTTGGCACCTCCCAAGGGAGCTGTCTCTTTGGGGTAAAGGGCCCCAAACACTGGCTCGCCTCCCAGTAATGATGTATTCTAATCATTTTCCCTTTCCTAAAGTGAGAAGTTCTAAAGCTACTTTTTATCGACTCCCGACACACCAGTCATTTAGGAATGTGCCACCTAGTGTAAGCCCGTGATGGGCAGACGCAGCTCAACAAAGGCATCTCTCAATTTTTAGGCACCTCAGTTTCTGGAAGCTACACTAGAATGGTTTATTACTTGCTTGGCTGACACAAGTAGCATGGGGCTTAATATAAGAGAAAAACCCGTTGTTGTTGTTTTACATTGATAAATGTAATTTTTTAAAAGTAGAGTTCTCTAAGAGGGCAAAGGATATTATTCTAATAGTAGCCATGCGCACGAATCCATGTGCCAGTAGCTTGCTGCCACCCTCCTGTAGTTCCCCCTGTCCCCCCTCATAGCTTGCTGCCCTCCCCCTCCTGCAGCTCTCTGCCCGCTGCTCCACCCTCCTGTAGCTCCCCTTGTCCCCCCTTCATAGCTTGCTGCCCTGCCCCCTCCTGTAGTTCTCTGCCGCCCGCTTGTAGCTCGCTGCCCCACCCTCCTGCTGATCTGTGATCTGGACGTTACATGGTCAGTCATTACGCATCAAGGTGTAACGACCATTTGCATATTTCATCTTTATTATATAGCAGTGATGGCGAACCTATGACACATGTGTCAGAGGTGACATGCGAACTCATTTTTTTGGTTGATTTTTCTTTGTTAAATGGCATTTAAATATATAAAATAAATATCAAAAATATAAGTCTTTGTTTTACGATGGTTGCAAATATCAAAAAATTTCTATATGTGACACGGCACCAGAGTTAAGTTAGGGTTTTTCAAAATGCTGACACCCCGAGCTCAAAAGGTTCACCATCACTGCTATATAGGATGATGTCAGCGTGCCTTGCCAAGGACCCACACTAGCCTGTGAAATGGGGTGAGGGGTGACTATGGGAAATTGTCCACCTAGTAAGCTGACTCGAGGATACTAATAGAAATGAGTGCTCATAACATTCTTGCATAAAAGTTTTAACCCAAAAGTACCTGGAAGTTTTAGAAACAGGTTACCATGTGGTGGATTGAGAGCATGTGGTGGCCCCCAAATGCAAAGATATAAGCTGCTTTAATTAATCAAATCTGTGGAATCATTTCTTCAATGGGCACAACCTTGGAGAGAACGAACCCAGAAATACTCCAGAGACTTTCCTCTATGGGGTGACAGCTTTGGAGGAGCTTCTCTACCACGTTCCTTGAGTTTAGGACTGAGTAAACACCCAGTGGGAGTTAAAACCTTGGCGTTGACTCCCTCAAATCCAGGTTTTCCAAACCACTGAAGCAAAGTGCGGAGGCAATCGGTGGGGCCCAGAAAACGAAGTGTGGTGTTGAGGGCACGACCAGCTGCCTGGGCTGCCCAAGGGCTTGGCTGTGAGCTGTGTTTCCTCTTACTGTCAACAATGAGTGGGTTGTACAAAGTGTACAGAGAGTAGAGAATATCATCAACTTCTCTCTCGGAGGTGGGTCAAACAAGTCAGCTATCGGGATAGCACAAGCCCCTTTTAGAAGCCCACCTTCACATTAGTCACATCGTGGACATAAGCAAGGAGGCATTAAATCCTGGCTGCGGTGGCTGAGTGTTACCTCTGAACCAGGAGGTCACAGTTCGATTCCTGGTCAGGGCATATTCCCGAGTTGCAGGCGGCAGCCGATCAATGATTCTCTCTCATCGTTGATGTTTCTATTTCTCCCTCCCTCTCCCTTCCTCTTTGAAATCAATACAGATATATTAAAAAAGTAAAAAATAAAAAAAAATAAAAATAAATCCTAGATTCATCTCCAGGAGTAGAGAACACTGAGCAAGAGATGTTTGCTAAGAACGACCCAGTACTGGGGAGACAAAACAGGTGCGTAGGAACGAATCAGAGGCTATGGTCCAATTCAAAGTTATCGCCGGATGACATGAAGTTGGAAAACCCTTCGAGAGCAGACACAGGGCCAATATGAACTTGTTCTCGCTTTTATCTGTCCCACGAAGACTTTCCTGAATCACCAGATGCTACCCCTGCTTTACAAGAGAAAGAAGGAAGGAAGGAGAGCGGACAGACTCAGTCTGGTTAGAAAATCCTCGCTCTGTTCCTTATGGCCTGGGTGACCTTGGACAGGTCACCAAACCAATGTGCACCTTCTGGTCTCATACAAGGAAGAGGGTGACATGGCCTTTCTGAGAGGGTTGTGGCACAGCTTCCTCCCAGCAGAGCCCATAACCAGCGTCTGGCATAGACTGAAACCCTGCAGCAGATTTGCATCTTATCTCTAGATTTTGAGACGGAGGTGCCATAGTATTCAGTCTGACCTCAGTCCAATCCTCCTGGACAAATGACAAATCCGAGTCTCCCTGCAAAATTCCCGACACGCAGAGGTTTACGAGTGACTCCCCAGAAGTTCCACCCCCTTTCTGGGGCACTCCGGGCCCACTACCTGGCTCCCCCCCACACTTGTTTAGGCACAACCCTGATGTGCATAACTCATTCCTCAATGAACACTTCCACTCCTATTAGGACTGGAACATTGTACCCACAGAGCTGAAAAGAACACCCCGTTTCCAAAACAAGGCTTTTGATCTTCCTGAAAAACTAATCTTTTAAAGTGAACCCCACTGCTGCTGGGAGCTAGCTCAAGACTCCTTGTGAGAAACAGAAGCCTCCTGCAAATGTGTCCTTCAAATCTCTCCTCCGCTCACGCCAGGCCCATGGCAGAGGCCTCCAGGAGTCCTTGGCTTCCACTGCCAGCCCCTTCCTGCAATCCAAAGTGATGGACGAGCCCACTAATTGAGCATCATTAGCAGATTGAGATCGTAGTCACCGGGCCTTAAGCACTTGGCAGGCTCTGAAGTCCCCAGGGAATCGTGGCACCAATAAACCCAGCATAATGTGTGATTATGTGTCAGCTACACCCAGGCTCTTTTGGCTCCAGAGGCAAATGAACATTTCTGCGGTGTCCTTGGGGGAAAAGGCCAAGGAAGGAAAAGGAAAAGAGTGTCCCTTCGTTACAGAGTAAGATCAGAAAGCCCGCTGACCCGCCAGAGAAAAAGGGGCAGCTGCTTCCCACCAGAGGCCAAAGTCCAGCTCAGAGCAAGACAACGGGATCCAGTCCAACACCAAACCAGTTTTCCTGCAGCATCCTCTCAAGTGACCGTTGGCCTGGCCCCGCAAAGGAGCCCGCCCACAGCAGGGGACACAGAGGCTGCCCGCTCCCCAAATCTGCTTTGGGACCCAAGATCAAGCCTGCGTCATCCCAAACCATCATCCTTCACCGCCAACTGCCCAGACTGCACTTGGAAACCTAGGAGGAAGGACTTTTACTGTGTACTACGTAAATACTTAAAAATCATCTCCACGACTTCGAACGGTATATTCACAACACCTAAACTCCACATTGGATCCATGGCGTGGCTCCTACCTCTGACAGTAAAGATTAGTGGCCCACCTGGACGAGGAGACAGGATTACTGGTCCGGGTCCAGGCTGTGCCACCAACTAACTCACTGAGTCGCTTCAGGCAAGTCACTGAACAAACCGCAGGTTCCAATCCTCGGGTGTGAGATGAGTCTCACGGGAGTCGTGTTCTCCAAAGAGCCATCGACAGGCCTTCTGTTCTAAAGGCCAGGGATGGTTGTCGCAAGACAGTGTGCCCAGGAATAGTCCCAGGGAATGGGCACAGGAGAGTACTAGTGCTCACCAGTTTCCCACCTCCGCCCCTTCCTGGAGATCAAACAAAACATTTCAGGCCCCTTTGTGGTTGGGTGGGTCCATGTGACTAGTTCAGGCCAAAGGGCTGTGACTGGAGGCCAAAGCCCTTAAGAGCCAGTGTGTGATGCCTAGCTGCTCCCCCCATCTACCCCCCCCCCCAAACCCATTAAAGCCTGGAGTGCTGCCTGGGCTGCAGCAGACCCTGGCAGAGGGTTATTTGTTACCATAGATTAATCCAGTCTCCCCTAAGTGATTCAAGGACCCCAAAGGTCACCTGATTTACGACAAATGGAGGGAGAACAGCTTCCCAGTAAGTGGCCGGTGTGGCTAGCGGCTGTCATTTGTTTCCCCCAACTTCTTTGCCGACAGAATTCAAATTTAGCTCATCACAGGGATGTGGTCAGCCCCAGGACTGTGACATAACAAATCAAATGGGTGTTGCTTTTTTAAGCCTCTGCATTGCTGATCATTTGTTGTACAGCAATAGAAATACAATGCAGCAGGGTGAGGGTGAGATAGTGAAAAGTCCCTCCTCATCAAAGCTAAAGCTACATCCTCTGATGAGTTTATCAGCAATAAAGCCAATCTCCATATGTTTATTTCTATGTTTATTTCTCAATTAGTTCTGAGCTTCAGATGACTTTTTAGGTGTTTTCTTTTATTCACCCCATGCTAACCCCAAGCATTTTGTTACTCTGTAGCCAGAAGCATTCCTACATAATACAGACACCCTCAGCAACTCTTTAAAATGAGGCTCAGATGTGGTAGAAGGACCCAAATCCTGTCACTTCAGAATATAGACAGCTGGAAGACTGACTTCATATTTTATCTTTACTCCACAAAAAAATCCTCTCTATCCCCCAAAAACCACAACCGATGAAGGGAAAGGCTTAACAGTCACCGAGCAGGTGAGAAAACAAAACAATGAACCTTCTCCATGGGAACCAGAAATCCCAACCCCAAGTTTTGTTGTTTTCAGTTCTCAAATAATCACCTAAGAGTAACTGGCCTTTTAGATGTAGTTTAAATGAATGGCAAGGAGCTGGGAGATTTTCTAGCAAGGCCGCATGCAGCAAGCCAAATTGCTGTTTGCATCTCCAGGAAGTATGCTTCTCCGGCTCCTGGATCTCATCATTCCTGACAACAGCGCCCTCCACTGGGCTGCAAATGCCTACCTTGTATGCTGCTAATTCCATAATACACCACCCTCAGCTTCCTGGAACTGAGTGGGCATCAGCATAAAAACGAAATGTGAGCCCTGACTGGCTTGGCTCAGTGGATAGAGCGTCAGGCTGCGGACTGAAGGGTCCCAGGTTCAATTCCGGTCAAGGGCATGTACCTTGGTTGCAGGCACACCCTCAGTAGGGGCTGTGCAGGAGGCAGCTGATCGATGTTTCTCTCTCATCGACGTTTCTAACTCTCTATCCCTCTCCCTTCTTCTTGTAAAAAATCATAAAATATAGTTAAAAAACAAACAAACAAAAAAACGAAATGTGAGATTTTTGAGGCTGTCCCAGGGCCCGTTGAACTGAGCATTGAGAGGCAGCTTTCAGGGGAAGGAGAGCAGTCCTCTCCTTGAAGTTCAAAATACATCAGGGGAAACGAAGTCCCCAAATTTGGTAGCAGGTGTCATCAAATGAGTGCAACCTCTTTCCTTGATTAGAGTACAGTCCCTCATTTTTTTTTATAAAAAAGAATTTCAAAAGCTTGTAGTCTAATCAGTTTTTTCTACAACTAAAGACACTATGATCTAGAGAAATTACTTAAACATAAAAATGCCGGATTTTGAATCCTGTTCTTCTGAGTGTTTGCTCCGCCAGATTTACTGTTCTCTAGCTGTGAGGGCTAGAAGGGCTCCTCTGAGAACTGTTCCTGGAGGCAGGGTTGCCCTGTCTGGTTCAGGCGGACCTGAACCTCTGAGAAGCAGAGAAACTTGAGCTCTGGCGGTTTCCATGGTGACCACTGAGCCGGGTGCATGCTCTAATGAGGCTGGCTGACTAGCCAGCACTTAGGGAGCAAAGGTTGTGGGGCATTCCAGGAAAAACCCACATGCCGCTGAGCTGCTCGGATGACATGTGAATGGGCGGCTACCCTGCCAACAAACACTTCATTCAGGAGACAGACACACAGCTCTCTGAAGTCTACGTGTCTGGCCCCATGCCAGGCTCTTTTCCATACATTATTTCATTTAATCATTACCAAACATTATAAAGCAGGTTAGAATTCCATCCCCTTTTGCTAAGGAGTAAACTGAGGCAGCTCCCTCTCACTCGGGATCCCTGAGCTTATAAAGGTGGCTCTAAGCCTTATTCATCCACTCTGACAAACTGAAACTGTTCTAACAAAACTAACATAGGGAACTCCCTGTAGTCTTCTAAAGAAAAGCTGGTCGTGATTGTTTGTCTCAGAGGGAAAAACAAGTTCAGAGTGTCATCTTAAAATATTAAGTCATGAGAAAAATTCCCTAAAGAAGGTTTGGAACACCTGAACATTAGGTCAATAATGAGAAAAAGAGCAGAAATGACCCTACACCAAAGCAAAGCAGGTGTTCTGTGAAATCATATGAATAGGTGTGAGTTAGAGGGCCTTGGGAACCGCAATCACATCTATGTCACATGACTGTCATTGATGCCAGGAATGCCATATTTAGTAAATAAATTTTGCTTGAGTTGAGACTTTTGTTCCTTGTTTAAAGGTAAGTATTCTTAAGAGGAAAAAATAACCCCACTAACACAATAGCAGCCATCAGCACCTTAGTATGAATTAGCACATCAGTGTCCTATTGCTGAGGGAACACAGCGGTGGAAGGAGAAAGAGGGAGGGGCCACGGGGAGACAGATACAAAGCACGAAGCAGTGCCTAGAAAAGACAGGCTCTGGAAGAGATCCCAGAAGCCAGGATCATCCTGAAGACACCGAGCTTGCAAATAAAATGGAAGTTCCAAAACCAAATGGATGAATTTACAGTTCTCTACTTTATTGCAAATACATAAGGACTCATCTTCCATCTGTAAGAAGAAACGGAGTGTGCTTCATGTCTCCACAAAATCTGTGCTGGCAAATCCATACTTAACCCTCTGTGTTGTGATTCCAGAGATCCCACTCTACAGAAACTAACTACCGAAGAGAAGAGCTTCGGCACAGTGCCTGTGACGACCATCAGCCACACAGGAAATATGATCGTGACACCAGACTATTCCCTTAAAAGTGGTAATGATATGACAAGACCCTGATGATTCCTCCTGGATCCCAAAAGGCCGAAGCCCATTGGATCTCAGAGGTCAGGGTTGACATAGAGGCAGTACTCACTCGAAAGACCTTCTCCACTCTTGCAATGCTTTTCCCAAAGATGGTTCCAAGTTGGTCTCCAATTCCAGCCAATAAGAAACCAAAGAGTGGAATTCCAAAGATGGCATATAAAATACAAAAGATTTTGCCTCCTTCAGTGCTCGGAGCAATATTCCCATACCCTGGTGAGAAATATTAAAAAGAGAGAGGGAGAGTGGTGAGGTAGCAGAGAAATTAGAGTACAGAACCAAAGACTCCACAGACCCTTCCAAACCTTCCTGCATCCCCACCCCCAATTTGATGAACTTTAGGAAGTAGCACTTCATTTTAAAGGCCCGTAAACTTCAGAACACTGTTCCCATTGTCTCCTTTCCTTCCTTCTTGTCAATAGTTTTAAGGAGATCCAGGTTTCCTGGATCTAATGTGTTTAGTTAGGTTACTTTTTAGGAAATGTGTGGTCACCCAAAATTGCATTTCTAATGGAAAGTGGTAGTATCCATTTCAGAAACACCAACATCCTGGACCGGTCTGGTCTAGGGACACCTGCACACCTAAGAAGGGTTCGCCATTGTTGTTTTTAGGTTGGAAATGAGCCCCTCCAGACTGTGGCTGCCTTCAACATTTGCCTTCCCAGGGTCATGGGTACCCCGCACTGAGGAGGCTATGTGGTCTAGCACACATTCAGAAAGGACCCATGGACCACACAGCCCTAGCCGGGGAAGCCTGAAAACAGTCAAGAGCGGGGGAAGGACAGTGGCTCTTTTTCTCTCTACTGGGAACCCTGCATCATCTCTGAGTCCAGCCTATCCCCTCACCCACTTCTTTTATTTTTTAAATATATTTTATTGGTTTTTTACAGAGAGGAAGGGAGAGGGATAGAGAGTAAGAAATATTGATGAGAGAGAAACATGGATCAATTGCCTCCTGCACACCTCCTACTGGGGATGTGCCCGCAACCAAGGTACATGCCCTTGACTGGAATCGAACCTGGGACCTTTCAGTCCGCAGGCCGATGCTCTATCTACTTCCGGTTAGGGCCTCCCACCCACTTCTTGCATCAAGGGATATCAAGTGCTAAATAAATGTTTGTTGGTGGAATGGATGTTTACAGATAAAAGAAGCCCTTCATAGCCAGGTCTACCAGTATGTTTGTCAAACAATGCTTTGGAAACACCAACATCTTAAGACTGCAGCAAGTACATATTAGTAAGTAACTGAGGTAGAGTGAATAGTGGCCTTACTCTATATGGATGGGACTAAAGACAGTGGTGTTGGAGGAAATTGGCTTATGGCACTAGCACAGTTTGTATAGAAATGAGTCTAAGTCATTTGTTACTCATTTTCATGTCAAGGAGTATCTAGGTAGTCACCTGACTATCCTCCGATATCAGGGTGACTCATGTGAGGTCTATTTTTAAAGCCATCAGTGGGTGAGTTATTGGGTTCATGGTTAGCAGCACAGGAAAGAATAACGTTGATGATTGGTCCACCAATCCTCCTCTATGCATGTGGCGAGCTCACTGGTGCTTTCTGCCCTTGAGCAATGAGTCACCTTGCTATTTGCCTTTTCAACTTTCCACTTGGAATCATTCAAACCTCTTATCACAAAGTATCTAAATCACAGTTGCTGTTTCATCAAGGAGTGTTCAGTCAAGCCTCCTAAATCTTGCATTTCTTTGACTCACCACCGTTTTGACTTAATGGTGAGAAAAACACACACACAACAATAACCAACCCTTGGAACTTTTTTCAGGTGCTTTCAGGAACTTGGAAACAATTCTTTTTCTCAGCAGCCCCCTCTAGAATAATCCAATTTACACAACATAGCCCTCTTGGAGAGGGAACACATGTGCCTATACAGTTTCACATTATGCAGGTTTAAGGTTCCCTCTCGGAAACATTCTAGTAACTTCTGGAAACATTCATACTCTTGCTTGGCTGTCTCATAATTGCCTGACTACTATCAAGGGATCTGGGTTTTTTTTTTCAGTCTGATAACTCAGAAAAAAATATACTGCAGACACCGGCAAACGAACCTAGGCTTTGAACCTGCTGACGAGGCATCTTCACAGCCCTGACCAATGCTGTGCACACTTCCTCTTCCTCTCAGAGAGGACCTGCCCCCACCCCTGAGTCAGGGGTCATCCAGGGTCATCACGAGCATGAGAGAGAAGTAAGAAGACAGAGGCTCCAGATTCAATTCATTTCATTCTACCCAGTTGTCCTTAGACTCACTTAACCACTGCAAACCCTGGTGTTGGAGGGGTTCAAGGACAACATGGGGGAAAAAATCAATGAAGTGTCAAGTACCACACCAATGGAAAGTAGTATTATCATCACTGGCTCCTTATTTACCCAGTGTTTCACAGAGAGGAACACTAAAGTCAAATTAAAGCAAAGTTCGTAGGTTAAGGCGCCAGTGAGGTGATATTTACGTCTCTAAACATATTTAAGGGCATCGTGTCATATCAGACACAAAGTAATCGCCATTCCCGAGTGACGCTGTACTTTGTGCATGGGTGTGCGCATGCGCTTTTTTGTCCCCTGCCTCCAATGAACTATTTGGAGTGACTGCTGCAGTTGGACTGTCAACCCTGTGCCTCTAGGAAAAGCCTAGAACTTCCATTTTGGAACTTTGAGGCAATAGGAGGCCCACATTCCTGGATTCTTGGCTCTAGTCCTACCTGGCCTGTTAGACTGTCCTGCCCAGCCTTCCAGAATGCTTGGGAGAACTTTGAAGTGAGGTTTGAGGGTTGTACGTAGGCTCTAGAACTAGAGATAAATGTGGATTCTTGTCTGGTTCTTCCGCTTACTAACTCTCGGATGTTGGCAACCCACCTAACCTTTCTGCCTCCTGCTCCGCATTTGAGCAGTGAGGCTCTTTGATAGCACTCACCTTATAGCTACTAAAGGTGAGATGTGTTACCTGTGAAGATTAAATATGTGTATGTGAAGCCCGATGCACAGGAGGCGCTCAGAAAGTATTAGCGATTATCGTCTTGTGGTTTCCAGTAGGAAGAAATCACTTCTGAGCCATATGTCTCCAGGAAAATGAAGCCCCAGGAGAAAACAGATGGCTGGCTCCTACTTTCCCTCCGGAAACTCTGCTGTTCTCCCACAGTGCCAGGACACGGGACAGAATGTACCTCCAGTGGCTGGCTCACTGACCTGGGCGGGCCCATGGCTGGATTTGGGGTGTGGGCATCTCTTGATGCAGCAGGAGGCTGTGAAAGCTGGGAAATGAGAGGGGATACACAGCTACCAGAGAAGCAATCAATGAGGCAGACCTAGCCCAGACGATTGGAACTGGATTTAAGTAAAACAAAAGACATCCAAGGAGCTACTCCATCAACTGGCTTCTGGTGACTTTCAAAGGAGATGAGCCCAGTGAGGACCGTTTGCAACATGTGAGAAGGACCAAGGTGGGGCTTAGCTCCATTGACCCCCCAGCTAGGAAACAGTCCCATGAAGAGAGGCCGATGTTTAGGGAGGATGTGTGCCCGAGGAGCACACAGATGATGCTCTTATTTGCTATTTATGTGCCAAAGTCACACCTTCGCCAACCCACGTGCTATGCAGCCCTGCTGTGTGCTGACAAGTGTGCATTCTAAAACCAGAATGTCTTTGTACACAGGGCTGGCTTGATGGGTGTGAAACCTGTGCAAACAGAAGCCCCATTTCGAGGGGCCCTGTGCTGTGGGTAGTGCTCTGCTGGTGCCGTTTTGACATTCGTACGCATTTCTTCGCAAGGAGACCACATTTTCATTGTGCACCGGGCCCCGCACATTCTGTAGCTGGTCCTGCTGAATGAAGCTACTAAACTCCACTGCTTCCTCACTGTGAGACATTGGGCAAGTTACTTAACGTCTCTGAGCCTCAGTCTTCTCATCAGTAAAATGAGGCTAATAAATAGTACCTGCCTCCTGTGGTTAACACTAGATTGCCCAAGGAAGTCATTTTGACTGCTTTTTACTTTCAATTAGAAAAACAATTATGTATATAAGGACACAATGTCTTAGAATTTTGTGACTTTTTGTTCAACATATAAATGCGTTTATTAATAATTGTAGTTACCTCCCCCTCCTTCATTTCGGGTATATATATATGTGTTATACCTATATTGCCCAAAAGCAGTCATTTTGACTGCTTGGGGAAATTTTAAATAATCAAATGACTCTTATTATTGAATTGAGTAAATTTCTTATATGACCAGTTCGGCTCTGTATTGAAATAACAGTTTTCATTTTTTTTTGATTACCGTCACATGATAACATACAAGTACATGATAAACTGTCGATACTTGATAAGTTGCAGTTGCTCAATAAGCTAAACTAGTACTTGTTATTCGAATCTTTATGCAGTGATACTTGTTCTAATAAGTTGTTTATTTTATTTCTTTTGCGCCCTAAATTCATGAAAGAAATGTCCAATAGAAGTGAGTTATTGGAAAAGCTAAGGAACATAAGTGAAGAGTGCTCCGATATTATTCTTTCACAATGCAGTCATTTTGACTGCTTTTGGGCAATATAGGTATATACTAAATTTCAGTCTTTCTAGTGTTAATGAGAGATTGTGAGAAGGCGCGTGGAGCACAGTGCCCTGAACCTGGCAAGTGCTCAGTGAATGCAGGCCACAGTGACTGCTATTTCCCAAATCATGGGTTAAACTTCCAACCAAGCGCTGGTTAATTAGAAATAGCTGCCCAGGTTCCTTGGCAGGCACAACTCTTAAATGAGGCTGCCAGGCAAGTAACACAGTTACTGGCTACCATCTGGAACCTGACCGCGGGCTCTCACTGATGTGGGTGGAGTCCGGTGACTCAATCCAAAAATGCCTCAAAGACTAAACTCCAGTTGCACTCGGGAGCTGTTGGTCAGAATGCCATCACCTGTGGCCCTTCTGTTGGTGCTTGTTTATGGGGAAGTCTCTGCATACAAGAGTGAGTGTCATGATTAGAAAAGCTAGTTACTGGGTTCTCTACCAGCAGAGTCCACATTCAAGGGCAGGTGGGACTTTTTCACATCAGCATTCGTTACTGAGAAAGGGGACAGGTACAGGGCAACCTCAACAAAGACGGAGCTGAGTCCATTCTTCCTCGTGGCGGGGCTCCTAGCTTGGAAAACGCCTAAATGCGTTCCCTTTGGCCATACACTTGTAAATCTTTCTGTATGTCTAAGTACAAGAAAAGCTTTCTAAAAAAAAGAAGGCCTTGATCCATTCAGATAAAAGAGACTTCTGATGCTGAGTAGTATCAGTAGTATCGCTGCTTTTCAGAAAAGAATCTATTATTCCTCAGATCTCTCTGCCTACATTCTAAGCAATGAACACGTTTTTGTGTGTCTGAAAGGTACACAACCTCATGCAGCCCGCGAAAGTCTTTCTGGAGAGCAATTTGGTGAGCCTTTAAAAGGCTCATGACCTTTGCCACGGCAATCCCTTGGGGATCTTTCCAAAGAAACAACCAACGGTGAAGACCACACTTCATGTACAGCAGTTTTCATGGTGATGCTAAAGGAAGAAACAGCTTCGGCCTCCAACAATATGGGATCACAGTGTGGATGATAGAAGCCATGGAACCCATCACAGATTGTTTTTCAGAGAAGCTTAGTAATAGGGGGACATGTTTCCAGTATTATGTCGTATATGAACTCAAGCAAGCAGGCTCATGTCGGTCCTTCACAAACAATGAAAAGACAGCTCCTCAGCTCCAGCTTCCCCCTGCCTGACTCCTACATTGTGAAAAATTTCTCAGGAAAAACTAAGAGGATCAGTGAGTTCTGATTTTCCTTAGAAGCTTTGCTACCATATATGATGAATGATGAAAAACCATTATTTCCTCACCTTATTATTCTACTAACATTGTACTATGGTTCTCTTTAGAATTCTCAAACTGTGTGACTTTATAAATACTCCCCACTTTGGAGTTAAAATTTAGCCAGCTAAATGGTGGCCATCTTACAATACATTATTTTTGCAATGTATTGAGAAAGAGGGACAAAATAGCCTTTTTTTCATTGAATGGAACAAGGACCCAATCTTTAGCACTAACACGGAGCCATGATACTGAAGTAGGCTTATGGTTTGGGTTTCATTTGTGTTTTTGTTTCATGCCTGTTTTATAGTCGTTTCTTGTTCAACATCCACCTTCCTTCAGATTTAGGGGAAAGTGCCAAGCCTGTGCCTCGGTATGACACAGCGTCCTGCTTCCCACTATAGAGGCAGCACCTTCCCAAGCAGCCAGGACACAAGCACGGGAACCCAGAAGCTCATCCAATGGGAGGCTCTGCCTAAGACTTTAAATCTAGAGCAAGTGGCCCACAGGAGGTAGGCGATGGCAGCAGCAGTGTCCAGCAAGGTCAGACCCTGGCCATGAAGGTCAGAGGATACTGTCTGGCCCTCCATGATCTCTGACCCAAACATATGTATTAGTTAGTATTTTTCAGTGCTGGGTAATAGAAAACCCGATGCAGGCTGGCTTAGGCAGAAAAGGAAATGCATGGAGCCTGGTAAACAGGAGATTTAGCATTTATTTCGTAACACTTCACAGACAGCTCCATCCAAAGCTCAAAAGATGTGAAAAGAAGCCTGTTTTTCACGCCCCCTTTCTTACTCTGCTTCTTTAGCTGAGTTCCAGGCATAGCAATTCAAGGAAATGACTGGCAGGGGCCTGGGCCTATCTCTTTCCAGATATACCTCCAGTAAGACAGGAAGTCACTTCCTCCAAAGGTCAAGTAACAGTCCAGGAACTGAGGTTCTTATTGGGCTAATCCCAATGAGTTAAGAGATCTCACGTCCATCTCTTAGCTAAGGACAGCGGTCACTCAGGTGCAAAGTAATGGATTTCTTAGTCTAGACAAGGTGATTCTTCCTCTGAGACCTGGAGGCCAAGAGTGGGGAAGAGGACCACTGGGGAAATGGTTTTCAGAATAAGTAAATGGATGCCAGGCATCAGAAACCAAGGACTACGTGTCATTTGTACAAACTCAAAGATTCTAGAATTAGAATATAAGAAAGTCAGGAAATGTTACATATCAAATATTTCTCATTAGAAACACCATTCCTTTATCACATAAGGTCATATGGGCCAATGAACACAGTTGTTCAAGAAACCAAGCCCCTGATTCCTAAGGAGTTGACACAATAAGTACCATAGGACTCCTACCAATGCAGCTGTAGTGTTTTTCAGTGCATCATACAGACCCTGATTTAGCCATTTTATAAAATGGGAAAATTTGAATGTTTTTCCTGCTGGGGCTGTGAGGTTGTGGACTAATCTTGTCTGGAGTGTCTGAAAAGGCTTCTAGCCCCCAAGACCCTAGTGCATGATGGCGAACCTATGACACACGTGTCAGAGGTCACACGCGAACTCATTTTTTTGGTTGATTTTTCTTTGTTAAATGGCATTATATATATAAAATAAACATCAAAAATATAAATCTTTGTTTTACTATGGTTGCAAATATCAAAAAATTTCTATATGTGACATGGCAACAGAGTTAAGTTAGGGTTTTTCAAAATGCTGACACACCGAGCTCAAAAGGTTCGCCATCACTGCCCTAGTGTAACGCACACCTCTAATATCTGTAATAGCTGATCTTAATGGATAAGCAGATTTGCAAGTGTGAATCTACTCTGACATATAATTAGATGAAGAGTCTTTTAAAAAAGAACAATTCTCTTTCATTCCAAATTTTCTTACGGCACATAACTTCCTTTATTGAGCCAATGTAGAAACACCACTTGTCCTAAAGGCTAGGTCTAAAAACACACAAAATGTGGTGCCTCTAAAACAACCCTTAGCCTCCTAAATGTACACCAATAAGAAGTTGATCACCAAAGCTGTGCATCCCCCCCCCAAGGGAGGCATACCCTTAGGCACCTACTTAACATGTGGTCATGAAGGACAAGGGGGAGAAGAGCCTCCCTGATGGCATAGCTGGTCTCAGAGAGCAGCAGATGGGAGGCCTCCTTTCCGGTGTTAAGGAAGGAACCCTCCCCTTGCAAGGGCAGAGGGGCCTCCCAATGCCTGCCCTCCGTTTCTATGGATGGGGACTGCTGTGCGTTTCCCATTCTTTTGAATGAGAATTTTTATTGACTTCACTACTGTAGTCGGGAAGATACCTGTCAAACTCATTTTCAGCAGAGCTGGGAGAGGGATAGCACCTAGCAATTCCACCATGTAGGAAAAGAAAATAAACAGAAGAAATACAGAGAATGATAAAAGAGCCCATCAGTTGCAAATCTCACAAAGTGCCAGCAAACATCCAATTAGGACGGCAAGGGTGTCACCTTGAACTTTGAAAGAGATATCTTTGTTTGCAGTAGGTGTGGGTAGAGGTTGAAGAGGGATAGCAGCTTAAGCCTCCCCCTCCGAGTCCCCCTCCCGCCCTGCAACCCTCCCGCCTTAATCCGGTCCAAAAAACAGGTGAGGCAGGACTATTCATAGAAGGAACACAGATGGGCCTGCCGTCTCTTTGGCAGCAGGAAAGGGGAGTCTTGGGATGTGCTACCTGAACAGCTAGCTGCCTGCTTCTCCCTGCTCTCCTCTCCCAGCCCCATTTAACATTCGGCAGATAGCTGGTACAGGAAGATCCAGTTTGTTTGGTGTCAAGTACTTCACAAAAACCTGCCCCAGCATAAATATTAAGCTTCCATTTTTTTTAAAAAAGAATGTGAAAAGAGCAGCAAAACTTACCAAAGAATAGAAGGCATTCAGTAGAAAAATGTCGCCCCAACCAGACAAAATTGTAACAAACTATGAAGTCATTGCCTCTAAGCATTTTCACAGAGAAACCACAAAGCAGCAATGCAAGAAATTAGGAAAATAGTAGTGGGATAACTAGTGAGGACGAAATGGGAGCTAATGGAATTCAGGAAAGAAATAGGAAGGGAAAAAAAATCCACTAATGATCATGAAATGAAAATAAAATTGGAAGGAACAGATGGCAGAATAGGCACTGTGAAGAACACACAAAAAAGGAATGGAGAGGATAAAATTACCAAAATGAGAACCAAATCATAAGCGTTAAAAAGGCACAGAGGAAAGTTACAGACATAAAATATAGGCAGAAAAGTGATAATATATGTGTAGTTGGAATCCCCAAAGGACAGAACTAAAACCATACAACAGAGAAAACGTTTGGAGATGACAATCGAGCAAACTTTCCTAAAATCAAAGGAACAAAACCGAGTAGTGTTATCAGATGAAAGATAAAGACATAATCTTTTGCATAGCTGCACAAAACATCAAGTCACTTACAAAAGGGAAAAATATTGGGCTGACATGAGATTTCTCCACCACAGCATAACCATCAGAAGAGAGCGAAACACCTACAACACCCTGAAAAACATGGGAGTCAAAGATTTCATTTCCAGCCAAACTGCCATTCCAGGGGAAAGTTATTTTGAACAACACAAGACCCTAGGGAATATGACTCCCGTGAGCCATTCTTAAGGCAACCATTTGAAGCTGAATTACAGCCAATCGGGTGAGGATGAGGAAAACCACGGCAAAAAAGACTCGAGATGAATACTGACGACATTTAACCGAGAACTACAACTAAAATAAATGTATCAGGAGAACAGACCAGAATGTAAATGATATACCCCAATGATATAGAATGACACAGAGTAATAATTGATAGTGGAAGAGGGAAAGGAGGAGGATGCTAAGCTCACCTTATATTGTAGCTGAGAGCCAAGAGGTATCATACATCGAAAGAGGGAAAATCAGCTGAAGTATATTTAATAATTTAAAAGTAAACATTAAAAGGATGGTATCCAGAGGGCGATGTCATTGTCCATAATAGGGAAATATTAGATATTGCTAAAAGATTAGAACACTAAGTTGTTAGATATTATTATAATTATAAAGTTAATCCCTAAGATAAAAGTACAAAACTCCCCCAGTATCAGAAACACGCAAATATTATACAACAAAAATTGCTGCAGGAAAGAAGTAATTATAGATCACCATATGATCAGTTGTGAAGAGCATTTATCTAGTCCAAGAAATGCAAATGTTCACATTTGATCTAATTAAACGACAGTGGGAGGACAGGAGGATGGGAAGAGAGCCGTCTCCAGTGGAGTGGATGAAAGAGAACTAACTCCTCACCTTCCACCACAGGAAGTCAAGACATAATCCCTAAAACCTGAACATTCAGGAAGTGGCTACATGAGTGTGATATTCAGAGTTATGGAGATAAATATCAAAATAACCAAGCAAAAGAGCATAAAGTGGTTGCCCTGGGGAGGTGAAAACTGCTGTTTTTCATAAACAAACCTTCTAGAACATTTATATGGTTCTTTCATATATAACTTTAATAAAAAGTACAATTTTTAAAAAGGAATTTGAGCACAACCGAGCAGTCTGAGTTCAACTCCCTGATTCATATTTGGATTTTTTCACTCTAACCTTGTCAGGAGGTTCTTTCAAACTAAAAGCTCCTGAGTTTTTTTTTTTTTTTTTAATATATTTTTATTGATTTCAGAGAGGAAGGGAGAGGGAGAGAAAGAGATAGAGACATTAATGATGAGAGAAAATCATTAATCAACTGCCTCTTGTATACCCCACACTGGGGATTGAGCCCCCAGCCTGGGCATGTGCCCTGCCCTGGAACCAAACCCATGACTTCTGGTGCATAGGTTGACACTCAACCACTGAGCCATACTGGCCAGGCTGGTTCATTTTTTTAAATGATTTTGAGAGAGAGAGAGAAAGAGAGAGAGAGAGAGAGAGAGAGAGAGAGAGAGAGAGAGATTGATTGAGATTTGTTTTCCACTTATTCATGCATTCATTGGTTGATTCTTGCATGTGCCCTGACTGGCCAATGAACCGCAACCTTGGCTATCACCACGACACTCTAACCGACTAAACTACTGGCCAGGTGCAGTTCTTCATTCCTCTTTGCCTTTCATCGAAAGCCACGACGACCCCTGCATTCATGTGACAGTGTTTCATAAGCCTCCTTCAGCCTTATGCTGCCGTGTGTTCTGCGAGGACGGAAGTTTGACAAGCGCCATCCCTCAGGATGGCCTGCAGAGGAAGCGAGAGCGGCAAGCAAACAGTTACCTATGGTGGTGATGACCGTTCCAGCGAAGAAAAAGGCACTTCCAAGGTCCCAGTGGCTGCTGTTGTTGGAGGAGTTTCCTATCGGACTCACTCCTGCGTTGTCAGCGTCAAGGGCATGCTGCAGAGAGAGTGAGAAAGCGCGAGGCTCGGTTAAAAAAGTTAAAGGAAAAGAATTTTCCTGCTCAACAACCTGCAGTGATCTACAGGGGACTGGTTACGTGAATGAGGGTACAGTCACAAAGAGAAACACTACACACCCACTAACTAAAACGAGAAAATGCGTGGTGAGTGGGGGAAAGTTAGGGTATATAGACTAATGGTGCCATTTGGGTAACATTTGTAGGCACAGGTTTATGCAACCCAGCCCTGGGTTATGCAAATTGCATACAGATTGCTTAGCAAAGACATAGAAGGGCTGTCTGAAAGTTGTTACCCAGAGTGGTCATTCCTGAAAGACAGGCTTTCTGCTGCTTTTGACTCTTTTCTGTTTGTTAGAAAGTTTGACATTGAGCTTGTTTCAGGAGCACAGGAGATCAGAGCTTGGGCTACTAGGTCAGACTACCCTCCCTTGCGGAAGCTACTCCAACCTCTCTAAGCCTAACTCTCCTCCTTGGAAAACTGGGGATGCTAATACCTTCCCCACACTCTGGTGGGGAGGATTCAATGAAATGGTCCCAGGTAATG
This sequence comes from Myotis daubentonii, assembly GCF_963259705.1. NCBI lineage: Eukaryota > Metazoa > Chordata > Mammalia > Chiroptera > Vespertilionidae > Myotis > Myotis daubentonii. Next base: position 11,554,907 of record NC_081840.1, read on the forward strand.
TACTTAGTTCAGTGCCCGCCACCAAGTCAGGATTTAACTAACAGCCAATGTCATTTCATTGTTCCCCTAACACACAGACACATATTGCTCCTTTTCAAAATAAACAGCAGTCACTCCTTACTGACCTACTGGATTTGGAGACCCATACACCTTAAAATTCCCCCCAAATTGGCCACATTGATGATACTACTAAGTCCTCCAGCCCGGGCAGGACACTCCATGAGACAGACCCTCTCCCTCCTGGACCTTTGCCCACGCCCTCCCTGAGCGTGCTCAGACTTCAGGGTCTAATCCGGGTCTGCTTTTCCGGGAGGTTTGTGAAGAATACAGTGAAAATCTCTCAGCAGCCCTTCTAAGCTGGACCCGGCCAAACCCTTTCAGGCCAGAGGAGAGGGGAGAGCAGGGAGGAAGAGCAAACAGGTGAGCTGGGGCCAGGAAGGGACAGGTGGGAGCTGCAGAGGGAGGTGACAGACATAGAGCAACTTCTAGAACAGTGATGGCGAACCTATGACACGTGTGTCAGAGGTGACACGCGAACTCATATTTTTGGTTGATTTTTCTTTGTTAAATGGCACTTAAATATATAAAATAAATATCAAAAATACAAGTCTTTGTTTTACTATGGTTGCAAATATCAAAAAATTTCTATATGTGACACGGCACCAGAGTTAAGTTAGGGTTTTTCAAAATGCTGACACGCCGCGCTCAAAAGGTTCGCCATGACTGTTCTAGAACAACTAGAGATCCCGGAATAACGCAGGTGGAGCCTACAAGATGCAATTAAATATATATATATTTAATATATTTCTATTTGACAGCATTGCAGATGTTTCCCATTTTCTCCATTTTTGCCCCCCTTCCACCCAACCCCCGCCCCACCCTAGGCCTTCCCCAAGACACAATATTGACATGCGATTATATAGGGTGTCCTAAAAATGTATACACACACTTTGAATAATTATAAAGGCAGTATTTATTAAAATACATTTCATTTTCAAAATTGAGCTAACAGCTATTAAAGTGGGTATACATTTTGGGGGGACACCCTGTATTTATCCTTAAAAAATGCCCTTTAAGCTTTGTTAAAACAGACATGGTTGCCACAAGATCAGATCACAGGTGAAAAAGTGAATCACCCTTATATGTTGCCTTTATGAGCCTGGGATATTTCAAACTCTGTAGACCAGGGATCAGCAACCGTTTTTCATAAAGCACTAGATAAGAAATATTTTAGGCTTTGGGGGCACGTATGGTTTCTGTTGCATATTTATCCTTTCCTTTTACAAACGCTTAAATATGCAAAGACCATTCTTAGTTCACATGTTGCACAAAAACAGGCTGTGGGCTGGATCTGGCCTGCCCTTGCACAACTGACTGGATAATGGGAAAAAAAATCCCCTTTTGTTAAATCTTTAGTTGATTCTTTCCTTTCTCTAAGAACATGAAATACTATGCTGCCCACTGTCTCTAACATAAACCCTGGCACCCCAGAATTTAAAATCCAGCTACATGGGGTGCATACAGGCTGTCTTTGCCAATGGTTTAAATCGGCCTAATTGACAACAATCATCAGGGGCTCTGCTCTGTTCTGCTGTAGAGAAAAGACAGATGGCGAGTCCTTTCTGCTAGTAAAATATCCATTTTCCCTACACTGTGAGTGCCACCAGACCCAGCAACAGGCCCTAACTAGTGTTTATCTCCTCATTAGCTATTCAGCGCTGATGGGCCCACCTGGGCATAATACCGCAGGAGCAGCTCTGGGTCTCAGGCACTTGGGTGACCTCACATCACGCCATCAATAACTAATATTTCCAACTTCTATGAAGCTGCAAAGAGAGCTTGGTTTCCACCAAGTCTCCCTGTGCTGAGTATTGCCGACAAACATCATAAGCAGGCCCCGTGCTGCATATAAAAATACATATTTGCAGCAAAGACAAACGGAAAGGATTATTTGTTTCATCAAAAAAATCCGGATTCCTTTTCAAGTATCTTTTTTTTTCTGAATTATGCAATTTATAAATAAATAATGTAAAGTGTTTATCAATTGAAAAGAAAAGTAACTAACATTTGTTGAGTGTTTGCATGGAGCCAGGTACTATAGAAGTGTGATTTCATTTTATCCTTTGCACTATTTGTGAGTTATTCAATTTTATCCTTTCTACAACTTGCAAAAAAGTAAAATTATCTCCCACTTCAGTGGTAAGAAAACAGGCTCAGAAAAGTTAAGTAACTTACCCTAGGGGACACAGCCAGGAAGCAGAGAAGTCAGGATTCAAACCCTGACTGGGCCCAAGCCATGGTTTTGCCTTTTCCTTTGCATATGGTACCCAGAACACACTCCTCTCCCACAGCCATACTGGCCTCCAGGCAGAGATGAGGACTGGCATCGTCTAAGAGTTTAGGCAGAAGGGCCCTCCCAAGGGATCAATTCTAATGAGATGAGTTCCTTGAAGTGGAAGCACCAAACCTTATTTGGCTCTTGGAGCTGGTAACAGCTTAACTGTGTTGCATTCAAAATTAAATTTAAAAATAAAGAAAAAAAATTTGGACAGGTTGATTTTACACCCCGAGAAGGAGAGAGCAGAATAAAGAGAGAATAATCCCCGAAAGGGAGGAAGGAAAAAGAGAAAGGAGTGTCCATTGACATGTGGGAGGTTCCAGGTCAGTTCCAGCATTGCCCAGGACTTAAAAAAATTTATTTTTATTTTTTTATTTTAGAGAGAAACGAAGGGAAAGGAAGAGAGAGACACAGATATGAGAAATATGGATTGGTTGCCCTTTGTACGCATGTTGACTGGGGATTGAACCCCAAACCTGGGTATGTGCCCTGACTGGGAATTGAAGGTGCAAGGGATGACCCTCGGCCAACTGAGCCACACCAGCCAGGGCTGCCCAGGATTGTGCCAGTATCCAACTTGAAGTTGCTTTATCTATGATGTAAATTCCGCTCTCGCTCCCCCAAGTCTTCAGCAAAGTGGGCTCTACACCCAAATGCCTTTGGGAAGCGGTTTTGTGGAAATTAAATATAAGCATTGTTATAGGCACAGTGGGAAGAGTGAGAAAGATAAGCCCTGCAACGAGTCACTGAGCTCTTGCTAAGGCTTTATACAATCCCTAGTCCCGGGCATGAGGTTTGACTCTATCTAGATCTGATGAGTCAGAAAGACTCCAACAAACCACCAGCATGAAAACGAATCAGCACACTTGGCTTATGTACACATAGGGAAAACCCAGCACAAACAACTGTTATTACTTGAATTAATAGCATCATTTTTAGTTCAATAAGAATATTTCTGATTGAGTTCGTAGTTCTAACTTTAATCATCTTCTAAAAGATTTTCAAAGGCTCTTAATCGTTTGAACTCAAGAAAACATTTTAAAATTAAATGTATTTGCTTTTAATTTGCTTCTCCCCTGCCCCGCCTCCCTCTCTGCACTCAGGCTGCAAAAGTGAAGATAAGCCAGCCCATTAGAAATGTCTGAGCACACGGAGAGTGAAATGAGGTAACTGAGCTGTGTCCTGTTTGGCTTAAAGATCAACCAAAACTCTCCCTCTCCATTCTCCCTCCATTACCCTTATGCTTTAGGACCACCTGGGAGGTATAACAGAAACTGCAGCCTCTCCCCAGTGAGGCAGGCCTCAGGTTGATGTGAAGGAAGAGTGACAGGGGTAACAATCACCTGGACCCCCCCTCTCCCTCCCAACTGTCCCCAGTGCTGTAATCCCATAACTCGAAGCCTGGCTGCGTAAATCACTCTCCAGACAGCGTGAGACACCGTCACGAGTGCTAGCTCGACACTGAGATGAACAATGACCCACAGGGGACCACTAACTGTCCGTGGCTTTTCTCCTATGATCTGTGTACTCGGTGAGATCATCTGTTTCCTTATGTGATACCAAAAAAAAAAAATCTGCGCTATCATCACTCAGTTTGTCTGAGACTGGCTAAAGAATGTCACAGATGGGTGCCCTATGTGTGTACACTGATGGCGAGAGTGTTCATTTGACGTATGGCTCAGTTGAGGATGCTTGCAGAATACAAGGCGGCTCTGTTCATAATCATGTTGGGACCACAGGGCAGGTGCAACCCAGCATGCATGGCCACTTTCTTCATAGCTCACACCCCTGGGATGAAACAAAAAGACCCCTCATCAGAGGGCACAAAGGTGTGTGTACAGTATTCTTAGTCCCAGTTGGCAAAGGGATTTATGGAGTAGACAGCTAGCCAGGGGTTGAGGCAGGATGATGGGGTGGCTGTGGAAGTGGCTTCATAAATGTATTAAACGTGAGCATTCTTTCAGCCATTAATGGATAGAAGGAGAGCCACAGACCCTGGGAGGCGGACAAAGGCACATGCATCCAACTCAAAAAAGCCTCTAATAATGCAAACCGCCAGCAGCATCCTTCTACCTCCTCACACAGGGGGTAGGAAGGGCCTCGGGTAGGAAGTGGAAAAATGGTATTAATTTGGTTGCCACGGTTGCTTTTTATTTCTCCTGCTTCAGAAGTGCTTCTCATATAAATATTTCAACGAAGCAAAAGTGAATATCCTGGTGTGGGGGGAGGGGCAATTTCACATCCACCAGCATGGTCCTGAGGAGAATATATGATGTACACCCTGCTGTCTCTGCACTTTAAAAGGCCACATTATAGTATTTCAAACAGGTTTGGTGGTGATGAACTCCTGTATTTTTTTCTGGTCTGGGAAGTTCTTTATCTGTCCTTTGATTCTAAATGATAGCTTTTGTTCATAACACCAAACCAGTATTATATAAAATGTTAAAAAGGTTTTCTTTAAGAAGAAGAAAAAAAGAAAAAATATATATTAACAATAAAATGGCAATGAATACTAAAAATAAGTAAAGAAGCAGAACAGAAACAGACTCATAGATACAGAGAACATTTTGATGGTTGCCAGATGGAAAGGGGATAAAGGAGATGGACAAAAAGGGTGAAGAAATTAAGAAGTACAAATTGGTTGGTACAGAATAGTCATGGTGTTATAAAGTACAGCACAGGGAATACAGCCAATAATATTGTAATAATGTATGGTATCAGATGGGTGGGAGATTTATCGAGATGACCACTTAGTAAGTTATGTAATGTCTAAACACATATAATAATGTATGTCAGTTGTAATTAAAAACAAAAAATGATTAAAAATAATAGTATTTCAAACAGCAGTGGGAGGGTGTCAGAGAGAAAGTCTGGACTCAACCCAGCAAGGCGCTTCTGGGGCTGATTCCAAGAAATCTTTGCTTCAGTGTGAAGAGATAGAGCATGGAAGCAACTTGTATTGAGCCCCTGCAAGTTACTCAACTTCTCTGAGCCTCAGTTTCCTCATCTATAAAATGAAGGACCTTCCAGCAGGGATTTTTAAAAAAAATGTGTATTTGATTTTGGACAGTGTGCCTTGTCATTTCATATATAATAATATTAACAATATTACAAGAATTCTTTCTGAGCCCTTACTAGTACACAGACTTACTCAGTTAACCCCCGTGATGACCTCTTGGGATGGGCATGGCTAGCATCCCCATGAGACACATGAACTTGGACTAGCGTAGTACCTTACCCGTGCTCACACAGCTTGTGGACACTAATAGAATTGTCAACAGGAAGATGGCCATCCTAAATGCTGGGAAGGCAGCTTCTCTTCACCCTCTGTGTTCTTCTTTCTCCCCATCTCAGACCCTCTGGGGAGAGCAGGCTGACTCCCACCCAGGCTGGGCAGCTCCAGGATCTATGAGAGGTGAAAGGAGAAGGGAAAGGGCATTGATGCCCATGTGCCTTCACCTCCCACCCAGGCAGATGAACAATGTGGTAGTCAGGCCGGGGCTGGCCGGAGTGGACTGGGCATTCTATGGCCATATCACCTCAGAGGGTCCCACAAATAAATACTCAAAAAATCAATCAATCAATCAATCCAGGCCATAAACAAGCAAAGAGAAAGGCAACTTCAGGGCCACAGTGAGTACTATGATGGTGTTTATTTTTCTGCTGTCCTAAGTATCAGTTATGTGTAAATATTAGCCCTTCATCAGGTCCCTGGGGGAGCCAGGAAGCCAGGCTTTCATCAGAACCTCACAGCCTGGTTATGAGTCTACATTAGAGCCCAGCTGCAGAGTGGACAGGATGACTAGGAAATCTGTTTGGAGAATATGAGAGGAAGAAAGCCAAGGTTTCTGGACCACACATTCAGAGCCAATGGTCTTAGACAAGCTCGCTTGCCTTGTTATCACCAGTTAATTCTTTGGGGATGAAATGTTCTAAAGCTCAATTCATCAGCACCTACACTCATGACTAATCTATGTAAACATTATCCAGCCAAATTTGGATAATGGGGGAGCTCCTTCACCATCCAAATCGCACCTAACAAGATAAAATTAAGTTTCTTTCTCTTTAACTATGTGGAAGGATGAAAGAAGAGAAATTTTAAGCCACGAGGAAATTATCAAGTCTACTAAGGAAGTGAGGATATATGCTCTGATAGGTCAATAAACTTTTACACTGTCTGCAGTCAGCATTCATCCCAGTTTGGACTCAACCTCTACAGACTCCATAACAAATTCGCAGAGTGATGCTGAAAAATCAGCCTGGGTCTGAGGAGAGTGTATGATGTATGCCCTGCTGTCTCTGTACTTGAGATTATTCCTATCAAAGATGAGTCTAGCCAATTTCTGGGCTACAAAAGCAGCTTCAGGGATTCCGGTTCATTGCAGAATGGGCTGACTCAAAGACCACTATTCCTGCTATTGCTGATGCATTGGAGAGAGTCTGAACTTTAATTGATTACTAAAATCATGATTTAAAAAAAGATGCTTCTGCTACCTTGTTTTATTGTAGCTGTTTACTGAGACTCTTTCTTGCTCTTGAGTGTTCAATATTAATCTCAAATTAATATTTCATTTCCTCTGCACCCTTAGAGAATGCCAGCGCCTACTGACACCATCTCTCTGATTATCAATGTTTGACGTGGGGACAGACACAGAAGTGAAGACCCAGAAACTTTGAAGAAAGTTCCAGAATTCTCTTCAAAATAATCATAGTTGCCAGCATTTGCAATGTGCCTTCTTGCCTTAGTTAGTCCTCACAAAAAATCCTGTGATAATAAATCCTATTATTGTTTCCATTTTCTAAACAAGACAACAGAAACAGAAGTCACTTGCCCACTCCTGCAGCAGTTAGTGAGCACCAGCGTGGGGACTGGGTGAAAGTCCACTCTCTTAGTTCTGGCCTCCCCCTCTCTACCACAGATATCTGTCTGCCCAGCTTGCAAACATTTTTCTAAAGCTCGTCTGTTATGTCACCTTCCCCCACCTGAGAAAATGACAGTAAGAAAAGTATGAATTTGTACTTCTGGTCCTCATTTTTCAAAGAACAAAAGACAAAACCCTCATTTACTCTGTGGAGTTAACCTGCATCAGCAAGCTTTTCCTCCCTTCTGCCCATTTTCACCGAGAAGAAAAGAAAAGATATGCTTTCCACATAGACTGATGCAGACCTGAGTGATCACTCATGTACGTTAGTTTTAAAGAGACTGTATTGACCCAGCCTCAACACCTGGCATGAAGGTGAAAAGCCACGCCCCTCTAGAGCACAGCCAACAGGTAATCATTATATTCTGGTCTGGTCACAGGTGAATGGAGGTCCTTTTGGGGGTCCCACAGGTTGAATCAGAGACTCCTGCTCTGTGCACAGCCCCAGTCACACTGGGCTCGAACTAACCACTCAAGCCAAGTTGGTTTCCCCAACCAAGAATAGAGCATTGTGGGTAAAAATATGGATTCTGGGCCCTGAATCCAGATCCCACTTTTACTTCTCACTTAAGTGTGGGCAGGTTATTTAGTTTGTCTGTTTCTTGGTTGCTTACCCCTACCTCAAAGGATCAATGTAAAGATTAAATGACAAAATACAGAAAGCATGTAGAGCAGATCCTGGCCACAGTAAACAACATGCAAATGTAGGTAGGGACACTATTGACATTAGACAAAAGTTCTGGGGGACAGGAAGTAGGCATCTTGCACCTTTTGCTATGTTTTCCTGATCACTAGAGCTTAACACAGCACCTGCTTCAGGACAGGCATTCAGTAAATATTAGTTATCTAAATGAATACATTTGATTACAAGGAATGGAAGCAATTGTACGAGCCACACACCATCAAAATCTTGCTAAAAGGGATTCTCGCTTCGCTCTAAAAAAGGAGCGAACATGTGCACATTTATGTATAGATGTAAACACAGTAGCATTCATTTCTGGGATTTGTTTTATTTTTATGGGCTTTTTTTTTTGAACACTGAATTCTCATTTGCAAACTCATTTTTCCAGTGACATGCCAATTTCTATTAGCTCTTTAATTTCTGGCTTAAAAGCTTTAGCTCTTCTTCACTACACAGTGATGGAATCAACAACCCCAGGGATAAAAACAATAATAATAATAATAATAATAATGAAGTGGAGGCCTGTAGAGACAGGCAAGAAGCCACAGGCCCAATCTTGTCCGCATGGAACAATCTTCTGCATGTCGGCTTTGCTAGAGAAAGGGCAGGCCTCTGACTTCAGGGCAAAGCTGGGAGGAGACGCTTCAACTCATCAGAGCTGTGTCCTTAGGCAGAAAGAACCCACACCTGCACTCACCAGAGGTCACCTGCTGCCTGGGCTTTGGCCTAAACTTCCTGCACAAAGGCTGCTGGGAAGAAGGGATGACCCAGAACAGGAAGGAGAAAGCTTATCTGGCAAGGATTTCCACAGGGTGATGAATAGGTGTGTCAGGTGTCACTTTTTTCTTAAAATCTTTACATTTCTAACCATGTAAGCATTGAGGGCTGAAGACAGCAAGGGAATCTTCTGCCTAAAAGAGACAGGAAGATGATTCGAAAGGAGTACTCTTGACAACCAGAATGGAAAGAGAAGTCTTATGTTGCACAGAAACAAAATCATGTTCTGCTTGGTTTCTTGAAGGTTTGGAAGGTTTCTTGAAGGGTGCCTGGTCTCCAAAACAGATCTAGAAGGCCCCATTCATTTATTCCTCAAACCTACACATCGTCCTTGGGCCAGCCACTGTGCCGGGCGTGAGGGATATACCTATGAAAGACACAGACTCAACCTGAAAGAGCTCATAGTGACAGGAAGGAGATAGATGAGAACAGTGATGATTATCCAACAGAGTCTAAAAAGTAGAGGCGAATGTAACCCATGTCCTCCCTGGTGGGCACCTCATCCTACACTGAACCCACCGCCATGAAACTCCCCGCCTGTCAATGTGGTGATTACCTGGAGAAATCACCACCGTGTGACCCCATGGAAAGTCTTTGAACGTTTAAGAATTCAAAGCGTGAGAAAGGAGATCACAGATCCCTAGCCACACAGACACAAGCATTTGTCCTGTCCCGTCTGCCGGTGAAGCCGCCTCGTGATTTTGTCTTTGAGCATTACAAAAGATGAACGTCTACTGCTTTCTCCGAGACTAGTCATGACAGTATTTCTAAGACAATTGTACTGGGGACAGGGAAATAAGCGATTGTGGCCTGGGAAAGCATTGGACAAAGAAGTTCTTGGGATGGCGTGACTATCACATCAAGTTCCCTGCAAAGGCGACTTCAAAAACATAATCAGTTCACTTTATTCCACTGCCAAAGAAATGAAAGTACTCCGGGTCTGCTTATCACTGTATATTCAGTTCTGTTCCCTGGACTTCACCTTGAAGAAGAAAGATGGAACAGGGCGAATGTTTCGTAATTGTTTCCTAAATGCCAACTAAATGCCAGGCACTTTATATGGGTTATCTCATCCACTCCTTCCAGTATTCTGAATGAGAGGGACTACCTGGTCCCTTCATAGGTGGAGCCTGACATTCAGTGGGATAAGGGATCAGGCCTACCTGATTCTAGTGTCCCTACTTATCCCCCGCTGCACATCTCCTTCTTTGAAAATGCAACAGTCCATATTTGGAGTGCAATAGTACCATATCAGACAGCCCAGGTTTCCCTAATATCCCTCCTTCTCCCTCCAGGCTTTTCCTTGGAGTAAAAGCTTTGGGAAAAGGCCCAGGCATAGTGTAGTGAACACTCATTAGTCACACAGTTAATGGTATCACACAATGGTTAGACATATGGGCTCTGGAGTTCTGCCCACCCCGCCCCCCGACTGAAATCCCAGTTTACCCACTTAACATGGGCAAACTGCTTAATGTCTTAGAACTTGTTTGCTCATCCATAACATGGAATGATGAAGACAGAACCTACCCATCAGCTTATTGCAAGGGTTAAATGGGCTCAAGGACGGAAGCACTTAAAATGAACGGTCCTGGAGGAAAGTAAACCACCAATGAATGGTAGCTATTTTTTAATATCACAACAGCTCTGTGTGGTTTCCCTGTTACAGTCATCTAGACTCCTTCACCTGTCTCAGGGGTGAGATTCTAGAGATGGATGGGGCTTACGTGCCCTCTATGGGCTGACCAGCTGAGGCCCCGCTCTGGTTAAGTAGCTTGCCCCAGGGCACAGACTAGAAAATCCAGGTGCCTCACTGGGATATGTGGAAGCCAGGCTCAGAGGATACAAGGCCCCTGCCCTCAGTCACACCTTGAAATCAATGGCCACCACATTGTTCAGGTGATCTGCTCCTTGGGGGCTGCCTGAGCCTTCTGGGTCCCCCAGGTTCCCTGAAACTGTGTCTCAAACCACACAGAGAACCATCAGGAGGAACTGAGATCAACAGAGCCAGCCCAGGGTCTACCAGATAGATACAAGGCCGAGCGTCCCCACCAAAGCTCAGCATAAAAATGATTATCTAGGTGGCCAGCGTAAGCCCTCTACATAGAATAGAAAATGCTAAGTGGCTTCCCTGGGCTCGAGCCACAAAGACACAGCAGCTCGGAGGAAGCAGCCCAACCCAGCACTCAGGGGAGCAATTTCCGTGAAGAGGACTTTATAGAAGCAACATGAGGAAATTGGCCAATTGGAATATTTAGGATTTGAAGTCCCAAAGGGCATTTCAGGCACTTGCTTCTCTTTCCTCTTAGCAGAACCCCAGAATGCCACACCGCAGGGGCTTTCTGGTTGCTTTTTCTGCCTTCCCTAACAAATACATGGTAGTAATCACAAATAGCTAAAAGCAACTGAGCTTTTTTTGTTTAATCCTCAGAGCACCCTAACAAGTGAACACAAGTTATTAGGGAAGGGGAACTGAGGCCTAGGGTGGCTCCCCAAGTCACAATGCCCATGAGCAGTGCAGAGATCACTGGGAAGGTTAACTCCAGTCTGGGTGCTGACCGCCAGGCTATGCTGCCTACGTGGCCTCTGCTTGGACAGGGACGTGGAGAATGGAGCAGGCATCCAGAACTCTTTGCTGAACAGGGAATGAGTCATTTTCAAGTTTACTTTGTCGGATTATCTTAAGTGTGGCTGTCTCTATCTCTTAGCATCTCTCATCTATGATGTTGCAATATCATTCTAACTCAGTGGTTCTCAACCTTCCTAATGCTGTGACCCTTTAATACAGTTCCTCATGTTGTGGTGACCCCCAACCATAAAATTGTTTTTGTTGCTACTTCATAACTGTAATTTTGCTACTGTTATGAATCGTAATGTAAATATCTGATATGCAGGATGTATTTTTATTGTTACAGATTGAACATAATTAAAGCATAGTGATTAATCACAAAAACAATATGTAAATTATATATGTGTTTTCTGATGGTCTTAGGTGACCCCTGTGAAAGGGTTGTTCGACCTGCAAAGGGGTCTCGACCCACAGGTTGAGAACTGCTGCTCTAACTGGTCTTTCTTCCTCTGATTTCTCCTTCCTCCAACCAAACTTCCCCATTGCTGAAAGAGTTATCTTTCCAACAGAAAACTTTCATCATGCCATTACCTTGCTTAAATCTTTCAGTGACTCCCCACTTCCCACAGCAGAAAGCCTAAACTCCTCAGCAAGGCTCTCTGGGCACCTCTTAAGTCCAGTGCCCACCCCAGTCCCCAGCCTCCCTACCATCACTTCCCACACCGCTCAGCTCAAGCCGCACGGACCACTTGCAGACCCTTCATAGGCCCACACATGTCCTTGGGATGCCCTTCACCATGGCCTACCGAATGAACCCCTCTCATATCCCACATTTCTGTTCAAATATTTGGTGGTTAAGAGCCTGGGATACGAATAAAGATACTGCGCAAAATCTTCCACTTACTAACCATGTGACTTTGAGCATGTAACTTCACTTCCTGCTGCCTCAGTTTCTTCATCTATAAATAGGTACAAAAGTCCTCCATCACAGGAGATAAACAGGCATAAAATCTTCCCTGTGTGCCTCACTGGGGCTCCAATTTTTTCACATACTTCAAAAAGTTCCACACCAATTAATTCTAATGATTGGTTTATATGACTCTTCCTCCAGAATTTCTCACCCTGTTGACATGTTAGTCTGGGTGGTTCTTGGTGAGGAGGGACTATGCTGTGCATTGTAGAGTGTTTGACAGCATCACTGGCCTCTGCCTACTAGATGATATAGTACTTCCCCAGCTAGGACAACCAAAAACATCTCCAGACATAATTGTCAGATGCCCCCTGGAGGCAACCCCCGCTCCATTAAGAACCACTGCCTAAAACTATGAGCAATTTGAATAATAATACAAATAGCAGCAGCGATAGCTATCATTTTTTTAGTAGTCACCAGATGTCAAGCACAGTTCAAAGCTCTCTGCATAAATTATAGAATTTAATCCTCTCAACACCAAAAGGGTAGAGGATTTTAGGCACATTTTATTGATAAATTGGATCACAGGGAGGTAAGTAATTTCCTCAAGGTGTGTCTTATTCTCATCTTTTCCATCCCCAATACCTAGCATGTCACTTGATACCATAGAAGCTCAATAACAATTCAAGGAATACATGAATGAATGATCGAAAGAACAAATGAACAAATGAATGAATGACTGAACGAATGAGATGGTCTCCTCCACTACAACAATCCATCTTTCTTCACCTTTCAGGAACAATGACCTGTCAGTCTCTTCCAGAGTCCCATAGTACCCCATAAAGTCGTTCAACTCATTGGAAAATTCCTCCCCAGCAATGACTCTTCTAAGCTATCTAGCAATTTCCTTGGGTTTATGCTATTCTGGATACTCTGTATTAGTACTAACAGCCTTAATAACACCTTCTGGCTTAGATTTATGAGGAGATCAATCAATCCAAACAAGAATACTGGTATTATCAGATAAATACCATCAATCTAATTTTCAACCTATCAGTCACTTCTTTCAGAACTTTAAGAGATACAATAATACTATTTTCCAGCTGAGAAAACACCACACTGCAAAACCTCCCAGATACCGGGTTTTTTATGTACACTATATACAGTGCTGCTCAGAGGAATAACATGAGAGAATGCTGTCTGGTCTATAAGTGTGGACATTTTCATCCAATGAAGTGAAGTGAAGGGCAAACCATAATGTTTGATTCTTGATTTACAGTTTCAGCATTTAAACCTACTTAGCCTACAAAAGCTGGAGAGAAACACAAGTATAAATCCTTCAGTTACAGCAATTGGAGATCCTAAAGTTCCCCATATCCAGGACTGACACTCACAGGCTATAGAGGAAAGAAACAGAGAAATGCTTCTGTTGTAGAGCAAGGAACGCCAATGTTTCTCAACTCTGCTAAAATTCTACAAAGTATTTCACCTAAAACAATTGTTTAAGAAAGAGTGGAACTTATGATTAAGCAAGACCTACTTAAGGGCTTGTAGACTCACCAGGAGAGGCAAGGTAGAATCAGACAGACCTCACTTTAATCCCAGCTCTGCCCCATAGACAATTGGAAAGTTATTCAACCTCTTTTAGCACCAATTTCCGCATCTGTAAAATGGGCATCGTAATACCATCTTAGAGGGTTGTTGGAAAGATTAACATAATGGGTATAAGGGGCCTAACTCATAACAGGTGCCTAATAAAAGGTAGCTTTTACAATTGTCATTAAAATGATCTTAAACACACACACACACACACACACACACACACCTCATTTCACAGAGAAACCCCTCAGCTCAAAACCTGGGATGAGTCTTAATTGGCAGCACCAGAATTAGAACCTCTACACTCCCCTGTCCTGTCCTTCACTCTGGCCTCTGAACCCTTTCTTAAAGGATAGAGCCAAAGAATTAATCCTGAAATAATAAACAAATGCATGAATAAGCTCAGATATCTTGCAGCACCACCAATGTTATAGATCATTCCAAAAGCATTTCTCTATTGGGTAATATTTAGATGCAAAGCAATGAATAGGCTATACATGGATACAAATATAGACATCATCCTTTTCCTCAAGATATCACTAAGGGTGAAAAATTCAAGCATGAATGTAGACTCAATTCAGACCACCTTTTAGGTTATTATATGTATTGTAACAAAGTAAAAAAGGGTCTCACCACATATCAAAACAACATGGAATTGCATTGTTAGTTGAAACTACTCCATGATTATTTCCTCCATTCTCTATGGCACCCCAGGCCTTAAATCTGGAACATGCTGTCACCACTACATTTGGTAGCATTTTCCCATGAAAGAAAAAGAGAAGACCATCCAAGAAAAAGTGAAAAAGTGATGCTAAACATTGCCCTTGAATGTTAGCATTTAAAAGTTTTATTTTTCGCATAAAAATTGTAGGACATATGTATTATATCATATTATTCCCAGGTGGAAAATGTGCATTTTTATTTATTGAAGAGTCAGGTCAGATTATCAAAACTAATTTAAAAGAATACCATTACTATGAAGATGTTAGGTCATAGTGACCTTAGAATTTCCCTCCTATCAATGCAATTTGAAATGGATAAATAATAAGCCAGCCCAGATTTGCAAATCCTGCAGAATCCTGGATTGTAGTAGCCATTAGAATTTAATGCAGATAATCCCAGAGCCAGAAGGAATCATGGAAGCTGTCCTTTAAGTCCCTGTGCCTTTCAAACTTTAGACCTTCCAGAAAGATGAGACTCTGCCTGGCCTCCATAAATGTCACCACCTTCCACTATGACCAGCTCCTCATGGTTCAGTGGGGTGTGTAGGAGAGGAAATCAACCTTCAGCCTCAGAAGTAGCCATCCTCCCTCACCTCCAAGCTGGGCTTCCCACCATTTTCCTTTCCTCTTCCTGGGACTCAGTTCTCTCTTTGCTGACTTCTCCAGCCCCATTTCATTTCCTCCCATCACACCACCTTAGATGGCTCTGCTTCCCCACAGCCCTTCCCAGCCCAGTTCACCACTGCCAAGGTCACCTCCACGCTCTGCTCTCGTTGTCTTGCTTCTCCAGGTGGTAGCCCAAGTTCTCTGCCTCCATTTTTAAATGGATCTTTTTTCTTAATATCCAGAGTATGCAAGGGCCTTAGCACACAGTAAGTGTTCACATATAGCAACCTTGATTATTACTGATATCCTTATTATTTCATCCCCATGAACCCACCAAAATGGCTGCTCCACATAGTGGACAACCTCATAGTGACTGGTCCAGTGGTTGTTCTGGCCATTCTGCCATTAGGGTCAATTTGCATATTACCCTTTTATTATATAGGATATGCTCCCTTATGTTCATTGCCATGTTATTTACAATAGCCAAGATTTGGAAGCAGCCCAAGTGCCCATCAGTAGATGAGTGGATAAAAGGCTGTGGTATATTTACACAATAGAATACTACTCAGCCATAAAAAAGAAAAAAAAATCTTACCCTTTGAGACAGCATGGAGGGACCAGGAGAGTATTATGCTAAGTGTAATAAGCTGGTCAGAGAAAGACAAATACCATATGATTTCAGGCATATGTGGAATTTAATGAACAAAATAAACTAATAAACAAAACAGAAACAGACTCATAGATAGAGAACAGGCTGGCAGCTGTCAAAGGGGAGGGGGATTGTGGGGTGAAAAAGGTGAAGGGATTAAGCCAACTAACAAACAAACAAACAAAAAACTCATAGACACAGACAATAGCATGGTGATTACCAGAGGGAAAGGGGCGGGGGAGGTAGAAGAGGGTATAGGGGGAATAAATGGTGATGGAAGGAGACTTGACTTGGAGTGGTGAATAAACAATATAATACACAGATGAATTATTATAGAATTATATACCTGAAACCTATATAATTTTATTAACTAATGTCACCCCAATAAATTCAATTAAAATTTTTTATTTAAAAAAATAATAAAATAAAATAAAATGCCTTCTTTCTTTGGCTCCTAGGGCACCCTCTTACCCCAGTGTCTCACTTGGACTTCAGAACCAGGAAGTTAATCAGTGCACATGGGTGGACTTGAATTTGGAAACCCACAGCCTTTTTGCCTGCTGTTGCTTCTGATCACCACATCCAAAAGCAGGTGATGCAGGTCACAGCCTGCTCCTACATCCGGGCCATTGCGTATGGCCCCTCTGCCCCCACATTGTCACATGTCTTATTCTCCAGTTTCTTTGCGGTCTTGGCTCAAATGTCACCTCCCCAGAGAGGTCCTCTCCGACCGTTAGGAGCATCATAACCAAAGGCAGGTAATCCCAGAACCAGAAAGACAAAATTGGTGCTGTCCTCCGTCCCCACAGGTGGCTCTGTGGTTGACTCCCGCCCTGCTCACCTGGATCAACGTCTCCAGCTCCTGTGGGCTCACACAGATGTGGTCCCGCAGGAATTCTGCCTTTTCCAAGGCGATGGTATTCTTCTGGCTGCTCTCAAAGGGCTGCTCCAGAGCCCGGAAGACGAGACCACCCGTGACAAGGTAGACCACCACCACCACGAAGATGGCAACCACGGTTTTCCACTTCATGACGGTCTGCAGGCCCCCCTGGGAGGCACCTTCCATCCTGGCTACCACCGTGGCTCGGGAGGAGATGGACAGGCGTGGGGCCGGGTAGTGCCCGTTAGTGGCACCCTTGGGCTGGCACACTGGGGGCGCTGCTGCGGGAACGGCCACTGGGAAACAGGGAGAGGAGAGGGAAAGAGAGTTTGTTTATAAGCACAGAACACAAAACTGCTCAGAAATTAAGCACAGATGTCTTCCTCAGGCCAGCTTTCAAGTGTGAGGAGTAAAATGGTTCACCAAGATGCATTTAGGGAATGTGATCAGTCTTAGTTTTTTTTTTTTTAAGTTATTAATTGCATTTGAAATGCTTCTATTTTTCTACAAGTGTCCAAATCTGAAGCCTGGTCCCCATTATTATTCATCTCCTCTCTCCTTGTTCAAACAATATGTAAGATACACATCAAATCACCATATTGGAAAAACAGACATTGTTCCACGTGGAGAGGAAGTAAATGAGAGATGGATACCCAGCTACTCTGTCCAAGTACTGAGGGCAGAGCAGAGAGGAGGTAAACGACCAGCAAGTTTAACAGTCCCTGTTAGCCAGAGCTGATGTCACAAAACAAAGAAAAGAAAGGTGAGCTGTCTACAACGGTGATGAGTCAAAAATGAGACACAGTCAAGAAAGTTTGGTTTCTGAAGACTACTAAAGGCGAAGAAAAAGAAAGGTGGGCATAGAGAAAGAAGGAAGCAATGGGTGATGTTTATGCCAATTAACTTGGTTTCCTGAAAAATATAAGAATACTAAAATGCCTCCTAAACATTCCTCTCAACAGAGAATGTGATGACTCAGATGTAATCACTCCTGACCTATTAATAATAAAAGTTTTCTTCTATTTTCCTCTAATAAGAAGCCACTGAAAAGGAAATTTCTCCCAGTTTTCTAAACACATGGACTTCTCAAAGGTCCCTCATCTCCATGAGAGCAATTTCATTACCTTGGAAATAAATGTGCGAAGCTGGGGTCTTTTCCGGAATGGCAGGAAGTTGAGGGTGGTGTTGCACATGCAATGCTATTTCAGAAAACAGCCATTTCCCTTTCGGTTTGTTCTCCCTTTATTGTACTAATGCTTATTATGGTCTCCTTCATGGTGCAGCCCGACATTTGTGTAAATAAGGTATTAGGAGATGACAAACCTCATTACCTAAGTGCGGCAAACGACCTCACTCCTGAGAGCTAAACTGCTCAGTTTCTGCCTTGGGAAACACCAGTGACCCTGACAACACCTGGCCGGAGGGATCACCACCTTGGGGAATCTAGGTTCGTACATCAGCCTTTCCTCCCAGAGCCTCAAAATCTGCTCTTCTCTTTGGAAACCAACCTGAGCATCTGCCTTTATTGTATACGAGAGGCCTGGTGCACAAATATGTGCACTGGGGTGGGCGTGGGGTCCCTTGGCCTGGCCTCGCCCCTCTCGCAATCCGGGACTCCTTGAGCGATATTGGAGAGTCAGTTTTGGCCCAACCCCTGCAGGCCAGGCTGAAGGACCCCACTGGTGCACGAATCTGTTCACTGGGCCTCTAGTATGCATATAAGATCTTTGGTTAATGTCTTCCTGCCTTCCCCCCTCCCCACTTCCTTCTGAGATTCATCAGTCTGTTCTATGTTTCCATGCCTGTGGTTTCCGCTCCTGCGTTGAGCATCTGCCCCCTTGGTGGTCAGTGCACATCATAGCTAGTGGCTTAGGCATATATATATATTATTCGATCAAATAAAGTCATTACATGTTACATTTCCTTCTAAGTTACAGGAACATAAAACTCTGAAATATCTGAGATATTTAAGAATTAGAATCTGCGCCCCGGGAATTATGTTCCCTGAAGACAGTATGTACAAGTTTCCACTTGTCCTTGACACTGGGAGGGTGAGCCTTGTCTAGGGAAGCTTTCTTTCAACCTTGCCTGCATTTCCCATCCATTTAACCTCCTTGCTGTCATTTCAATCCCTTGCACCTCTCACTATACCCATGGCCACCGGCCTTGTCCAGGCCACCATCCTGTCTTGCTTGGACCAGTCCAGTAGCCTCTTAGGTGACCTCCCTGCTTCCACGTTCACCCACCTGCTGACCCATAAATCTGGGGGTAAATACCACTTCTGGAAGCATCTCTCCCCTGTTCCCTCAGTGGTCTGCAGAACAATGACCCCAAAGATGTCCACACATCCTCACCCTAATTCCTATGCCTACACTACCTCAGGTGGCACAAGAGTGACTATGCTGCAAAGGTGACTGACTACATTGAGGATCTAGAGATAGGGTGATTTTCCTAGATTATCTGGGTGAGCTCAGTTTAAGTGTCCTTATAAGAGGGAAGCGGGAGTGCCAGAGAAAAAAAGAGATGTTAGGACAGAAACAGAGGTCAGAGTGAGTAGGCATGAGCCAAGGGATACAGACAGCCTCTGGGCGCTGGAAAAGGCAAGAACAGATTCTTCTCCTGGAGCCTCCAGAAGGATTCAGCCCTGCCCACACTTTAATGTCCTCCCACTGAGACAGATTTTTGAACTTCTAACCTCCCAGACCATAAAGTGATAAATCTGTGTTGTTTTCAGCCACCACATTTGTAGCAATTCATTTCAGCAGCAACAGGAACTAATAACCCCCACTATCTTGGTCTCCCTTGGCCCACACCCACTGCCCCCTGATGTTGGTAGAGCCTGTCTACCCGTCATTCGACTTAGAGTTCCAGGAAGGCAGGCACCATGTCTACGCCCTCACCTTTGCACCCCTGGCAGGCAAAGGGAGGCCAAACAGTGATGGCTGATGAAATGAATGGAGAATGGTGGGAAGGAAGAAATGTTGTCATATCCAAACTATACATACAATGTGGATGAGTGGTGTTGAGTGGAAAACTTGTTGGCATTCCAACAAGACTGGACAGAAGGTTCTCCAACAGAGCAGATCACTGTTCACGCCTTCTTGGACATTCCCTAGGCCAATAGCCCTGTTCTACCCTCATCTGCCTGGGAAGCTCCCATCCTCCTCAGTCTCAGCTCAGAGCTGCCTTCTCTGTGAAGTCGGGCTGGACTCTCCAGGCAGACGTGACCTGTCTGCCCCCCCAAGAGCCTGTAGGCTCCTTGGAGTCAGAAAGCTTGTTTTTCAATTGTTAGAACTCCATATCTTGGCACAATGCCTAGAACAGAGCAAATACATCTTTTCTGTTGTTGTTATTGATGATAATTCCTTCAAACTATAAACAAAGCTCCATCAGAATCACCACCATCCTTTGTAACAAGTATTCATTTAATACTAAATGGGCAAGAGGAGCTGTATGGTGGTGGGACTAAGTCACCATCCCTCCCAGCGTGGGCGTGGAGGGAGTGACAATCTCCTTAAGGAACAGTCCACAGCCTCAGGTAGCAACTGTCAGGATGGAGCCCCGCTGGATGAGAAATGATGGGCCTAAGCATGGAGGCTAGGTGCTGGGTCCCCTTCACTGACTCCCGCATCACAAAGCTGGGCAGAAGTGGGCTTAAGAAAGGTCTTTTCAGGCCAGTTCATGGTGCCAGTTTGCTAAGGGGCTGTCCCTGGGAACAGAGTTAGAACAGAATCCACCAAACCCGGAGTTTCCAAAGCACCAGGAGCAAAATCCAGAGTTCCAGTCCCAAACCTGTGAGCATGAAACCACCCCTTAGTTTCTCTGTTTCCTTATCTGCAAAATATGAATAATAATGGCCAATTCTTTTTTAACCCCTACAGAGTTTTCAGGAACAGCAAATGAGGTGCCCTGGAGTACAGTGGAACTTCATTTCTCTAACTTAATTCATTCTGGAAGGCTGATCTAGAAGTGATTTGTTCAAAAACAGAATAATTTTTTCCCCATTAGAAATAATGTAAATTGAATTAATCCGTTCCAGACCACCAAGTGATTCCCTGTCACAGCACATGTCTAATGTGCTGATTAATTTATAAATAAACATTTCTTTTCTTAAATTTATAGAACTACCCTCTATCACCCTTAAAGGAATTTTTTCATATATCACTGCCTACAAAATGCTATCATCAGCTAACTGCTTTTCCTTTATACAAACAACAGTTTTTCCACTTATTCAATTGCCAGCGATTGCTGTTTTGTGAGCACTTTCACACCCTTTGCAACATTAGCACTCCTGATGGCCTCTTTCTGTTTTATTTTATTTTTTTTAAAATATATATTTTATTGATTTTTTACAGAGAGGAAGGGAGAGAGATAGAGAGTTAGAAACATCGATGAGAGAGAATCATCGATCAGCTGCCTCCTGCACATCTCCCACTGGGGATATGCCCGCAACCCAGGTACATGCCCTTGACCGGAATCGAACCTGGGACCTCTCAGTCCGCAGGCCGACGCTCTATCCACTGAGCCAAACCAGTTTCGGCCTCTTTCTGTTTTAAAATTGTGCTAATCCTCAATTTCATGAGCAACAAACACATTCTCTCCCTTTGCTTGCTGCATTATAGAAGTTTTTTTGTCATGTTGGATATCAGCATAAAAGGGCTGTCAGGTGGAAAACTGAAGTTTTGGTCAACAAAGAAGACATTTTTGTCTGTGAACAACGTGGTCAAAAATCGAATTGTTTGAGATGGGAGACATTCGAGAAATGAGGCTTGACTGTATATGTATAGACATCAGGGGCACTGGTAGGAACCTTGGAATATTATAAATCTTTGGTGTAGTGGACTGAAAATGGAGTTGGTTGCCTTAGCAAAGTTGGCTGCACATTTCATTGGCTGAAAAAGGACTTAGTTTGTGCCCTTTGCTTTAATTGGATACGTTTTTAAAGGGTGTTTTAATTAATCCATTCCTTCTCCTCGGGAGCCATAGTGGCTCTCACTCTAATACAAAGTTGCCGTGAGACCTGGGATGCTGCTGGAGCTCGCTGTGCCTGAAGCCAGCAAAGAAGCAAAATGGCCATGTGATGATGAAGGTGCTGGTGAAGGTAACAGGATGTCCTACCACTTACTGAGCACTTCCTTTGTGCCCTTCACTCTAATAAACTCTTTGCTTTCATTGTTGCATTTGGTGCTCAGCATGAGGTATGATCGCCCTGTGTGATTCCAGTTCCTCCCAGAAGTGGGCACCAAGATGGGATTTTGTGCATGGATTTCATTAGGGGAAATGCATGTGTGAGAGAAAATGGGAATCCTTCCGGGGGCTAGTGCAGCCAGCAGGCACACTGTGAGTCTGGTCCCCAGCAATGGAGAGAGGGAGGAAGGATGGACAAGAGCATTCAAGAGCCCCTGCAGCCCAGGGGAGGTCCAGCATGGCAACTCAGGAGTTCTTGAGCCAAAGTTGGCCATCTGAGGAATCATGTGTCTCCCAGGAAGACACCTGCCTTAGGGCCCTGCAGCACTCAGTCCCCAGCTGGGAGCATACCCCGGGAAACGTGCCCAGAGGGCAAGCCCACAGTGGGTTCCACAGCAGCAGCTCAAGCTCTTGGTCAATTATGCTCCCTCCCTCGCCCTCCCGGTGTTGGAGGCCTGCAAAGCATACGCTTTCTCATGGCCACCACCCACCCGACTTCACAGATGAAGAAACTGGGACCCAGAGAAATTCAATGACTCAATTGAGGCCAAGAGGGGCGAGAGTGGTGGGGCCAGGATTAAAATGAGAGGAATCTGACTTCAAAGTCAAGTCTCCTATGAAGCATAGATACAGAAAACTAGGAAACAAAGAAATTCCAGGTGGAAAAGGCCCTTTTCTCCAAAACTCAGAAAGGCATGTGTCTCTGGCAGGCATGCATATATTTCCCCGCCAATGAGATTGACCACTGTAGTTTCCTGGAGGTGATGGAGGTTTGCCCATTGAATGAATCAATAGTGGGCGGGTCACATCAGTAACAGCCTATCCTGCGCATGACTCCAACTGACATGAGAGGAAGGGCTGGAAGACATATCCCTCTGTTGATGCTCATTTTAAAACGTTTCCTCACAAACATTAGCCCATTCATTTTTACCTAAATGTGGGTAGATAGGAGGGCTCATGTGGAGATCCACCTCTTCTTGGTTGAATGAGTTCTTAGTTTTACACGATTCAGAGTTTCCCATGTCCTGCATACTTCACTGCATCATCCATTCATGCATTCAATCAACAAACATTTGAGTTTGCTGGGCAACATGCGTGGTGCTGGGGATATATAAGTAAATAAACACATCCCTGCCTTCGGAGTTGGTGGGAGAGTTGACAAAGATCTTATCATGTGGGAACCTAGTTTATCTTCACAAAAGGGCAGTCGTCATTGTCTATCTCCCTTGGTGGAAGGGGACACTGACTAGCGAATCACAAGCTAACAAGCAGTGACGTCCCTGGATCCGTCTTCAGACACTGCACCCCGAGTGCCTCCACTCCTCCCACTCCACCCGGAACAAACATCACCCACAGGCGCAGGGTCTCTTGGAAACCTGAAACGCAGCCACTTCAGAGGTGCCACTGTCGCCCGGCAATGTGACTCCGTCTATTGACCCAGGCAAAGTACAACTGTGACCACAACACTCAGCGAGAGGCAGAGAACACCTGCCCCCCGCCCCCCTGCTCTCCCCAGACTCCCTCAGGTCTGGAATTGTTCCAGGGCCACCTGCAAGGCAGCTCAGAGCTTTCACAGAGCCCCAGGTTACAGCTGTGCCTGGAATCCCCAAAGGCTGCCCAGGGCGTGGGCTGGGCTGGGTGTGGAAAGGAGGCGGGGGGTGAGGTGTTGGGTAGAGGAAAGGAGTAATGAGGAGCAGACAATTCCAGCCCCACCTGCCTGCGCTGTCACAGCACCTGGTTTCAGCCATGACCTGCCTCTGCGAAGAGCAGAAAGAACGTATGTGCTCCCTCTGATTCTAAACCTTGTTTTTCCTGTTTCCAGGGCGCAGCTGTATCTTCACGGTGATCGAGCTGGTCCTGGTAAAAGTACAGGGGCAGCTCAGTCTTCATACAGTAAGTGAGCAAGCCATGTACTCTTACCAGCCCCCAAATGCCACCACGGAAAAGGCTCTCCCCTTGGGTTTCATCACTGCTCTCGCCTCACCCTCTTTAAGACCTCAGCCTTTGTTTGCAGATGGAAAAGACCAAGGTACCATGAAATTTCCGGGAAGTTTTATAGACAGACAGCCAAGATGAGAGGAAACGAGGCTGAAAGGGAGCGAGAGGGAGCTGAGAATATGCTGCCACCTCGGTTCACCTCTGTGCAGACCCTGGTCTCACCTGAATCACCGAGACAACCTCCTTTAAGTCCATCCTCCCCAACGCAGCCAGGCGGCAATCTCTCAGGTGTGAATCTGATCACATCCACTTGGTCCTTAAGCTCCCCTGGGGGCACCACGGGGATTCAGAATAAGTGCTGTCTCCGTGGCTTGCACCAGACTCTCTTCCAGAACCTGGCGCCTGCCTGTCTCCCCAGCCTCTACCGCTGCCACGCCCTCACACTCAACCTTCGCCCCAGTCAAACCCAGCAGCACCCAAGTCCCTGCGTGCTGAGCCCAGAGGAGTGGGTCTTGCTTCCAATATTCCTTTCTCCTCCCGACTCTTTAGCTGCCAACTCCTCCTCATACTTTAAACCTCACTTCCTATGTCACCATCTCCAAGAAGTCTTCCCTGACTGCCCCTCTCACCCCCAGTGGGATCAGTGCTTTTCCTCTATGCCAGTGGTCCTCAACCTTGGCTGCACATTAGAATCACCTGGGAATCTTTTTAAAATCCAGATTTCTGGGCCGCATCCTCTGGAAGTTCTGTTTCTTAGTTATGGGGTGGGGCCACAACATTAGTAACAAAGAAACAGAATTTCCGGAGGATGAGGCCCAGAAATCAGGATTTTAAAAAGATTCCCAGGTGATTCTAATGTGCAGCCGAGGTTGAGAACCACTGCTCTATGCTTTCTCTGAGTCTCAACGTGGAGTGTTGCATAGTGCCTATACCTGGAAGGCTCCTAGTTACAATTTGCTCCACTCCTGAAAATCTGCCTGGAGCTGGCATTTAGGATATCAAGTTCACACACCTGCCCCAAAGAACATGTAACTGCAGAATGCTCTGCGTCTGAAGATATGAGCACCCTGGTACTATTGTGTGTGTGTGTGTTTATTTTTATTCCACAGATAGATATCCTGGGCCAAGGTGTCAAGTTCTCAGAAAGTCAATAGTCCAAGCAGAGCTCTTCATGGCTCCATTGTCAATTGCTAGGGAAGACCAGAAAGGAGACAGAGAAGTAATTCACTTCCTGGTGCTCCAAACACTCTGAGCTTTCTTGTTCTCTTCACAAAGGGCTAGAAGATTACCTTTTACTCATGGGTACAAAATACTCCTTAGGTTGGAAAAAAAATCTATTGAATGGCATGAATCATCCTCGGTGAGTCACCTTGCCGGGGCCAACCAGGCAGAATTCCCCTCCAGTCCGCTTTCCTGGGGTCCCTCTGACCAGGACCAAACAGCATGATTTGGAGTTGAGGACCCCAAAGGCTGAAGCCCTGCCCTCTCCTTGAACCCCACCCCCTCCAGGCACTCCCACCCATCCTGGGGAGAGTACAAATGTTGCTGGTTCATCTGGGGGTCAAAGGACCAGAGACTTCCTTCTCAGGACTAGTAAGCAAATGGTTTCTCCTGGAACCCCCCCCCCCCAATACCTTGTATTTATGCACCAGGGGCCTGGTACACAGTCAGGATCCTTCACCAGCACAAGGGCCCAGAGAATGAGGATCTTAGGATTTGGGCCTCAACGTAGGCAGTAGCAGAAGAGGTGAAGAGGGGTCAGAGACAAGGGCTGGAAAACCCCTATGAGAAGCATGTGGCGGGCAGGGTCTGGGATGATACTCAGGCACCTGGCTTGGGAGAGCATGGTGTTCTCCAAGTCAGAAGAGGCAGGAGATTTAGGTCTGCGGCTCCTGTAGCACACCCAGGTGGAGATATCTGGTAGAGACTGGGCACAAGGGACTGGGACTCAGGGGTGGGGTCAATCTAGCTGGAACCTGGGTTTGAGAGCCATCCTATATAATAAAAGCCTAATATGCTAAGTATCCAGTCATCCGGGCATCTGTTCAACCAATCAAAGTATAATATGCTAAGGCCACTCAACCGCTTGCACTGACCACCAGGGATTAGACAGTTGACCGGTCAACCAGTTGCTATGGTGTGCACTGATCACCAGGGGGAAGATGCTTCAACTGGTAGGTTAGCTTGCTGCTGGGGTCCGGCTGATTGGGACTGAGTGAGACGGTCTGGACATGCCCTGGAGCCCTCCCACAGTCCCTCCCTAGCTGGCCAACCTCCTGTGTCCCTCCCCAGCTCCAATTGTTGCACCAATGGGGTCCCTTAGCCTGGCCTGCACCCTCTTGCAATCTGGGCTGAGCTCCCCTCCCTCCCCCACGCCCCCGCCCAAGTGCATGAATTTTGTGCACCAGGCCTCTAGTGAGAATAGAAGTGGTATGAAAACCACAGAGCTGGATGAATTGGTCCAGAGGGAGATGGAGAAAGAGCAGCTACTAAAAGATGGTGCTCAAAGGAGCAGCATTCAAGAAACAGCAGAGGGGAGAAGCACACAGGAGAAGCAGGATGTGGCATCCTGGGCATCGGGGAGGGCAGCTCTTCTACCACCTCCCTGTTTGCAGCATCATTCACAAGGGCTGGCCTGGAAGAGCCTCAGTGTGTATCTGCTGAATTGATTGCTGGCACACAGCATTATGTTGCTGCTCATTAACAGCTGTCTCATAGCATAGACCCTTTTCTCTCCCTGGCTGCCAGGAAGCTCTCTTCAAAAGAAAACCTGTTCCAGAATTTCTGGACATTGTAGGTAACTCCTGAACCAGGGGGGATGCCTTTAATGCTACAATGAAAGGGGCCCTCACACACCCACATGAGCACATGGAGCCCAGGACCAGAGTTAGTCCTGATGCGTGCTGAGCTGGTCAGAACAGCCCTGGCATTTCCCACTGGACTGCTCATCTCGTGGGCTGCCTACTTCGTGGTTCTCCCTGGGCTCCACACAGAGCATGCCCCACAACCAGGCTGGAGCTGGTGATCCTCCTAAAATCCCAATCTTGCCCCTGTTTAAACCCCACAGTTACTCCCATGGCTCTGCACATGGCTTCCAATGTACTCAGGGCGCGGCTTGCTTCTTCAGCCCTACCTCAGCCTCTCCACGCTTTCCCCCAACCCCAACAAACTCCCATCAATATCAGCAGTCACAAATGCATGAGTGGTCGTACCGAGCTAACCAATTCCTTTAAAAGATCCACTGTAGAAAGAAAAACTGAAAAATGTGTTAATCCCTTAGGGCAGTGGTTCTCAACCTTCCTAATGCCCCAACCCTTTAATATAGTTTCTCATGTTGTGGTGACCCCCAACCATAAAATTATTTTCGTTGCTACTTCATAACTGTAATTTTGCTACTGTTATGAATCGTAATGTAAATATCTGATATGCAGGCTGTATTTAGGCGACCCCTGTGAAAGGGTCGTTCGACCCCCAAAGGGGTCGCGACCCACAGGTTGAGAATCATTGCCTTAGGGAGACAGATCCTATGACCAAGTCCATAAACTTGGCTATTGTCTAATTCCTTAACCTTAGGAACTCTGTTTATTGCATTCCACCTAATGATGGTGAGAGCAGCTAGAGGTACTTCAATAAATTCCAAGGTTTTCTAAAAGTTCCATATTTATCAGAGCATAAAATATATAGAAGTGATAGGAGAAGGCATTTAGAAATTTGTTGTGTCATTCATCTGCTTACTCAGTTAGTACATGCCAACTAGGTGCAGGGAACAGTACCAACCTCCACACCTTGTCCAGGCTGCCAAGCTGCCATCCACCTGGAAACCGGGGGAACCAATGCTTTTGAGAAGTGTGAGGCCAGTGAAGCCACGGAATGTAAGCTCCCCTGTGGATTGATCTCCTTCCCCGTAGCCTTGATCCCTCTTCCACTCTCTGCTTCCTCTGCTCTGATGCATCCTTCCCTTTCTCCCCATCCCAAGCCTTTTCAAAAACACCTCAGGGCCCCCAGTTACCCAAGAGCACCCCTATTTCCTCAGCCTTTTCAGGGAGCCTTTCTCCACGCTGTTCCCTGACACCTGGACTTCCCCTGAGGGCACGCTGCATGTGGCTTTCAGGTAGAGGTTGTTCAATCTCCCTTACCCACAACACCAGGACCACCCTATTCCAGAAAACCAACAGTCTACACTCTGTCAAACTCCTTGTTCGTTTGAGACCCAAGCCCTCTGGCTCGTCCACTTCCTCCTTTTCCTCATGGCTGCTGGTGGAGACCCCATTCTCTCCTAGATTCCCTGAAGCCTTCCACCCAGATCCTGCTTTCCTCCTGGGTGATTGCCCCGCGGACAATCCATCTAACATCTGCACTCCCCTTGCCTCGATTTCCTCACCATTATCAGCATCTCCATTCTATTTCAACCAGGGACTTAGATCAGATTCCTAAGTAGATTCATGGATAGATCCTGAAATGAGCATTGGTTTGCAAGCAATTTATTTAGGAAGTGCTTCCGGGAGAAGGCCATGAGGGAGTGGGAACGCAGGTAAGTAAAGGGCAGGAACCACGCAAGGGTGTGATTCCAGGTGAGGCCCCATCTCTGCCTGAGCTCTTGGGGAGCCCTGCAGCACACATTGTGTCTCCGAGTTCACGCCATCTTGAAGTAAGGGGGCTAAACATTCATTCTCTCACCCAGTCAGTCACTGGCTTCAGACAACCCCCTGGGAATATGAACGCCAGAACCAGCCTGGAAGAGGTGCTAGCAGACCCAGGAGAGTCCTCTGACAAGGCTGTCGGGAGGCATTGCGGGGAAGCTCACAGACTCTGGAGTCGGGTGCACAGGTCCAGGAAAACCATCAGCGAGAGCTGGGAACACCGCCAGCATCCACTGCAACCACCTCCTCTTCCAGTGGCAAGAAATGGCCCTGCCTCTGACATGCCCCACTAAGGAGACCCACTTCGGACTTGAGCATCCTCTCCTTCCCGCTCTCACCCTCAGTCACTCGCCCTCCGCCCTGCCCTCCGCACGACATTCCCTTTCTTCCTTCCTCACCCAGCTCAGATTCCGTGCTCAACACTCCACTCTTCAGGGAACAGACTCAACTTCCTTTGTCCTTTCCTGGAAACTGTTATTCTTTCTTTCTGCTCAGGGGTACATCCTGGCTGCGGCAGAGAACTCGGACAGCCAGGGCGGTGGCTGCTACTCTAAAGCCATGGTTTCTTCCTCAACTGCCCTGGATGCCCACTGCAAGCCTGCCCTGCTTCCCTGCTCAGAGCCAGCAGTCAGGACATGTCATGAAGATATTAAGGTGGATTCTCCTATAAACAAACCTGAAATCGTATCTGGAAATCCCTCTGCAACCTAGATATTTACTTTGCACAAGAATTTCCTGCAGAACTGGTTTAAACAGAGATTTCTGTGTGCATGTAAAATGGGCTTTGGCTTATATCTCTACAGTTTTAAGAACAAACCGTTGATACAGAATGAGGTGTACTCTTGCTTTGCCCTCCTCCTGGGGTCTGGAGTCTCAATGCCCCAGTGCACGCTGCCCGGCAAGCAGTATCAGTGGCTTCATGGCTCAGCACTGCTGGACCTTTCATAGCCACCAAAACCTCCTACAGGAAAACTCAGTTGGGGGAAAACATGTTTTTTAGGTGGTCTTCCTTTGCTGTGCCTACAAAGTTGCAAAAGGGAATAAGGTCCATCCAAGAAAGAAAACAGTGTCTACAGAATACCCTAGAAAACAGCTTCGCCTTTCAGCATCGCCCTCCAGGAAGATTCCCTCCAAGGTGGCTCCTCTAATGCAGCATCACGGCTGCTGACATCAGCATTTCCAATTTACTGCAAATGCAGCTCTGAGGCTGGCAGCGAGTGCGGTGAGCCAGAGCGCTGAACCGAACAGGGAAAAGAATCCCCACATTGTTCCTCTGGAGGCTAGGAAGAGAATGCTGCAGAAAACGGACCAGCCCATTCCTCTGAGAAGCATTTTTAAACCATTATCAATAGCTTTAATGAGTGAAGTCTTCAAGGAATCAAGAGACTTACTGAAAAATTAGGGAAGTGAATGTCAAAAGGCGGGAAGGGAAGCTTCCATAAACCAGCTCCGTGTATTTCCAGCACCACCTGGGTCTGGGGGATGGAAGGGGGTGGGATGAAGGCAAGAGTCAGTGCTGCCAGGGGAACTGCAGGGGAATTTTCCACACCAGAGAGCTGCTGAATATAGGCTAGACCTTCTGGCTAAACCAACACCTTATTCTACCCTCCAAATAGCTGCAGTCGTTTCTCACTAGTAATTCCTCCGGCTAGGTCAATTCTTCTGCATGCCCCTAGAACATGGTCCCTTTGTCCCAACCCCAGTGTACAGCCTACAAGAGTTAACGTTCACAGAATGGATTTGACAAGTGTCGATCAAATATCCATTGTGCTTCAGGCACCAGGGGACACAAAAGTGATGGAGCAGCACACCCACTGTCCAGGAACTCAAGGTTGGGTGAATTGGGGTGGGGGATGCCTTCAGAAAAGACCCAGCACTCAAAGATCTAGAGCAGCGGTTCTCAACCTATGGGTCGTGACCCCTTTGGGGGTCGAACAACCCTTTCACGGGGGTCACCTAAGACCATCAGAAAACACATATATAATTACATATTGTTTTGTGATTAATCACTGTGCTTTAATTATGTTCAATTTGTAACAATGAAATTGGGGGTCATCACAACATGAGGAACTGTATTAAAGGGTCGCGGCATTAGGAAGGTTGAGAACCACTGATCTAGAGCATGCCTCCAAAATCTCAGAAAGTAGATAGATCCTTATATGGGTCGCATGAGAATCTGCCAAGCTGCTG
Source organism: Myotis daubentonii (assembly GCF_963259705.1). Lineage (NCBI taxonomy): Eukaryota > Metazoa > Chordata > Mammalia > Chiroptera > Vespertilionidae > Myotis > Myotis daubentonii. The sequence goes on from NC_081840.1 coordinate 11,585,513, forward strand.
TGCTGGTCCTTAAGCTGTTCCCCAAGAAACAGGTCATAAAGCAAGGGTATACTGTCATTCATTTTCAAGGCTTAAACCCCTCTTCCACACGACCACCCTCAGACCCAAATCTGTTATGTGGGCAAACTCACTATGTGATGGGTTAGTCACAATTAAGCAGCCACCATAAGCAGAATCCCTTTCAAGGAACTGCCCAGTTATTAGAACCATGGAACATTATTTGAAAATCTAATTTGCTCAAAACACCAGTTAGATATTGAATACTGGCACACAGTAGGACTCAATCAATCAGTGTAGAAAGCAAATATGGCATTCAGCTTGCCATGCAAACGAACATTATCTGTGGATGCAGGCTTCTTGTAAATAGCAAAGCTCAGGAGAAAACCACAAGAGAACAAAACCATTTTCATAGATAGTTAAATCTAACCTTTGGGTTTCTCAGGTTTTAACCAAGGAATAGTATCTTCATAGAAAGTCCTAGCTGGTATGTAATTTGTCCTACATTTCAGATTCAATTAATTGCTTTGAAATTGCCTCTGAAAAGGTCATTGGAAATAGTCTTGTGGCTATGTCTCCTGTACCTCAGAGAACAGGGGAGAAAGGAAGGCAGAGAAATTGCTGCATCCAATTAAACTAGCGAATGACTCTGACTGGCTGTCTCAGAATTTGTGGGCATTTCCAAGAGTTCCCTGCCTTTCAAAGATTTTTAATGGCCTCTCTGAAGCCAGCCGCATTTAAGCTATAACTGGGATGTCCAGAATTCAGCAAAGCCATTTGCTCCAGAGCCACAGGGCTAAAATAGTGTGTCCTGGAGTAAGTACTTGGTGCCCCCAGCACAGCCACCAGCGCCACATGACTTAATTCCCTGAGAACTTCCACCTGAGGCCCATCCCATGGAGTCCTGTAAGTAGTGTCACAGGTGCTGGGGAGCTCCTTTTCATCCAAGTATCATTGATTTTCCATCAAACCAGCTTTTGATAAGTGCCTACTATGTGCTTCACACTCTGTGAGGTGCCCTAAGGGAACTGAATAGAAGTTATTCCCAGAAATAACATCCCTCGAGGTTGGCTTCCTTATTGGCCCTAGTGGCTCAACCTAGAAGCAGAGCATGTGGTCGCCTACATGACAGTCTAGTTAGGGTTGGGTTGTGAGATTTGTGAGTGTGCTAAAATTCACACAATATAAAATCCATGACTTCTACCATTTTAAAGTGTACAATGCAATGTGGGCTGCCAGACTCAGAAAAAAGAAAAAAGGACAGCCAGTTAAATTTGAATTTCAGATTTAAACAACAACAACAACTTTTTAAGATAAGTGTGTCCCATGCAATATTTGGGACATGCTTACATTTCCCCCCCTGAACTTCATATTTAATTGTTTGTCCTGTATTTTATCTGGCAACCTGAAGCCAGGTAGACAGAAGAAGCACAGCCACCAGCCACTCGACACAACCAGCCACAATGTAGGCAGGACGACACTGGGTGAGGCCACCCAACTGCTCCTTGAAGGGTCTCTACTCTCTCCTGCTGCCAGGTGCAGAGGACACCATCACGGTCATGTTAGACTTGGCCACTCAGCTGCACTTCACACAGAAGGCCTTGCTCCTTCTTAAAATGCTCCTACTCTTGACACTTCTGTGACACCAACTTTCAAGATTTTCCTCCACTCTCTCTGGATGAGCCTTCTAAATTCACTCTGTGAAGTCCTCATCCTAAAAATTAATAAATATTGGACTTGTATTCTGTCCCCGAGTGACCTCTTCTAGGGCCATGGTTTTAAACCCCACCCACTTGTTGATGACTCCCAGATCTTTATGCCCAGTGAAGACACCGGCAGAGTCCAGCAGAAGAAAACTTGGGGATCTGGGTGTAAAAGGTGCAGGAGCTGCAGGGGTGCTGTGTCCCCAGGCTCTGACTAGGTGCTAAGCCACGCTGACACTGCAGATGTCCATACCATTCTGCAGCTGAATAATGAGGGAGCTCTGCTGGCTATCAGTTATAGGAATCCAGATGCCAGATCACCACGGCCATCACCAGTAACATCTGCTTGTGTAATGAAGACAATCTCTAACGCATCCTCATGGACTGCATGAAAGGCCATGCAGCCATCACCCAAGTGGCCAACCTTCCAAGGACACATGGGGTTTGGAATGCTCAGGGCCAAGGTCCAGCCTTGGGGTGGTACCTGGGGAAGCCCCTCACCCAAAGAATGGCATTGCAATGGGCGTTGATGGAAGTTGAGGTCAGAAGAGAGAGATGACCAAATATAATATCCTATCTAATAAAAGAGAAACATGGTAATTGGCGTACGACCGCTACCCTTCCAATTGGCTAATCAGGGCGATATGCAAATTAACTGTCAGCCAAGATGGCAGCCGGCAGCCAGGCAGCTTGAAACTAACATGAGGCTTGCTTGCTTCAGTGACGGAGGACTCCAATGTTCCCCGCCTGCAGCTGCAGGCCTCTGAGCTGCAAGCAACTATGTAACAAACATAGAAGCTAAACAAAACCCCAGAAACCTGCCGGGCTGCAGCCAGCAGAATCGCAACATTGTAAACAAAGGCCAGAAACCTACTTTCAGCAGCAGAGGCCTAAGAACTGGAGCCAAGCCTCAAAGCTAAAGCTGGCCCAGAATTAAAAAAAAAAATAGAGAGAGAAAAAGGAGTGGTTGGGAGCTTCAGTCACCCCCAGCCTGAAAACAGCCCTCAGCCCCTCACCCAGACTGGACAGGCACCCCAGTGGGGACCCCCACCCTGAAGGGTGTGTGACCAGCTGCAAACAGCCATCATCCCCTCACCCAGGCTGGCCAGGCACCCCAGTGGGGACCCCCACCCTGATCCAGGACACCCTTCAGGGCAAACCAGCTGGCACCCACCCATGCCCCAGGCCTCTACCCTATATAGTAAAAGGGTAATATGCCTCCCAGCACCGGGATCAGCGTGACAGGGGGCAGCGCCCAAACCCCCTGATCGCCCTGCAGCTCTGTGTGTGACAGGCTGCGGTGCCCCAACCCCCTGATCGGCCCTGCTCTGTGTGTGACTGGGTAGAGACATAACCTCCCCATCGGCCCTGCCCTGAGTGTGAGAGTGGCGGCACCCCAACCCCCTGATCGGCCCTGCTCTGTGGGTGATAGAGGATGGCGCGCCAACCCCCTGATGGGCCCTGCTCTGTGCGTGACAGGGGGATGTGCCCCAACCCCCTGATTGGCCCTGCTCTGTGTGTGACAGGGTACAGAGCCCCAACCCCCCTGAGGGGTCCTGCTCTGTGAGTGACAGGGGGAAATGCCCCAACCCCCTGATTGGCCCTGCTCTGTGCATGACAGGGGGTGGCGCCGCAACCTCCCCATCGACCCTGCCTTGAGTGTGACAGGGGATGGTGCCCCAACCCCCCAAACGGCCCTACCCTGAGCGTGACTGAGGGTGGAATCACAACCTCTGATTACCCTGCTCTGTGTATGGCAGGGGGCGGCGCCCCAACTCCCCAATCAGTCCTTCTCTGAGCCCGACCAGGGGCTGCACCTAGGGATTGGGCCTGCCCTCTGCCACCTGGGAGCAGGCCTAAGCCAGGAGGTCGTTATCTCCCAAGGGGTCCCAGACTGCTAGAGGGCACAGGCCGGGCTGAGGGTCCCTCCACCCCCCTGAGTGCACAAATTTTTGTGCACCGGGCCTCTAGTAATATATATAATGTAACATATCTCAAAGGCTATTGAGACTTTTTGTTGGAATTTGGAGTAGGGGTCCAGAATCCTATAAGCCTTCCCTCCCTCTTATTCTTCGTACTGGGTCTCAAGACCCACTTAGGACCTGGATGATTCATGGGACACTATTGGAAAGCAGGAGTCTAGAGAAAAGAACACCAAAGAGAAAATCCAGAACTTGGAGTCTTGTTCTAGCTTTGCACACATACACTGTGAGAGCAGAAGATCCAGGTACAAATGCCACCCTGGCTCACTTAACCTCTCTATTAATCTCTCCCTTCTCTATAAAATTGATACAGTAACCCACCTCATTGGATTACATTGCAAATTAAATGATATCATACTTGCAGGGTGCCAGTATATTGAATGGTTATAGTAAGTACTTAATAATTGCTAGTTATAATAATAATTAATTTGATAAGTCTATAGAATAAGAAATATATTTCTGAACATGGAGTACAATGCTGAGTATATTTCCATTAAACTCACCTTGTGCTTTGTGTTGAGTACTTGTATTGTAATTATCATTAGGGATTGTCAATGGCCTTCTTCCTCTCCAGAGTGTAGTTAATTGAGAACCAACAGTACTGGTCTTCCTTTGAGCTTGTTGACTTCTTGTGGTATCTCAATTTGCCCCCACAGCTATTAGCACAGGTCTTGCACAAAGTAAGTATTGCATCAGTGTTTCTTAAATGAATGAGCGCTTACCAGTTCTAATGAGTCAACCTTTGAACGCTAATACAAGTTAGGTCAAGAGCAGTCAAGTCTGTTAATAAATAAGAGAGACCGTGATTTCAGGACATGTTCAAAATTTAGAAGTAATTGAGTCGTTTAAGCCAATTAGTCTCATAAATGGTCTCCTGGTTAAGCTTCATGGTAGACTATACGTTTCCCAAACTGGCCACAACCTCTCCCGTCCAGCACGCTCTTCTCACTATGTGACTGTGCTATTCCTCCCGGGAGAAGGTGAGATCTATGCTCCTTCTCATTGAATCTGGACAGGCTGCGATTAAGGCAGTAGTGACACTATGTGACCTCCAACTATCATAAAAGTCCTGGCTCTTTTGAGGCATTCATTCTTGGAATCCAGCTGTCATGCTCTGCGAAAGCCTAAATTAAGCCATGAGATCCCATGGTGAGTTCATATGTGGGTGTTTCAGCCAACAGCCAAGCTAAGATCTCAGCTGAGAGACAGTGTTAACTGCCAATCACATGAACAAAGATGTCTGGAGTTGATTCCAGCTCCCCTACCCTCCACCCCATCAACATCTGTAGTCTTCAAATCTTCCCATGTGCTGCCCCAGACACCCCTGCTGAGTGCTGCCTGAAGTCCTAAACTACAGAATCTATGAGCACAATAAAATGCTTGTTCCCCACCAGTAAGTTTAGATGGTTTGTTATACAACAATAGGAACACAAACAGGTTTTAATCTACATCATACTAGATGTGATGGAGAGACCCACAGAGGGAATCGGCTATGACTATGTAAAATGTTTTTGCCTTTTCACCTCTGCCTGCCACCTGCCTCTGGAAGAACCAGAAGCCACAAAACAATCAGGGAGGGAATTTGAACAAGGAGAGAAAGAACACATGGGCGTCCCTTCTCACTGCTGGTCTGTGGCATCTCAGGCCCCGCCTGACCTACAGGGGAAGGGGAGCTTTGAATCAGATGAGAGGTCATTTGGATTAAGATTGATCTGGACTTTTGAAGACCTTAAAATAATTGTTTTCATTTCTATTCTATTTTTATTTTGTTTTAAAAGTACCCTGAAATGCTTTGGGAGATTCCTGGGAAATCATCCAAGGTTGGCCTAACAGAACAAGTGTGAAGGTAGAAGTTGAAATTTCCATTCAGATATCTGATAGGCTTTGCAAATTTCCACCAAGCTAGAATAGCAAAGTTGACTAAAATAATAATTAAACGTTAAAGTAAAACCCTTTAGTCTTCCTATCTCAAAAAACTGGTACCACTATTCTTCCATGTTGTTCCATCCACAAACCTAGGAGTCATTTCTAAGTAACCCCCCCCCTTTTTTTTTAACCACTTTCAGCACGTGTCCCATCAGCAAACCTTGTGGCTTCCATCTACAAAATATAAATCAAATCTGTCCACCCTTCTCCATCTCAATGCCACTCTCATTATCCAAACCACCATGTGTTCTTGACTGGACTTCAAATATCGCCCAACTAGTATCCCCGCTTCCATTTTCACCTGCCCTGCCTCTACTCCTTCCATTTGCTCAGCATCCATGATGAGCCATGTTGCAGCAATAGCACCCTGATTTTGTTTAGGGAAACCACTCCAGCCCCACTCCCATTCCTTGTAATTACCTTCACTCCAGAGCTCCAGGAATGAAGCACATGACTCAGACTAAGCCAATCAGCACTCTGGATCCCACTCCCCACCATGATTGGGTAAAAGATGACTTTCTGACCTTAGGCCAATCAGGACTAAGACAACTGAACTGCAAGACTTTTGTTTGAGCCTTAGAGAATTTAGCTTTATTTTCCCTGAAGGATGTGAATCTGGAAGGATGAAACCCTGGAGCTATTGGCAGCATCTTAGAACCACCAGGAAGGAACATGCCTAGAATAGAACAAGGCAGAGAAAAATCAAGAAATGAAGAATTGGCCCCGGCCATGCTGCTCAGTGGTTACAGAGTTGACCTTTGCACTGAAGGGTCCCAGGTTTGATTCCCAGTCAAGGGCACATACCTAGGTTGCAGGTTTGATCCTAGCCACGTCAACCAATTGATGTATTTCTCACATCCATGTTTCTTTCTCCTTCTCTCTCTCCCTCCCTCCTTCCCATTCTCTCTAAAAATCAATGGAAAAAAATATCCTTGGGTGAGGATTTTAAAAAAAGAAATGAATTGTAATAATGATGTCTGGTGTCAGGTGGGTACTAGACTTATCAGAGGGATGGTTTCATAAGTTATCTAAATGTCTAACCACTATGAGGTACACCTGAAACTAATATATGCGGAATGTCAACTGTAATTAAAAAATAAAACAATTAAAAAAGCAAAAATAAACATAAAGGAAAAATGAAAAAATACTCTGTCCTTGATGCATTTAGTCCTGAGTCCTAGAATGGGCTGGATCCCACTTGGGTTGGGCTCTCTGTCACCTGCAGTAGAAACCATCCTAACAGATACATTGGCTGATCCAGTGCCCACATTTATGCCCAGAAGGTTCAGGTCTCAATGAATCCTTAGACACAAATGGCCTCACACTGCAAAGGCTCACACGAAGCACTGATGGGTCTTCAGGTCACCAGTTTCAGCAGCAGTGTTGCCATTACGATCAATTCCCGGCCTGAAAATACCAGCTTTCTCTTTCTTCACCTAAATTTAACATGCAACTTCAAGGGTACTGTCCCAACCTTCCCTTCTTGGTGCATTATAATGTTACTTTCAACCGTTAGAAAACACTTAAACACAGTCACCTATGACCCTTGTTTAGGTTATACATTTCTCACTGTGCATTCATTAACGTCCTAATTCAGAATACTCCAATTCTCTTCAATGTATTTCTTATATGTATTTCCCCATATGTTTGTTCTTTTAGTGGAAACTCTAAGACAGGGAACGAGTCTCTTTGTGGGACACCTTGCACAAGGCTATGAGTAGTTAGGTACTCAACAAATGCTTAATGACAAACAGTGGTGACAAGGGTGACATTGGTTGTGTTGCATCATTAGAAAGACAACTTTTCTGACCATTTATTGGAGATGGTTCTTCTGAATTAATATAATAATGTCACCCTTGTAAGAATAAATTAGTTGTGAGGTGAACAATTTAGAATTCTTCCTAGTTCTCAGATTTGAATAGCTACTTTTGGTGTTTTTTTAAAAAATACATTTTTATTAATTTCAGAGAGGAAAGGAGAGGGAGAGATCAAAACATCAATTATGAGAGAGTATCATTGATCAGCTGCCTCCTGCGTGCCCCCTACTGGGGATCAAGCCTGCAAACAGGGCATGTTCCCTTGACTGGAATGGAACCTGGGACCCTTCAGTCTGCAGGCTGACGCTCTATCCACTGAGCCAAACAAGCTAGGGCTACTTTTGGTGTTTGAAAGCTTGGACTCTTTCTTATAATTTATAAAATTCTTCTTAGCTATTCAATAACTCTAAGTAAAATAAAATAGTGATTCAAAATAATGAACCCAATCATTTTAAATTTCCTTGAAATCTGCAAAGGATCAAAATCTAAAAGCAATCTATTGAGGGCAGAACATCCTTACAAATATTAGAAACATAATTAAAATTATTCATCCGTTTTCAGCTACGGACTGTAAGCTCATCTCTACAGCAAGCTCCTCTGGGGATCATGAGCTTTATTAAAGTACCCATCACTGAGTTATGGAATCCTAGCGACAAGAGCACATCCACTCTTCGGGAGTCTGATTGGAGTAAAGTACAAATTTTTGAACTTCAGCACTTAACTCACCTGGCTACCAGGTACTTCCCTGGGCCTTCTGGGCACTCGCCCCCTCCCAATCTGGTCCATTCCATGTGCCTGTGCCACAGCACACAGGGAAGTTACTCAAGACATTGGTGGACTTCTGCTCAGTGGCCTTAATTTTGGATTCTGATGCTACTATATGTACTTGTCCATGAACTTTTCTGAGACCTCTTATGAATGGACATAGGGTCACTGCATGATCTGTGACTTTGTTTTTTTTTTTTTTTCCAGTTCTCACATGGGGATATTTTTCCATTGATTTTTAGAGAGAGTAGAAGAGAGAAAGAAAGACAGAGAGAAATATCAACATGAGAGAAACACATTGATTGGTTGCCTCCTGCATATGCCTTGACCAGGGCCTGGGCCAGGGAGGAGCCTGCAACTGAGATACATGCCCTTGACCAGAATCAAACCTGGGACCCTTGGGTCTGCAGGCGAACCCTCTATCCACTGAGCCAAACCAGCTAGGGCTGATCTGAGACTTTGGATGTGTGCAACATGTTGGAAGTGGAGTGGACTTTGATGCTCCATAATCCAAAGCCTGCATCCTGGTGCAAGAACTGACTTGCATAGGATGCTGGGCAAGTCACTTACCCTCTCTGAGCCCCAATTCCACACATGAAACCAGGATAATAATGGCACCCTCTAAATACCTATCTTACAGGCTTGTTATTTTTTAATATGTTTTTATTGATTTCAGAGAGGAAGAGAGAGAGATGGAAACATCAATGATGAGAGAGAATCATTGATTGGCATGCCCCCAACTAATGATCAAGCCTGCAATCCGGGCATATGCCTTTGACTGGAATTGAACCTGGGACCCTTCAGTCCGCAGGTCGACGCTCTATCCACTGAGCCAAACCAGCTAAGGCAAGGCTTGTTATTTTTAAAAAACAGTGCATTTGATTAAAAACCACAATGAGATAGCACCTCACACTGTTAGGATGGCTATTATAAAAAAGACAAGAGATAATAGATGCTATAGAGGATGTTGAGAAAAGGGAAGCCTGGTGCACTGCTGCTGGGAATGTAAATTGGTACAGATACTATGGAAAACAGTATGAACATTTCACAAGAAAGTAAAAATAGAATTGCCATATGATCCAGTAATCCCACTTTTGGGTATATATCCAAAGGGAATGAAGTCAGTGTCCTGATGAGATAACTGGACTCCCGTGTTCATTGTAGCATTATTCACAGTAGCCGAAGTGTGGAAACAACTTAAATGTCCATCAATAGATGGATGGATTAAAAAATGGGATACACACACACACACACACACACACACACACACACACACACACAGGAATACTATTCAGCCTTAAAAGAGAAGGCAATCCTGCCATTTGCGACAACATGGATGAACCTGGAGGACATTATGCAAAGTGAAATAAGTCAGACCAGGAAAGACAAAAACTGCATGGTATGTAGAATCTAAAAAAAAAAAAAAGAGTTGAACCCACAGAAAGAGAGTAGAATGCTGGCTGCCAGGGGCCGGGGGCAGGAGGAAACAGGGAGAATCTGTTGAAAAGGTACACACTTACAGCTCTAAGATGGCTAAGGCCTGAGGATCTAATGACTAACATGGTGACTATAGTTGATATCATTGGAATTTGCTAAGAGAGTTGAACGTAAGTGTTCTCACAAAAAAACGCAACTATGTGAGGAGATGGATGCATTCATTAACTCAAGGGGGGGGGGGAATCCTTTCATAATGGGTACGTATATCAAATCATCACATGATGCACTTTAAGTACATGGCAGTTTGTCAATTTTACTTCGATGAGCTAAAAATAATGGTGTATTTGAAATGAATAATAATAGTGCACGTGATAAAGGAATGTCGCTACTATCACTGTAACTTCGTTTTTCACTTTACCAGACGGACTCTAGCCTTCCATCTCCCACGCTGCAGCCATCAGTGCCAGTTCTCATTCCTCCCGCTCAGTTCTGATGTCTGGCCGAGTCTGACCGCCATGAATTTATGTGGCAGCTCAAAGAGGAAGAGAAGAGGCAGAGGCTCCAGGCATCAGAGACTTCCTCTACTGTGCAGCTTGAACCACTGGTTCTCTAGCACCTTCGAACCTAACCTGGGCATCCTGACACCCAAATTCTGACATCCCTGGGCCAACTACAATGCCCTAAAACTAGAGGCCTAACGTTAGTCCTAAACCCCAAAAGGGGTCACATATTGGTTGTGCAAATATCTCCTATCAAATCTAACATATCATCGGGTACAAAATGCATCATTATTTTTTTGTACTTCTAATAAATTAATGATGCCAATTGAATGATTATGTACCATGGGTAGGGAGACACATTCTGATTTCAGAAATGTTATATAATGAAAATAATGCATCTTATAATTAATGCAGTACAATGGAACAGTTTCTCTTGGAGAAACATTAAAAAGTACAAAACATGGCTCTTATTCTTGTTTTCAAGAGTGCTGCACAGAGCCTGGCGGACGGCAAATGAATACTTGTTAAATGAATAAATGTATGCATGAATGAATGCACTCCCTAACAGCCGCATTAGGAGATTCTGTTATTCAAAAAGAAAATGTGATGCAACAGGAAAATCATGTTAAAACTTAAACACATCATTTCACCAGACATTCCCCTCGAATTCATTTATAAAATAAGCTTCACTCCGAACAGTTTGTTGTGTCCTTCGCAGAAGGGACACCTAGATATAGTAATTGATTCAAAAGCCTACTGTCTACCTAATGGCCTGTTTGAAGGTAGACACTATTGTTAAGTGTGCGGTATCTGGGACCATAAAACATCAGGTGCCTATTCAGACTCATCTGGCAGCATCTTCAGAGTACACTTTGGGTTCCTATCAGCTAGGGCACAGCATTGCCGTCTTTGATAACCGGGAAAACAGATCCCTTTACCAGTGCCTTCTCCTTTCTCTTGTACCACTAAATTGGCTATAGACTGCCTGGCACCCAGCCAATCCCTGCACGGTGATGGGGATGAAGGCGAGTGAGTCACAGTCGTCAAAGACGCTTCCGTTAGAAGAATTCAGCATCTGCTTCCTGCCAGAGCAGCTCCCGAGGGTTGTTTTGCCCTACTCATTGCCATTAAAATTAGTGTATTTCTCCCTGGCCAGTGTGGCTCAGTTGGTTAGAGCATCGTCCTGTACATGGAAGGGTCACAAGTTTGATTCCCAGTCAGGGTGCATACCCAGGTTGTGGGTTTGATTCCCTGTCAGGGTGCGTGCAGGTCAGGGTGTGTGCAGGAGGCAGCCAATAGATGTTTTCCTCCCCTCCCCTCCCCTTCCCTCCCCTCCCCTCTCCTCCCCTCCCCTTTCCTCCTCTCCCTTCCCCTCCTCCTCCTCCTCCTCCTCCTCCTCCTCCTCCTCCTCCTCTCTCTTCTCTCTAAAAATCAATGTAAAAAATTAAAAAATTAGTGCATTTCACCTCATGGGCTACAGAGATAGGCATTATATAAAATAGATGAAAAGAAATATAGATGGATGTTGGAGATTCATAAATGTAGAAGGTTCTTTGGGAAAACTTCTGGTGACAGGTGCCACCAGCATCAGAGGGCCACTCTTCTCTTTGCTCTGAATTTCAGCCCCTGCTCTGGCTAACCCTTCGTCTGCTGTTTGCTTGAATGCATTCACTCTAGACTTTTCTCTGTGTTGAGGGAGGATGGTGTCCACAGCCATAGGAGGTCAGATCCTTTGCAGGTGAAACACAAGGCATTGGAATAGAGGCATCCTGCCCATAACTCAAATGACTTTTCACGGAGACTGTGGACCAGTTTCCCAAAACAGGCTACCCTTGTGCAAGTCAAGAGCAATGATGTCCATTCTCAGTGTGACCTAAATGACTCTAGAGTTGAAAAGCCCACACAGACATGATACAGCTATTTATCCTTGTGGCTACGTACAGACAAAATAAAAGGAATCCACAGACAATGGACTGACTGCCTCTGTTCTTTCACAGTGAAGAATTATCCACCAGATGCCACCTCCCCTTCACCCACAGGCCCCAGAACTGCAATCCTCATCTTCTTTCCCTGTAATCAATGTCTCCCAACATTCCATACCTCGTGGATGACACTGCTTTCCTTTAATTTAAGAGAAAGAATTGACTCCACTAAGCTGGTGGCCAGTATATCCCTAGACCTTTCTTCTTCACTCCCCCAGTGGTCCCTCTAGCCCAGACCTCTGAGAGGATCTCAATATTTTTCACCCGGTTACTGCACTTTCTTCCCAATAGTCTTTTGCTTGTCATTATTCCTGCCTCCAATTCACATCCTGTCTTGTGTCAGAGTTTTAATTCCCTGTGCCATCAGAATGGAAACTCCTTAAAGGCAGAGAGCATCTAACGATCATCTCAGAATCAATCGCCGAGCCTGGCACACGTGTTTAATAAATATTCCAAATAGAAATGGAGTCCCAAACGTACTGGGGTAAAAAAAAAAAAAGTAAATCCATATTACTCACAGACTCTGGATTTGCAAATCCTCCTTGCTAAAATTCATCTGTAACCCCGAATCAATACTGATGGCACTTTTGCAGACATGTGCAGAGCCACAAAATGCTTGAGTCGTTCAACACATGTGTTCCCAGGTGCGGTCGAATATGGCAATGTGCTGCCTTCTTGCATCAGCTCTCACACTGTGTCTATTTAGTACCCCATTTTTCACAATATTTGGTGTTTTTTTTGTCATTTAATTGTTTAAAACTGCACTCAAGCACAGTGTTGAAGTTCTGTCTAGTGTTTCTGAGTGCCGGGTTTGATGCCTTATGGAGAAAATATGTGTGCTGTTGCCATGAGGTCAATGTTAACGAATCAACAATACACATCCCAGAAGGTGCCATTAAACAGAAACACACAGAAAACAAGGTTATGTACTGATCAGCTGATGAAAACGTGGTGAGGCTTGCAGGAACCTACCCCTGTATTTTCCCTAGAAGCAGTGGTTGGTGTTCAATAACTCAGTGATCGCAGCCACTTTATAGAACACAGCTACTGCAGATGACAAGAGTCAACTGTGCTTCATTTTGCCATCTTCTCAGAAGGAGGATTATGGGAGCAACGGTTTGATGAGGCTGAGATGAGTCTCATCAAGCCTTAACCTCTCTTTTCATGCTTTATGGATTACTCAGCAGCACAGGTTTTGTGCTGAAAATGTCTTGGGGAGAAAGCTGCTGCTCAGCTGTAGACGGCATCCCCTGAGAGCCATTAGCCTGCCTGGGCAGCATCTGGGGCACCGTACCCTATCCGCTCACTGGAAGCTAGCTGGCTGGGGACTCAGGCAGAGAAGCCAGGGAAAAATAAAGCTTTATCCTAGGTCTTAATGTGGGTTCCCCTAAAAGCTGATCCAAGATAAGGACTTGAGCACAGTAGTTGTTTGGGAGGTGAGGAAAGCACCCGTAGGGGAGTAGAAAAGAAAGGGGATTGGAAAGCAGCCAAGAAAACCAATGAAAAGTGAGTATCAAGCTAGCTATCCCTGTGGGAGAATGGAAACTTTCCCTCTGGGGAAACTGGGACCTCACGCAAAACATATTCCTGAGTTCTCTTACCACGGCTGAGGGAATTGGGGTGTTTTTACACCATCTCTCACTGGTCATTGGCCGAGGGCTGCTCTGCGGGTGCACCAAGTCCCCTGCACTTTCTGCATCCCATGGGAGCAGCAGAGAAAAAGGCCAAAAAGGCAAGACTTGGCCCTCAGAAGTCAGCCAGTTTCCCCTGAGTGGCAAGAGCCAAGGGGTAAGGAGGGGTACATCTGTGACATCATCCCGGGCTGACGTTGAAAGTCACATAAACCAAGAGGAGGAACAAGGCCACTCCCATGAGAAATTTACAAAACAAGCACATCCCTGCTTCCTGAACCCTGGGGTCTTCATGTACTTTTAGCTAACCCGCTACTTCAAAGACCAATTCCCACCTTTCTTAAGTCAAAGTAAAGTTTAAAATGGTGTTGCCAGAGGATCTAGGAGGTACATCTGGTTATTTACCTTCTTCTTTGGTAGCAGATGGAAGGTTCATTTGCATTTTAATGATCAAATGGGGTCTTTTCCCTGGACTAACATGAGGGAGAAGGGCAGGACAGAAGCAGTTATTGGAAATCATGGGGAATCCAGCTCTTCACAGGATGGGCTGTGTCACCATCAGAGACTAGCTAGTTTCTTGATGCACATCCAAGGAAGACACACATCCCTGTTCAAGAGCCAGCTGGTGCTAGGCCTTTCCTGTCCACAAACACCAGCATGGGGACAAACCTGAGCTCTGGCCTCATCACACACCCTTCATCTCCATCACAGAATGGCCATTGTTACCACCATCAGCACCATCAGGCAGGGTTCCCCCCCTTGCTAGGACCAGTTTAAAATAGAGCAGAAACCTCTGGTAGCTGCTGGCTGGCTGGCTCCTACAGGTCTCTCCCAGCCACTCAGATGAGAATCCTAGCAGTGAAGTGTGCCCTCACCCACACAGTGCCGCAAACTCCTGGCAATACTCTCACAGCTCCCTGGATTCACAGTGGACACCCCAGCCAGTCCCTCCCTGGATTGGTAGTGGACACTCCAACCAGCTGCTGCCTCCTTAAGCCCTCATGACCCAGGTTGGCATGTTGGAGTCACTGTTGACCTGGCTGCCCCAGCACCCCAAATGTAGCAAGGAGACTACCAGGCTCATAACCAACAGGTGCCCCAATTTCCCCCTGTTCAGAAGACGTGTCAATTTAGACACTTTGGAAGCCATGTGTACCAGAATACCCATCTGAGAGAGAGAGAGAGAGAGAGAGAGAGAGAGAGAGAGAGAGAGAGAGATGGAGAGAGCTTTTAAGTAGCTAACATTTGGGCCTCCTGCAATTCCTCGGAGATTAATTTCCATGTCATAATTCTGGGGAGACTCAAACTCGTCACATCCCAGCGATATGTGCACAAGCCACATGGTCCTAATGAACAAAGGTTCTTAATAAAATGTCAACACAATCGAGGCAGTTCTGAGGCCTCTGAAATCGCTGAATTTTCTAATAGAATACTGCTGCCTTCATCAGGATCAACCTTCCTTTCCTATTCAATTATCAAATGAAACGTTTTTTTTTTTTTTTTGCAGAGCAATATAACATCAGAATGGCCTTATTTTCATCCTCGGTATTACATTTTTTCAACCCCTTTACTCGTGCCTGACAGAGATTTTTCGAATGCAGAGAAAGTGGGCTGAGTGTCTGTGAGAGCAGCTGAGCTCTGGCCAGGTGGCAAGTTTCAGGAGGCAGAGACTGTGCCGTCCATCCCTGTGTCACCAGGCCTGGGGCAGCGCCAGGCACAAGGCAGGCGCTCAGTAAATATCCACTGATGCCCAGGTAGTGTGGCTCAGTGATTGAGCATCGACCTATGAGCCAGGAGGTCATGGCTCAATTCCCGATCAGGGCACATGCACAGGTTATGGGCTCAATCCCCAGTAGGGGGTGTGCAGGAAGCAACTCATCACTGATGTTTCTGTCTCTCCCTCTCCCTTCCTCTCTAAAATCAATAAAAATATATTTAAAAATATTCACTAAGTAGGTGAATGGACATCTTCTCCAAGAGGCTGAATGTATACTCACATCCATACTTGTGGTAGACTTATGGAGAGCAAGAACAATCTCAGAGCCCATATGCTGTAGGCCAGTGGTTCTCAACCTGTGGGTCCTGACCCCTTTGGGGGTCGAATGACCCTTTCATAGGGGTCGCCTAAGACCATCGGAAAAACACATATATAATTACATATTGTTTTTGTGATTAATCACTATGCTTTAATTATGTTCAATTTGTAACAATGAACTTGGGGGTCACCACAACATGAGGAACTGTATTAAAGGGTCGCGGCATTAGGAAGGTTGAGAACCACTGTTGTAGGCTCTAGTATAGCTGTAGCTCTTTGTTAATTCTTCCCAAAGGAAGGGGGTGGGACAGACAGGCCCCGGCACCTGTCAGCTTTACCGCGAGAGGTGATGTTGAATAATGGAGGTTAGCAGATAAGCGCTCAAAGATGTGCTCTGTCCCCTCTGCCGCCTGGGCAGGGGCCGGCCACTTGACCTTTCTAGACTTCAGTGTGATCCTTTGAGAAGCCTCAGAGGATTTAGGTGTTTCAAAGTCCCTTCCAGTTTCTGAAGGGAGTTCAGTGTAAACTGGGCGACATTTACATGAGTGACAGGTTACTGTCAGTGCCCTTCTCCTCTATCACGCAACCTCTGCCTCTGCTCGCCTCCATCCCACCTGCCCCCGTCACACAACGGTACAAGCAGCCAGGGCCCTCGCTCTGCTCCCTACACAGCACCTCCCAAAGCCTGTCTTCCATGCTCCTGACTTCTCCCTTCCCACTTTATCCCAACCCATCAATATGTTTTTAGCCCTGGGTTCCATCCCCTCTTGGCCCCGCGCTCTCATAGAAATTTGATTAACATGGCTATACCCATGGGTAATGGAGAGCTCATATGTTATCCAGAGGAAATGTATTTGCATTTTAACCAGATGCGTTCTGGAGATGATGTTTTAATCCACATCCCTATCAGTGCATTGATCGTGGTATATGGTCATACTTGTTTATGCACCTGCCTTGGTGGCTGTCACTTTTCTGGGTATGAAACCTCAGTTCCTTTTCATCTTTCTCTGTCTAGTGCCTAGCTCGATTTCTGTGGGCACTCACTCAATAAATGTGTATGGAATAACCACATGGATGAATGAAAGGTTGATGAATAGAGCTGCTGATGGATTTTAGGCAATCTGATAGTCATGGGAAAGAGTGATGTGGGTCACTTGTAGACAGGGACTGATATGCTTTAATCCCACCCCCTGTGGTGGTCGGCTCGACCCGTCTTTAGACTGAGTCTGAATGCAGAGCATTGCCTGCTGAGCAGGCATTCATGCTGCTATAGAAGCTGTGTTCTCACTCCGCCAGAGAAAGGGACCAGCCCGCCTTAGTCTCTCATTAATTCAGGCTTCAGGGGTGGCTTCTGAGCTGAGGCCACAAGGACTCAACTAGCAGGGGGCCCCATTGTAGTCAAAGGAGAAATACCCCAATGTCACAGTGCCTCCCGACACACCAGTAACAAAGTGACAGAGGGTATGGAGGGGATGCTGGCAATTCCTATGAGGGCCATTATGCTGAATGCTTCCGAAAGGCGTTTGAAGTACAATAAAATATGGGTGCACCATGGTTTTTGGGTTATTGCTGGTTGACTGCAGATATGTAAAGTATCACAATATCAAAAGCCATGTAACAAAGCCAGGGAAAAAGTAATTTTAATGAACAGAAACTGAAAACATGGGGGTCCATTCCTTTAAGATACACCTCCCATTTGCAGCCAGTAGTTTGCAACCAAAGATGTCAAGAAAAGCTATTTTCCTGTCCAAATATTTTTCAAAAATTCCTCTGATTTCTTATAAGAAAATGGAATCCCCCAGATGAGCCCTGCACCCAGCACCATGCCTGACACATAGTCGGTCCTCCATAAACATTTCCTGAAACAATCATTTGATTTATGAGTAGTGTAAATAAATTTTTTGAAATATATTTTTATTGATTTCAGAGAGGAAGGAAGAGGGAGAGAGAGATAGAATCATCAATGATGAGAGAGAATCATTGATTGGCTGCTTCCTGAACAACTCTAACTGGGGCTTGAGCCCACAACTTGTACATGTGCCCTGACCAGGAATTGAACCGTGACCTCCTGGTTCATAGGTTGATGCTCAACCACTGAGCCATGCTGGTTGGGCCATGTAAATAATTTCTAATCTAATAATAGACAAACATGGTAATTGACCATACCTCCGATATGCTTCCTATTGGCTAATCGGCAGGATATGCAAATTAACCCAACCAAGATGGTGGCCGGCAGCCACGCAGCTGAAGCGAGCAGGAGGCTTGCTTGCTCCAGTGATGGAGGAAGCCAAGGTTCCCCGCCTGCCAGCGGCCCAGGTCTGAGCTCCACTCTAAGCAACAAAGTTCAATTATAGAAGCTATACAAACCCCAGATACCTGCTTTCAGCAGGCCCTGGCCTCGGAGCTGGACTGGCAACAAAGTTTCAATTATAGAAGGTAAATAAATCCCAGAATTAAAAAAGAGAAAAAAAGGAGAGTCTGGGAGCTTCTGTCGCCGGCTTGGCCAGCCTGAAAACAGCCCTCAGCCCCTCATCCAGACTGGCCAGGCACCCCAGTGGGGACCCCCACCCTAAAGGGGCTGTGGGCAGCCTGAAAATAGCCATCAGCCCCTCATCCAGGATGGCCAGGCACCCCAGTGGGGACCCCCACCCTGAAGGGGGTGCGGGCAGCCTGAAAACAGCCATCAGCCCCTCACCCAGGCTGGCCAGGCACCCAAGCGGGACCCCCACCCTGATCCGGGACACCCTTCAGGGCAAACCAGCTGGCCCCCACCCATGCACCAGGCCTCTATCCTATATAGTAAAAGGGTAATATGCAAACTGACCCTAACAGCAGAAAGACTGGGAATGACTGGTCACTATGACACACACTGACCACCAGGGGTGAGACGCTCAATGCAGTAGGTGCCCTCTGGTCAGTGAGCTCCCACATGGAGGAACTCTGCTCAGCCACAAGCCATGCTGATGGCTGCCAGTACAGCGGTGGTGGTGGGAGCCTCTCCTGCCTCCTCAGCAGCGCTAAGGATGTCTGACTGCAGCTTAGGTCTGCTCCCCGCTGGCAAGTGGACATCCCCCAATGGCTGCCGGGCTGCCAGAGGAATGTCTGATTGCCAGCTTAGGCCCAATTCCCTGGGGAGCAGGCCTAAGCCAGCAGTGGTCATCCCCCGAGGGGTCCCAGACTGCAAGAGGGCACAGGCCGGGCTGAGGGATGCCCCCCCCCCCCCGAGTGCACAAATTTTTGTGCACTGGGCCTCTAGTTTAAAATATAAATCTGATTGTGTCATCTTCCTGCCTCAAACCATTTGGTGCCTTCCCACTATTCTCAGAAAAAAAAAATTCCTTTACAATGCCTACTATACCTGGCCACCTCGCCATCCTCATGTCACCATGACACACCTCAGTCTCCAGCCAGTACCAAACTCCAGATCTCCTGGCCAGAGACCTGAGCTCTCCTTACTGTACCTCATTGCCATTCTTTGTTCTTTTATAACACATCTGAAACTCCAGACATCTAAACCAGATTGTAAGTGTAGGAGTGTTATTTGAAACAAGGAGTGCCACAAGCCACCATCATTATGCACAGCTACATTTAAATCTGAAGTATGTACACTACATGACTTAAGATCAATTTTTCACAGTAGAAATTGAAACACTAAGGAATCATATGCATGTGGCTTAGACTGGGTCATAATAAACCAGTTGTAGGTCCAAGAATTGAAAATGAAGAATCAATGGGAAGTTCAATCACCAGTGTAGAAACCACCCTGAAAGTCAGTAACTGTATGGGGCCAGGGGGCGGGGTAGGGAGGAAAGGTGCAGGGAGTGAGGATAGTTTCTGGATAAAGAAATTGAGGGGAAAACAACAGAACCAGAGGGGGGTACAATGGTTTAGCCACATCCGGACAATTTTTCAGCCTATGGTTACAGATGCCATGAGAGTTGGCCCAGGCTGCCACATTCAACCCACTCTCCCCGTGCCCTGGGGCTCTCCTCTCTTTGCCATTTTGTGCATGGATAGTGACATAGTCAACAAAGCCCATGGTGGCAGTAAAAAAAACTGTCTTCATTCTCCTCTGCCCTAGACACCGAAGCTCCAACACTGTCTGCAGAATATGAAACTGCCTCAGAAATAAGCTAGGCATTCAATGTTTGGCAGCATGGGGACCTCGAAGCTATCAAATGCATCTTACTTCCTGGAAATCATTTTCTCTTTCAGAATGCGAAGCAAAAAAAAAAAAAAAAAGCAACAAGGTAGTAAAAAGATGTTTACTGGGCCCTGGCTGGCATCGCTCAGTTGGTTGGAGCATTGTTTCATATGCCGAAGGGCTGTGGGTTTGATTCCCGGGTGGGGCACATACTTAGGTTGCTGGTTCCATCCCTGGCGGGGGCATGCATGGAAGGCAACTCATTGATGTCCTCTCTCCCACCGATGTTTCACTCTCTCTCCTTCCTCTCTCTCTCTAAAACCAATAAGCATATCCTCAGGTGAGGATTAAATATACATATATTTACTGGAAATAGGACAGGGAGGGCTAACAGTCCTTACCAGTGGCTTCTGCTTGTGTATGTGATGTCATTCCCAGGCACACTGTCCCTGTCATTTTGGCTACACCCTGACTTGTGCTTAGATCACACCACATGGACAGGAGGGCTGCTGCAGACACACAGCAGACACCCACCCCTGACCTTTCTGCTGCTCAGCCTGAAGGATGTCCTGTTCTGCTGGTTTTATCCAAGGAGGCTAGGTTTTCAGTCACAAATATGTAAAGGAAGGGGGTTGTCAAAGAAGGGGACTCTGGGACACCTCAGGTGCATGAGGCGTCACTCTCAACCTCTCGATTCACAGTGAAAAGAAACAGATTACTTTGTGTGGTCATTTTTGGGTGAATGTTTTACAGATCTACACATAGCATGGTGCTCACACAAGACAGACTTAATGGATGCTATCTGTATTTGAATAATCTGCTTAGAATGGGAGGTATGCTGTTATAAGACTGTATATTTACATTTTACATAAATTCTCTTTCTACTCACCATCTTTCAAATATACCACCTCGGGCAATGAGCAATTGGAGGGGTAAATGGAGTTCAATGAACCATGGCTCTGTGGGAAACTGGGAAAGGCAGGATTAAATGAAATCAACTAGGTTTCTTTTCTGTAGGATTGTCAGGGGAGGGGTACAAGTTAGAGGTGAGAGTGACAGCATTAGCCGACACCCAGGTTCAAGTCACAGAGCTACAAGGTGACTTGGGACATGTTGCTTAAGCTCTGGGATAATAATTTTACTTGCTTCTTTGGCCTAGAATGAGAAGTATAGGAGATCATGACTATAGAGCTCTTATCACTGTGCCAGGCACTTTGTATGTATTCAATAATAGGGGAAATGCTTATGGTGATTTTAAAATGTGCTCGAATCATTTCCTCCCTTCCAGCGTGAGCCTACCCCACCTACCTTCCCCAAGCGTGAACTACACTTAGGGACTCTCATCTAATGAAAAGAATGTGGTGGT
Source organism: Myotis daubentonii (assembly GCF_963259705.1). Taxonomy (NCBI): domain Eukaryota; kingdom Metazoa; phylum Chordata; class Mammalia; order Chiroptera; family Vespertilionidae; genus Myotis; species Myotis daubentonii. Next base: position 11,606,798 of record NC_081840.1, read on the forward strand.
AAATCCATTTGCAACAACATGGATGGACCTTGAGGGCATTATGCTAAGTGAAATAAGTCAGACAGAGAAAGGCAAATGCCATATGATTTCACTTATATGTGGATTCCAAAACAATCAAAATCATAGAAACAGAGAACAGATTGGTGGTTACCAGAGGCAGGGCGTTGGGGTTGGGTAAAATGGGTGAAGGTGGTGGAAACATCAAAGAGAGGATTAGAAAATCAGACTTCATTTTCAATTCATACTCGTCAGTTTTAGACACTTGCGAGGGAAAATGAATCTCACACTTTGCAGACCACAAATAAATGTTTTTAAGTAAACATGAGGTTTCTGTTTCTCCATTCTGGGTAACAGTCATGAACTTGATGTCAAAAAACAACAAAAAACAGTAGCTTCCACTGAGAGTACCACTCAGATCAGAGCCAAAAAGAGGAAGGTCCCTTTGACCTCCTTAAAGAAAAAGGATGTTCCAAAGATTGTCTGAGCCATGATTGGTTTAGGCTTCTTTCCCAGCGGTGTCAGGGGAGCATCATCATCCTTCTGCAATCGCAGTGGTTGCAGGGTAGACTTTCGATTGGGCAGGCTGACTGTGAACATCTTTCCTCCAGAAGAAATCTGCCATGTGGGTGTCACCAACATGGTGCTGGTGCCATGTTTAGGGAGATTCCGTAACCAAGTCTGAGCCCCTAACCAACTCTAACCCTGTCTGGTCATCCAGTCAGTGTCCTTTAGAACAGAATTTGAGTGCAGCAAAATTCATCCCTTGTACGCACCCTTCTGCTTCAGCCAAGCGAGCTGTGCAAACCTCCTAATTGACTATCAATACAATCGCTTCATTCTGTTCATCATTAAACACATTCTAATTCCCTATGGAAATTAGAAAGTAAAAGGAATCCACTATCCAAGATGAACATGTTTATTGCTGACAGTGGGTCCCTAGTTCTGTGCCTCTATCAGATACACTTTATCCCACATCTCAGTTGTGGTTGAAGTCTCCCAAATTTGGGGTAAGATGTGGATTGTTTTTTAAATGTATCTGATTTAAGATGATACTCATATAGAGACTGCTATGGACTGAATCATATCCCCCAAAAAACTCATGTTGAAAACGTAACCCCAATGTGACTGTAATAGAAATGAGGCCTTTAGGAGGTAATTAAGGTTAAATGAGGTCATGAGGGTGGGGATGTAATTCATAGGGCTTGTGCCCTTTAAGAAGAGGAAAGAGACACCGGAGCTATCTCTTTCCACCCTGTGAGGACACAGTGAGAAAGTGGCCATCTGTAACCCATGAGGAGAGCCCTCACCAGGCATCAACCCTGCTAGCCCTTGATCTTGGACTTCCAGTTTCCAGAACTGTGAGAAAAGAAACTTCTATAGTTTAAGCCTCCCTGTCTATTGTATTTTGTTATGACAGTCTGAGCAGATGAATACAGAGCCAAAACACAGATGTTTTGGAAATGGGAGAAGTAACAAAGTCAACCTAGCTGGTCTTCATTCTACCAAAAAATCGCTGGGATTGGCAAAGGATGACGAAGCTCCCTTAGACACCCCTGGAATAGAAGCCTGGACGAAACCTTGGCTCAGGCAGTCTTTGGAACATCTTTCCTCTCTACTTTCTAGGATAATTGTGGTGATTTTGGCACATTATTAATCCCATTTGGAAAGCTGATCTCTTGAAAGTTGGATATTAAATCAAAACAGATTATTTTCTTTCCAGAAAATCGAAGCTACACAAATGAGTTTGGAAACACATTAATGAAGATGGCAGCTGAGTGGCCTTGCAAGTTGAGCATGGCTCACATTCAAAGAGACCAGAATCTCTTTTTAGCCAGGAGAGAAGTGGGATCCCAGAGACTTGAACTGGATTCTTGGGATGAAGTGCGACCAGTGCAAACCCAACCTGCAAAAAACAGCCATCGACTGAGAATTCGCTGATCAACCGAGAGCCTTTTCTTCTCTAAATCCTTCAGAGCAACCTCTGAATATATTTTTGGATAAGAAAGAACAGGAAAGTGTAGAAGGGAGGAAAGCTTAAGAGAAATTGCCCTGACATAAACACCAAAAGGCCTGGGTTGGACGCAGCTCTACCTGTTTGCAGTCCTGCCCGCCCCCCTCAAACAAGTCATTACTCTTTCTACTGCCAACAGTAAATCTAGATCCAATATTGACAAAAAGAGGGCTGCTTAAAGAACAAGTGAGATAATTTGTAAAAAGTGTTCTGTAAACTGAAAGATGCTACACACATACAATACAGGCTTCTCTGGAATTTTGCATTAAAATATGCACTAAAAATGCAGGGTTTTTTAAAAAACATCTTCAGCTCTGCAGCTTTGATTTAAATACCTCAAAAAAAGTTACACACCAATGGCCAATATGAGCCAAATTATTCACTGGACACCAAAGAGATCTGTGTCAGCTCACTTAGCCATCCCCACCTCATGCCCAGCCTGCATTTCACTCCTGGTGAACCAAAGAACAGAAGGAAAACAGCCTGCTGGAGGTGTGAGAGAGCTAGGAGCCTGCAAGGAAGAGGTGATTTTGCTGTCCTTTCTGATACTCCGTTATTTAGAGATATCCTTCCCTTCTCCTTTGTGTACTTTGCCTTTTGTAGCTTGGGGAAGTCCTGGAATTTCCATCCTGCATGGAGCCTGAGAGATCCTCTCCAATCCATTCTTCCATGCATTCATCCATTCAGCAAAAGGCAACTGAGTTAGTGACTACTGTGTGTCACGCACTTCCCTGGGCACTGGGGTTATGATGGGGAAACTTCCTGCTCTTGGAGCTCACATGCTAGTGAGGGCACATGAGTAAGCAGGATGGCTTCAGATCAGGACAAGTGCCAGGAAAACAACTGAACAGTTGACACAGTGACAGGGCTGGGGAAGGAGAGGAGAGGTCTTCAGAGGGGACAGGGAAGTCCTTTGCTAATGAGCTGGCATTTGAGCTGAGATTCAAAGGGCAGAAAGCAGTCAGTCATGCGAACATGCATTGTAAGCTATGGAAAGTGCAAGTGCAAGGCCCTGAGACAGGAACAAGTGTCCTCTATTTGAGGAACAAAGGAAGCCAAGTGGCCCAAAAGTCAGATGCAGGGGGAACGTTGAAGAGGTGGGTCAAAGAGGCCAATAGGGCCAATGTGCCCCTTGTGCATGGCAGGAGAGTGAAGCCCAAAGTGGCTCAATGAGCAGCCCAAAGTCTAACACCTTACTGCGAAGCTACTTCTAGCAACTCGTTCTTCTGCCCCCAAATCAAGGGTTTTTAAAGCCATATTTATCAGCTTCTCTCAAACTGTGTGAATATTGTTTGCTCTTTTTATTGTGTGTTTTTTAAAGCCCTTAACATACATAAAGCCAGCAGACCAATCCCAATTTTCAGCAGAAAAATTATCAAGCGATCCCAGCAATTTAAAATACACCTAAGTTCTGTCACGGAAGCTGGAACTCAGTGTCAATCTACTTCTGTTTGGTCCTACACAAACAGGAGCCATTTGTTAAAGGTTTAGCTTTGCAAATAGGAGGGAGGCCGGAGCTCACCAGAGAATAATCATTTCACCTTTAGGTCTTAATTTGACACCTAAACCTCTTGACTGTGCTTTGCGTAATTCACCCAAGTGCAATCAAAACCAATCTGTTCTCAATCCGCCTTCATATTGAACGATTAAATTGTCAGGTAACGGTGCTGTAAGCAAAACATCGTAATTACAACTTTCCTCCACAATCTGTGAGCGCCTCCACCTGAAGGTTCAAATCTGTGAATACCCAAATCCTACAGTCTGTTTAACGTGAATTGTCCCTTCACTTCTCTGGTATAATTCTAGGTTCCCCTTTATCTTTGTCCTGCTAAACACACTTGGCCTGTGTAGACGCAAGCCTCCAAAGGACAGACCCAAAGTCTGTCCAGTGACCAGTGACTGGTTCACCAGAGGAAGATGCAGAGATGCTATCTGGCTGGACGGGTTAGTGGGAAAGGCTCATTCACTGCCTGCCTCCCTCCTCCTCCTCCAGTATCTCCTCCTCCCCCTCTTCCTCCCCTCTTTTTCTTTTTCTCCTTGAAACAAGCTTCTCCAGTCTCTGAACTCTGGTAGCCTCACAAGGCAAGGGCCAGAGGTCCCAACAACTTAAGAGATAGACTTAAAGAGTGCTTAAGGACCTATAATATAATCCATCCCCACCACCTATTATCTCTATAACTTTGGGCAAGTTACTCAACCTCTCTGTTTCCTCAACTGTAAAATAAGGACAGTATCTTCCGCCTGAGATTAAATAAAGAAGATGAAATAAATTAATCTTCTATTGTATAATTAATTTTAGTAATTTATTTATTTAATGCATGTAAAACGATACGACGTCTGGCACATAGTTCTATACAGGTGTGAGATATGTCACCGTCACTTCCACTCTTCTTCTGCCTCCACCCTTTTGGCTAGGGAAAACTACTGTCACCCCAGCTTCAGGAACAGTTGTGCATGACAGCCAAGCACCTTACTGGTAGCAGCTCAGGGGTGTCCTAATGGCAATCCAGGGTCAAATGGGGACATAATCATAATGCTTATCTGAAAATGATTATCCTATATAATAAAAGGCTAATATGCAAATTGTCCCCTCGACTGGGAGTTCGACCCAGAGTCTGACCAGGGGAGTTTAATCAGGGGGTAGGGCCAGCCGACCAACTGTCCACGGCCCCTCCCCCCAGCCACCCGATCGGCCAGATTGGGGTGGGCTGGCTGGATCCCACCCATGCACGAATTCGTGCACCAGGCCTCTAGTATGAAATAATGTACAGAACACATCTGGCATGCAATGATTGCTCATCAAATGCTGTTATTTTTATTAGGGTCTTCTCACTTTTCGCATCAATGGTTGTGATTGTAGATGCTACTTGCTTATTTCGTCACTGTGTCAGGCTCTAACATGTGGGATTCATCTGTGTTTATCACTGTGACATAAATATCTAGAGAATGATAGTCATATAGAAATGTAGTTTAAAAGCCCAGGCAAGCTTCACGGAGGCAGCCCCACAGTCCTCCCTATCAAAGCTCCTTGAAGATCCCTACCTGACTCTTTAGACAGCTGCCCACTTGACACACCTCTTGATGGACACAGGGACATCTCTTACTCAGCAGGTCCTGGATTGAACTCACGAGCTTTCCCTCAAGACTGGTCCTGCCCTGCTGTCTCAGTCATTCCAATTCCTCCACTTCCACAAATTCTTCACTCAAAGCCTGTAGATTTCGTGTCCTCGGTAGCCCCCTACTCCATCCACTTCTCCTTCCCTCACCCTTGACACCATGGTATCTGGTCCCTCACATCCACAAGAGCTACACAGCACTTATTTTGAAACTTGAAACCCTTCAGTGACTTAAGATTATGATTATGGTTCTCCTGCATGCCACAATCACACCCTACCTGCAAGAACAGGTGGCTTCGGGGTCTGATCCTGCAGATCCCCCAGCCATACCTCAAAACACACACTCCCTTGCTTTCTGCTCAAGCCATAGAAACTTCCTTTCAGTTCCTCAAATACACACCTGCCTCGGGGCCATTGCACTTGCTGTTTCCTTTTCTGCAACAGTCCGCCTCATTAGTCATTTAATCCCTACATATCCTCCAGGTCTCAATACAAGTGTCTGAATGCATTCCCTGACCACCCACCTCCCCTGATTCTTGTCAATCTCTTCTATCAGATACTTTCTTAAAACACTGCTGCTCTCCTTCATGGAACATACATCTATACTAATAAAAGGGTAATACGCTAATTAGACCAGGAGACCTTCTGGATGTCCTTCCGGACAAAGCCATGGTGGTGGGGGCAAGGCAGAAGCAGTTAGGGGCGATCAGGCCAGGAGGGGAGGGCAGTTGGGTGCTGGGAGCCGGTCCATCCTTGCTGTTTCAAGGGACCTGGCATATATGGCATACGGTTCTTAATATGTTTGCTCACCTTCTTGGCGCTGTGTTTTAACCAAAGTCACCTCTCCGAGAAAGGTTGAATCCCCAGGTAGGGATTTCCCCCTGAAGTTAGGGAGGGAATAAAACCCCTCAACTAAGTGCCAGGCGGGTAATTAATCCCTTTAACTATGAACAATCATGCTTAAACTACATAATCTTTTCTCCTTGGAATGGAGATAAGAAACGCCCTAACCTTTGTAATAGAGATTGATAGGATTGAATCAACTGGTATAAATACAGTTGTAACAAGACAGAAAGACTCAGAACTTAGAACAGAATCAAGAAGACAGAACTCAGAACACAGAATCAAGAACACAGGGCTTGGAAGACAGGACCAAGAGAGACAGAGCCTAGGCACAGAACCTACACAGAGCATTCTCTAGAGACAGAAGAACTTCGCTGGCGAGAGCATGCCGGAGGATCCTGGACAGGGACTGGCCTCGGAGCCTGGAGGTGGAGCCTGGCAAGAGAGCATGGCAGGGATCCTGGACTGAACCTGACTGCGGAGATTGGCAAGAGAACCGGACCAGGACCTGGCCACAGAACCTGGCTGGAGATCCGAAGCAGAACCTCTCTGGAGATCGAGACCATTCCTTCTTCACCGACTCCGTCCACACCTTTGGGGACCCCTGGACCTGCTGGGGTTGGACCCCGGCAGTTGGGGGTGATCAGGTCAGCAGGGTCGGGGGGAAGTTGGGGGCGAACAGGCTGTTGGGGGGGCAATTGGCGGGCTATCAGGTTGGCAGGGGAGGCAGTTGGGGGTGAGAAGGCTGGTGGGGGGACAGTTAGGGGCAAGTAGGCCAGCAGGCAGAGTGGTTAGGGGTGATCAGGCAGGCAGGCAGGTGAGCGGTTAGGAGCCAGCGGTCCCAGATTGCGAGAGGGATGTCCGACTGCTGGTTTAGGCCTGATCCCACACCAGCAGTCGGACATCCCCTGAGGGGTTCCAGATTGGAGAGGGTGTAGGCTGGGCTGAGCGACACCCTCTTCCCACCCCCCCACCCCCGCCTGCACGAATTTTGTGCACCGGACCACTAGTAAGCTTATAATTATGCATTACTCAGTGCAATGATTGGTTTAGGTCTGTCTCCCTCACTATAAACTCTAAGAAGGCAGAGCTGTTGTCTGTGTTATTCTATCTGTATTTCCAGTACCTGGGACAGCAATTGTTATGTAGCAGGTATTCAATGAATATGTTTTGCAGGGAATTAGAAAAAAACAAACAAAAACAAAACAAAAACCAAGGCACACTTCCATATTCCCAAAGATCTAGAGACAAAAGGGAAGATGTAGGTCATATTTAAGGTGTAACAGCCTTAGGGTTAAAAATTGGCACTATCTCTCCACTCTTCAGTAGCCAGTCAATCCATGAGACATTTACTTAAGGAGTGAGTGGGTTTCCTCCTTTCCAGTCTGGAGAAAAGAAAAGAAAAAGTACTCTCAGAGAACACTAAACACACTCTCTCACACACACACACGCACACACATCTAAAAAAGAAATTTCAACCCCAATATATACAGAGGTGTGTCCAAGCCAGAATCAGCCTTTAGATAAGAGAAATGTTAAATACAGCATTCTTGTCAAAACTGGACACTAGCTTTCAACTTGTCCCAGTCCCATATGCTCTCAAGAGGAGCCTTAGCATCTGTATGCTAATTACAGACACGGTGGCCAGCGCTAGGCACAGCAAATCTGACTTAGTCTCTTGCCTGGAGGAAACGTTGTCCAACATTCTTAGCTTGTAAATGACACTACTGCTTGGACTGCCCCCTCCCCAGCCCTTTCCAGCCCCACCCTGTTCACAAACCACTGCCCCCTCCTCCTCCTACTCAGGTCAGAGCCAAACTAGCTGCCTGGTTTGGTAATAAGATTGAGGGAAGACTCAGAAGGCCCCCTGGGCTCCATTATTACGCACGCCCTACAAGAAGGGCCACCTCCAGGGACTGTTGCTGTAGATCTGAGCTCCTCTTGCTGCCAGGAAACCTTTCCCATTGAGGACACCCTGAGCAGGCAGCGCAGCAGCCCCAGGTCCAGGGGGAGGCACCGCACCCATCTGCCAGAGAGACAAAGATCACCAGAAACAAAGGGCACACACAGACCCGCACACACACAAAGTCAAAAGCAAATACCGACACTTGGTGCAATTTCAAGCCAAACAGCCAGCTTGATGTATCTTTAAATAGATTTTGCAACAATCCAGGAGGGACAATGACTATATGATAATGACAGGCACTATCTGGGTTTGGAACCCACGCTGCCTCCACCCTCCTCCCACCCTTACTGCTGTTCCCAGGCGCATTTTTCTGCCTCAGGACACACACTGCCGGGAGCAAGAGTGCTTCCACTCGCGGAGGCGCGCACACGCCGGAGGTGGAGGCAGGGCAGGCAGGGCGAGGGCGGCCAAAAGTAGGAGATACCAACCTTTAGGATCCCAGTTAACCTGTTTTCTTGGAGTCTCGATTGGAAATTTCATTGCTCCGTTGCCCAGATGGGGAGGAAAGGGAAAGAATCAAAATGATAAAGTCCTCAAGCTTTCAACACCTCGGCACAGCAGTCCAACAAAAACAATTTCCAAGGATGGGGGAGCCCTGGACTGGCTCGCGGAGGAACCCCAGAGAAAGACAAATGGAAAATAGTGGCTTAGGAGAGAACTGGAGGCGGCTGGGATGTTTGCACCGGTTGAGCGGTGCCTGGGAGCAACCCCCTGGGTACAAGGAAAAGTGAGGTCCTCGAGGGGAGGATGGAGGAGGCTCGGGAAGATGGAAAACGCCGAGCGTGCGGGCAGGTCTGGGCCGAGCCGCTGGAGGGCTGCGGAGGGAGAAGCCCACTGCAGTGTCACTCCAGCCCCCAAGGCGTGTGCACACACTCCCGCACACACACTCGCCCGGCGCGCGCTCCGGCGGCGGGCACGTCAGCCTGGTTCGGTGGTGCAGAGCGCACGCCCCACCCCACCAGTGGCTCCTCGCCTGCAGGCGACGCCCCCCACTCTCCACCCCCGAAAAGCCATTGGACAGAGGGGTGGCGCGGCGCGCAGGGAGCTCGCAGCGAGGGCGGGCGACCCTCCCTGCTTGCGCTTTGCTCTGCAGAAGCCGCGCCAAGACGGGAGATCGAGGCGGGTGGAGATGCCTGGCCAGGGCTCTGCCCCTGGCGCCTGGCCTGAGACAGCGGCAGCTGCGGACTTGCCCCGCCGAGTGCGTGCGGTGCGGGCTGCGGGAAGCTGCGGGTTCGGAAGCTGCGGTGGGGCGGGCGCAGGCGGCGGGCGCACAGCTACTTACTGGTTCCGCGGGCGGGCGGGCGGGCGGGGAGGCAGGCGCGGCTCTTGGTGGAGTTGCCGCCGGAGACACGCTTGGCTGCCTGGAAGGCGCTGCAGGAGGTGGAAGAAGAGCCGAGGTGGCCCTGCCGCAGACCTGTGCTTCAGGGATCACTTCTTGTCACCGCTCCCACCCTGGGCGCACCCCGCTTCTTTTCTCACATCATTTTTCGCTCCGGTGTCCTCCCGCGCCAGGTGCTCTCGCCTGCGCCCCGAATGAATCTACATCCCCGGCGCGCTCGGAGGACGCAGGTGCCAGCCATGAGCCTTTTGTTCTGGGACCGTTCAGATCAGCTCTGCTCTCCCGCCCAGGAAGCTCGCTCCCCAGGCACAGCCCCGGTTCTTCTCCTGCTACCTGCGGGCGGGCGGCTGAGGCCGCTGGTTGGAGGCCGGGGAAGAGGGTGGAGAGAGACGCAGTGGCCCTAGAGGAAAGCGGAGTTGCCAAGACCTGGCAACTCCTGGAAGCGGTGGCCCCAGGAGTCCCAGGGCCCAGTGGGTACAGGTGCGCGGGGCTCCAGACACGTTCATCCCCCCCCCCCCCCCCCCCGTCCCGCTTCCGCCTGAAACTACACAAGAGCTTGTGGTGGGACCTCAGTCTCCAAGAGAACCTAGTGGGCTGAGATGGTCTTGTATGGGCCACTGGATGTACCCATCTGAACAACGTTTAGAAATGACTCTGGGTGCCCAGCATGGGAGCCGTGCACTAGTCCATGCTGGAGAAATACTTGCTAAAGGAAGGCATGAATTGCATACAGCGTGTTGGAGAGGAAGTAGTTTAAGTTACTGTCCGTTCACTGTCCATGCCACGCATATGTTGAACCCCTCCGATGTGCCATCACTGCACTAGGTGCTGGTGATATGGCAAAGCACAAAATAGGCATGGGCCTTACGGTCCATGCCATGAGGTGGGGTTCCAGTGGTGGGCAAACTTTTTGACTGGAGGGCCACAATGGGTTCTTAAACTGGACCGGAGGGCCGGAACAAAAGCAGGGATGGAGTGTTTGTGTGAACTAATATAAATTCAAGGTAAACATCATTACATAAAAGGGTACGTTTTTGTTTTTTTTTTTGTTTTGTTTTTTTTTAGTTTTATTCATTTCAAATGGGCCGTAGTTTGCCCATGGCTGGCGTTAGACGTCATTGCCTTCACTTTAAGTAGGGGAAAGTGACTTCCTGCCTGCCAGCTGGGGCCCTAAACCCTCCACGGAGTTTTGCTCTCTGAACTGCTTGAGGCTTCTGAGGGGCCTGTGTCAGTGGCATCCTTTTCTTCATCGATTCTCCACAGTCACATCCAGGCTCTGAGTTCCAGGGCAAGATGCACAGAGGGCTACTGTCATCCGTGGCAGAGGTTGGTGAGTGCTTGGTCACTGACCCTTCAGGCTGCCATGGCTGGAGCCAGAGTTCTCTGCAAACCTTGTTCAGAAAAAACTGGTACCAATCTGACAGAGCCACCCCAGGGAGCGCACAGGTCCCGGGCAGGTTCCCCAGGCCCGTCAGAGCCAGCTTCTCTGAGACTCTGTTTCTGCACTTTGCTTCCTTCCACTAGAAGGCTTGAGAGGATGGATGAGATGGAAATGAGACGAGCAAGGAATTTCTGCTTCTCCTGCCATGCCCCAGTGACATCAGTATGCATGTGGATCCTGCTCCCAAGCCCAAAGGGAACAGCTGGTGAGCTCCCGAGAAAGCCTGCAGAGCCTCTCTCTGCCTTCTCCTCAAGTGCTCACGGCCAGGAGGGCTCTAGGCCAGTCACCGCCATGCCATGTTCCCACCTGCATCCGAGTCAGAGAGGTGTCCACAGGGAAAGATACCCTCTCGCCTGAATCTTCTGAGGACGGGATGTCAGACTAACATTTATCAAATGCATCCCTCTCCTTCTCACACTTCTCTCCATCCAGCTTCCCTACATCTTTCCTCTGAGGAAGCCCTAAGGAGTCCCATTTTACAGGTGAGAAGATCAAAGCTCAGAAAGATAAAACAAAACAAAAAAACCACAACCCCCCCTCCCCCAAAAAACACACACCCCAAAACACTCCCAAGGTCACAACACGGAGATTCAAACCTAAGTGAGCTCATCTGGTCCCAGCCCCTCCATTGCAAAATGAGTTGGACTAACCTCCTGCCCTGGGGTCTACATCAGGGAATTAGTTCACTGTCCAAGGCAAATTCCCGAGGCACAATATACAGCCTTAGGGTGCATGATTCAGCCAATCAAAGAACAAATAGGGAGCATCCCCTGTGTACAAGATGGTTTGCAGTTTTTCTTAAAAGTTATATTGGGGCCTGGAGAACCTTCCCCAGAAAAGCATCAGCAGGACAACGGAAGGCCTGCTTAGAGGCTGGGAGGGTTGGGACGGACCCACCGGGGTGAGGGAGCAGGAGCAGGACCAGGGCTGCGGAGTCCTCTTGCTGTTAGAGATGGGCACTAGTCTTTGGCCCTTATGATCATCTCTCTGCTAAATCACTCAGTGCCTCCCCACCACCCTCACCACAACTACCACCACCACCACCAAGAACAACCTCTGGAGTTTTTTCTCATCTCTGCTTTCATTCTGCTTTCTCAGAGGGTGTGTGTGGGGGGGGGGGGGGGGGGGAGGGGAGGGCGGGAGCTGGGGCAAGTTCAGCAAAAATTAACCAATTAATTAATTAACCCCAGCACCCCCTCCCCTAACTGGCCTAAATCAAGTCCAACTCCTAATCTGCTTAGTATTTGGAATAGACAGCTGAGGACTGGGGGTGGGGTGTAAGGGATAAGCCCGCCCCCCACTCCCCCGCCTCAGCCCCAAGTAAAACAACTTAGCACATTAACCCTTTGCTCTACTGCCATGCCCTTCCATCAGCTTCCATTCTCTGCCTTCGTTACTGCAAACTGGATTCCACTTACCCCAGCCAGGCGGGAAGAAGGCGTCTGTGCAGAGGGAAAGCATCCAGAAGAGATGCCGCGCCAAGCGGTTCCCTCTCGCTCTGTGCTGCCCCAACTTCCATGGCTATTGCTGATGGCTGCGGGCGAAGTCCGGGGGGGAAGCGACCGCCTGGGGCTCCTGCGGCAGGACCACAAAGCATCGTGGTGCCAAGTGGCTCAGCTTCCCGCCTGCGGGCAGCCTCCCCTGCGCTTTCGGGGGGGGGGGGGGGGGGGGGACGCAGGCCCTGGCCGGGAGGCGTGGCTGCAGGTCCCCCGGTCTCCGCAGCTCAGAACCTGCAGTCCTGGCGGCACCACTTCAATGAGCGCCAGGTGGCCCAGTCATCTCCCCGCGGAAGTTTTCCGCGAGTTGGCTCCTATACTTCCTCCCCACTGCGCAACCCGGACTGTGGGGGAGCAGAGGGGAGCTGACTGCTTCCTGTGGGGTCTCGGAGTGGCTGCCCAGGCCCCGCTCCATCTGAGGACTGCTGAAGGCGGATCGCGGGGTGCGGCAGGAAAGAGTCCTTGCTGAACAGGGATTCAGGGGCGCAGCAGGAGAAGAGTCCGGACAGGGAGAGGTGAAGCAGCTTGGGGAGCCTTGCTTAGTGCTGGTTCCACAAACGGAAGGAGAAGGGGAACAGATCTGATTAGAACCAACTTTAATTCACGAATATCAGGATGCGTTCATTCATCGGCCTCGGGTTGTTTCCCCTGGAGGTCCAGAAGAAACCCCAATCTTCCAAGACCTCCCCCATTCCCAAGTCACCTCCCAGCCCTCTTCCCCAAAAGAACCACGTCATTTTGTGAAGAGACCCCCATACACACCCCGTGTAGAGTCACTGGTATAAAACCGATGGGACCATTCTGTACGAAAGTGAACTCGCTCGAACTTCTTCTACCAGAAATGTTTTATTTCCCTAGTGAAGTTGCCACTGTGTTCTCAGCATTTAAGCTGAGAACATTCGTCTCCGTGTCCCAACCAGCATCTGCAGAAGCACATCCTTAATATATGTTGCTCTAATCTTGGGCTCCACTGCTCTGGGAAAGGCTAGAGGCATACGGGCAGCTACAGGGCAGAGGGTGTCAGATGTTCGACTGCTCCACAAGAACCCCCTGTGTGTAAATCCTGCAGCGTTACTGCCTGACTCAGACCTCTGATGGGGGTTAATGAGGACAGCATACTCTGAACTCCAAAGAAGCTGTAATTAGAACATCGGGTTGATGAACGTGTTTCATAACCAGCAACCATATCCTCTCCCTCTGTGAGTTGCTTTGTTTTAAATTTTAGCCCTTGAGAAAATATAATTTAAGCACCCATAAAGCATTGTGCCAAGCATTTAACCAAAATGTGCAGAGTTCCTTATAAAAAAGTTTTAAGGTGATTCCCTCTCTCTGAGTTATTAGGAAAACATAATCCCAGGTAAAAAAAAAAATTTGAGAGCTGGAGCTGGAATTGTTTTGGGTTTCCCTCAATTTTTTTATTTTGAAAAAATTTCAAACACGCACAAATGTTGTGTTCACTTAGTAAAAAAAGAGGATCCAGCCAAAGGTTGAATCTGTTCTATATATTTAGTGTATTTTAGCCTAGAAAATGTCCTCAATCTTTGTTTGTTTGTTTGTTTGTTAATCCTCACTAGAGGATTTCCCCCCCTTTCCATTGCTTTTCAGAGAGAGTGGAAGGAAGGAAGAGAGAAGAAGAGAGGGAAAGAGAGAGAAAGAGAGGGAAAGAGAGAGGAAGGGAGGGAGGAAGAGAGAGAGAGAGAGAGAGAGAGAGAGAGAGAGAGAGAGATGGGAGAAACACATCAATTGGTTGCCTCCCAAACACATCGAGATCTTGGGCAAATTTTTTAACCCAGGTATGTGCCCTTCACCAGGATGAACCGTTACCTTTAGTGCATGCCAACACTATAACCACTGAGCACACCGGCCAGGGCCTCGCTCTTTTTATTTTTTAATGACATTGATTTTTTTAAGAGTCCAAATTCATTTGCTGTCTGCTAATGTTTAATGTCATGATGTAGTTAAAGATCAGTTGAGTCAAAGATTGGGAAAACACATGATTTCCTGACCATAGCAGGACATTAAAATAACTCAAGGCCTTCTATAAATGTGTGCATGCCAGTATCCATGAAACAGAAAGTAGTTAGTTGTATTCCTGCTCATTCAAGCTTCTCCCCGGAATTAGCCTAGCCTTAGTCAGAGTAGTTATCTTTGTTTCTTATTCATCAAACGGCCCTGCTTCAGGGATGGGTGAGCATTTTCACACATACACATCAAGTTGACAGGGACATATGGTATTTTACTGAATTTAAAAACAAGAATTCAGCAAGGTTACACACCATAATGAGTGAGCTCTGATTTTCATGTCATTCTAGGAAGGTTTTAATTTGAACCAAAATTTTAAGGCTTGTACAAGGCATTCATGTTTTCAACAACCTATTTATTTATGAGCAACCCTTAGTCCCAGAATCTTTTGGCAAAGAGTAGAGAATCCTTTTGAAGGCACCTACTATCCTGTCATATTGACAAATGCTCCTCCCAGTCAGCCAATGAAAGACTTGGGATAGTCTGACCAATGGAAGAGGTTTTGTTCAGGAAGAGGTGGGACATAATCTCAGTGTTCAATGGGAATGTTTGAAATAAATTAATTTCATTTTTGCTGCTTTTGAAGCAAATATGTGTTTGGTTGAAAATGATTGGACCAAGTGTAATGTTACAGCTTGCTTTCTTACCACTAAGTCATCTAAAAGTCTGCTGAATCATGCAACCAGATTTGGAAAGCCCTGTCAAGATACTTTCTAGCTCAGCTTCTGATCTCTAAATAGCATTCCAATTTATATGACCATCCAATATTTCTAAATATATCTAGTGAAAGAGATTCCAAACTTGGTATTGATACGCTTTCCAAATTTTGAGGAACTTTGATTAGGTCAAATATTATTTCCAGTCTACATCTTCCTTCTTTACTTTTCCAATACCTAAGGGAAGATAAAGACCAACAAGACCCTTATAGTAACTTTTATCTGTTGGAGATTAAATTGTCCAACATCCTCTTCTTCATGACAAGTAACTCTTTTCACCCCTTTCCCAAAATATACAAGCATTTTGTCAACATACTTTTCTTTTAAAAAATTTTTTTGTTATTGATTTCAGAGAGGAAGGGAGAGGGAGAGAGAGTAGAAACATCAACGATGAGAGAGAATTATTGATGGACTGCCTCCTGCACACCCCACCAGGGCATGTGCCCTGACTGGGAATTAAACTGTGACCTCCTGGTTCACAGGTTGATGCTCAGCCACTAAACCATGCCGACTGGGCAAAACATACTTTTTTAAAAAGCATCTTTTTGCTAAAAGTTTCAGAAAATAAAAAATGAAAATCTCTCTAAGCCTTACTGAGTTTCTCTATCTATAAAACAGGGAGAAGTAATAAGTACAAAGTATTTGGCTAACTTACCCACATGTTAGCCAGCCATCCTCTTCAGTAGGAAGTACAACCAAGTAAGCGAATTGCGCCAAGCCTCACTCAGTTTCTTCATCTATAAAATGAGATACTACATACCTGGCTAGTGCTACCTACAGGGTTGCTTAAGAAGATAATAGATGTGAAAGTACTTTTAAACTTTAACATTTAAAGGATCATTCTTATAATTACTTGCCTCATAAGATCTTTCTTATTCTGTGCCAGGTACAGAGCAATCATATTAAGATTACCCCATTTATTTCTCATAACAATCCTAGAATATGGGTACTCTTATCAACATGATTTTATATGAAACAGTGCCTGGCATGTTTTAGGCATAGACATATGGAGGAGGGAATTGGAGCTAGGAGAGGCTAGTGACTTCTCCAAGTAAACATAGATAATTAGGGATGGAAGTAGAAATCAAACCAGATCCCCACTCATCTGTGAATAAAGCAGTTATATAACCAGAAATTTTAGTTATCTGAAACTCCTTGTTTCAGATGCATTATGGTTAAATAAGCATTTATGACACCCTTGTCCTTTCTTTGCTGAGCACATTCCTCCAACCTTTTCTCTGATTGGTCCCGTGCGCTTGATTACGGTTTATGGGTCTCCCTTGGTAACTTTGCGCCAATAATTGCCTGAATCATTCATGTTCCTTGATCAGTACTTTTCTTCTTAAAACTTGTATCAAACAAGACATGTCTCCCTTGTTGGCTTATATGGCACAGTTACTTCCCACACCATTCAATTTATCATCCTTTCATTTTAAAAATGTATCTTTGTTGTTGAAAGTCTCATGGATGTTCCCATTTTCCCCTCATTGACTTCCTCCACCCTGCACACTCCCCAGGCCTTCACCACACTATTGTCTGGGTCCATGGATTATGCATATATGCATTTAAAGTCTTTGGTTAATCTCTCCCTCCCCCCTCACTCCCTTCCCTCTGAAATTCATCAGTCTGTTACATACTTCTGTGTCTCTGGATCTATTTTGTTCATCAGTTTATTTTGTTCATTAGATTCCACATATAAGTGAGATCATGGGATACTTATCTTCCTCTGAAGACATTTTAATTTTATTGCTCTATTTCTCTAATCCTGTGTGTCTAATTTTAATTCATTCTTGTTTATATGGATGCTAAGTGTTTGCATATGAGACAGGTGTTATAGAGTGGAAAGACCATCGTGACAGAGATTGGAACTACTAATTTCTTGTCCCAACTCTGTCACTAATAAACTGTGTGACTCTAAACAAGTCACTTAGCTTTTCTGAGCCTCTGAGATTTTGAGTCCTTTCTTTCTATAGGTCTGCCGTATCTCTTCAAGGAAGGAAGGAAAGGAGAGAGGGGAAGGGAGGGATGGAGGGTGGCAGGGAGGAGGGAAGGAGGGAAAGAGGGTGAGAGGAAGACGAAGAGGGAGGGACCATCTTTTCTAATGTATTTTTCTTTTCACACAGAGCCTATTTCACAAAGCTACATCTAGTGCTCACTCAGTAAATGCTGACACGTCCATCATTGGATAATTTGACTTTCCTTCTATCACAGATGGTGTATGAGGCACACATAACTGATTACAGCTGACCTTTGTTTTGGTAAAGACTAAAATAGCACTAACTGTGTGTCTTTCCAGTGGCATTATCCTTGCCGATGAAACTGCACGTCCTATTCCTTAGGCCTCCACATTTGCCATTAAAATCAAACATTATTTCCTCATGTCCCTTTTATCTGACAGGTTCTTTTTAATTTTGGTGATAGCATTCCCAATTTGGGGGTATATCATATTATTTACTCATATCCCTGATGACCTGGTCTATTTTAATTTCTTTCTTTAGAATTTTTATTTGCAATTAGCTTTCTGGTTTGGTTCATGTTGGTTTACAGTTTTGCATTTTTTTAGAAGATACTTGGTCTCACAATCACAACCATAAGCACCTTTATTTGTTTTTGTTTTCTTTTTTTTTAAAGTAGCTCTTAAAACATATGGCACACTATCACATATAAAATTGCTATATTCACCCAGTTAATCCACACTTAAATGCACTAACTTTAAATAAACATACAATAAAGAGAACATAAAAAGTATGGACTGATAGGAAGTCACTCAAAGTTCAAAATAATACTAAACATTGTAGAATTAAAATGTGCAAGCTTTCAGGACCTTGGACAGTTAAAGTACTTGCTGTAATCCCTGGTGAAACCACAGAAGCAAGTTTGTGGTACATTTGAAAATCTATAGGGATATGATACCTTAAAATATCTTGCTGTCTTCTTTTTCTTTCAGATGAAGCAGCATAAATGAATGGATTCCAGTATTAGGTACTGTTTCCCAACACTTTTCTCTGAACTGCTTCCTAAAATTAACACAACAGGATAAATCATTACTGAATATTCTGACACAGAATATTACTTGAACTCTGGATTGAATCCTGAAGATGATCAAATGCCAGACAGTGGCAAGTCCAAATTGTTGGCCCACAGGCTGAAGCTCAGCTTCTAAAGCTATAATTCTTGTTTGTTTCCCCATATGGATTTCCAGAAAATATAATCAAGAAGCTTTTAAATGGATTGTGGACAATTTTCTACGGTCCACATTTTACAAGGAGAGAGTAAAGACTTCACCAATCAGGGATATGGAGCCCAGGCTATAGCTCAGATACAGCGGGTAAACAGCTCAAGGCATTGATGTAATCTATGGAGGGAGAGGTGGCAGGGTCAATACAAGGCTGTGCTGAGCAGTATGCACACTCTTCCTTAGCTGGTTTGCTGTTTCTTTTAAAAAATGTAGCCTGGCTGGCATGGTTCAGTGGTTGAGCACCAACCTATGAACCAAGAGGTCATGGTTCAATTCCCGTTAGAGCACATGCCTGGGTTGCAGGTTTGATCCTCAGTAGGAGGTGTGCAGGAGGCAGCTGTTCAATGATTCTCTCTCATCATTGATGTTTCTATCTCTTTGTCTCCCTCCCTCTTCTTTCCTCTCTGAAATCAATAAAAAATATTAAAAAATAAAAAATAAACAAAACATAAGCTAACACTTTTGAATACACAATCATAAGAACTATAGGTGAGCAGTATCAGAAGCGGAGAAAGGGCTACCTCACTACCATCCAAGAGATGCAAATTGAAGGAACAATGGGATGCCGTTCTTCATCTCTCAGATTGGCAAAGATTAAAGAGATTCCCAGGGATGAAGGGAAATGAGCAGTCATGCCCTGCTGGTGGGAATGCAAATTGGTGCAAGTCTGAACAGGGTGATTATGAAATGTGGATCAAAAGCCTAAACAATAATGAGGGAGCTATATATGTAATAACATGAAAACAGATCCTCAGTTCATTGTTAAGTAGAAAAGGTAGGTTACCAAGTTCTATAATCACGTATTTATGTTATTTAGACATACATTCTGAAAGGACATCAACCAAAATGGCATCATACTAGAGCAGTGATGGCGAACCTTTTGAGCTTGGCGTGTCAGCATTTTGAAAAACCTTAACTTAACTCTGGTGTCGTGTCAAATATAGAAATTTTTTGATATTTGCAACCATAGTAAAACAAAGACTTATATTTTTGATATTTATTTTATATATTTAAATGTCATTTAAGAAAGAAAAATCAACCAAAAAAATGAGTTTGCGTGTCACCTCTGACATGCGTGTCATAGGTTCGCCATCACTGCACTAGAGGATAGGATGGTTGGGAGGCAGGGGAGCATATTTCATTTGTTTACATGTTTTTTAATGTGTCTGTATTCAACATGAATTGCTGTTTCCACTTTAAAAACAACAATTTATACAACTATCAATAGGATTCTAATGGTAATAATTGACCAGTTTCTTTTTCGGGGGAGGGGGAAATCTACATTTGGTAGAATTGGATTTGGCATGTTTAAGATGCTACAGGGAAGCCAATGGGCTGGACAGTTAAAGTTAGGCAAGGTTATGGCCCCAAATAATAGTCAAATAGCCAAGGAATGAATTATGCCTGGCCTTGATCATGGCAAAGAGTTTGGATTTTATTTGGAAGCAATGGACCACTGTTTCAGGGACAGCACGAGAAAAAAGCAATGATTAGATTTGTGATTTTTTTTGTTTTTAATTACTCTGGCTTCTGTGTGGAGAATGGTAGGGAGTGAAGCAATATTAGAAGCCAGGAAGATCGGTGAGACGACCATTGTAGAATATGGTAGATGAAATTAAGGCACTGAGAATATGGATGGAAAGAAACAAAGATTTGATTTCGATTTTAGAAGTTAAAATGATGGAGCTTGCCTGTGCTCTTAGGTAGAAGAGAAGAAATCAAGGATATCTCACGCATTGAAATTAGGGATAACTCTAAGTTATTCCTTAGTATCAAATTTAGAAAGGCTAAACTACTCCTTTATAATATTAGTGTTCAAATCTTTTTATTGAAGTATGTCATTGCAGTGGGTTGAATGGTGGCCCCCAAAATGATATGCCTATGTCTTAATTCTAGGAACTTGTGAAAGTTACCTTATTTGGAAAGGGGTGCTACAGATATAATTTCAATTAAGGGTCTTAAAATGAGATTATCCAAGATTATCTGGTGGGCCCTAACTCTAATGAGTGAGGTGGAGGGAGATTATAGACACAAGAGTAATGGGACCCCAGAGAAAAGATGGGGGTGAGGCAGATACAGGTTCATCAATGCAGCAGCCGATGGAAGCTGGAAGTGTCCAGAATGGATTTTCCCCTAGAGCTCCTGGAGGGAGCACAGCCCCGCTGAAGTTTGGACTTCTAGACCCCAGAACTGTGAGAGAATACATTTCTGTTTTCATCCACTCGGTTCCTGGTAATTTGTTATGGCAGCCACAAGAAACTAATGAAGACGTAGATGCAAAAAACCTGTACAAACAAACCTTTAAGTGTGCGGTTTAATGATCACAAATTGTTTATTACTCTTTCCCATGAAAAAACACTACTTCATTGTGGAAATTTTCAAACATGTACAAAAACTGAAATTAGGGATAACTCTAAGTAATACAATGAACCTTTATGTTCCCCAAACCCAGCTTCAGCAATTATCCATACACTGCCAATCTAGTCTCCTCTATATTTCTATACACCCCCTGTCACATATTATTATTCAATCTAAAAATACCTTAGGAGATATCTCCAAAAGATAATGACTCCTTCTTAACACAATAAACATGTGATAGATTACCTAAAATTATCAAAATGTTTTTAATAATATCAGATATTTCTATTCAGTATTCAAAATTTCCCAAATATGGCCAATGTGGTTTCTTTCTCAGTTGGTTTGTTTGAAACAGGACCCAAAGGAGAGTGACATTCTGTGTTTGGCTCATATGCCTCTTACTGTAAGTCTCTTAATCTAGGAGTTCCTCTCCTCTCCGTCTTTTCTTTTTCCCTCTAATTCATTCCTTGAAGAAACCAGGTCAGGCCATTGGCACAGTACAAGTCCATGGATTTTAATCCATCTGAGTCTCTTCAGCATTTCCTGTCTCCTGTGTTTCCTGTACACTAGAAATTGGATCTTGAGCAAATCCAGCTTCAATAGTTTTGGAGAGAATGCTTCACAGGTGTGTGTGTGTGTGGGGGGGGGAGGGGGTTGTGCTTGCATCGCATCACATTCATGCCTGGGTCTCTTTTTGTGCGATGCTAAGACTGATGAGTGGTTTCAGGTGTTGTCTGCCTAACCCATGCATTATCAAAACCCTAATTGTTTTACATGCATTTGTGCTTATTACCTAGAGCCATTATTTGGGGCTGAAAAATGATAATATTCCACCACCCCTTTTGCATTTAGTAGCTGGGTCTGTTATTAAAGAAAAACTTTCAAAAAAAATAAAGAAAGAAAAACTTTCCCTAATAAGTCATTTTTTAAAAAAATTCTCACCCAAGGATATGTTTAGAGAGAGGAAGGGAAAGAGAGAGAGAGAAACATCGACGTCAATCAGTTGCCTCCCATACATGCTCCAAACAGGTATTAAACCTGCAAACATTTTTGGTGTTCAGGATGATGCTCCAACCAATTGAGCCACCCGGCCATGGCCCTTCATAGATAATTTGATTACCTTGATGTACAGTCCATACAGAAAAGACAGGATAGATGCCCAATTTTTTCTCTATAGGTACCAGTTTTCAGAATAAGGAGTTGGTTCCTTAGCCTCCTCCAAAGCTGACAAATAAATGAGGGTGGTGTTTTTTTTGTTTGTCTGTTTTCTGTTATTAGGAAATCATGAATTTTACTTTTCTTGTTATTTTATTTCTTATTTGGGGGGTTCTGGTCAGAAGCCACAAATGCACTATCTCCTTGGCTATGCCTCCAGGCAGCCACTGCTTATAAGCGAATCCTAGACCCACTCACCCATTTCTCCATATGCATCCTTGGTTAAACGGAGGGCCAGGTGTCCTGGCAATATGCCAAAGAACTCACCTGGTTAGTAGCAGGACGCAGGTGAGATCCAGGCCCATGCTTTCCCACTGGAAGGTAAATAAGAGAGCTTAGCTATTTAGGTTGGTGAATATTGCTCTGCCAGATGCAGAGGAACCACAATAATTACATAGTTGACACATACGTTTGGCAAACAGGAAGTAAAATTTGAGCATTTTGTGGTTTGTCAAGAAGGTCAGTAAATGGCAATTTGTGCACAAAAAAGGGGGGGTGGGGTGGGATTTGAATCAATTGTGAAATCAAAATGCTTGAGTTTGGTTAGGAGAAAAGCTTTTTTCTCTGTTGATACTGAGAAGAATCTGCTTTGCTTGCATTTTAAAGCAGAACACGAAACAGCAAAGTTAGACAGTTCCCACACTTTGTTCTCCCCGGCTTTGTTTTAATTTAATGCTATTTTAGTTTTTAAAAATAATATTTCAGTATTAAATACAATATGATATGCGAGTCTTAAGTTTCAGATTCACAGCTCTTTAGTCCATGGATTCCAATAGAACAGGGCTCCAATTATGTTATAGAGTGGAAAGGGCTCCCTCCTCAAATATAACTGGTGTTGGTCAGTGCAACGTAATACTCCTGGAGCTGCAAGGGAAGGACTAGCTCTTCTCCCTGGTACCAGATTCATCAAGTAAGTGATTTTAATACTTACTTATTGGTATCTGTTCTCTCATTTAATAACTGAGCCTGGAGGCTTTTCACATATGAAACTGTATCAAAGTCAACATATGTCCTTAAATGAAATCTTTATGTTTTATTAGTGTATATGGTGTGAATGGTAATAGAGTTGAAGGAACTAGAAAATTTTAACTTGAAGAAGATGAATAATTGCTAGTTTTTCCCCCATCTATTGTACCGACAGCTAGCTATACAATGGAGCTCATATCCTCTTTCTGGCTCCCTACGAAAACCAGTGTGTGTGAACTACAATAACAACTCCAGAGAACTCTGGGACCACCTTCTTTTCATTTTCTTCCTCATAATTAAAGCATCCAGGGAGGGAACAGGAATACACCTGAGCCTTCACAAATAAGTTTATTTTTATGTCTAGAAAGCTCTGATTCCTTAAAGATAATATTAATATAAAGTCTCTTTTCCCTGCCCCCACCTCAGAAGTCTTCAGTCTTTTAGCAGTTACATTGCTTGAATGGCCTGTCTGCATCTCATTCTCCCTTCTCTAAGCTTTCTCTCCTGCCCAGTTTCTCCCCTTGCCTGGCTCAGAATTCCCAGAGGAAGGTACACAGGAGGTACTAGTATCAGTGTCCCAGGGCTGGGTGGGTGTGGGTAAACCCTGGAGTCAAGTACTGGTTCCCCAATCTTGGAGTTTGTTTGCTACTGCAGATTCTAGACACCATCCCACAGTTAGTGATTCTGATCTTAAGGTGTGGGTCCCCAAGATGTGTATTTGTAACAAGCTTCCCCAGGAATTCTGATAGAACGGGTCTAGGACAGGTGTCTGGGAACCACTCTCATGAAGCACAGTGATTTTTCATGACCATAGAGATGGGCACACATTTCTCTCTTCCCATCTACCCCCACCAAATGAACTCTAACCAAATGCTATCACGATAGGAAACATTTCACTCCATACACAAGTCCTTAAGAAACTTCACATCTTAAAGCCATTATTTCAAGCAGTGCTAGCCTCACAGAGAGAAGGCTTTGCTTACAATCATATCATTCCTTACTTTGTTTATCACACGTAATATTGAGAACCCCACCTGGGCCAGGTATTTGCATCGACTAAAGCACTTTAGGTCTCAAGTGTCAGGAAAATCAATCCAAGCAGACAAGGAATTTGCTGGCTCACATTCCTGAAAAGCCCAGATAGTACCGGCTTCAATCATGGCTTGATCCACAGGCCTCAAAATGTTATTCCAATTCCATTTCTCTCTGCCTGCGTCTCAGCTTCGCTTCTTCTGGGCTGGCTCTGTTGACAACAGAATTTCCTCTCGAGTGTGCAAAGCAGTCTCAGGAGTTCCACATTACGTCCTCCTCAAATCAAGTCCAATCAGGGAGGCTTCCTCTCCCTCTGGATTTGCAGCACAAGTGTTGTTACATGTCATTGGTTCTCACTGGTCACATGGCCATCCTTGAACCAATGACTGTGACCCAAGGGATGATGCTTAATTGTCCAGGTCTGAATCAGTGGCAGCTGCTCTCTGCTGGAGCTGATGGTAGATTCCACACATAGGGACCAGCTGTGATCAGGGTGGCTCTCAAAAAGATACAGGATACTACAGTGGGGCCTTGACTTACGAGTGTCCCGACTAACGAGTTTTTTGAGATACCAGCTGTCTCTCCGCGGATTTTTTGCATTGAGTTGATAGAGTAATTTGAGTTAACGAGCTCAGTCTCAGAACGAATTAAACTCGTAAGTCAAGGCCCCACTGTATTACCAAAAGGAACAGACTGGACAGACAAAAGTGGCATGATCTCTAGTGTGTTTTGACCAAGAAGTACTGATAAGCTGCAAAACCGAAATCCAAACCAGTATTTTTAACTTTTTATGAATTTCACGATAGATACTTTCCCAAATGAGAGGCTTCATGATCTATTTTAACAAGTTTAAAGGAGATCATTATTCCCTCCCATTGATTTCTTTGTCCCTTTCTTCAATATATATTCAATTTTAGGCACTGGATCAAACAATGTGAAAATTCCGAAAGATTGTGCGTGTAAAGTCATTGAATAGTGATGATGTATTTTATGGTAGCTTATTGCAGGCAGCACTCTGATTCTGGAATACAGTTACTTTTTCTTTCTAAATGTTGTTAGAAACTTTTCAGACCTGAATGTACAGTAGCCTAAGGTGCATAGTAAATAGAGTAACTAAAAACATAAAACATACCTAGCATAAACCTGAACACTTAAAATCACATTGTGCAAAAGAAAATGAAGACAATATTGATCATATATAAAGAACTCCTAGAACCCAATAAGAAAAAGATAGACATTCAAGAGAAAAGTGGGCAAAATTGCTGAAAAGACACTTCACAAAAGAAGCTATGCAAATGACCAATACACATGTGAAAAGGTGCTCAACTTCCTTAGTCATCTAGGAAATGCAACTTAAAAGCATAATATGTTACCACTTCCCCACCCTCTCTCCCACAAGCAAATAACAAGTGTTGGCAGGTATATACAGTGATCTTATCCACTACTGTTGAGAGTGTAAATTGGTACAACCATTTGACAGTACCTATCAATGTGGACATGTGCTTATTTTATGACATAGTAATTTCACTCTTAAATATATATCCAAAAGACATGACCAAGAACGTTCATTAGAAGCACAATTTGTAGCAGTCAAAACCAAAAAACGACCAAAATGCCCATCAGTAGTGGAATCGATCCATGTTGCACAGTCTAGTACTCTGCAGCTAAATGAACAAACAACAATTACAAAAAACAACAGGGATGAGGATGAGCCTCACAAAAATAAAGTTAAATGAAAGAAACCAACCAAAAAAGAGCACCTATTGCAGTGGTTCTCAACCTTGGCCACACATTAGAATCACCTGGGAATCTTTTAAAAATCCTGATTTCTGGGCCTCATCCTCCGGAAATTCTGTTTCTTTGTTACTAATGTTGTGGCCCCACCCCATAACAAAGAAACAGAATTTCCGGAGGATGAGGCCCAGAAATCAGGATTTTTAAAATGATTCCCAGGTGATTCTAATGTGCAGCCAAGGTTGAGAGCCACTGACCTATTGCATCATTCCATTGATGTGAAATGAAAGACAGACTAACCAATCTACGCAATTAGAAGACAAGACACCGGGCGGCCTTGGAAGGTCAGTGACTGGAAGATTTGGGGAGTTTGGGTAAGATTCTGTCTCTTCATACGAGCGCCAATGCAACAAGCGCGCTTAGTCAGTGAGCTGACACATATGCATTTCTCTGAATACATATTATACTTTAAAGGTTAAAAATAAAAAGGAAGGAATCAACCTGTCACTTCCAGCCTGTCATTTCCTCCCATTACCAATTCCCTTGCTGTTTTATAAGGTTGCCTTTCAGTGTTAAAATACTTGCTCTGTTTTAACAAGGGGTGGGCGGTTGATGTGATTGCTCTATAAATAGCTTGTCGAGCGGTTTGGGAAGCATACTATAAATGCTAGTTTTAAGCCTGAGGGGGTGTGCACAGTATTTTTCTCACAGGGATCGCATTATGAAGTCATAGTACTTTCACTCAGTGTTATACTTGATCTGTGAGCGCTACACCCAGAAGCCCTCCTGATTTCCAGCTGTGGATTATAGAACAATTGATTCCCATGAAGACCACAGCTACAAGAGACATTAAATGAAAGCAAGCATCAGCTAAAGCCTTCATTGGTGATCCTGAGAGCTTGTTTGAAATAATGAAGAAAATCTGAGATTTTCTATCCTTTTTCATATTACTGCTATTTCCCACTAGTAGCCTATATGTAGCCGATATAGCATAACCAGGTTTTAATAAAAAAAATCTCTGTTTTGGAGCTCATTCAGCTTTCTCCACGTGAGCCCACCAGCCTTTGATCCAACCAGAGCTCTTCTAAGTGTTGCGACTTCCTCTGTAAATAAAAGTGAAAGAGGTAATTAATAGGTAAATACAGATAGAAGCTGGACTAACATTGAGAATAAACAAGTTATCCTTATGAGCAGTATCCTGTTATTCATAATAATAGAGTTTATGGACCAGGCACAGCCATAAAAAATCCAAAAGAACATAAAAATCTTTAGATTATGAAACGATGAGTTAATGCGTAGACATTTGTAAACAGACAAAATAGCAAAGGGGATGCATCAGGCAGTAAATCATTTTATTCTCAGAGGACTCACACAATGTCCCCTGATGTCAAATACCGGGAAAACCAAAGCCACCGTTTTCCTAACCCCTAATATTGAAAAGGATAACTTCTATCTTTTGGAAGCTGTTATAGCTTATTTTTGTTGGTATAATATGGAGGCTTCAAGCTTCTAAAATTTTCTTATGGCATTATATTTTGAGATTTCTCAGAACCATAGACTGGCTTTTAAAATTAAATGAGACATTAAAGTTGATTTAAACCAATGGTCCTTAGATTGTGCTCCAGGGAGCCCTGGGGACTCCTACTTGGTGTGTCCTGGGGGTGGGGGTGCAGGGATTGGTTAGAGAAGGACCAAGAGAGCAAAACCCAAAACCCTCCCAACCCCAGACTAGCATTAACAAGTGGAATTCCACTTCTTCTTTCTTCATAAGGGGCTTTCACATGTGTTTGTTTGAAGAAAGCATTAAAAAAATAAGAAATAAGAATTTTTTATTAAAAGTTTTTGATGTTGGCATGATTGCCAGTGTCCCCCTTCCCCCCTCCCATTTGCCGCCATCCATCCCCCCAGCCCCCCTCCCTTGTCCGTGTCCATGGGGTAGGCATATATGTTCTTTAATAACATTTTTAAAGTAGACTAACTCATCTGGTCCAAGAATCCTCAAAACGTAAGAGTTGACGATCAAGGAAACTGGGTCCCGAGCAGGTTAAGGGACTTGCCCCAAACCCCAGAGCTAGGCTGGGGCAAGACTCCAACTGGAGCTTTTGTTTCTGGATTCTGATTTGGAGGGCCTTTCCAGACCACCAGATGCCCATCATGGAGCCTATGAAGTTTCCAAAAAGAGAGGGTGGAAGTCTTGAGCAGAAACTATTATAACCTTATTTATTTATTTTTTAAAAAATATTTTTATTGATTTCAGAGAGGAAGGGAGAGAGAGATAAAAACATCAATGATGAGAGAGAATCATTGATTGGCTGCCTCCTGCACTCCCCCTACTGGGGATAGAGCCTACAACCGGGGCATGTTCTTGACTGGAATCAAACCAGGGAGCCTTCAATCCACAGGCCAGCACTCTATCCACTGAGCCAAACCAGCTAGGGCTATAACCTTATTTATACTAGTACAGCCTTTATAGGTTCCCTTATCTTCCATGCTAAAGCCCGAGGGACAGAGACCAGCTGCGTTTTTTAGAAATAATGCATGGCACACTGCATAAAATAATATGGTTAACAGAACGAAGGATAAACTATAAAGGAGTCCACTGCCTGTTTGCTCCAAAGTGCTATTTGCACGTGGAAACAGAAATTAGCTGCAAAGAACATGAAATTGTTTGCAATCTGGAATTTTACAGTAGAGTAAAGCTGCCATGGGAACTGACTAGCTGATTTTAAAGCTTAACAAGCCTTTAAAATATATACATATATTTCAGGTTTTAAAAAACACATCAGGTTGTTGCTTTTTAAATGATATATAATTAGACACCAGCGTTCTCTCTGTCATACTAGCTTTGTTTTCTAAGAAGAATCTACTGCAATTAATTTATTTATCCAACTTGGTAGCCAAATGGTTAATTAAAGCGAGAAATCTCTATTTTTAACTGTTACTATAGCTCAACTCCCATTTAATCTAAAAACAGCCATGCCCTTTGCACCATTTTTAAGCCTGCAAAGCCGAGACTCATGCCTGTCCAAATTAAGGATGAGCTTAAATAGCACATCCTCAGGCAAAACCATGGCAACCACTACACAGTGCACATCCTGCATCTTGCCCGTTAGTCCTTAACATTCTTTAATCACAAGACAGGAAATCTGTTTGGTTTGGTTGTCATTTAAGGAGAGATTTACTCTCTAGGATGGTCAACCATCTGCTTTTATTTAGGGAAGAAATGGACTTATGATAGTATAAGCTGTACAATTAGGGAGAGACAGGAATAATTTTATTTATTTATGTATGTGTTTATTAACTCACTAGGGGCCTGGTGCATGAAATTCGTGCACTGGGTGTGTGTGTGGGGGGAGTGTCCCTCAGCCCAGCCTGCCCCCTCTCACATACTGGGAACCCTCAGGCATTGACCCCCATCACCCTTCAATCGCAGGATCAGCCCCTTGCCCAGGCCTGACGCCTCTGACAGAGGTGTCAGGCCTGGGCAGGGGACCCTCATTTCCCCCCATCACTGGTTCTTCCCCCAGCCCAGGCCTGATGACTCTGGCCCAGGCATCAGGCCTGGGCAGGGGACCCCCAGACCCCTCCGATTGCTGGCTCTGCCCCTTGCCCAGGCCTGATGCCTCGGCCAGAGGCGTAGACCCCCATCACCCTCCGATTGCCTGATCGGCCCCTTGCCCAGGCCTGATGCTTCCGCCAGAGGTGTCAGGCTTGGACAGGGGACCCCCATCTTCCCCCGATCACTGGCTCTGGCCCCCGCCCAGGCCTGAGGCCTCTGGCCCAGGAATCATGCCTGGGCAGGGGACCCCCATCTCCCTCTGATCGCTTGCTCCACCCCCCGCCCAAGCCTGACGCCTCTGACCCAGGCTTCAGGCCTGGGCAAGGGGACCATCATATCCCCCCAATCCCCAGCTCCGCCCCCCACCCAGGCCTGATGCCTTGGCCAGAGGAGTTGACCCTCATCACCCTCCGATCACCAATCACCGGATCGGCCACTTGACCAGGCCTGAAGCCTCCAGCAGAGGTGTCAGGCCTGGGCAGGGGACCCCCAGCTCCCCGCGGTTGCAGGCTCCGCCCCTGCCCAGGCCTAACGCCTCTGGCTGAGGCGTCCGGCTCGGGCAGCGGGGACCCGCAGCTGCAGCGGCCCCGCGATCGTGGGCTCCGCTTTAGGCCCAGGCAAAGGACCCCTAGCTCCCGGGACTGCCGGCTTCGACCGTGTCCAGCTCCCATCGCTGGCTCCACCCCTACTTCCTGCTATCACTGGCCAGGGTGGCAAAGGCGCCTGATTCTCCGATCATGGCTGGGGGGCAGGGCAAAGGCAGCCCCAGGGCCGCCTTTGCCCTGCCCCCCAGCTCTTAGCTCCCCCCTGGGTTTCCAATCACTGTCAGTGGCAGGGGGCTTCTTCCTGCTTTCCCTTTCGCCTCCCTGCATTGTGCCTACATATGCAAATTAACCGCCATCTTGTTGGCGGTTAACTGCCAGTCATAGTTGGCAGTTAATTTGCATATAGCCCTGATTAGCCAATGAAAAGGGTATTGTCGTACGCCAATTACCATTTTTCTCTTTTATTAGTGTAGATTGCCTTATTTCAAAAAGAGTTCTGTGGTAAGTCCCAGAAGCTCCAAAAAGAGGAGATGGAGAAAGTGGGGATGATTGGAGTGTGGGCTTTGTACAGTTATGACCATGTAAACAACTGGTTTGCCAGTCAGGTTAAATAATAAAGATAAAATTGGATTCTGTCCAGCAACACTGCCCAAGTGTCAGTATTAAATTGGGAAACATAAAGGGATTTTTAGTTTTCTGACTTTTTTTCAAATTGAAAATATCTTTATGATTTTTTTCTGATTATAAAGTGAATACACGCTCAAGTAGCTAATACATACATTTAAAATTTACCTTTATTGTTAAAAGCATTACATATGTTCCTCTTTTTCCCCCATTGATCTTCTCTAGCTGTCACACCCCCCAACTCCACGCCCTAGGCCTTCACCACACTATTGTCTGTGTCTATGGGTTTTGCATAAATGCATGCAAATTCTTTGGTTGATCTGTTCTCATCCACCCATCTCCTCCTTCCCTCTGAGATTCTACAGTCTGTTCCATGTTTCTATGTCTCTGGATCTATTTTGTTTATCAATTTATTTTGGCCTTTAGATTCCACATATGAGTGAGATCATGTGATACTTGCCTTCCTCTGACTAGCATAATACTCTCCAGGTCCCTCCATGTTGTCTCAAAGGGTAAGAGACCCTTCCTTTTTACTGCTGCATAGTATCCCATGGCATAAATGTACTACAACTTTTTTAATCCACTCATTTACTGTTAGGCACTTGGGTTGTTTCCAGATCTTAGCTATTGTAAATTGTGTTGCTATGAACATAGGGGTGCATATATTCTTTCTGATTGGTGTTTCGAGTTTCTTAGGGTATATTCCTAGAAACTGGGTCAAATGGCAGTTCCATATTTAATTTTTTGAAGAAATTCCATACTGTTTTCCATAATGGCTGCACCAGTTTGCATTCCCACCAGCAGTGTAGTAGAGTTCCCTTTTCTCCACATCCTTGCCAGCACCTCATTATACTTTTAATTTGTGTCTCTCTGATGATTAGTGACTTTGAGCATTTTTCCATATGTCTCTTGGTCATCTGTATGTCGACTTTGGAGAAGTATCTATTTAGGTACTTTGCCCTTTTTTTTTTTTATTGGATTGTTGTCTTCCTTTTTAGTTGTATGAGTTCCTTATATTTTTTGATATTAACCCCTTATTGGATGTATCATTGGCAAATAATGTTCTCCCATATGATGGGCTTCCTTTTCATTTTGTTGATGGTTTCTTTTGCTGTGAAGAAGCTTTTTATTTTGAAGTAATCCAATTTATTTATTTTCCCCTTTGTTTCCCTTGCCCTAGGTCATGTATTGGCAAACATATTGCTAGGAAAGATCTCTGAGTTTTTGTTGCCTATGTTTTCTTCTAGGATTTTTATGGTTTCACAACTTACATTTGAGTCTTTTATCCATTTTGAGGTTATTCTTGTGTATGGTGTAAGTTGGTGGTCTAGTATCATTTTTTGTGTGTACCTGTCCAATTTCCCTGCATCATTTATTGAAGAGACTGTTTTCACCCCATTGTATGCTCTTGCCTCCTTTGTCAAGTAGCTAATCTATGCATTTTAGAAGAGTATAAAATTGGGAAACAAAGGGATTTTTATTTTTCTGACTTTTTTCAAATTGAAAATATCTCTGTGATTAGGGAGAGACATGGGTGCCTTACTAAATGCATAGAAATGAAGTGCTGCTCAGCACCATGTTTTGTGATCTGCTTTTCCCATTCAATTCATCGTGAAGACTTTCTATACCAATTAATATAGATTAATCATACACTCTACTGCATAGATGTACCAATAATTTATTTTAAAAATCCCTAATTAAGAACATTAAGAGTGTTTCTAGCATTTTGCTATTATGAGCAACACTACAATAAAGATTCATTTGCATACATATCTTTGTGCAATTGGTCAATCATCCAGACTGCAACCTGGGAAAATTGAGTTAATCTATAGAGGGTGCCCCCAAAAATGTGTACACACACCTTGAATAATTATAAACGTAGTGTTTATGAAAATACATTTCATTTTCAAAATTGAGCGATCAGCTGTTAAAGTGTGTATACATGTTTTTGGGACACCCTGTGTAGGCTTGTTAGGCATGTGAATAAAGTCTCTCTACACCCTCACCAATATTTGGTATCTCATTCTTTTTTATCTTTTCCCATTTAGTAGACAAGATGTCATCATGTTTTGATGGTAGCATATCTTCTCCCATCAATTCATAACTCAAAGAAAAGGAAAAATATAATTAAATTCAGTGTGATAGTTGAACTTGATGATTTTGAAAGGCTTTCCAAGTTTTAACATTCCACAATTCTACAAAATGTCCTCAATTCATTTCTCTACCAAGCATCTATTATCAGCAAGCTCCCAGAGGAAGAGAAGCTAACCTTGGGCATCTAATGTGTGTGAAAACAACCCTTTGAGCCGAAACTGGTTTGGCTCAGTGGATAGAGCGTCGGCCTGCGGACTGAGGGGTCCCAGGTTCGATTCCGGTCAAGGGCATGTACCTGGGTTGCGGGCACATCCCCAGTGGGAGATGTGCAGGAGGCGGCTGATCAATGTTTCTCTCCCATCGATGTTTCTAACTCTCTATCTCTCTCCTTTCCTCTCTGTAAAAAAATCAATAAAATATATTAAAACAAACAAACAAACAAAAAAACCAACAAAAAAACAACAACAACCCTTTGAGGTCATTGCTTTTACGCTTATTATATAGAGGGAAAACATGGGGCTCAGAAGAGGTGAAATGCAGCAGGACCAGAGCAGGCTGATCTGACTGGAAAGCTGAACTATTTTCCCCATAACCTGACTTTTCCCTCATACTGTGCTGCATCTCTTTGGAGTTCCTGTCCTTCAGGAATGCACAGTCTATTGAGGCAAGTGTGGGAGTTGCAGGAGACACTATACTCACATTAAATAATTCAAGTCACATCTGCTGATTTCTAAGGTCAGGTCCACGTCTTCCCCCACCTACCCCTACCAACATGCCACTTTGTGCCATTTTCTAGGCATTCAATATGGTGTTTCACATTTAGCAGATGCTCAATAAATACTGTCCGTGCTCCTCCTTAGCTGCTTGATTACCTTGCTGATGGGGTAAAATTTTCTCATTTTGGATATGATGGTTCTACTCACTGTACCAAACAATGGTTGCCTGGTAGCTAGGGCACAACCAGCCTCAGACTGATCTTACCACCCAGCTGGGCGTCAGCCTGACCAGGCTTGGAGCCACAAGCCCAGAGGATTAAAGTGAGCTCCACTGATGGAAAGACACTCAGCTCCAGGAACAAGTGAGGCACTTGTACTCTTTCAAACTTCTGCTTCTACCTGATGAAATTATTATTATATTGCATACCATTGAGGTTTTTTTCTCTACCCCTTTGACTCTTTTAGAGTGTCTTTAGACTTGATATCAAGATTATTATCATAGTTATCGTTATTGATCCATCCTAACTATGGGTAACTTGCATTTTCTGTGGTTCAATGATTTAAAATGGCACATCTCAACGACTGCTAAGCAACATACAGTGTGAGCAATGGCATAAGCCTCCAAAGTTACCGAATCCTAATTAGTTACCATCACTTGTGGTCAACAGCTACAACATTACGGCTGACGTGCACTCACAGTGGGGAAGGAACTAGACTCCGTGTAACCACTCTTGCAAAGCAATCACATAGTCCGTGCGTTTTATATTTCACATATTACAAAATAGAAACAGGTTCGTATGACTATATGACAAGCTGCCATTCAATGGTTTCTGCAGGTGAACTATCCTCAAAAAACAGCTGGGAAGACATGCACGTTTACATCGTAGACTTCATGTAAACCTCACCTAAGGCATAAAGCTCCGCCACATTACTATGCAATGACTAAGTGTTCCACGTGCTTTTGTTAAGCTGAGAAAATGTTTTCTTTCCTTTGTTTTTTTTAAAAAAATATATGTTATTGATTTTTTTACAGAGAGGAAGGCGAGAGGGATAGAGAGTTAGAAACATTAATCAGCTGCCTCCTGCACACCCCCTA
The DNA here is from genome assembly GCF_963259705.1 of Myotis daubentonii. Lineage (NCBI taxonomy): Eukaryota > Metazoa > Chordata > Mammalia > Chiroptera > Vespertilionidae > Myotis > Myotis daubentonii. The sequence goes on from NC_081840.1 coordinate 11,640,925, forward strand.
CTGGGGATGTGTCCGCAACCAGGGTACATGCCCTTGACCGGAATTGAACCTGGGACCCTTCAGTCCGCAGGTCGATGCTCCGTCCACTGAGCCAAACCAGTTAGGGCTCCTTTGTTTTATTTTCATTGTTTACATTGTTACAGATGTCCCCATTTCCTCCCCTTCCCTCTCTTTGCCCACTTTCACCTGGCCCTCACTCCCTCTCTCTATCCCTCTGGCCGTCACCACACTGCTGTCTGTGTCTATGGGTTATGCATATATGTTCTCTGGCTAAGAAATGTTGGTTTGGATCAATGCCTGTGGTCTTTCCAGGATCTTGAATATGACAATCCCTCCATTGTCAGACTAGCCTCTCTATAGGAGAGACAATGGCCATGGTTGAGGACATTTGGCCTATAATGACAGCCCATCCCACAAAGAAGAGCGGCCCCACTATATTTGCTGCAATGGACTCATGCTCTCTTTTCTATGTTGCCATCTTCTATCCCCCGCCCCCTAAACAAATGTGTTTTATTCAACAACAACAAAGGGTCTGACAAGAAGCCTCAGAGCTCTTACTACAGAGCAACATAAAAGCAGGAGATGATGAATGCTAAGTGCGTTGCAGCTTGGTTTGGTTTAAAGAGATCAGTTCCAAGAAACATGGGCATCAGAACTTGAGGAATTACAGATGCATCCAGACAGCTGAGGGTTATTGGAACAAGGGTGGCTTTGTTCTCTTTGATGTCCATTTGTACTGCGTTTGTCGTCAGTAACTGTTCATGCAGAGGGCAGAGCGGAGATGACACAGAGCCACAGCCAAGAAGTGAGAGGTTCTCTCTGACTAACACGGAGGAGGAGTTCTATTTTTAGTAGCTTGTTGCTAGGACTTCTAGAGTGCAGAGTCCAGCCTGTCCCTACAAATGATTTCATGTTTGATCATCAATATGCATGTACACAACCAGACCCATAACCTGCTCTTCCTGTGCTCACAGCTAGACCACACTTCTCCACCTCCCTTGAGAACATAGCTAATAGGATGTGAGCAGAAGTGATGTGGGCCACTTCTGGGCCTGGCCCATAAAAATATCCGTGGGTAATCCTCTGCTCCCCCAGTGTCCCTTCCCCCCTCCCGTCTGCCAGCTGGATGCCCAGGTAACCATGCAGTCATGTTCAAAGAAGTAAGCCAGATCCTTCAATGTGTGTGAAGCTCAGCTCACCCACACCAATGCCTTTGTCAATCGATTGAAAGCAAATACATCAAAGCCTTAGCTTTCTGAAGGAATTTCTTTGCCAAAAAAAAAAAATGATTTTAAAAACACACACCTCAACCAGTTTAACTGAAACAACCCTTCCATCCACATCTTCACAACCAGGAAAGAGGTTCCAGAGGCCCTGGAAACCTCCCTCCCAAAGGGACATGCTTGCCAACACTCAGGTCAGGTGGGCCCAAGGGGAAGAAAGGTCAAAGTTCCTAAAGAGAAAAGGGCCACAGAGAATAATAGCCAGAGGCAGAATCAGGGCCCAGTCCAGGAACTTTCCCTGCCCCCAAGGTTGGGAGCCCTCCCCGTACCCAAGGTTTCAAATTGCTACAGGGCAGTGATTGCTACAGGTTTGCTGTTAAACTTTTTTGATAGAAGTCCTTTTGGTCTCTAAGCTACCCTTGTATTTTGGTATTTATGCAACTGATGATTTTTTGTTCTTATTTCATAAATTTCCAGATGAAGAGGGTAAGAACCAATGGAGATTATTGCTTTGGCTCCAGTGGTTAGGTGGTTAGATGGGGCAGACTTGACAGACATAATGCTAGATGTTCCCCTCTCCATTTCTTTCTCCTGGCACACAGGAAGACTACATGTCCCAACCCCCCTTGCTAGGTCTGTGGGTCATATGGCTGAGCTCCGGCTACTGGGAGGTAGGAAGAGATGATGTAAACCATCATAATATTTTAGTGTTACAAATTGCCATTTTAAGATAAACTATATTGTTGGATTATTGAGGAGACTTGGTCTGGATGTTTTAGTTGTCACTGAATTTCAATATAACTTGGGTAAACGGGAGAAATACGTGTGCTTTATTGTTATGAACAATACTTCTCTCTGGATCGCAGAAAGGAATGAGTTGCTAGAAGGTTTGTTCATGCATTTATTAGAAACTTACCTTCCTTCCTTGAAATCTATTTAGACCATTCTCTTCAATATTCATCATTTCATAAGAAAATACAATATCTTCAGCCACTTAAAATATTAATTTGTATTCTATTACCAAAACCTTTATTAGCCTGATAAAGATATATAAAAGTTCCCTTCCCTTTATACTTGTACCTTATCTTTGGAGAACATGGCCTGAGCAAAGCCCATCAGTATTTATGCAGGAAGATATGCAGGAAGATAGAAGATGCCTTACATACGCTGTGGGTCTCATGTTAAATACTATGCTTCCAACGCTTTATTCGTCTATCTCCTTTTAGTAATAGAGCACTAGCATATCCTCCTACTGTGCATCCCTTCCGAACGTTGCATTCACTGATGTCTTATTGGCAGCTTGAATCCTGGTGGGAGTTTTTATGTCCTAGAAATTGATAAACACTATAAGTCAGGTCTTTTATTTATTTTGTTGATTGTCTAGACCAGAGGTTGGCAAACTATAGCCTGTGGGCCTGCAATCTGTTTTTGTAAATTAAGTCTCCCAGGAATACAGCCCCATCCATTTATTTACATAATGTTTATGGCTGCTTTCATGCTGCAATGGGAGAGCTGAGCAGATGCAACAGAAACTGTATGGCCCCTGAGCCTAAATCTTTACTGTGGGTTCCTTTAAGAAAAAGGTTGTGAAGTCCTGGCCTGGATTTGAAAAGTGATGAAGAAATTATTATTAAGATGAAACTTAAAAGGGTTCTGTGTTGATGGCTGTTACACTGTGAATGGCATAAAACATTGAGAAAATATTCTTTCAGTATTCAAAAACTAGTATGCGAGTCAGCAAAGAAGTTGCTCACATCATTGAAGTGTGACTGAAGTTCTGACACACGTCTTTATTGTTTCTCTCTTTGCTCCTGAATATAAATGAAAATATCATCACACCATGTCGGAACTGCATTTGATCATCAGTTGCAACCATTGCTTACCTATGGCTAGAAGAGTTCAGCAAAAATCAAGCAAAGCAATCATTGAGAATCAATGGGTCATATGGAATTCACAATAAAGAATATTGCCTGTCACAAAAGGCCATATAGTGTTAGATTCCATTGATGTGAAATGTCTAGAATAAGCAGATCCATGGAGACAGAAAGTAAATTGCTTGTAAAAAGCTCTTCGGTTCAGTGGTGTTTTAAGTATATTTACAGAGTATTATAACCTAAATCTAATTTCAGAACATTTTCAATGCCTTCAGAAGAAACCCCATTCTTATTAGCAGCTATTCTCCATCCCCACTCCCCACTTCCTCCACCCTAGACCCAGAAAACTGTGGCAATTTATACAGAGCTGTATACAGCTGAAAAAAAGAGAATATTATACATTTTTTATTATTTGTAAAATGGGGTATCATATTCTTTATAATTTATAACAAAGGTAAAATGTATAATATTCATACCTCTTTTTTGGGGGGTGGGGGGAGGAGATAGGAAGGACAGCCAGATCTTAGGTTTTACCCGCACATCTGGGTGTAAATGACTAGTTTAGGTAAATCATTTAGCCTCTTTGAGCCTCCGTGCCCACATTTGTGCTCTGTGATAGTGAGAAGCTACTAATATTATCCACTAGATAAGAAATAAGCAACATTTTTTATATAAAGCCAGATGGTAGATATCTCCGACTCTGTGGGCTATATGGTTTCTGTCACAACTGCTTGGCTCTGTCACTGTGGCATGGAAGCAGCCATAGATAATATACAAATCAATGGGTCTGACTGTGTCCAATACAATTTATATAAAAATCAGACAGTAGGCTGGGTTTAGCCCATGAGCTGTAGTTTGCTGAATCCTGCACTAGGTTATATGTTCCTGAGAGTGGAAACGGTACCTCTCTTGATAAAACTCCTATCCTTAGAACTTGGCACACATGGCAAGAAATCAGTGAGCACTTGTGGAATTGTGAATACAGAACAGCAGTGAAAATGAAGGAGCAAATGCCACTTCAAACCACGTGGCTGGTTCTCAAAGACATGATGTTGAACAAAAGAAGCCAGAGACAAAAGAACACATGGCCTGTGGATCCATTTTTATCAAGTTCAAAAGCATGCGAAGCTAGCCTCCCGCTTCCAGTCATGATGGGATAGCAGGTCGAATTGACCCTGCCACCTCAAGCAACGAAAGGAAGCAGATCAAATATATGATTTAACGATTTGTGGCACCGGGCGCCAGGCAGCACTGGCCTATGATCTCTGCGAGAAGGGAAATGAATGAGCTGAGCCTGGGAATATCCAGTCTACTGCCTGGATGCAGTTTGCAAATTGCAGTACGGGAAGGAGGAGCCCAAACACAGCCAGCCAGTCTTTCTGAGTGAAGGACAGGGACAAGAATTTGGGAATGCTGATGTGGCTGGTATCTGGAGAGGAGGGAAGCAAACAGGAAGCTCCAGAGATCTGCAGGGAAGTCTCCTTGTGCCTCAGGCTGCACACGAGTGAGAGGACACTGTCCCGAGCCAGAAAAGAAACACACCCTTTGGCCCAGCTATTTCACTCATCGGCTGCCATTAATATTTGTGCACAGGTTTTCTGTGGACATAGGGTTTCACTTCTCTTGCATATATACCTAGGAGTGGAAGTGCTGAGGCAGATGGTAACTTTGGGGATTCTGGAGGGGGTGGGTAATAACTGATGAAGGGAAGCATCATGTAGAAATAGAAAACAAAAAAGGAAAAGTTACATTTTTTCAGTACAGAAGTAAACACGAATAAACCACATGACTGTGTTTTGTTTTAAATCATCCACTGAAAGGACACTGGCAACAGGCAGTCAATCGCAATGGAATGAAGAACTTGAGTGAAGGCTGCCTCGAATGCCCTAATGTGCCTGGTCTGGGAAAGTGTAGAAGCCTTAGTTCCTTTTAAATTGTTTTCTTGGAGTCAAAATACAGACAACCTCCTCCAATCTGTGGCTAATAGTAGATTTCATTATTCAAGGGCTAGCGACGTCCCTCATTCTGAAGAAGGTGACAAGACCAGGTGTATGTCAATTCTGCTCCATTTGCAGCCCGAGGAAGATGATTGGCAGGCAGGCTGGCTACCCTCTGGGCTCTCACTCCTGAGGCCTCATCTTTCCACATGGACACTGAACAGGTCTTGTGCAATCCACGTGAGCCTTCCGATGAATGTCTCCTTACTCAGAATAATCACATTTGAGAATGTGTTACAGGAAAGAGCTGTCACATTGCATTAGGTTAGTACTGGGGCTCACATGGAAATTGTCAGCTAACTCAATTGCCCGGCCCAATCATTTGCAGGCAGAATTTAGCTCACTTAGAGTTAAGAGAATGAATGGTTAATAAAATGTCCTATTTGGGGTTGTTGAAGGCAAGCTAGGAACTGGGGTGCATCCAAAGGTTTGCAGGAGCTTGTGGGAGCTGACGGCTGGAACGAGAATAGGCACCCAGAGAAATACACCAGAGAAGATACCCCAGAAATGCTTATGGTTAATTTAAGTTACATAATGCTCTACAGTTCACAGCACACTCTCATTATAGTCTCTCTTGATTCCTAGGGCAGTTCTGTAAGGTAGGCATTGTTATCTCCATTTATAAATGAAAATACTAAGGATCCAAGGCAGTACCTCATTCAAAGTCACATGGCTGGTTTGTGATAGAATGGGATGAGAAGCTGACTCAAGTCCTCCTTGCACCCCCCCCCCCCCTGCCCAGTAACATGTGTTTAAGTCCTAACTCTCAGAACCTCAGAATGTGACCTTATTTGGAAATAGGGTCTGTACAGATGTAATTAGTTAAGATGTAGTCATGTTATAGTAGGATGTCCCCTTAATCCAATAAGACTGTTGTCCTTCTAAGAAGAGAGACATGGAGGGAAGATGCCATGGGAAGACATAGAGGTCCAGGGAGAAGGCCACATGAAGATGAGGCAGAGATTGGAGTGATGCATCTACAAGCCCAGGACCGCCAAGGGTTGGCAGACATCACCAAGAGCTGGGAGAGAGGCATGGGATAGATTCTCTCTCACAGCCTCATAAAGAACCAACCCTGCTTGGACTTTTAAGCCTCCAGAGCTGGGAGAAATGCATTTCTGTTCCTTGAAGCCACCCAATTTGTGGTACTTCGTTACAGCAGCCCTAGGACACCTATCTAGCTCCTAAGGATGATAAAAGATTCCATTGATAGTGCCCTGACTTACTTTACACATACTACCCTGAAACATTTAGGGACTTTCAAGGTATATTATTATCAATGACCTTCGAGTGACTTAACTAGGTCAAATAACTAATGAATGGCAGAGTTGGGATTCCAGTCACAGGCCTGAATTTAACACTGTCCATTGTATCTCTAAGCCATGATGGTGTCTAAAAAGCTGGTGGCAGTGTGAGGGGGGATAACCTGCAAGCCATTTTGGTCATGACTTGATTCTAGGTCTCCCACTGACTCAGTTTGCTCTCCACCTTGCTAACTTCCACGCATTTATTATGAATGATCTCAAAACAGTGCCTGACACACAGAAAAAGCTCAGTATTTGTTCAATGAACCGTAATAAAAACTCCTGAACCTGTCACAGTGCTTCAAAATTTACAAAGTATGTTCACATCAATTCTTATTAGATTGTTTTTAAAAAAACTTGAAGGTTGCTTTAAGCATATTCCTGTTTTTTGCCTCTGAATTTTTTTCTTTTGATTTTTTTTCATGTTTTCCCCAACCAAATAATAAGTTTCTAAAAAGGTAATGAATATTTTCTTTTCTTTCTCCTTGAATGATACTGGTTCTTCAATGGGTTTCACTAGGTGTAAATGTATGGTTTTGAAACAGTCACCCATATAATTCTGAACATAATTATAAAGAATGAATTAGATTTCCCTACATAAAAAGCAAGAACAGAGCTTTTAATTTTTATCTTCGAAATTATAGAAATCATTGCCACTGTGTTCTGAGAGTTGCTGTGAACCATTTTAAGTTCTTTCCCTCCTTTAAGTAGACTGTGAGCGGAGCACTAACACCATCATCCCTTTGCTCTATGGGACTCAGGGGTGGGGAGGGATCAGCCCACCAATCCAGCCCTCCATGCATTGTTGGGGCTCTGGCAGATGAGACAGTTCTCCCCAGAGTAGTCACATAGGCTAGGATTGCCTTTCCAGGGTCCGTGGAACATGCTATGATGTTTGTCTTTCTTGGTTGATCAGTTTTCATGTTATGGCTGATTTAAATTTTCTCCAATATTAGTTTTCAAGATGTTTTTGTTTTTCTGTAGATCTCCTAGGCAGAGATAGAAAACCTAAATGAACAAATTCAGATTTTTAGTGATATGGGGAATGTCCAGAGAAAACAATACCACTAAGTAAAAATAAGCAGATAAGAATAGATGCAGTATAATCCCAGTTTTCTGTTTGTTTGTTTTTTTTTTCTGCTACTTGCAGATGTGTGACTTTGGGCAAGTCACTTTCCTCTTTGAGTCTCAGCTTCCTTAAATATGCACAATAATGTGTACCTTGCAGGGTTAATGTGAGCATTAGGAGTGATGCATTTGACAGTCTTATAAATTTTGATGAGTTACACCTTGTATTACTTTGCTGGCACTGCCACAACCAAGTCCTACAGACTGGGTGCTTAACCAATAGAAACTTGTTTCCTCAGAGTTCCGGAGGCTGGAAGTCCAAGTTCAGGGTGTCAGTAGGCTCGTGTCTTCTAAGGCCTTTCTCCTTGGCTTGTAGATAGCTGTCTTCTCCTCTCTGTGTCTTCGTGTGTTCTTCCCTCTGTGCCTGTGTCATAATCTCTTCTTACTAGGACACAAGTTATATTGGATCAGGGCCCACCCTCATGACCTCACATAACTTAATTACCTCTTTCAAGACCCTGTCTCCAGCTACGGTCACATTCTGAGGCACTGGAGGTCAACATCTAAACTTGGGAGACATACATCCTGCACAGCCCACAGCCCACTCCACTGCTTCTCTGCTCTTCTTCCAACACCCGCAAGAGCTAGTTCCCTCTGCTTGGAATGTCCAATTGGCTTCCTTGGAAGGTCCAGCCTTCCCTCCTTTCCAAAGTCTAGCTCCAATGTAGGAATCTTTAGGAAGTGTGTTCTGATCCCAGCCATGAAGAATTCATCTCCCTCTCCAATGCCTCTGGCTTCTTTGCTGCATCTGTGTCAGAGCAACACTGTATGCTATTTACTTCTGCACCCCCCCCCCCAAAAAAAAAACCTAGGGCAGGATCTGGCACAGAGTAGGTGTTCCAGAAACAACTTGATGAGCTGCACTGAATTCCAGTTAATTAAACCAATGTTTTTCATTTGACTTAGCTGGAAATATTTGTTTGACCTGTAGCAGAGAACTATGAGGGGAATACAGACTGGGTGGAATGAACATGACCCCAAAGATCCATTAAGACACTTAGAATAAATAAGATTATTTATCTTCCTTCCAATGTATTTTATGTTTAAGGAACCTATTCTAGGATATGTTGGAGGCAGTCTAACATTTATAGACGTTAACATGAATGTTAAGAGGTTTTCCAGATTTATAGATAGACTTTGAATTTTAAATCCATATGAGAAAAACTCTTCTACTCAGGAAGGCAGGGATATCATGAAGAGTGATTATTTAAACTGCTTGTGTAGGAGGATAACCGTGCAAAAAGAAGAACTGCTGTGAAATTGTGCAGCGGTTATTTAAACAGGGCTGTGTTTTAGGATGTATGGAGTGTTCGCACTGTCAACTGAAGGTCGTTGGCACCAATTCAGTGCCAACAGGAATCCCCAGTTTGGGGTGCAATGAAGAAGAAAACTTTATTTGGTGCAAAACAGCTCCACTGTGATAGAGCAGGGCTGTGAAACAGCACAGCTGCGAGACAGCCCTGGGCCCGGCTCCTCTCAGATGGATAGCTCTGTGCTGGCGGGGGAGTGGAGGTGGGGGGGATATAGTTGGGGGGAGGTGTGCTCACCTGGGCTTTGGTCTGCTCCATTCTGGGTCAGTCTGCTCCGGCTATTGATAACGCCTTTCCTCTTGTCTCCTACATCCTGTGGCTAAGTCCAACAGCTTCTCTCATGTCTGTTGTCTCTGGTTCATTCCCTCTGCCCCCATCTCAGACCATCTCCTTTCACTGAGGCAACAGCATCTTGTGGGTTTATGACGATATAGATTTGACTGCATGTAACAGAGCCCCAAAGTAACATTGGCTTAAAACAAAGTAGAAGCATTTTTCTCTGTCACATAGTGAAACAGGTTGGTCTGGGCTCCCCCTTCCTCTGCAGGGGTTCAGATTCCTTCTATCTTGTTGCTTCAGCATCTTCAAGTGCTGATCTCATCTGTGTGGTCCAAGATGGCTCACCATCAGGCCTGCAGTCTAGGAAGAAGAGAGAGATGGGAAATGAGACGGCAGGTCCCTTTCCTTTAAGGCAGAACCCAGAAGTTTCACAATTTAAACTGAGATCCTATTGAGCAGGTTTAGTCACATGGCCTCACCACACTGCATAGAGATGGCTGGGAAATAGAATCTTCATGCTGGGCAGCCTGACGTCCAGGTAAAAATTCTATCCCTAGTCATTCTATCCCTAGTAAAGAAGGGAGAACAGATATTGGTGGACAGTCTTCAGGCTCCACCTCCTCTCTTGACTCCCCTGCTTCCAGCTTTAACAAATTGTCCCTTTTCTGCAACTCACATCAAAGGCAATCTGGGCATACCTCTCGCTGCCCAAAAAGCACTCAATAAGCTTCTCACTGCCTGCAGATAAACTCTTAGCTCTCAACATGGACTAAACAGTCTTCATGTTCTTCCTGACCACCTCACCTTCTATTTCTGTCCTCTTTGCACCTTAACAGCAATGAACTCTGTTATTTTTCCATGAATTACATGGTGTTTCATACCTCAGTGCCTTTGCACATGCTGTTTCTTCCTTTAGAGATGTGTTTCCAGCTGACAGATGTCTACTTGACTTTGAGAACTAAGCTCAGAAGTCACTGCCATCAGGAAATCTTTATTAACCTTCCCTCTCCAGCCCTTAATCAAGATAATTTGTTGGTTATTCCTTAAACCTCATACTATGAGCGTTGTCAGGTCACTTTTACAACCTCCAAGTTCAGCACAGTGCTTGCCACAGGGCAGTTCAATAACTGCTTGTTTTCTGTTGATTGAATGAATGAACAAGTGGCAGAATGAATACATCACAGCAGTCCTTTCTTAGCACCTTAATATTTTATATGAGGTTTTCTTTTAATAAAAACTATTATTGAACCCTGACTCTCTTTGATTACACTTATTTTGTTTGTGTTAGCGTATTAAAATGATCTAATTTAATCCTTATAAATAGCTTTGTGATGTAGGCATTATTATTATTCTCATTTTACAGATGAAAAAGTGAGACAGAGAATTGAAGTAACTCATCTCATTTTTTTCTTAATTTTATAGGGTAAGTGGAGGTTGGAAGAAAGCTGAGTTTTGCATGGTATGTCATGCTGGAAAGTATATTGGAATGGCGGTTACTGGGCTCTTGTCTAATTCTCTAATTGATTCTCCTAAGTGATCAGGGACATCTCCCTTTCCCTGTTTGGGCTTTAGTTTTTTCATCCTTAACAGGAGGGGTTCACTCAATGATCTCCAAGTTTCCTTCCAGACTGGAGAGTGAGTGGTTTTCTTACTTTTCTAATACAGCATGTTGAAATGTAACCCTCCTCCACACCAATATGCTACATTCCCACAGCTGTGATTTTGCTAAAAATGGACACTTTCTAAATGTTAAAACAGTACATGGTAGAAAATAGTCAGTTTAGATCCAAAAAATCCCCCACCCTGCTCAAGGATTAACACTGATCCCACTCAGTGGAAAACCTTCCCAGAATGGAGGCTGTGAACTGGCACTGCTCTCCCTGGAGCTCTATAAAACATACATCAAATATACGGAGCCACCAAACACATTTTGGGTCTGGGAGTATTGCAATTGAAATGTAGCTACAAATGGACCCTGGATTCTCTCAATGATATGAGTCCACAGTATGAGGGATTCTATACAACCCCTTTCTGTGTTGACAAATTCTGTGCAGGTCATTTTTTCTTTGACAAAAGAAAATATATACTGGAAATATTGAATTTATATATTATCATCACCCCTCTTCCTCATCTGGATTCTGAAACAATTCAAGACAAAGTTGCTCAGCAGCTGGAGATAAACATGTATCACCTATGTGGTGTTAAAGGCTTCTATTGTGGCCAAGGAAACTTCCTAAAAACTTTCTAAACCCTGGAATCATGCAGACATCTTTCCAGTCCTGCTGGATTAGGATGAATCTTCTTCCCAGGAACTGTATGAATTTAGTATGCCCAGTTTCTTCCTACAAGCTCACTCTGAAGACTACTAGTTATCCCCTAAGTCTCTCCTTTCCTTCTTCTCCAGTAATATAACCCCCACTTTCCAGTGGGGCACAGTGGTTCCCCATCATAAAGACTACATTTCCCAGCCTCCCTTGCATCTGGATGTAGCCCTGTGACTTAGTTCAATGGGTGGGGGTAAGAAGTGCTGGGCTCAATTTCTAGAAAGATTAAGGATCTGTGTGTCTCCTCTGAGCTTTCCTCCTCCCTTCTGGGAAGAAAAGGAGCTGGAGTGTCCATTTGGACCATGAAATGGAAACTGAATTTTGAGGATGGCAAACAAACCAGAATGTTCCTGAGGCCTTGGAGACATCATACTAGTCCCGGGTTATTATATTTATGGAAGAGAGAGGATCTTTATCTCATTTAAGCCACTATAATTAAGAGTTTCCTGTCACTTAAGGCTGAGTGCAAATCTAACTGATATACTCTCCAATCAGATTAACCATTCCATTTCCTCCCACATTGAATGAGGAAAGGAGTGAGTAAAAGGTAAGAAGTAGCTTGGAGTGTTACACTAATGGATGTCCCTCCACATGGAAGGGAATGTGAAGGTGTAGGGAAAAAGAGTTCCCCTCTTGAAAAGCTTATTCATTCAACAAAAAATGATATGTCACTTGTTATATGCCAAGTATTGCTCTAAGCACTTTACAACTATTAATTTACTTAATCCTCATGAGAATTCTGCACAGTAAGTATTAATAATATCCCCATTTTGCATATGAGGAAATGGAGCCACAGAGAGGTTGGAGAACTTGCTACAGGTCACATTGCTTATAAAAAAATTAATTATAATCTCTCATTCATTACATACTTATTGATATTATTATTGACTAGAGGCCCAGTGCACGAATTTGTGCACGGGTGGGGTCCCTCGGCCTGGCCGGTGATAGGGGCCAATCGGGGCCATCTTGCCCAGGCGCTGGCTATCTAAGGGTCAGGGGTAGGGACTGTGAAAGGTTGGTTGGCCGTGGGAGGTTGGCTGTGGGAGCACACTGACCACCAGGGGGACGCGTTGAGCGTCTACCCCCTGGTGGTCAGTGCATGTCATAGCAACTGGTCGTAACAGTCGCTTAGGCTTTTATATATAGAGAATAGATTGCAAAGGGCTTGCTTTCATTTATTTATTTACTTATTAGTAACTTAATCCTAGTGGACTATATTTTAAAACAAAGGCTAAGATTTTGACAAAAATCTTAATCTCCCTTAGTTTTCTATTGCTGCATTAAAAAACAACCACAAATTAGCACTTTAAAACACCATATTTTATATCACAGATTTTGTGGGTCAGGAGTCTAAGCATAGTGTAGCTGGGTCTCTGCTGTGAGTCTTATAAGGTGTCAGGAAAGCTGTGATATCATCTTAAAACTTGACTAAGGAAGCTATCTGAGGTGGTTGTCTGAATCAGTTGCCTTGAGGCTGTAGAATTCATGAAAGCTGCTTCTTCAAAGTCAGCAATGGAGAGAAAGAATCTTTTCTGTTTTGAGTCTCTGACTTCTAAATCCTCTTTGAAGTGCTCACCTGATTAGGTCAGGCCATTTTGGTTACTTAAAGTCAACTGTTAGAGACTTTAATTACATCTTCAAAATCCCTTCACCTTTGCCATGTAACATAACTTGATCACAGTTGTGATATCCCATCACCTTTGCCGTTTTGTATTGATTAGAAACAAGTTACAGGTCCCACCAACACTTAAAGAAAAGGGATTATTAAAGGGTATGAATCATTGGGGGTCATTTTAGAATTCTGCCTGCCATATAACCTATATGGAACCTTTCTGATAACCTATGTACTTGGCTCTTTCCCTTCCAAATCTATTTGGTCATTCCTTTGCTTTCCTTTTTCTATAGGTTATTTACCTTTTGAGACTTGCTTTTTTGTCTCTGTTTTATATTGTTGGGATTCACACATATTGGTATGTGTTTTTCTAATCCGTTCCTTTTTAACTGCTATACAATAGTCCATTAAATGAATTTTTAAATATAGTATGTTCTTTCACTCTTATGTTGATGAGACTCTAAGTTGTTTTTAGTTTTTTTGCTATTGTTAAGAGTGCTGATATCAACATTTTTATAGTTGCCTCCAGTTGTAGGTGGATAAAATTATATTCTGAGAATATACCTAGGAGTGAACATAATGAATGTTCAATTTTAGTAGATAATGTCAAACTTTTCCAAATTTATATTTTCATCAGCAACATATAAAAGATCCTATGGTTTTCTTCATCGCCAATATTTCTTTTTAATTTTGCCCATCAAAGGCATGTAAATTGGTACCCCATTCTGGATTTAATTTGCATTTCCATGCTTGCTAATAATGCTCAACATTTCTTTATACAGTTATTAGCCATGTATTTTCTCTTCTGTGAAATATCTGTTGGTATTTTGTCCATTTTTACATCAAATGGCTTGTATTACTTTAATATTTATGTGTAGGTATTCTTTATATTCACATACTAAATGAACACTAAAATGAGATAATAGCTTGTTTTAGGATAAAATAAACTTGATAACGATAAACATTCAGCTTTGAATTGAAAGGCAGTATAATGTGGTGATGAAACACATGGATTTTTGTTCCAAGTTGCTTGGGTCCAAACCTTGACCCTGATATTTAATAAGACTGTGGCCATAGGTGATTTATTTACCCTCTATGCCTTCATTTCCTTCTAAATCAAATGGCGATAGTTATAGTGTGCACCTCATAGGGATTTTAACAGATTAAATGAATTAAATATAGACAACACTGAGAACAGTGTCTAGCACATACTAAGCACTATATTGATATTTGCTCAGAGTTTTATTTGACCTGGATTTCCAGGTGCTTCTGGATGCTGGATGGCAGTGTCCTGCTAACTAAATTCGGAAGAGTTGTTTTTACACATCCCCTTATGTGTATATTCTTTTACCTTGACTCATTTCTAACAAGTCAAAATGAATGAATTTTTTCCTTTGTGTATTACTTTCCCTGAGTAGTGAATTAGTGGCTTATGGAAAAATATTAGCTCAGTCCACTAAACTATACATATAATAATATAACACAAAGAATGCGCACAATACACCATGAAAGATAATATGCATACAATGCATACTTCTGACTCTAAGCTTTCTTTCAGCTTTAATAGCCTGTGATTCTGTAAGGATGTTGAATAACTTATTCCAGACTGGCTAAAGCTTGACTACAAGGCATGATAGAACTTAAATTGCCCTGCTTTGTTGAGTCTGAAATCACATTGGGAGGCAATAGCCATTGTCTAAGTAACATGGGCTGCCAATTATTTGAATAAAGAAAAGCCATACTGTCCTGTATTAGCTCTCTCCCCTCCCCCTATTAATAAAGTTCATTTGTTCCCATTTGCCCACCTCTCCTTTGTTCTGCAGGGCCTTTCTTATTGCTGAATCCATAGATGCTTTTATCCACTCCAGACAGAGTCTGTTTCTTCGAGCGAATATATTTTTAGCAACAATTAAAGCTCATGTCTCCTGCCTTTCTGAGAGACTGGCATGCTGCAGCATCCGGAACCACCTGCATTCAGCCTTCAGGGAATGGACCGCTTTGCTGATGGTTCAGCTATCAAATGAGGGCATAAACACTGCTGGTTGTGTGTAAGCTGGGGAAGGGAGCTCATTATGCTAAACAGGAATATTAATAATGCAAGATGTGCAAACAAAAACACTCTTGCCAATTTCAAGGCGCGATTCCTCCTCTCCCTCTTTCTGCTCCCTTGCTCCTCACCCCCAAGGCATCTGAAGGACATGGCAGTAGCAGAAAGTGGGTCTCCTCCAGCAGATACTGGAACCTGAACAGCAAGAGATGAGATTGACAATGAAATTATCAATTTCATTGAGAAAGAGAAATGCCAGGTTTGTCTGCCTTGGAGCTGGACTTTTAAGTAGAGTTTGGAAACCTTAGAAGGGTAGTTAAGTGGAAGGGACTGGTAGGGTCTCCTACAGAGACTTAGGTCAAAGGTCAGGGTAGGGCTTGTCAGAGACAATCTAGGTCACTTTTCTCCAGCCTAGAAGAAGGGAAAACTTGTCATGTGGGCAGATAAGGGTTGGCTCCATTGGGCGGGACAAATTATTCTTTCCTGTCCTCAAGTAAGAACACCTGAATAATGTTGTTCTCAGGAGGTCCTGCCAGCTGAACAAACCAAGTTTTATTAGGGTAAGCCCCAAGCGAATTTTAATATGGTCATTGTGGAACCGGACAATCAATGGATCTGGGCTGCCTGTCACTACTTGAGTCAATTAAGGAGAGACAGGGTTGAATCATATATGAGCATTTATTCCAATAATGACAGCAGTATGGGAGAGCAGCAGGTCACCCACAAAAATCTGCTCTCTATCCCACCATAAACCAGCTACTTATATTGGGTAGAAGAACAAAGATTACATGGGGAAGTAGGCAAAAGGGATAAGAATGAGTATGCAAAATGGGCAGTTGAAAGGCAATGCAGCCTGGGAGTATGCAAAGGGCTGGGGGTTTGCAAAGGCCTGGGGGTTTGCAAAAAGCTAGAGTTTTGTAAAGGCATAGGGGTATGCAAAGGGCTGGTGCCTCTGGTTTCTGCAATAAGGTTGTTAATCTTTCCATGATAATAGGCCACTCCCAGATGTGGAGGATGGGCCGAATTTCCAGGTGAGCTCCCAGGTCCTGAGTGCAACTCCCAGCCAGGTTGGGATGTGCTTTCTTTAATCAGAACAAAACAATCACGGCTAACAGAGCATGGTTAATATTTCTTAAACCTACAGCTGGCCCCCAATATTCTATTTCTGCCCCTAACGATTGGAAAGTATTCTAGTTATCTATCCCAGTGTAACCAACTACTCCAAAACTTATTGCCTTAAAATAATGATCTGTCATAGTTTCTGTGGTTGACAAGGCTCAGTTTGGCAGCTTTTGCTTGGGATCTCGCATGCAGTTGCAGCTAGATAGCTGCTGGGGCTGGAGTCATCAGACTGTGGGATGGTCCATTTACTCACTGGTCTGGTGCCTCTGTGCTCTTCCATGTGATCTCTCTCTCTCTCTCTCTCTCTCTCTCTCTCTCTCTCTCTCTTTCTCTCTCTCTCTCACACACACACACTTTCATATATAATATCAGAATCCTGTAAACTGGGGCTTGAGAACTCCCAGTTTGGTTGCTGTAGAATAAAACACACTGAACTAACATTTGCAGGTATAATATATTGGATATTTTGAATGACTGAGAAATGTCTTTCTTTGATGAGATTAAAAAGAAACTGCTACATTTTAGATGTTCATAATAATGGAAAAGTGAGAGTTTGTGTCAGAAAAGCTGGGACCTACAAGGGGTTGAAAAGCTCATAAAACATTCCCGACATCAGAGCCAGAGGTTAAGGTTTTTCACTTTTGGACCTGTTCGCATTTCAGATCTTGGAAGCCAATCTCACTCTTGAACCTGCTCTGTACATGTTCCACATAAGTTTGTAGTAAATGTGACTAACACGGATTTTGTTCTAAATGTGAAGTGACTGGAGGGTTTTGAGTTGGAGAGATACATGATCATGTTTACATTAAACTATATTCCAGCTTGGACTACAGGCGTTTAAGAATGAAGCAAGAAGACCAGTCAAGAAGCTTCTGCAATCCGCCAGGCTCCCAGCCCGCGGCAAGGACAGAGACTAGAGGTGAGTGGCTGGAATAATGAAGGGGTTTAAAATCATGTCATAGTTGTACTTTAAAAAGCCAGGGGAGGCTTAGGTGTTTCAACTGGGAATATGAGAGACGCCTTCAAATATGAGACTGGCTGTCATGTAAAAAAAAAAAAAATGGATTAAAATGATTCTGAGTCCCAAAAGCCAGACCCACGGATGAAAACCACAGGGCATGGGATTCGTGCTCAGAATAAGGAAGCATTTTCTCTGAGACTTGCAAAGATAGAAGGGGCTGCCTGGGGAGTCAGTGAATTCTCATCCCTGACTCTGCAGAGCAGGGGCTGGAGGGCCTGTGGGAGGAGATGTGGGGAGTCTAGGCTGGGGCTGTGGGGCCAAGGGGACGCATAGACTCCACTTGGAAATGCACCGATTTTGGAAACTCACAGATGTAGCCAGATGGAGATCTGTGGATATTTTCATTTGCATGGAGCACCACTACAACAGAGAAAATTCATAATGGTGTTTCTCATTTTGGGGCTTTTTAGAGAACTCCCAAGCATATCCCAGGTGGGGTGTAGCTGCTGCTGACCTGTTGAGTAGAGGTGAGTGAGTTTTTCTTCCCACTTCTGGGCCATGTTTCTGAGAATATTTTTCTCTAATCTTCTTCAGAGAGATGGGGTAGGGCAGTGGTCGGCAAACTCATTAGTCAACAGAGCCAAATATCAACAGTACAACGATTGAAATTTCTTTTGAGAGCCAAATTTTTTTAAACTTAAACTATATAGGTAGGTACACTGTTATTAACTTAATTAGGGTGCTCCTAAGGCTTAGGAAGAGCCACACTCAAGGGGCCAAAGATCCGCATGTGGCTCGCGAGCCAAAGTTTGCCGACCACGGGTAGGGGAAGAGTTTAGGCTCTGCATTAGCGAAACCTAGCTTGAAATCGTCAGTCCACACTTGCTAATTGCGCAAGTGTAGGCAAATTATTTAATGTTTCTGAGTCTCACTTATTCAACTGTTAAATGGGGATAACATTGCCTATTTTCTACGGTCTAGAGATAATCTTTCTAAGTTCCCAGCACCTTGTAGGATTTTAATACATAGGAACCCTACTCAGAAAAACAAACATTTTCTTGTGTAAGTAAATGGAGCCTAGTACTTCTGGGTAGGAATCCGGCAGTATGAGTCACAGTGATTAAAGAGTTAACCCGCAAAAGGAAATGCTCACTGATTGAATCGATGGAGTCCTAACTCCAGGATAGTATTCATTTTCCCCTCTAATGATGCATCTTTAAAGAAAACCATTTACACAGGTCCTTAAAACACTCTGAGAAATGAGCGACAGCTCAGAGGCAATGATGTATAATGTTCAGAGCTTTCTCCAGTTGGTGCTGGGAAGCTAGAGGGAGTAATTGAGCCTCTCTGATGAGTGTGCTTCTTCCGGTGAATATCAGGGATGGGGGTGGGGGTGGGGGTGGCGTAATTGGTCTTCAAATAATCATGATTCATAGTTTAGTGGAAAACTGCAAAGCTCCCCATACAAATTGAACAGCAAGTCAGTTCATTATATTGTAGTTATTGATATTGCAATCTGCTCCCAATGAACGCAATTACAAATCCATTTAGGAGGGAGTGTGATGGGGGATTTCTTTCATTTACCCTTCAGGTGCCTGCATGATGTGTTGTAAATGAGACCTGCCCCATTTCCAATATCTTTGGGTTTTGTTCATATCTCTACCTCTGGCACCTGTCACAGTGCCTGGCACACTGATAATTGCTAATTAATTGTAAATGCTCTTGTTATGTGTCTCCCGTGTGCTTTTGCCCACTCAACAAAGGGCTGGTGATAAAGTTACCCCATTGGATGTAACCACTCTGCATGCCCCAACCCTAGCACTCTGGTTTTCAACTAGTGCCAGCCTTGACACGCAGCCTTCATATCTCTTTATGTTGACAATGAATGACCCATTCACACCAATGCACCAGTGTGTATAACCTGCTTATCTGTGAAACTTTCTCTGTTTTCTCAATTTCCTGAAAGCCCAAAACTGAAGAGAGCAGATAAGTTCCCCAGTGAAAGAGAGCTGGCAGACATTCCCTTTATGACGTCCTAAGATAATCTGTTGATCCTGTCACTCTCACCACTTACCCCCTCACACTCTCCAACAATCTTGTATAAAGTGAAGATGTGACTTTTGAAGGGAGCTCACCCAATAGTTTAGTTTAGGGGAATTCAGGCCTCGTGGGGAGTGCTGTGGCATTCTCATCTCCAGGTTCCAAGAAAACTGTCATAGAGGTTAGAGGTGGGTGCTTCAGGAAAGCGAAGCTGGTGTTTCACTCCCGGGCTGGAAGCTGGCTGAGCTGAGAATTATGGCAAGCATTCCAGCTCTGCCACCAGGGGGCAGGAGAGAGCTCTTGGAGGGCTTGACTCCTTGGTGCTGGTGTTTAGGAGGCTGTCTAGAAGAATATGGAGAGTGGAGCTTAATTACAACCAGGAGAATTCTAGAGATATGAGGGTGAATGGCACAGCCTGCGATGGTTGGGAGGAGGAAAAGGAGGAGAGAGACAA
This sequence comes from Myotis daubentonii, assembly GCF_963259705.1. Classification (NCBI taxonomy): domain Eukaryota; kingdom Metazoa; phylum Chordata; class Mammalia; order Chiroptera; family Vespertilionidae; genus Myotis; species Myotis daubentonii. The sequence goes on from NC_081840.1 coordinate 11,660,600, forward strand.
CATTTAGCCTACATTTCCCTTGACACAGAAGGTGCTCAGGCTTAATCCATTGTCTTAGTCAGCTTGGGCTGCTTTGCCATAGACTGGGTGATCTAAACAACAGGAATATATTTCCCGTAGTTCTGGAGGCTGAGACCAGGGTGCCACCATGGCCAGGTTCTGGTGAGGTCTCTCTTTCAGGCTTGCAAATGGCCATCTTCTTGTTGTGCCCTCCCATGGCAGAGACCAGAGAGAGGAAGCAAGCTCTCTCCTGTTTTTTTTTCTTATAATCCCATCATTCAGGCTATAGCTTATTGACCTAATCACCTCCCACAGGCCCCATCTACAAATACCATCATGTTGAAGATTAGGGTTTCAACATATGACTTTTTCTGAAACACAAACATTCATTCTGTCATAGCCATTAAAAGGAATCTTCTCAAGAGGGTAGCATACATGGCGAGGGGGACTCAATTGGAGGCGGTCCCATGGAGGGCAGGAGCTCAGAGATGGTTCAGAGAACTTCCTCCAAGAACTGAGCAGTAGTGTGGTTCCCATGACTCTGAAGAACCTACACATGTGTTTCCCACAAAAGCCAGCTTTTGAATAAAGGCAAAAAAGCCACAGAAGTGGCTACTTGGTATCAGCCAAGGAAGAAACGTACCAGTGCCCTTTCTCTAATCTATCTTTTCCATGCTTTGTCCCTGAATGAGTGAGAAGAGGTGAAATAAGGTAGAGGAAATGTCATATTCAATTCCTACTGCAAGTCCTCAAGCCAAGGTTAGTCCTGACTGGGGAAGGTGTGGCCAATGGAGGCGAGTATTGGGGGAAAGGGAGAGGGAAGGAGCTTGGAACTAAATATGAGGTTTAAGTTTTGTTTTGTTGGATGGGACTTTATAGTATTTGAAAATGAGTCTTTGTAATTGTAAGGAGATTGTTCACAAAACCAAAGAGATTGGAAGGTCACAGGATCTGCCTGGAATGTCATCAGAGGTAGAGAAAGTAGATTTATCAGAACATGCTGGAAGTAGTAAAAGAAACATGTTTCTGTTTGTCTCATTGCTGAGTTCTGATTATTCATGAAACTGCTTACACGTGTCATGCAGACATTCATAGGTGAGATGGAGGATAGGACTTACACTACACAAAGCAGACTGCTTCTCCAAGCATCTTCACTAGGTGTGCTTTTCCATTCCAAATCGCCCCCACCTCCGCAGAGCCAGTGGTATGGCTCTCCCTCATGGTCCTCACTCTCCTTTCTCTGGCTGCAACTTGCATACCCCTTCCTGAAGGCACTTGAGCGATTCCCCCTGTGAAGGGCATACCATCGAGGTTGGTATGCATGGAAGGCAGAAGACATTCCTGCACACTCACCGTGGACTTCCTTTTTCCAAGAAAAAAGACTGTAGTTAGGTTTACAGGTTGATCTCAGCCTGATAGAACACACTTTCATTTCGTTCAAATTAAGCAGGTATTGTGCTCAGAAAAGAAAGCATAGATAATTTCTTAAGGGAATCCTGGATTCTCATTGAAAAGTTCAGTGGGGTATCTTGGTTTTAGACATGAAAGGCTCACAGTGACATCTGGTATATGCTTTTTATACCCTCCTTCCAACCTTCTAGCAAATTTCCTATTTTGGGACATTGTCTCCACCTAATTGAAAATTGCTCAGCTCTAACATTATTTTCCAGATGGTTTTATAAAATGATTTTGAGTTCTCATTTGCTTTTAGTAGATGAGATCATTTGGAAAAGAAAATTTTTTTTAACAAAAGCAGTATTAATGGGCAAAAATGACAGCAATGGGCCTTTCTGTGGAAATCACAACAGGATCATACATGATTAGATGGAGTTAAAAGAAGTCTTTGATATGATCTCTCCATGGTAGGGCTGTGGTACAGGCTAAATAGCAGTCTTTCTGACAGCCTTTGACAGTTTCTGCTCCTGCTGTGTGTCCACGTGTTCAATCTTTGAAGGTAGGGATTTTCATCCACTAGTGACCCTACTGATTATACTCCAAAAATTATTTTCAACCAATTCTCTTCTCTTCATCTCCATTGCCAACACTTTAGTCTAGACATCTAAGTGATCTCTTTGTTTCTAATTTGCCTTTCTTTCACCCACTCCCCACACAGGGATGCGATCATAAAAAAAAAAAAAATGAGTTAAGATGGTGAATGGAAACCAACTCACAGAATTTCTCTTCTCTAATACCTCGTAAAGGAGAACAGGAGAGTACAAACCAGCCAAGAATATATCAACAACCTGGTTGAATAGACTTAAAAAATTCTCTACTTCTGTTTGTATCTCTCCATATTTGGGAGTATTGGTGAGAATGTCCAGAAGTTTGTGGCTCACCAGAGTGGCTTCTGGGGTTTGCCTGGTGAGTTAGGAGCAGGTTGGGCTACAGTTCTCTCCTCCTGTTTACACTATAACCTCCTCTCTCCTTTTTTAAAATATATTTTATTTATTTTTTACAGAGAGGAAGGGAGAGGGATAGAGAGTTAGAAACATCAATGGGAGAGAAACATCGATCAGCTGCCTCCTGCACACCCCCTACTGGGGATGTGCCCACAACTAAGGTACATGCCCTTGACCAGAATCGAACCTGGGACCCTTCAGTCCACAGGCCAATGCTCTATCCACTGAGCAAAACCGGTTAGGGCTCCTCTCTCCTTTTTTGGTGGATAAAAATGTTTCTGTTGCAGTAGCCATGACAATGTGCCTTGTAATCTTGAGCTTCTTGCCATGGTCTCTGTCCATCAGGGTAGTCTGATTTCTTACATGCGGACCTAGAGCTTCAAGAATGAGTAGTTATAGAAATAGGAAAATGGAAGCTACCAGTCTCTTAACATCTGGACCAGGAAACTGGCACAACATCACTTCTTCCATATTTTATTAGATAATCACAGAGCCAGCTTTAAGGGGAGTCACCATGGACCGCCACATCAGCCCAGAGTCACAGAGTGGCGCAGGTGATTTCTAAGTTCATGCTCTGAGAGGGAATCCTGGCTCTGCTTTTGAGAAGACATACTCTTTAAATCTGTTGTTTTGACTCCTGATGGCTTTTACAGTCCAACATGGAGGTCACTTATCTGTAAATCACAGTGATAAAAACTGAGGTCTCTGTGTGCCCTCTGGAGAAGCCAATCCTTGGAGTGGTTTATTAAGACATTACTTTTAGAAGGGCCTTAATTCTTCATGTTCAGAGCTCAGTAAAATATGGGTCATTTTTGTCCAACCTCATCTCAACCACTTTGGAATTTAAAGGTTTGGGTCCACATGGAAAGGGCACTGGCTGGTTGAATAATTCTATCAAACTAAAATACACTGATTAATCATTGATTTGAATCTCAATACTTCCACATAGCAGTTGGGTAATATAGTACAAGATTTTAAGCTTTCTAATCTCTAATTCCCTTTTCTGTAAAATGAGGATACTAACAGTACTTTCTTCTTAGGGTTATTATGTGAATTAAATAAAATAATGTAAGGTTCTTAATTCAGTTTCTGGCAAACAACTTGAAAATATTAGCTATTATAATGATTAGAAATAATAATGGGGGAGAGAGAATTTATCAAGTTTAGTTTCTTAACTCCAAAGCTGGTATAATGTCTCTGTATTCTTGGTATAATTACAGAAAATAAAACTGTTTGGGATAGTATATAACCTTAACTTGGAAGACTTCAGTGAATTATTTTATAGTATAATAACATTGCACATAAGAAAAAGTCAAATTTTAATTTTCTAAGGACGATTCCAATACTGGCATAAATTACTGATTAAGTATAACTTTTCTAGGGGTAGAATATGACAAGAATTTATTAAACATAAACAAGCACCCATTAGGAAATAGTCATTTTATAGATCTAGGATGTGCATTTTTCTCCAGACATTTCAACTCACGGTGGGATGTCTCCCTCCCACGTTCTATGGTTGAAACTAAGCCCCTGCACCTGTTTTGGCATAAGTAGAATCCCATGCCTTATTCTTGCTATTTTGGATTGTGACTCACGTCTTTTTGTTCCTTAAAATTAGGGTCTCAGGGTTATATTTCCTGAAAACTTTGCTTATTTGGGCTGAGTGGTCATCTCCTCTCAGTTCCTGTGAAGAAACATATATTATTAGCCTGAAAAGTATAAATCCTCCAGATATGCAGTCTCATCTAGAGAAATTACGGTGATGATGAGAAGTCTGGGGTCTGGTGGGAAGAGGAAATGGCAAGCTCTCCGGAGTCAGCCAGATCTGGTTTCTGACCTTGTTCAGACTGTGTGGTCATGGGCAAGTCCCTTGCCTTCTCTGAATCTATTTCTTCCCTTGAAAAATGGGAAGACACTACATGACTACATATGTGTGAAGTCCTCAAAAGACTCCCCAGTTTGTAATGCAAGCTCAGCATATGTTGTCTCTAATTCTTAGGATTATAATTATCCCCCAATTATTGTGATCTGATATTCATTTGTGGTGAATTAGGTCACCCCCCTTTCTTCTGTCAGCCTCTGGCTCTCCTACACTTCCTGGGTTGACCTGGTGGGAGGCAACCATAGCCTCTGATATTGAGGGTACTATGGTCCAGAAAGTCTTATCAGAGGCTCCTGACAAGGCCAAAGGTAAAATTATTTTTCAACAAGTATTTATTTATTTACAAGGTATCCCCAAAAATGCAGACACAGTGTCTGTAGATTCTATCACACTTTGAAAATAAAATGTATTTTAATGAACACTGCCTTTATAATTACTTAAATTGCATGTATGTTTTTGGGGACACCCTGTATACTGGTTCAGCATTTGAGCATATCTGTTTGGACCCAATCAAACTGCCAACACAGCACAGTATCTGGAAATAAGAAGTGCTGGCTGTGTAGTGAAGCAATTAGCAACTACCATAAATGACTGGATGGATGAAGTAGCCTGGAAAATAAAACAGGGCTCCGAGTAAGGATTCCTTCCCTCCTCAGGCCACTAAGAGGAGCAAAGAAAGCTTATCAGAAAACATTTGGACTTGCAGACTCCTTTCCCAACAACGTAGCCTTTGTTCTAAGTCGAGGTCTAATTTGCTCTAGGTGTTGCAGAGCATCAAACTGGAGAACTTCTCAACTTCACAAGAATCTCAGCTTTTTAAAGGAGGTGAAGTTTCTCTGAAGCCCTTGATATACAGGGGGTGGCGATGGGGGTTACAGGCCGAGGTGAGAACAAGGACTTTGTTTCCCCAGGTTTTCCTTTTGGAAACCACTTGCAACCAACACACAACAAAGCCCCAGTTTGCAGGAGGTAGAACTGAAAGCAGGCATGTCCCCACCCCACTCTATTAGAACAGATGTTCTATTTAATCAGAATCTGCAGATAGAGTTTATCATATTAAGTCGTTAGTCCATTCATAGAGTCCTCTCAAGTCCTTTGGAAGCTCCAGTTGCTGTGATGTAAATGTGAATGAAACTCCATCGCTGCCTGCTTTGCCGACACCTTTCTTCATTGCCATTTACTTGTTTACCGTTTCTGCCTCCCACCTCTCCCTGCCCCAATACGATTTTAATCTCCATGAGAGCAGGGATTTTTCTCTTTTGTTTACTGTCCAGGACTTGGTGCTCAGAATGACATTGCTAGATAAATATTTGTTGCACGATTTTGCTGAATGAATGAGATTATTCTTAATCCTGAACAAACTGCTAAAATGAAAAGTCCATGAGATCCATTCAAAGCGTTTTTATTTTGATTTCCCAAGAATTTGGTTTTTGAAAGCATTTAAAAAACCATTGTAAAATTAACATGGAAACACCAATACTTTTCTTTAATAAAAACTTGATATCAATATACAACAGGGCACTGCCATCCTCTACTTTTAACCTCTTACAAGTTATTCACATTGAGGAATCTGAACTTCACTTGAACTAGCAACTGTCTTTAGTAACTTCTAAATATATCATTCGACAGTTCAATAGTGCAGCTCATCTTTTAGTTGTTTAAAATAGTATTTCCTTCGCACAAGACTAGATCCCTTCCCAGAAAATATTAACCTATTTGCAATAATCTCTGCACATGTTCAAAGCCTGGTTGACCTGTATTTACATTTAAAAAGAAAACAGACTCGGGTTCTGAACCAGATCAAACAATGCTCCAGGAATGAGCCATATGGCTTGGTAAAATAATCTGATAGATGGAGTTCAGCCTCAAGAACAGCAGGTATAGGAAATTACTATGGGATGATTGCTTCTTGATGCCTGGAATTCCACAAAGTCATTCCTTTGAGTTTCAACAGCCTCTTAATCTTTTGAGTTTTGCCCTATAGATTTAGGAGAACTAAAATACTCTAAGCCAGTGGTTTTCAACCTTCCTAATGCTGCGACCCTTTAATACAGTTACTCATGTTGTGGTGACCCCCAACCATAAAATTATTTCCGTTGCTACTTCATAACTGTAATTTTGCTACTGTTATGAATTGTCATGTAAATATCTGATATGCAGGATGTATTTTCATTGTTACAAATTGAACATAATTAAAGCATAGTGATTAATCACAAAAACAATATGTAATTATATATATGTCTTCCGATGGTCTTAGGCGACCCCTGAGACAGGGTCGTTCGACCCCCAAAGGGGTTGCGACCCACAGCTTGAGAACCGCTGCTCTAAGCCATTATTTGCTAGCCATATGCCTTGAAGAACCAGGCAAAATTATGAAATAGGAAGATGTATGACAACAGGGGACCATGAACTATGGATGCCTGCGCCATCCAATTTCTAGCTAATAGCAACTTTAGACCTTCTATTTAGCAGGATGACAATCTAGCTGGGGGTAAGGGTGGGTGGGATAGGGGAGCTTGACGCTAAGCTTGCATAACAGTTTACATAAAATGAACAAAACCTCCATAGTTCAGGTCAAGGAGTGAGGACAAAGTACTGAAGAAAATTGTGTAAGAGGAATAACTAAAGTTCCCCTACACTCTGTCTTTGTGCTATACTTGGCCCAGGTCCACTGTTGCCCTGTGAGAATTGGGCCTGATATCGTCAGAGCAGTTGCATTTTCTAAAGAAGCTGAAAATCCCAATTTTTAAGGGAAATGTCCTGGTGGTTGGGGTGATGGTTTAGATCAGGTAGTCAGAAAAGGCCTGTTTGATAAAGTGACACCTGAGTACAGTCTTGAAGACAGTGAGGGGGTGAGCACAAGAAAACAGGAGGTAGAGTCTTCCAGGAAGAGGAAAGGAGTGCATAGCCCTGAAGCAGAATTGTGTCTGAGAGTCCCCTGGAGGAATGAATGGAGACAAAAGCAGAGTGGAAGCAAGAGGGGCAAGGTACAGAAATACAGCTGGGTCTAGTAAGGGCTTTGATGAGACTATAATGGGAGGAGAGCCACTGGAGAGCTTTGACCGCAAGAGCAGCATAAGCCAACCTGAGTTTTAAAGGGATTATTCTGGCTGATGCCATTGGGGAGGATAGTTTATAAAGGAGCAAGAGCAGAAGCAGAGGAAAAATTAGAAGGCATATTGGTTTGGATGAAGTTCAGCAGTGACAGTATTAGCCAAGTAAGAGTAGATTTAAATAGAAGTTGGTTTCTCTCTCACTCATAAGTTCACGAGTCTGAATATAGAGGTAGATGGCAGCTCAGTTGAACAAGTTCTCAGAGACTCAAAAACTCCAAGTCATAGTTCTGAGGACCCATCTAGGGCAGTGGTTGGCAAACTGCGGCTCGAGAGCCACATGCGGCTCTTTGGCCCCTTGAGTGGCCCCTTGAGTGGCCACGAAGTTTCAATCACACTGTACGTGTGCGCCCGCACGTGCTATTTTGTGGAAGAGCCACACTCAAGGGGCCGCAGTTTGCCGACCACTGACCTAGGGCATAAATACAGATAGTGAAGAGCAAACATAAGGGTGCCTCTCTGTGGGATAAGAAATCATCTGTGGATGGAAACAAGATGAGGAAAAGATAAAGAGGAAGCTATAAAGGGTATCTTGCAACTATCTCTTAAGGAAGGTGCCCAGAAGTTTCATAGACATTTCTGATTACAACCCCTTGGCTACACCAAGCTGGAAGAAATGTTAGAAAATCTACATTCTGGAAGACCAGATACCTAGTTAAATTTCTATTAGTATAGAAGGAGGGAATATAGATATTGGGTGGTAATGAGAAGTTTTGACTACAAGATGCTTTTGAAGTAACCTGGATGAGAGATGATGGTGATGGAAATGGTGAGAAGCGGTTGGATTCAGGATACAGTTTGAGGTAGTGGCAAGAGGAAATGCTGAAACAATGATTGTCGGGTGTTAGGAAAAGAGAATAGTCAGGGATGATGATGGATTTGGCTTAAACAACTGAAAATGGAGCTACTTTGATTGAGAAGGCTTAAGAATAATAATAAGTTTAATTTGGGGAAAGTTAATTTTGATACCCAACTGTAGATGGCAGTGAATATGGTGTTAAAAGCTCTGAGACATCAAAATCACTTAGAGAATGAGTGTATATAGGAAATAATAAATATAAGATACTGAGGCACTCTAACATTTAGAAATTGGGAAGACGGAGGAGTGACCAGTAAGAAAGTCAATCAAGGGAGGGGTCAGGGTCCCTGGAAGCCAAGAGAATAAGTATTTTAAAAAAGAATGATATATTGTATCAGGTTCTGGTTGAGTAAGATGAAGATTAATTGGCCATTGGGTTTGGCAACATGAAACTCATTGTGATCTTGATGTGAGATGTTTCCATGAAATGGTGAGGGAGAAAGCCTGCTTGAAGTGGATTCAAGAGGGAATAAAATTAGAGAAAGGAAGAGGGTGAATGTGGACAGTTTTTCCCCCTCAGGAATAGACCTATAGAAGCTAACAAAGAAATGAGGTAGTAGTTAAAGGAGGGGGTGGAGTCAAGTTTTTTGTGTCTTAAGATGAGATGTATTGTAGCATGTTCTATGTGTTGATGGAAAAGATCCAGTGTGAAGGAAATTTTGATGATGCAGGAGGGGAAGAAGAGAATTGGAGTAAGATCCTTCACAGGATGAGAGGGAATGGTGCCCAGTGAGCATATGGACATTTTGGCTTTAGAAAGGAGCACAGACAATTCACCCAGGAAGGAAGGCACATTACATGGGAACAGATGCGGGTAGGCAGTAGAGGCGGTGGTGGGAGTTAATATAAATTCTCCCTTTATTGCTTCTGTTTTCTTATTGAATTGGAATTCATACTCATCAGTTGGGAATGAGGAGGAAGGAGAAGGAAATGGATATTTGTGGAGATAAAATAAAATATGAAATAATTGTAAGAAATTGGATGAGTGAATGAACTATGGATATGTAATGAGATTTCTGGACCATACTTTGGACCCATTTTATGTCAGCAGTCATGAATTTAAAGTTTGTGAGTGAAAATAGATTAAGAATTGGATGTTAGAAGAGTTGGCGATGGAATCACAGAGATAGAGATAGAGATAGAGATAGATAAAGAGAGAAAGTGAGAAAGATAAGTGGGTGGAGGGATAGACGAGATTAAGAGTGCATTTATTTAAGGGTGTCATAAGAAATAAGAGACCATGCAATCCATGCAATGAAATCTGATTTGGTCATAAAAGTTTGGGATGGTGGTGAGAGACTATGTTTTAGATTCAATGGATCAACTATAGCCTTTCTTGGAAAAGTTAGCAAATTGTGCAAAATAGACATTGCTACTTTTTAACATGATGTGTTAGAGCATGCTAAGATGCAATGAAAATAAAATAAAATAAAATAAAATCCAAGTCTCAGTGGTTTAAAACACAACAGCCATAATAATAGGATTCAAGTTGATGACAACTCTCTTCCACACAGACATTGGAGGACCCAGGTCAACGTGACATCTGGAGGTCTTGCAAAACCTTGTCACATTAGTCAGCCAGCAGTGAAAAAAAGGCCTAGTGGGACATGCTTGCAAGTGGCATCTATCACTTCAATTCTATTTCACTAAAGAGAACATAGTCATTTCTCTGCAGAGGGAGCTGATAAATGATGTCTAGCTATGTGCCCAGGAAGAAGGAGGGAATGGCTTTTGGTAGCAATCTCTATCATGCTTAGCCACCTTGGCCAGCATCATCAGCCCTTACATTAAACATACTCCTTAATGGAGAAAAACCAAAATGTCATTCAGTTGTTGCATCTACCTCAAAGTCTAGGATCTTCAGGAGATGCTCAGACCTCTCCCTCAGGTCCAGATGTAGTTCTGGAAAGTCCAGCAGCCTTTGAACTAAAAGACAAGTTACCTGTGCTTCATCTGCCCATGCAATATACAAACAATGACAGGATAACCACAATAAAAAGTTTCAAAGCTGCCCCTGCTCCATAGCAATAATGGAATTCTATTGGGGAGGTACTGTGAAGACCCCCAGCCCCTAGAAGAAAATGTCTTAATAGACTCTGGGTCTGTCCTCTTTAAGGAATTTTCTTTTGCATTTCTTGGTGGCCCTGATAGGCTCTCCCACCTGGAGAATATTCTTGCCCATTATCCCCATGGCCACATATGGGGTGGATATTGAGTATGTTATTAGGAGTTTCACATCTTTCCTAGCCCACTTTCTTCTGGTGCATGAGGGTAATTTGACAGATACAAGCTTGTGGTTTCTGAGCAATATAGTTTGTTTAAAAACTTGATAGGCTTCTGACCTACTTGTTTCCAGCCAGTATCATGTAGTTGCAAGTAAGCCCCCAATTCTTTTCTAGACCTGTCTAATGCTTCTCTTGCTCAGCCCATCCACCTTGCCTTCTTGGAATCTACATTAACATCTCAAACAACTGACTTGAGTGGCAAGACCACATCCTGGGTAATATCTTTGCCACTGGGCTGTGTCTCTGGTTTTTTATTTTTATTTTTGACCTACAAATCATATCTTCTAGCATTTGAGGTACAGAAACCATCAGTTTTTCCAGCCCTGAGTAGCCCTAAATTTAAAAGTATTTTTATTCGGTTCCACTTCAACTAGCAAAATAGTTAATTCTTGCCTGAGTTCATAAATTTCTTGTAATAGTTTGCTAAAATTAGTAAATAGCAGCCAACATATACTAATATTTTTTCTCTTTCCAGCTCCTTTTCCCAGAGCTACAGACATAATAGGTTCTTGGTCTGCTTTCCAAGTTATCACAGATGATAATTGTATCAGATGATAAGTGTATCAGTTCTAGCTTCCCAGCCTTTGATACTCATTTTCTTCCTTCCTGCAGTCTGAATGCTAAACTAAATACCATACATTTTAGGTGTTTGTTATGACACGCACCTTTAGATACTAATTTTCATATTGATTGGGGAAGATATCAAACAAATAGGCCCTTAAAATTCAGTGGCTAAAATAAAAAATGTTTTGCTCACTCACGGAGGAACTTCAGCAGCAGTGACATAGTTTCTTAGGGTTTCGGGTGTGATAATGAGACTGCCATTTTTCATACGTGGCTGCCAAGGTTTCCTTTTGGTCACCTGCACAATGAATTAGAAAGAAGAAAGGGCATGGAGGAGCCTGAGCGGGAGATTGTAATGAGCTTGGCTTGGAGTGGAACATGCTATTTCTGTTCACATTCCAATGGTGAGAACATAGTTGCATGAAACTGCAAGGGAAATGGAGATACGAACTCCAGCCATGGGTCCAGAAAGAAGGAAATAATGGACTTGGGTGGCCAGTTTGTGGTTCCTGAGAACAAATAAGGGGACTAATTCTTCCTATAGGAAGACTTAATATCTTTGAGGTGTCCTTACATAGTGAGAATGAGAGGAGGTTATAAAATCTATAGCAGGAGCTGAGGGCTAAATAGAGGACTTTTTGAGAGATCAATGACTAAAGTTGGTTATAACAAGTGTCTAATCAAGATAAAAGTTTATTCACTTTCATCTGATTTGCAGCAATGGAAATAGATGGGGAGACATATCTTTGGAAGGTTGTTGGTTTTTTCATTTCTAGAAGTTGGGATTTCCATTGTTTTAAGAAAACTGCCCTAGCTGGTTTGGCTCAGTGAATAGAGCATTGGCCTGTGTACTGAAGGGTCCCAGGTTCAATTCCAGTCAAGGGCACATGCCTGAGTTGTGGGCTTGATCCCCAGTACAGGGCGTGCAGGAGTAGGGGGCAATCAATGATTCTCTCTCATCACTGATGTTTCTATCTCTCTCTCCCTCTCCCTTCCTCTCTGAAATTATATATATATATATATATATATATATATATATATATATATATATATCTCCTCAAGATAGGATTTGATTTTAAAAAAAATCACAAGGGGAAGCTATTTTAAAGGGGAAAACAGTGTACCATACATCTCAATTTATATTTTAGAATGAAGTGATAATACTTTCCTTATGACATGAATTAAGGTCTGCCTTCACCTGAGTATGCTTTTGAAGAGCTAAAGAAATGATTTTCCCTAACTACATACCTGACTCACCCCCATATGGTGTTATTTAATATTGAACATCTCAGACTTTGGGAAATACACTAACAGTCATTGTGATTCCTTTGCTTCTCCTAGGTCAGATTACACCCTTTAGTGGAGGTGAGAGTTTTCCTGTGAGGAAGTGGATGTTCCCACTGCTGTTCACCCTGGGGCAGGGATGAATGAATAGGCTTTATTCTGGGAAAGGGACAGACCTCCTCCTCTAAAAATGTGAAAGGGTGGGAAGATGAAATGTTAAAGAGGCTTAGATATTTGGCGGTGTCACACTTGAATTAGGTTTTCTCTCCTGGAACCCAGCAGGAGCTAGACAGGAAATCAAAGTGTAGATTTTGGCAGTGATTCTCCCAAAGTAACCAGTTTTAGTAACACTTAGGTTTTGAATGGTAGTACTATTATCCCCTAAGCACCCAATAAAGGGTTTTTTTAAAAACCTTTTCATTGCAAAATAAAACATAGATATAGAAAACTCTATGATATAAAGTTACACTTGAATGAATCATTAAAAGGCAAGTAGTTTTGTAACCAAAACCAAGTCAAGAAATAGAACTTTGCCAGCTACCTCAGAAGCCCTCCATTTTCCAGTATTGACTATATACAGACTTGACTAGCAAGAATATATAACAAAACTAGAGGCCCAGTGCACGAATTCATGCACGGGCAGGGTCCGGCTGGCCTGCCCTGATGGGGGACCCATCGGGCCAGGCCAGCAAGGGTGAGGGGCTGCCTTTGGTTGGCCAGATGGCCCCGCCCCCAATCGGGTTGGGAGGGACAATCAGGAGCAGAGGAGATTGGGAGCAGGGCTGGCCTGAGGGAGGGACCGATTAGGGCCCAGATCAGGCTGGTTGGCTGCCACAGTGCACATCATAGCCACTAGTCATTCTGGTCCTTCTGCCATTCCAGTCACTGGGCTTTTATATATATAGATAGAGGCCTCATCTACAATCATAAGCAAAAAAAATGTTTTAAAATAAATAATCCAAGACTTCTGGTTCTAGAAAGATGATGGATCAAGTTAATATAAAAACTTGCAAAACATTTAGGAATTCAAAATACTATGTATTATATATAGCAACTTAAAAAATGTGCTTGCTTCAATTCACCATAGCTAAGATCTGGAAACAGCCTAAGTGCCCATCAGTAGATGAATGGATTAGAAAACTGTGGTACATCTACACGATGGAATACTATGCTGCTGTAAAAAGGAAGGAACTCTTACCATTTGCAACGTCATGGATGGAACTGGAGAGCATTATGCTAAGTGAAATAAGCCAGTCAATAAAGGAAAAATACCACATGATCTCACTCATTCATGGACAATAGAGACCATTATAAACTTTTGAACAATAATAGATACAGAGGCAGAGCTGCCTCAAACAGATTGTCAAACTGCAGCGGGAAGGCCGGGGAGGGTTGGGGGGCAGGAGGTAGGGGGGTAAGAGATCAACTAAAGGACTTGTATGCATGCATATAAGCATAACCAATGGACATAAGACACTGGGTGATAGGGGAGGCTAGGGGACTGTCTAGGGCGGGGGGATAAAATGGATACATATGTAATACCCTTTGTAATACTTTAAGCAATAAAAAAAAATACAAAAAAAAATGTGCTTGCTTACTTCACAAAGAATGACTTTCTGCAGGGGTAAGAAATAAATAAGGAATGAAAAACAGAACAATAGGTTCAGATGACATTGCAGCCAAATCCTAACAATTCTTCAAAAAAAAAATTTCTCATTTTTTACAAACTGGTCTAGAAAATAGAAAAAGAGGCAAAAGTCTTCACTTCATTGTATGCCATAGGCTAATCTTTATAGATGCAGAGAAAGCATTCATAATCCTAATATGAATTTTTAATGTGAATACTAATTCATAATAGAAACTTAGAATACATTTCTTTAACTTAAGATGGGAAAACATAAAAAAGCCAAGAGCAAATGTTATACTTAATGACACAACCTGACAAGGAAGTCTGTTATGCTGGTTTTATTCAACATTATTTTGGAAGTTCTAGTTAGCACCATAATATATGAAAATAAATAAAAATTTAAAAAATAAGTAAATAAAAATCAAATTATCATTATTTGTGCACAAAATTAATATTTACACAGAAAACTAAGGAAATTTAAAGACAAACAACTAGAATAAGGGATGTCATCAGAATTGCTAGATAGTAGATACTAGATCACCTTATGAAAAATGAATCTATGCTTGTATATCAACAACAAGCAATTATAGGATAAAAATTTTAAAATAGCATTTACTGTATCAAAAATCTTTAAGTGACACAATCTAGAAGCGACTTAGCAATAATTCTAATACAGATGCCCAAGTTCTCTAAGAAGAATATTATAAAACTTTATAGAAGGGCATAAAATAAGACTTAGATAAAATAGAAACATATGCTAACATCCCAGATGAAAACTCAGAAATATGTAAGATTTCTGAAAATTTATCTATAAAACTCAATGCAATCCCAATTAACATCTCAATAGAGTTTCCTCACAGAACGTGATGAATTGATTCTAAAAACCCAATGGAAGTGTAAAGGACTGGGATTAAAAAGAAAATTTGGAGAAGAGAAGTTAATTTGGGAAGGAGAACTCTCCTTACCAGATACAAAGATTTATTATAAAACTATATGGCAATTACCACAGTGTGATTATGTGCAGAATATGCACAAAATCTTACTAAGAGAGAAAAGAGCGTCCATACCAGAAGTAAGGAATATGGGAAAAGTGGTATTGCATAGTAAAGAGGGATGGCTATTCAATAAATGGTGCCAAAAAATTGGCTTCCCATGTGGAAAAATATAAAATACTAGAGTCCTGTTGCAGGAAGATTCCTGCAAGAATAGGGCTTCCTGTGGCCGGAGCGAAGCAGAGAAGGGAGTGATACCCTCAGTGTTTTCGCTCCCGCCTCTGCCACCCCGCTTGCTTCCTTCCCGCCTCCGCCACCCCGCTTGCTTCCCTCCCATCTCAGCCACCCCGCTTGTTTCTCCACAGCTTCACTCCCTTCTGCAGTGCTTGTCTTCAGTCTTAGCTCCGCTGCGCCTGCATATGCAAATTAACCGCCATCTTTGTTGGGTTAATTTGCATACTCATCTGATTGGCTGGTAGGCGTAGCAGAGTGACACCAATTTGCATCTTTCTCTTTTATTAGTGCAGATAAAAATTGAGTGTTACCACACACACATCACTCATTAAAATAAACTTCAGCCAGTATTCTGATTAATGCTACTCTGGAATGTCCAACCTGCCATCAGCAGAGACCAGGCTTTTAGTAGCAGGTTGATTACAATTGACATCTTCCACTTTGGGGGTGTAGAATTTGTCCTTAGAGAAATTGATACTTAACTGAATATGGGTTTGCCTTATGTAGAGTTTGCATATTGCAATAACTATGGCCCAACAAAGACACGGCAAATAAGGGTTCAGACTTCTCAGAGGTCAAGGTCAAAGTCACCCCATGAGGACACCAACCTAGATCAGTTCCTCTTGAACACTGAGACAAGAGTAACCTTCCTAAAGCACACATTTGATCATATAATTCACATGCTTAGATCTTTGTAATGGCTACTTATCAACCTTAATATAGAAGTCCAAATTATTTATCCTAGTTAAGAGACTCTAAGATTTAACTTCTGCTTCTTTCCATCTCTTAATTTTTGCCACTTCCTCCTTCAGAGTCATCTTCAATAACACTGAACTACTTTCATTTCCTTAAAATGGAACCAGGCCTCTGTATGTCCTGCCTCTCAACCTGAAACACCCTCCCCCGCATGACTAATGCCTATTCAGGATTTTTTTTTTTCAATTAAATCTTTATTGTTCAGATTATTACAGTTGTTCCTCTTTTTCCCCCCCATAACTCCCCTCCTCCCAGTTCCCGCCCCACCCTCCGCCCTTACTCCCCACCCACTGTCCTCATCCATAGGTGCACGATTTTTGTCCAGTCTCTTCCCGCATCTCCCACACCCGTTCCCGCCCCCCCCAAGAATAGTCAGTCCATTCCCTTTCTATGTCCCTGATTCTATTACGATCACCAGATTATTTGTTCACTTGATTCTTAGATTCACTTGTTGATAGATGCATGTTTGTTGTTCATAATTTGTATCTTTACCTTTTTCTTCTTCTTCCTCTTCTTAAAGGATACCTTTCAGCATTTCATATAATACTGGTTTGGTGGTGATGAACTCCTTTAGCTTTTCCTTATCTGTGCAGGAGGCAGCTGATCGATGTTTCACTCTCATTGATGTTTCTAACTCTCTATCTCCCTCCCTTCCTCTGTGTAAAAAAAAATCAATAAAATATATATTAAAAAAAAGATAAGTGCACATTTTTTTCTCTCATACACTTCTCCTATGTACTTAAGAAGTAAAATGAAATGGAATATGAATGACATGAAACTGATTGGGAACTTTACCAGGGGTAAAGTTTGTTATCATTGGGATTGACCTTTTATAGTCATCATTTAGCAAAAGTTGATTAAATTCCATATATAGGTTCTCAACCATTTAGCATTCTCCTAGATTTTTCTATTAAAAGAATCCCGTGTTATATTTGTATCACAATAGTATATGGCGAAACTGAACACACTGACTCTTGACCATTTAGCTCACTGATGGCCTTGGGTTTTATGTGATATCATAAGAATTAGAATTTAGACTTCATAGTGACTGATAGAGAACAGCAATTTGATACTGCTGTTCCTTTCTTAGCTGTTAACATGCGGTCCTCGGAGGACAGTGAGAGTTTTCCCAGTGAAGTACCTACAATAAATCTACAATGTGTACACATGCATCTCCTGAAATAAGAGGAGCAGAACTCCCTCTGCATCTTGATCCAAGTGAGACTGATTTCTCAATGGCAATCGATCAGATTTTACTGTAAGGGAGAAAGAAAGAAAGAAAAGCCTGCTAGAACAACAGGGAAATGATAAGCTATATCATTTAGTATGGTGATTGCGGTCACAGGCTTTGGACTCAGGCATTTGAGTTCAAGTTCCTGGTCTGCTTTAAGCCTCTCTAAGCTTCAGTCCTTTCATGTACAATGGAGACAATCACATCTATTTCATAAAATTGTTGGGGGCAAATTAGTAAACTACTGGATGTAGAGTTCTCAGCACACAGTCCACTCTCAATGAACTCCTGGCAGCTATCACTGATAAGTTTCCAGGCAACTGGGACAATAAGGGAATCTGATCGAAAGAGTCTTAGCAACCAGAATATGCAGAGAGGGCTGGGGGTGAGGAGAAAGGGGGAGGCGTGGGGGGAATTCTGTCTAGGAGTTTTTAACAGGCCACAGCTTGCAGCCTGGGCTTTAGAAATCTAGGCAGTCAACCTAGGAACCAGCAGGGCAGAAATAAATTGTGACAAGCCTCGCTGTATTATGGAAAACGTTCTCGGCGAACGGCAGGGGAGAGGTGGCAGGAAGATCCATGGCCAACGCTGTGCCTTTAAAGGACTCCATAACTCAGTGGGACACACGGATGCTTTGGGCTTTGCCTGCTCATAAACAGATAATAAGCACAGTGACTCACTTGTCAGGCAGAAAACTTGATTAATTTTTTCAGCAATAAGCAGAATCACAGAAAATCATTTCCTTATTGCAAGCCCGCAGTAAACTGGAGGTTAATGTGCCATTAATTCATTTCTACTTTGATGCAGCAAAATGTACCACCACATATGGAATGAGTCAAATGGGCTTTAGAACTTCTTTCTGATGAAAAATTATTAAAATTCACGCCCATAAATAAACCATCTTAACAAATTTCTTATGCTCACTCTGAAGGTTGAAGTGATCAATATAAAATTAGCGCTTTTGCCCTGGCTGGTGCGGCTCAGTGGTCCTGTGCACCAAAAGGTTGCTGGTTCCATTCCGGGTCAGGGCACATGCCTGGGTTGTGGGCTCGATCCCCAGTAGGGGGCATGCAGGAGGCAGCTCATTGATGTTTCTCTCTCTCCCTCTCCATTCCTCTCTGGTCTCTAAACATCAATACAAACATTTTTTAAAAAGTAGTGCTTTATCACTCTCAATGCACTTTTATATCTAATAGCTCATTCATACTGAATAAGAGAGAGAGCACCAGAAGGGCAGGGGGGAATACCTTCATATTAAAGATGAGAAAACTCGGCTCTGAGAGGTTATCTGATTTGTTCAGGGTCACACAGCTAGCAAGCAAGTAACAAAAACTAAAACAAATCTGATGACCCGAAGCCCCAGTGGCCCTCACTGACCTATTGTCACGGATGCTCACAATCCTGTGTGCTTCCATGGATTTTTATTATAAATGTTTAGCAGGCAGTGTTGCAGGACAGGAATTTAGACAAGGGCATGTGTTCAGACAGCATATTGCCCCGATTTGCCCCGTGACTAGCGTGTAAATATAACTGAGAGATGGAACATGAGTCTGTTCCTCCTTCGACGCACTCTTCCACCTTCTCCATCTAGCTCTGTGCCCTGAGAGGCTGACCTTCTGAACCACAACAGGGAGAGTCCTCGCGTCTGGCTTTCCCGTGCTTCACCCAGTGGGAAGCTCCTGTAGGAAACTGGAGGGAGGGAGGGAGGAGAGGAAGTTTTGAGTACGTGTTTGCCCCCAGCTCCTATTTTGAGGCTCTGTCATTGCTAAAGGTCCCAGTTCAGCCCAGCTGCCTTCTCCAGGCCATTCCCTGGGCCTCCGGGTTTGGGAGCCAAGCCCTGCTCTTGCCCTTTGGGGCCAGGGGTGTCAGTGAGCCCAGAAGTTACTGCCCCCAGGTACGGCACCATCCCTGTGACACCCCGGCACCCTGCCCTTGCCTTTGTAAATACCTCTCTATTAAACTTTCCTCATTTTCTCTAAATTTGAGTGACCTTTCTGTTGCCTGCCAGGATTCTTCTTGATATTACCTTCCAGGATGAACACTGTGGAAGGTGCCTATTCTACATGCAAAATTTCTCCCCTTTTATAAAGTTAAATAAACTGCCACCCCTTTCAATGAAGACTAACACAAGGGGTGTGTCTGGTGTCACAGGCCTAGAAGGTTATGGTCATGGTCATAGCAACAGACTCTTTTCCTCCTGATTGTCCTTTGAAAAGCCACATCCTCCTTTCAGTCTCATGGTTAGGATGTGACTGCACCCCGCTTCAGGAGCACGTGTGGTCTCTGGGAGAAGTGAGACTGTCCACTTCTAACCACAGCCGCTGGTTTAAGTCAGGAACAAGGGCAGGAGAACCAGAAATATCAGTGAAGAGACTGTCTCATCCTACTGGATTTTCTAAGCAGTGGAAGCTAAGCCTGGAGATGCTTGTAGCCATCTTTGATGTGATGGCAGAATGAATGAATGAATGAATGAACGAACGAACAAATGAATATTTTAAAATAGCAAAGGTAAAACAGGAAGATGGTGAAGATGTCTTCCTGGCAATAAGAGTTAAGCATTTAAATTTAGCCGTACCTGAAATTGCACCTGGACTTTTCTTTTCCGGGCCAATAATCTTTTTTCCTCCCTCTGACAGTTTGATTAATTGCTTGCAACCAGAAAAGTCTGCAGCAAAGGAAAAACGCCTGATTTGGGAGACTTGAAACTTATTCCAGTCTCTGTCATTTAGACGTTGTGTGACCTCTGGTAGACTCCTTACCTATAATAGAAGGATTTTTTACTAGGTGTTCTTCAAATGCCTTTCCAGAGCTGAATATGGAGAAAAAGAAACAGTGGCCAGTCTTCCATCGCAGCTGGAACTAAGAGGACAGGGAAGCAGCAGAAGGAGCCCATGGCCTGTTCCCAGCACAGTTTGGATAGCAGACAGGGAGCCCGGCTCTCCAACCAATATAGGCCCCTGCAAAGAAAAGCCATACCCAGCCCGATTCACCCCATTCATATTCCTAGATCTCATCCGATCTTCCTCATTTCCATTGAGTCAACCAAGTACACAAGGTAATTTACATGATATCTCTCCTCCAATGTAATCAGCACATCAAATGACCAAATACATATTTAATACCTACAATAAGTAAGATTTGGTGCTAGGTGTTACGGTTATTAGCATTCTATCTTTATGGGTGTCCTCCTTGAAAGGGACCGAATTCATTTTAGCAAGTAAATGCCAGAAAAACAAATGTGTTTTGAAGTAAAGAGACAGGACAATTTTGCAGAGTACTTAATCCTCCTTATTATCCATCCACCCATCCTTCCAGCACCCGGTGTTTCTGGGTCACTCACAGTAGCTCTGTTTTCTGCTTTTGTTTTCCAGTAGATGAAACTTCAGCTTAAATAAACTAGGCTTATGTAAAATGAATATAACAGCCATTTGCCACACATGTGTTGAGTCGGGAGGTCCCATTTTTGCCTACTGCATGTGGGTGTGGGAAACAAACTATTATCGTCTTGCCCTGAAAACCCCACTCACACTGGTTGTGAGAAAAAAAAAACACCACCTTAAATTTGCACATGGAAAGTATGTCATCTCTGCAGGCTTAAACAGTCTTTTTTTTTTTTTTTAATGACTCATTTAATATCTTTTGGAACCTCAAAATCAAGACTCATATTTTCTCTTAGGACAGATATCTTCTTAGATTTTGATTCAAGATGGCTCCTGGGTGGAAAGGCAACTTCATTCTCTCTGTCAACATGCTGGTCCTGGTGCAGTCCTCTGAGAAGGATGCCTGGCTGTGTGTTACCCTTCTGGGTGGATCTATTTGCCAACCTGGAAGCTCTCCAATCCGGTACCTTTGGAATTCGATGAAGGCTTCCTCATGCAGGCATGATCAATTATTCACACCCCTCTCTCCTCCTTGGAGGGTGCTCAGTGGCACTGAAAAGGCTAGTCTAATCACAGATCATTCATTCTAGTCCTCATCCAGAAGCCATTCAGCAACCCACCCGGTCACCTCAGTCAAGCAAAGACACTCCTCTCACCCAGGAAATTACAAGAGTTTCAGGAATTCTGGGAGGGAGTAAAAGATCAAATATTAGAATAAGAGATGCTCCCAGGGCTCTTATCACTTAGGGCAGCGGTTCTCAACCTGTGGGTCGCGACCCCTTTGGGGGTCAAACGACCCTTTCACAGGGGTCGCCTAAGACCATCCTGCATATCAGATATTTACATTATGATTCATAACAGTAGCAACATTACAGTTATGAAGTAGCAACAAAAATAATTTTATGGTTGGGTCACAACATGAGGAACTGTATTTAAAGGGCCAGAAGGTTGAGAACCACTGACTTAGGGAGTTAGAAGAGTTTTAGGAGCTCTGTGTCTGGGGACAAAAATAAGAATATTTAAAACTAAGATTCCCAGGTGATACTTATAAACATTGAAGTTTGAGAACCATTACACGAATGACTGGACCTATAGTCAACCCAGCCTGTAGGTCACAGGTGGACAGAATTATTTTAAAGCAAGGAATGTTTTTTGTTTTTTCTCTCTCTGTTCTGGCAAGCCACTTCCAGTCAAAGCTTAGACATCTGAGAGACAATGATCACTCTATGACTCAATTGTACTGGAGTTTTATTTCCCAGTACTGGTCTATTCTTTCTCCTGAGTCACCGATCTGCTGGATAGTAGGGTTCAAAAATATTGTTTCACTCATGAGTTAAACATAGCTCCATCTCTTTCTGCTTAAACTGACTCATTTGGTTAACTCAGCTACTTCGGGGTATTAAATGCTAATTCTTTCAGATATATTCCACCTCTCCGAGCTCCTCTCATGATGACTCTGGAGTAGAAGAGGCTTACATGGCCTTGTGGTTATAGGAGAGAGGCAGGTCATATGGCATTTGGTGCAAATTTGGAAAAGATGACAGGGTTGGACAATTGCCATGCTTTTTTATTAGAACACTTTGCTTCCATATACTCTAAAACTGCCACAGTAAATGTACAAATCTATGCCTGTGAAATGAATGGTTCCCTGTTGACATGGATTTCTTGTGCTGTGCTCGATCTGCACAATTGTATTTTAATCTCGATGTTTGTACCATGTTGATGTGCATCTGGATGAATATGGGGTTTGTAGCTGCCTACAGGGAGAGCAAATGACAAGCATTGACTATTCTCCCCCATCCATGCTGGAAGTTCCCACTGCTCCCCAGTCCATGAGGTCCCTGATGAAGAAGTCTTCTAATTCTTCCTTATCTCCTTCCCACAGTCCACTGGGGTCAGGAGGTCAGATTTTTGCAGGTTCTTGCAGAACAGGAACTTTGTTTCTCACTTCCCTTGAATTATAGGAAACTCCAAATTTAAGTCATCTAGGCCTGGTTGATTTTTAAAAATTCTCACCCAAAGATATGTTTTTATTGATTTTAGAGGAAGAGAAAGGAGGAAAGATAGAGTTAGAGTTAGAGATAGAGATAGAGATAGAGATAGAGATAGAGATAGAGTGAGATAGAGATAGAGATAGAGATAGAGATAGAGATAGAGATAGAGATAGAGATAGAGATAGATAGAGATAGAGAAACATTGATGTGAGAAACAGGTTGTCAGCTGCATGCACACCAACCAGGGAGCGAATCCACAACCTAGGCATGTGCCCTGACTGGGAATCGAACCCACAACCTTTTGGTGTATGGGACGATGCTCCAATCAACTGAGCCACTTGGCCCGAGCCAGGCCTGGTTCTGGATATGAAATGGGAGCCTAAGGGATTTTAAGATTTTTTTCCCTTTCTTCATCATGTCTGGCTTTTGAGACTCTATTAACTAGTGACTCACAGATAATATTGACTTTGTTTTTCTACTTAAAATTCACTCTTTTTAAAACACACTGCTTAGATGGGCCTCCTGGGGGATAGGGAGCAGCAGTATTTTATAGATTTGAAAATACAACATGGAAGCCCTCACACATACAAAAAAATTGCATTATTTTACCTTTCCCTTGCAGGCCTGATTGAAGGCTGTAAAAAGAAGCCCAAAGACACCAATGTTGTACTTTTTCCTAACAATTCCCTGATGTGAGAGCCTTTTCTGGTAGGCATTTTCTGAGTCCCAGGATGTAGCAAGGAACAGTTCAAGCAGTTATTTTGCTACCATCATTTAATAACAAGGGCTACTAACTTCACCTCTCCGTCATACCTCTTCAGCCTACTCAACAATCTAGACTCTAACACATCACCCTCACTTCCATGTTCCACAGTCCACTAGGACCTTTTGGGGTTCAAGAAAGAAAAAAACTGGGCTCTGATTTAAAGAACAAGGGGGGTTACTTGGTTCATGTAACTGCAATGTGTGGAGACCGATCACTTTTTAGGATCCAGCTGCAGTGCCCTTTGATTCCCTGAGTTCTCCATCTTTCTATTTGTTGTTTTGTGTTTGTTTTTTTTTTCATAATAAAAAAGTGGCACAAAGATTTTAGGCATCTCATCTGCATAAAGCATTAGCCACAGCAAAAGAAATAGCCTTTGTCCCAGCCTTCTTAGTAGGGTAGGTCACATGCCCACCACTGAACCAATCAGGAAACTGGACTGCTTTGATTGGTTTAACTTAGGTACATGCTTCATTCCTGAACCAAGAACCATGTGAATTTTGAAGGGAATGCACAGGAGTCTGGGTCATTCGTTGGCTTCTAAGTCTTGTCAATGAGCTCTGTGCCCCCAAAATAGGGAGGCAGCCAAGAACCACTGAGGTTCAAAGGAAGTGAACTCTGAAGTCTTAGATAATGTCACTGTCACTGGTGATTGTTAGAGACCAGCAATCAAAGGCCCCACCTCCATTTTCTTAGCATATGCAAAACCTCCCTGATTTTGGTGTGAACCCCACAGAGGAGGACCTCGTAGTAATGACTGAGATGGAATTTCCTATAGCTTCGTGGTATGTGCGCTGGAAATTATTGAGTAACTTAAAGAGAAAAGGCAGCAATATTTTTTGTAGCACTGAATCAACGAACAGAGATTCATGGCATTGTATAGTCTGCAACTAAATTAAGTCAGTTTGTGAACATTTTACTTAAAAGTTAAGGAAATAACATCCTTAAAAATTTCTCATGAGTAAAGAATGATGGATGGAAATCAAGATGACAATTTCTCTTTTTACCAGTTTCCAATGAGTAAAAGGTCATTGGTAATATCTGATTCTGTTTTACTTTGATAAATGTAAAAAATATGAATAAAGCTTTCTTAAAAGGAAAATATTTCTCAAGCTTATTTTCCTAAATAACCTAAAACATTTTCAACTGAAAAGGCAAATAGTTCCAAGGGTTTCAAAAACTGAACTCTGGGGTTAGGACAAAGAATAAAATTGTACCATTCTTTGTAATTAACTTATTATTTATTCACTCAATAAACAATTCTGATTACCAGTGAGAACAATCTTAACAATAGTCCTTTTAGGGGTCAGAACAAGATTTGTAGAGCAAGAAAGAGAATCTCTGCATATTCCAGAACCTACTTTGTGTTGGCAATCCTTTCATCCCAGGAGAATTGGACAGGTGCTGAAGATGCATTAGAACTTCTATCCCACAGTCCTTTTTACAAGAAATATTTTTATTGATTTTTTTTTAGAGAGTGGAAGGGAGAGGGAGAGAGAGAGAAACATCCATGTGAGAAGGAAACATTGATTGGCTGCCTCTTGCATGCCCCCTATCCAGGATCAAGCCCACAACTCAGCCATGTGCCCTGACTGGAAACCTTTCAGTGTTCAATGCACAAGATGACACCCAACCAACTGAGCCACACTGGTCCGGATGGTCCCATAGTGCTTTTGAATGCAGGGTGTCACACTCTCTTTTCTTGGGTGAACTGCCAGAGAAGCACTGAAGGCATTTCCCTGAAGATTCAAAACAGCAAGTGTCATTTCCATGAGTGAGTGAGAGATAAGATTTCTGGTTATGTATATTTAAAAAAACTAGTCAAGCCTACTAGAGTTGATGATCATTCTGTGCACACTTCTAAAGGCCCACAGTGCACCCCTCTGTGGTATTTCTAGAGGCACTTCCTAGTCTACTATTGCAGTCCTGTTATGGGCTCCGTTTAACAGTCTAAAGCAGTGGTTCTCAACCTTCCCAATGCCGCGACCCTTTAACACAGTTCCTCATGTTGTGGTGAAACCCAACCATAAAATTATTTTTGTTGCTACTTCATAACTGTAATTTTACTACTGTTATGAATCGTAATGTAAATATCTGATATGCAGGATGTATTTTCATTGTTACAAATTGAACATAATTAAAGCATAGTGATTCATCACAAAAACAATCTGTAATTATATATGTGTTTTCCGATGGTCTTAGGCGACCCCTGTGAAAGGGTCGACCCTCAAAGGGGTCGTGACTCACAGGTTGAGAACCGCTGTCCTGGAGCCAAGACCAGGAATTTGAACAAGATTCTTTCAAAGGAATGTTCACAAGTTCAATTAAATATCCAAGAATGATCAATAGCTTCTAAGAACTGAAGTTAATAATTTTCATAGCATTGGCAAGTCAAGTCATTGCAGGTCAAGATTTCTTGATTATATTTAATTTGAAATTAATTGAGCACATGCTTTCTAGATAACAAAATTTATGTTTATTCTAAAGCTTGCACTGATCAATGATGTGAAGACTTCCATAGTGCATTCCTTTATTTGGCTTGCTTTTTAAACATCTAATTGCAACATTATTTGAGGAATTATAACCTGTTTTTTAAAAATCCACTGGTACTTAATAAAGGGCTTAATAAAATAACAGGGAGAAAAAATAGATTACGGGCCATTATATGTTTAATAATATGCAAATACTGTTAAATTAGAATGTGATTGCATTACTGTTCTTTGGAGAAGAACAGATTTAAACAATTCAAAGTAACAGATGTAATTTTTAAGTGCTGAGATTTAACAATAATAAATTAGAAATTGAAAATCATACATATATTGAATTATATCTTGACTTTTATAGAAGTAATCTCGTCATAGTAGGCAAAATTGCAAGCAGCTAATAGTTCAAATGTTTTATGCTTCTATTTATGTGAAGGGTAGCTAGTATTTTCTTATGAGTCAGATAACTAAATAAAAAACAAGTCACCAATGTTATATCTACAATCTTTCAGAAATAACACGATTTAGCCTATGTTCTCTTACATCTGGACAGATTTTAACAGGCTGGAAAAAAAATACTGAAATGATATATGGAGTTTAAACCAAGTGAAACTACCTGATGATTATTGCTGAGTTTTCCAAAGAGCAGAGAAATAAATGATGCAAACTGAATTTCAGCATTTCTCCCCTTTCACTTCCAACTCATAGGAGATATTTCTAAATTGTTTCTTGGATAGAAAAAAAATATCTCCTTAAGCTCCTTTTTGCTCTTGAAGAGCACCAGTTGGCCATGAACTTCAAAGTTCCAATTAGAACATGATCGTCACCTAGTGGCCACAGACAGGGTCCCTGTGTGATTTTTCTTGGCCGGCAACAAATGATCTAGTAAGAAAAGGATCTTTGGAGGAGAGGAATCTTAACTTTCACATCACTCCCCCCTCACCCAAATTTGACTTGATTTTGCCATCGTCAGCTTATTCCTACAACTAAGGTGCATTCAGCTAGTGCAGCTGATAACATGAACATGGCCACTTTGCACTCCATCTTTAAGCTGTGAAATGGAAAAGGATAAAAAGAAATAGTGTTTACAATTTTCTTTTACTTGAATCGAATCCGGTGTTTATATTATGAAAAAAACAACAGCAAAAAACAAGACATTCTTGCTTTCTTTTAAATTAACCTTCTGTTATTTTCCCCCAAAGGCGTCAACCCAAGAGATGCAAATAAAACATCTCAGGCAGAACCGGATTTGTCCAGGATAGTAGAGGAAAAGAAAAATGTAGATAAACATTTCCTTACCATCGCTCCCTTGGCAGCCACTGTTGGTTGGCTAGGGGAGGAAGGTAGGGAGAAAGGATAGGGAGGGAGAATCTTAGCAATGTCCCCTTGGCTGCTGAGTTAGTAAATAAGGAAATGAAAATTCACATATGGTGCATTCTTTCAGAAATTAAGGCAGTGACGTGTATTCGACTAGTTGGTATTAGATATCTTACAAGCAAGCGCTACAGAGGACGAGGTATTTGTTTGTTTTTGTGAGATGGGGCAGGTTGTCTCTGTATGTGTCTATGGATATGTATTTGTGGGTGGATGTGTCTGTCGGAGGAGCAGCCCGCTGATTCATGGCAGAGTCACCTGATGGACCTAGACAAAGGAGCCTATTATCACAAAGGCCTTTGCGGGACTGGGTGTTATAGTAGCTGTTGTGTTTCCATAGCAACCTGTGGATGGGTTCAACTAGAAAGGATCAGGGGCCCTATGCATAAACGACAGGGTGAAGCCCAGGGCAAGATAAAAGTGATGTAAAAAGAAATGCCTATATGCTATGCATCACATATTCTATTTTAAAATTGGTACATCTGTTTAAAAAAAAATCAAGTTCACAAGGTCAACTAAGGTAATAGATGAATATTATTTATTTGACTATGAGATTAAAGAATAGAAATATAAGGTCGGGGGGGGGGGTGTTCAGCTTAGACGGAAAAGAGAAAAAGGGATAAATCAGGTTGAGAAAGCAGATTTTCTCAAGATGCTCCTGGGGAGGTGAAGCTGTATAACATGAACCAAATGAGGTGGCTGTTTTGGTTGTATTTCAAGTTCTTAATTGGAGGTTTTATATCTCTCTGCTCAGTCACTTCCCTGGCCTATCCAGAGGTCTAATTGAGTTCATTAAGTTAAAAATGACATTCTTCATAAGAAAACAAAAAGTAAAAATTTAAAAATGGATATTTCCCTGTGTGTTTATGATAATGTCCTGAGCATGTCTCCTCAGAATTATGAACTCTGATGAGCAGGCACATTGAGGATGTCCCACAGAACCAGGAACAAGGAGGCCCTTAAAGCGCCTTAGTGGATGTATGTAACCACCTGGAGGAAGTAACCATGGCAGTGCGTGTGAGAGCCAGCTCCTACCAGCCCACATGGCTACATGCCTACCCACAGGGTCCCTCCAGGGACTTTTCTATGTCTTAGGTAGCTGGCCACCAATCCTGATAAAGATGACAATAGTAATAATGAACATTAAGAAATCTCAGGACAATGCCCTAATCAAAATTTACAAAGTATTTTTTACACCCACTTGTTAAAAGCAAGCATTCTTATTGTCCTTGCAGTTTATAGGGAGAGCACAAAACATACCTGAGGTAAAAAATCTCATAGGTAAGTGGATCGGTAGTGTCCCAGTGTAGGTCTTCTGACATCAGAGTCCCAGGTGAGGTCTTATTCCTTCCAGAAGTACTTTTAGTTTTTAATGGAGAATTTTAATCAAGAGCCAAAAAACCTTTTAAAACTAAAGGCTTAATTTCCCTATCTTGGGAGTATAGATAATTTTGGATCATGTCTGGAGGCTTTACACTCAGTCATCTGAGCATCCTCCCAGCATGGATTCTCCATGAATGGCCCTGCTCTGATAGGAAGGATAGGTTGCCCGAAGGTTTTGGCAGCCTGGTTTATATTGAAACTTATCTCGCAACATCCTAAATCGATGGTTTTGCTGTCAATCATTGGGTAGAACATTCTTTTTCTTTTTAATATATTTTTATTGATTTCAAAGAGGAAGGGAAAGGGAGAGATAGAAACATCAATGATGAGAATCATTGATTGGCTGCCTCCTGCATGACCCCCACTAAGGAGGGAGCCCTTAACCAGGGCATGTGCCTTTGACTGGAATCAAACCTGGGACTCTTCAGTCTGCAGGCTAATGCTCTATCCACTGAGCCAAACCAGCTAGGGCTAGAACATTCTCATGAAAGGTGCCACGCATATGTATTTGCTACATCTCTTCATATAACCAAGGTAAAAATTTTTTTAAAAAATCCTCACTCAAGGACATACGTTCCCATTGACTAGAGAGAGAGAGAAAGAGAGAAAGAGAAACATAAATTGGCTGCTCTCTGTATTTACCCTGACCAGGGATTGAACCTGAAACTTTTTAGTGTACAGGGAGATGCTCCAACCAACCGAGTCACCCAGCCAGTTCTCTGTAACAGTTTAATTAAGATCTATAGGATTTATTATATTCCCAGAGGTATTAATTAATGAAAAAACTCTCCTTTTCCCCCTCTTCCTGACCAAAATTCAGTGTCTATCCTGAACAGCTCTTCATGCATATGTCTTTAGCATGCTTAACAAAAGAAATAGTAGAAATGTTTAAAAAGTAAATAAATAAATAAACAAAAGGAGCAAAGCAACTCTGGAGAGAAGTCAGGATTCTTAGGAAGTCTTGTGATCTTGGACAAGACATGAGACTTTAACAAGTATTCAACTCACAGGCTGCTAATAATTTGTCAATAATTAGTCACACAGCCTAAAGCATTTTAATTACCCTTTCTTAAAAATTGATTTGAGAAAGAGACACATTGATTTGTTGTTCCACTTATTTATGCATTCATTGGTTGCTTCTTTTATTTATTTAATTAAAAAATATATTTGTATTGATTTCAGAGAGGAAGGGTGAGGGTACGAGATAGAAGCATCAGTGATGAGATAGAATCATTGATCAGCTGCCTCCTGCATACCCCACACTAGGGATCGAGCCTGCAACCCAGGCATGTGCCTTGACAGGGATCAAACCCGAAACCTTGGCATATGAGGACAATGCTCTAACCAACTGAGCAACCCGGCCAGGGCCTATTTTAGTTACTGTTCATTTTAATGGTATACCTCCAATTTTTCAGCATATGTGTTTCTCTGAGTTCCCAGACACAATTTATTAATTCTCTACAAACTTTAGGACCAGAAAAATGCAAAGAACAGAAAATGTACATATGGCCTTCAAGCAAGGTTTTACTCTTATGTACACACCAATCATGGAAATTTTCCTGGAAAATGAGTTAGTTTGTGCACTTATTGTTTTTTTTAGTGTGTATCTAGAAATTCATTATTGAAGGGAGATGGGACTTTCTTGTTATCTGGCTTTTTGTGAGACTAGCAAATGGAATCAAAACATTTATTATCTGATCATTTGCAGGGGGAGTAGAAGAAACAGATAAGACAAAGAAGGAAAAAGAAAAGGAGAAGAGTAGGATAAAAATCTTTAAAAACACATCGGTTAGGTCCACCCAGCATGATTCAGTGGTTGAGCATTAACCTATGAACCAAGAGGTCACGGTTCAATTCCCAGTCAGGGCACATGCCCGGGTTGTGGGCTCAGTTCCCAGTGGGGAGCATGTAGGAGGCAGCTGACGGTGATTCTCATAATTGATGTTTCTATTTCTCTTTCCCTCTCCTTTCTTCTCTGAAATCAATAAAAATAAAATAAAAATAAAAACACATTGCTTAGGAAAACTGTTCACCTAATACCTACTTAAAACTAGCAGTGTAATTTCTATAATGACAACTCAAAAGAATATATTATATCAAGACTCTCTAAATATTGTAAGTCCTAAAAGAAGTCCCCTAATATAAGATTTAATATAATAAATGTATTTTTTTATCTGTAATGTCTTTTTGTCTTAACGTTAAGCTTCTGGTAATTTCAACTACTATGTACTTAACTGTGAATATTTAAAAATCAAAATAAAACAAAAATATGATTTGAAAGAAAGTAAAGAAGGTCTTTGAGCAGCTGAAAGAGCTCCCACAAAGCTCGTGTGCTTTATATCATGGAAGAGCCTTCAGATTGTCACTCTAGCCTATTTACTTTTCCTTTATATAGAAGTGACTAGGTTTCTGAACTGATGTGAGCTTCACTAGGCCTCATGAGACCATATATTTTGTAACACCAATAATAAATACAAAACAGTATTTAGAGTGGGCTCAATAATTATTTAGTAACTAGAGGCCCAGTGCACAAAATTTGTGCACTGGATGGGGGTTCCCTCAGCCCGGCCTGTGCCCTCTCGCAGTCTGGGACCCCTCGGGGGATGACCATCTGCTGGCTTAGGCCTGCTCCTCAGGGGATTGGGCCTAAGCTGGAAATCAGACATTCCTCTGGCAGCCCGGCAGCCCTCGGGGAATGTCCACTTGCCAGCGGGGAGCAGACCTAAGCTGCAGTCGGACATCCTTAGCGCTGCTGAGGAGGCAGGAGAGGCTCCCACCACCACTGCTGTACTGGCGGCCATGAGCCTGGCTTGTGGCTGAGCAGAGTTCCTCCATGTGGGAGCTCACTGACCACCAGAGGGCATCTCCTGCATTGAACATCTGCCCCCTGGTGGTTAGTGTGTGTCATAGTGACCAGTCATTCCCAGTCTTTCTGCTGTTAGGGTCAGTTTGCATATTACCCTTTTACTATATAGGATAGAGGCCTGGTGCACGGGTGGGGGCCAGCTGGTTTGCCCTGAATGGTGTCCCGGCTCAGGGTGGAGGTCCTGCTTGGGTGCCTGGCCAGCCTGGGTGAGGGGATGATGGCTGTTTTCAGGCTGCCCGCACCCCCTTCAGGGTGGGGGTCCCCACTGGGGTGCCTGGCCAGTCTGGATGAGGGGCTGAAGGCTGTTTTCAGGCTGCCTGCACCCCCTTCAGGGTGGGGATCTCCACTGGGGTGCCTGGCCAGCCTGGATGAGGGGCTGATGGCTGTTTTCAGGCTGCCTGCACCCCCTTTAGGGTGGGGGTCCCCACTAGGGTGCCTGGTCAGCCTGGATGAGGGGCTGATGGCTGTTTTCAGGCTGCCCGCACCCCCTTTAGGGCAGGCCAAGCCTGCAACTGAAGCTCCCAGTCTCTCCTTTATTTCTTTTTTCTTATTCTGGGATTTATTTACCTTCTGTAATTAAGACTTTGTTGCGGCCCCAGCTCCGAGGCTGCCGATTTGCCGGGAGCCAGTCCATCCTTGCTGTTTCAAGGGACCTGGCATATATGGCATACGGTTCTTAATATGTTTGCTCACCTTCTTGGCGCTGTGTTTTAACCAAGGTCACCTCTCCGAGAAAGGTTGAATCCCCAGGTAGGGATTTTCCCCTGAAGTTAGGGAGGGAATAAAACCCCTCAACTAAGTGCCAGGCGGGTAATTAATCACTTTAACTACGAACAATCATGCTTAAGCTACATAATCTTTACTCCCTGGAATGGAGATAAGAAACGCCCTAACCTTTGTAATAGAGATTGATAGGATTGAATCAACTGGTATAAATACAGATGTAACTAGACAGCAAGACACAGAACTTAGGAGACAGGACTTAGAAGACAGGACCAAGAGAGACAGAACCTAGGCACAGAACCTACACAGAACGTTCTCTAGAGACAGAAGGACTTCGCTGGAGAGAACATGGCAAAAGATCCTGGACTGAACCTGACTACAGAAATTGCCAAGAGAACCTGACTAGAACCTGGTGACTGAACCTGGCTGGAGAACCTGGAGAACCTAGCAAGAGAACATGGACACAGAACCTGGCTGGAGATCCAGAGCAGAACCTCTCTGGAGATCCAGAACAGAACTTGGCTGGAGATCCTAGCTAGAGATCCTGGCTAGGCTGCTGATCAACTGAACGCTGTCTCCATGTCATTCCTTCTTCGCCGACTCCGTCCACACCTTTGGGGACCCCTGGACCCGCTGGGGTTGGACCCCGGCACAAGGCCAGCTGGCTGAAAGCAGGTATCTGGGGTTTGTTTAGCTTCTATAATTGCAAAATTTTTGCTTTGACTGGAGCTCAGAGCCTGGCCGCGGCAGGCGGGGAACCTTGGCTTCCTCCATCGCCGGGGCAACCAAGCTCATGTTCGCTTCAGCTGCGTGGCTGCCGGCCGCCATCTTGGTTGGCAGTTAATTTGCATATCACCCTGATTAGCCAATGGGAAGCGTAGCGGAGGTATGATTAATTACCATGTTTGTCTATTATTAGATAGGACGAGTGAGAAGATTAGAAGAGGTATTTTGTAGTTGAGGTTGTTGGAGACAAGGACATATGGTTGAGAGATGTTATAGCTAACAGCTTAAAATCTATAGAAAGAGTGAGAAAAATAATAAAAACCAGACATAAAGCTTACCAAATTAAAGATACACAGTTCTGCATATCTTACTAACCTCTGAGGGATTACAGCATAGATACAAAAACAATTCTGAGTAATTAGGAAATATTAGATTTTTGTTTAATATTCATTTAATAAAAGCCAAGGAGCTGCACAGTGCACTTTCAACATATTTCCCCATCGGAGAGGATATTAAAATATTCCCTCAGGTGGAAAACTTAGTTCCATCCCATGCTAGGTTCCCTTTTCAAAATGTAATCTTGATGATATAATATTGTGCATCTTAAAACAATTCCTTGGTTCTATTCCAGGGTGTCTAACTCCACAGTATCTTTGGTAGACATAGAAAATATGCTTTTTCTTTGTCTTTGTGGTTTATTAAGTTTCCCAGTACAGAATTTTAATATATTCCACATGTCAGATCTTCCTGTTTCAGTTACAAAACAATACAGAATCGGATCAGCGACACAATTTAAACTCGTTAATGCACCCGTGATTCTATATATTTTATAGGTCTGCTTCCCATACTTTGGGTCAACTGTAGGCTCTAAAATGCTGCGGAGCAGCAACATCACATGAAAGGGAGTAAAGCACAAGACAAAAGTCAGTGTGATAGTAACAAGTAGTTTTATGATTCTTTTCCTCTCACTGTTTTCCGTGGCTTGATTATATTGCACCGCTTGGTAAACTTTCAGGTTGCAAACCATCATGATGACCAAAGGTATAGCATAGCCCATACACGTCCTAAAGAAATTGAACCCAATTTGCCAGTCCGCCAAAGGGTATCTGTCATAGCATAGAGTAAAAGTAGACTTATTGGTGCCACAATATTCTATAGATATCTCATCTTCCCACAAAATGGCAGCATTGAAGATGGTTTCTACTACCCAGATGGACAGGCTGACCATGAATGCAAATCTTCTTGTTCTTAGGAAAAAGAACTTCAGCGGGTAGACAACTGCTAGGTACCGGTCCACAGCAATGCAGGTGAGGAAGGCAGTGCTGCTGTAAAAGTTCATGTACATGAAGAAAGCACACCCCTTGCACAGGGCAGGAGAGAAAGTCCAGTTGTCTTGATTCCAAGTATAATGAATCCAGAGAGGGAGCGTGAGAGCATACAGCAGATCGGACAGTGACAAACTGAAGAGATAAATGCCTAATTCGTTTTCTTTCTTTGCTTGCAGAAAAGACACACAGAGAGATCCAATATTGGCTGGAATGCTGACCACTATCACGAAGATGTAAACAATTGGAAACAAATAGTGATCCAGGTCGTGCTGCTCATCAGTACATGTGCTGTTGTTCATTTTCTTCTTTTCAACGTGGCAGTTACATTCGTTCTTAGGAGCTAAACAGCCTTGTTTAGTTTGTCCTCAACATCGAATTCTCTTTCACTTTTCAATTTTCTTTGCTTCCAAAAGTGCTGGTTAATTCATGAATGCTTTTAAAGAATGGGCATAGATCCCTTTTCACACAGATGTCAATGGTGTGGAGTCAGGATCCAGGCCCCTGGCAGTTAGCTAGCGTGGCCAGTTGATTCTGGTGGGTGGACGTCCATGTGTTTATCATCACGGAATGCTGGTAAGGAAACCCTCGAGGATCAATCTTTCAGAGCCTGTTGTCCCCAGTTTGTTTGGCGTGAATCTCAGGAGGTTGGTGCAAACACAAATAAATTTCACAGAGATTGACATCTCTTTTTAAAATGCCTTTGTTTCTGTAATAAAAGATGAAGTAGAATAAATTAGATGTTTAAAAGATACACCAGGATTTTGAAGCAATATTCTTGTATTTTACTTAGTAGAGATTTAAAAAATGCATTCAACTACAATAAGGTGTTTGTAATGGGAAAACGATCTAATTGACTTCAATAAAGGAAATCAAGCTGAGATATTTTACTTACTTCAAATAAGAATTATCCAAGAGATACTAGATTCCAGGGAATTCTCTTTCTCACTGGACATGATCTAAGAATGCAAAACTAAAGTTGAAAAGTCATCTTAAGAGCTAATAAAAAAGATGACAAATTCATTGATGTGTTTGTAACAGTAAAGGCATTTGAGTGTATGATAAACTATATGGTTGTATGATTTCAAATGTTAATTTCATACGCATTCTAGAGGTAAGGCACTTTCAAAATCAGATTATTAGCCAAGAAAATATTGTCACAAGAAATTTGATAAAGTATTTTAAATTAGCAGAGCTTGCTGAACCTTCATCAAGAATTAGATAACACTGTCTCTTCTGTTCTTCCTTCGCTTCCTTTGTGGTTAACTCACGTTATCTTTCTGATACTCCTGTGAAACAGAGGTCAGAATGTTCTCAGTTTTGATTAAAATCTTGTGGTCATCAGTTTCCTTCTTTATTAGGTGAATATATATGTATATATATATGGCATCCCCCAAAAATGTGTACACATTTTACAACTGATTCTATTACATTTTGAAAATGAAATATATTTTAATAAACACTGCCTTTATAATTTTGCAAAGTGTGTGTACATTTTGCAGGGCACTTGTATATATATATATATATATATATATATATATATATATATATATATATATATACAAGTTTGATGTTACAGGTTCATATAGGAATAGAGAATCCACCCTTTTCACCCTATAGGGGTAGAGAAATCCTTCTATCTTCCTTTGCTAGTGAGGCCCATTGGTGCTTTATGATTTATCTGATGGGTGCATTTACAGAAAGCTTTGTAGAGTCACTAGGCAAGAGAAGGAAGATTTGCCTTCTACCTGTGTGCAGATAACATCAAAAACACCCCCTTCCAAGTGTCACTGAGCCCTAGGCACAAAAGAGACCTGTCTCCACAAGGCACAAGGATTCTGACAGCTTAACCAGTATTCAGAGTGTGTAGTATACATACGTCACTCTTAAAAGAAAATGAAGAACTGAAGTGTTCTAGTTTTACCACACCTAAAAATAGGAATAGAATGTGAAAAACAGCCCTTTACATCAATGGGTGTACCTTGGTTGGAAAACTGGCACTTGTGTATATCATATGGCTCAGAAACTCCACTTCTAGGCACATGCTCAACAGAAATAGATGTATATGATTACAGAAAGATATAGAATTAGCATGTTCACAGTAGTACTATTTGTAATATCCCTCAACTGGAATACTCATTAGCAGTACAATAGATAAGTAAATTGTTGTATATCAACACAATTGAAATCCATGAACCAATGAAAATGAACAAATGATTGCTCATTCATGCAATAACATGGTTGAAGTTCAGAAACATAACGCAGAGTGACAGAAAAAGGCAGGCACAAAGAGTATACACTATCTGATTAAGAAGCAGACAAAATTAATCTATGCTGTCAGAAATCAGTGTAGTGGTCCATGTAGTGAGGGCTAGATGTTTTGGGCACTGTATTAAATGGCATGCATATTTGTTTTAATTTATGTTTCACTACAACTCTGTGCTAGTTATTATAATTCTATATTTCAAATATAGAATTGAGCCACCTATTAAGCAATTAGCCCCAAATGACATATCTAATCTTTGGTAGAATTCAGCCACAATCCTAGATTGTAATGCTGGAATCTCTTATTTTGTTTTTTTGTATTTTGTACAAAAATACCTTAAAAATCTGAGGTATTTTGCAACAATTCAGACTGCCTTTGTTGAGAAGGAAGATAATATTTTCTATTTTCCATCTAAATAGTAGCACCAATAGATTAGCAGAAGTCTTGTAGTTAGAATAGTTCTAATTAAAGAACATGACTTATGAATAATCATTTATGCAAATTAGATATATAAAACCTCACATTTTCTAGAAGTAATCCCTTTTATGTTCTCTATAAAACATGGTCTTCAAATAAACTTATAAAAATGATCTCACATCATGTCTTCAAACTCTGTGGCAATGTGTTGTTATGTTTCCTTAGAACTATCACCATGTTTTCTTTGAAAGGTTAAAATGCAAAGTGTTTCTTTTCTACAAGTTATAATGGATAATGTAAGAATTTTACTTAAACAGGCTTTTATTTTTTTCTTGCGCTTGATGTTGGAAATAGATGGCTAAAAGGAGCAAATATCTTGCTACCACACCAAGAAAAACACAATCTCCCAGTTCTCATAGTTATGAGGCTGAATTTTATAACCTATTTTTAGTTTAGGAATCCTCTGTGAATTTAAAGTTGAAATTATCTTTTACTACTTATAATATGATAATGAAGAACATAGAAAGACCTACTGTGAGATCTATCTATCTATCTATCTATCTATCTATCTATCTATCTATCATCTATCTATCTAATCATCTCTTACAAGTAAGAACCACTGTGCATTTCTCTTCCTTCTCAACAAAGCTGATCTGCATTAATGCAGGAAATCATGTAAAGTGTCATAGTAAACATTTGTGTGTGTGTGCATGTGTGAGAGAGAGAGAGAGAGAGAGAGAGAGAGAGAGAGAGAGAGAGAGAAGGAGGAGGAGGAGGAGGAGGAGGAGGAGGAGGAGGAGGAGGAGGAGAAGGAGAAGGAGAAGGAGAAGAAGAAGAAGAAGAAGAAGAAGAAGAAGAAGAAGATGAAGGCGGCCAGGTAGTGGTTAAGTTGTTAACTGGAGGGGTTGGGTAATGACTAGAAGAGGGTACTTTGGGACTTCTGAGAATTTGTAAGGTTTTATTTCTTTATAAAAGTGTTTGTACCATGAACAAGTTCTGTTTGTAAAACTTAGCAAGCTGTACACTGAGGATATGTGAATTCTTCTGTACGAATGTTGATTGCAATTAAAATGCTAAAAAGTGGAATCAAAAGGGTATATGAGTTGGGATGTAAAGAATCTTGACAATCAATATCTGTTTCACCCACAGATGGACCATTTTGCCTTCCTAAAAAGGACATGGTTTGACTTCTTTCCTCATATAAAAAGCAATTCATAGAAACAAAACAATAAGTAATTTAAATAATATGAAAATGAATGCACCAAAAATAAATATTCTAGGCATGAGGAAGAAGCAAATACAAATCCTCCCTGGAGGATGCTCCCCAACACAGGCTTCAAAGAATTCTCACAAATAGACTTCCAACAAACATGGGGGGGGGGGAAAGAGAGAGAGAGAGAGAGAGAGAGAGAGAGAGAGAGAGAGAGATTGATTAGCCATTATGTGTGAAATTTAAGAAAAACAAGAAAGAAGAATACCAGATCCCCAAAAGCTTTAGAGAGAAAATGAATAAAAGAATAGACATATAACACAAAACAAGTGTGACCAACAGCAGTCTAGAACTCATGAAGGACATGGAATCCTCAAATGTATAAAGCCCAGTGAATCCCACTGGGGTTAAAAACAAACAGATGAAGATGGAAATTTACACCAGACACATTGTCATCAAACTGCAGATCAACAAAAACTAAGAAAAAAGAGCCGGAGAGAAAAGATGGACTTGCTACAGAGGATGAAATTTAGACTGACAAAGGAGTACTTAACAGCAATAATAACAGACACCAGAACACAGTGGATAGGTATTTCCAAATGGTTAAGAAAATGTCATCCCATAATTGTCTACCCAGCAGAACTAAATTTCAAAAGCAAAAATAAAGACATTTTCAGATAAACTACCACTGAGAAAATTGACCCCTAAAAATCCTTCTAAAAGAAAAGATATAAGTGAGAAGGAAAATGACACTAGAAGAAAATCTGAGAGGCATGAAGGATGGAATAAGCTACTGAGGATGCAACTCTGATGGCTGCACAACATCACATCCATTGCTGGGCTTGTTGTGTCTGGGAGAGCACCTGAACCATGAAATATCCTTCCTCAGGACCTGGACCAAGAAAGCTGGGTCAGTGAGGACCCCCTCCTCCTTTCCTCATGTTACTCAAAAATATGTACCTTTTTTCTCTAAAAAAAGATGAGTGAAATGGAAAGAATGGTTTTGGGATGACTTATAACGTTCTCAAGGTGACACATTTCTTTCTGTGTAAAAGCATTTCCTGGCTTGTCTGAAACAACCACAAGACCCAGTGGTTTGATGAAGAAGATACTGGGTGTCTACCCTGTTGCAATACAGGCAGTGGGGGGGCTCTGGAGACTGAAATGCAGTCTTCGGGGGATTTGTGAACGTGTGTGTCTCTTCACGTCTCTAACTTTCAGTTTTCACAGGTGTACGATACTCAGATAGTACCCATTTCTTAGAGTTGTTGTGAGGATTAAATGACATAACACATGAAGCAAAGTACCTAGCACATGGCAATATTAGCTAATATTATTGTTTTAATGACACCACCAGTAGTTCATAGTGTCCTTTGTGCTGTCCCTTACATTTCCTAAAAGGAGGTCATCTTTGGCCATCTACTCAGAGCACAGTGGAGAAGCCAGAAGCCCTCATAGTATAATTTGTACAGTAACATTTCACATACAATACCAGCTCTGCAGAAAATAGTTGTTTAATTAGTGTGAATCTGAGATTTTAATGAATACATAATTTTATTATTCATACATCTTTTCAGTTATTATTTTGACTAATCAAACTTTCAGAAAAATTGTTTTTAGAACTAGTTCTGAAAAAATGTACATTTTTTGACTTTTGTTTTCATTGTTACCAATTGCCAAAAGAAGATAATCCATAGCATATTAAAATATAACTATTCTTAACCAGCTCCTAAAATAGTACAAATCATTGATGACGTGATCAAAAGAAAAAATGTTTCCCTACAGTGTTATAGGATACATTTGCCTTTATTTATCATTTTAATAGCTACTTATTAAGACTCTACTACATGCCAGGCAGTGTGATACTCACTTATTAAGAATTATTAATCGATACTTCTTAATAATGAATATATTACTTCCAAATTTCACTTTAGTTCTGATGGTATGAAAAGTATCACTAGACCATTGTGCTGATGAGGAAATGGTGCTAACTAACTCTACAGCCAGGAACTTTCTTATAGACCTATCTTTCTAACCACTTAATTCAGTTTGCCAAATGAAGAGGGAACAGAGTATAAACATCCCCCTTTTGCATATAATTTTACCTAACTGTAAATGCAAATTCTGACATCCTTTTATCATTCCTCAAAGTAGAGGCAACCACGTGCCATCCTCTTTACTCTCTTATGATGCTCCGCATTGCCACATTTATACAACCTAAACTAGACAAAACATTGCAAACATCACTGACAATCACACAAAAGTATGTGATCAACTTAGAAATCTTATTTCATTTAAAAATTTTACACTTACCCATGTTTCTTGGGGTGACGATTTTATCAACTGAGGAGCCAGAAAAATCAGCTTGCATCAAGAAGAGAAACCCACATTCTGAGTGGACAGGAAGTTGCACTCCTATTTCATCATAAACCAATGAGGAAGCAGCACCTTAACAAGAGGGAGGTATTTTATCCAAATCTGAACCAAAAAAGTCTCCTAAATACTTTAAAAGATGTTTTATTTATTATTTACTAGAGTATAATTTTTTGTAACTTGCTTTTCTCTCTGCATCTTAATTACAGTGTATACATGTATACCAATATTACATGGGGATTATTTAATAGAATATGTACTAAAATTCAGTGATTCATTGATTCAGTCATTCATTTGCTCTGTCAACAAATATATCTATAATACTCTTAGCACACAGTGCTCGGAGCTATGTAGGACCTGGTTATAGCCTGTAGGAGCTTATCACCTAGGGAAGGAGAAAGGTACGTGCAATAATAACCATAATACAATGACAAAAAATAGATAAATACTCCGAGAGAGGTACAAAAAGATAGGACGAGTCATTGGATGGGAGGTAGGGTAGGATGTTATAGATGGATTCAGGGTGATCAAGATCCGTGGGAGAAAAACTGCAGAGGGGAGGTGGGGGCTGGGTATATACTGAACATATTTCAGTGCTCAATGGGAGTGACAGCAGGGCTAACTAAATCTTCTGTTCTTTAAAGTGACCGAGTGGTTTGGCTTCATAGTATTGTATCGTAGAACCATTTTCTTCTTTGATTATTGGAATAAAAGGCAATGATTGCTAAAACCATGTTAAAACTAGTTGAACTAACTGGTTTAGAAAAACCAATAATTTTATGAAACTGAAAAATCACTTTGAGAAATACATGGATTGCTATAATGAAAACTCATGTAGTTGACAGTTGCCACCAAATCTATAAGTACGTTAATACGAAGTGAAATGAGCTCCTAGAACTTTTCAGATATAAAATAATTGGACATCACTGTTGAACCTTGTCATCTAAAATTTGTATTACAAACAAAGGGGAGCATATTACTCTATAAGAACAGAATTAATTAGAGATGCAAATATTTAACTTGAAAGACTGTAATCAAGACAATTTGAATCTATTTTTATAAAAGAAGATTAGAGGTTGTTGTTGCACTTTTTTAAAATTCTCCCTGGAGATAGAAAAGATGTTTTATGACATAACCTTGACTTTAATGTTGAGGTTATTCAGGATAATACAAGAATGTAAAGGTTTTCTATACTTCCTTTGTAGGTCTTTCACTGAGAATAATAAAAGTAATAACTTAATTTATAAAATGCATGAGGATTTTCAAAGTAATTGAGCATACAGTAATGTAAAAATTCAGAATACTTTGTATTTTTACCAAAACAATGAAAAATTAAAGTACAACGTGGAAATT
This sequence comes from Myotis daubentonii, assembly GCF_963259705.1. Lineage (NCBI taxonomy): Eukaryota > Metazoa > Chordata > Mammalia > Chiroptera > Vespertilionidae > Myotis > Myotis daubentonii. Next base: position 11,702,462 of record NC_081840.1, read on the forward strand.
AATAATAAAACACTTAAGCCTTTAAAAAAATGAAAGTAATTATTTCAATTTATGCAAGTTCTCATTTTTGCTTGGTTTTGCACATCGGCTTATCTATTGCATTACACGTATTTCATGACTCTCAGTATCTCCTATTTTACCTAAATAGACTATACTTCTGCTTTCAGGAAAAAGGTATTTTTCATACCAAACATTTATGTATTTTGCTCTTCAAAAAAAGGATGTAGCTAAAAAACACAAGAAACACAAACTTTCACCTTTGATTAAATAGGAGAAAAACTGTGGCCGACTTATGCTGAACTATTGCCAATTCTACACAGTAAGACATTTAATAACTTTTAAAAATTTTGCTTTTCATTTAGTCCCGAATATTTGACAATACTGCATTTTCAACCACGGGGCTATTAATGAAGAGTTGGTCATTTGAGAGCTCTTGAGTCTCTGTGACATTTCAAACACTAAAGTGAGAAAAAGCCAATTAGCAATCATTTTAAATACTGCTTTTAGGGGATATGCATTTTTGGTGTGCCAGTTCTCTGTCTTCTGAGGTCACAAAATGGACACCCAACACTGGGCAGTGGCAGGGCACTTGTGCCCGCCACGTGGAAAAGGGGAAGAGAATGTGGTTCTGCCAGTTCCAACTTCTCCATGGGGCTGACAGTGCAAGAGCCTAATCTGCTGATGAAGGGTCCTTTGTGAGGCTGCATTGTCTGTCTGGTCAAATTCACTAGTTAAAGCAGCATTTATTGCTTCTTAGGAGGAATTCTTGGGTGAAAAGAGGATGGTGGAGTGTGGGAAGATGTTCCTAGGGTTTTAAAAAAATCTTTTATTGTTGAAAGTATTACAGACGCTCCTCCCTCTTCCCCCCCACCCCCTTATTTCTCCCCATTGCCTGCCTCCACCCGGTTTCTGCCCTGCCCCAGGCTTTCATCACCCTATTGTCTGTGTCCATGGGTTATTCATATGTGCATATAAGTCCTGTGGTAAATCTCTTCCCATACCTCCCACCCCCTCTTCCCTCGGAGATTCTTCAGTCTGTTCCATGTTTCCATGCCTCTGGTTCTATTTTATTCATCAGTTTATTTTGCTCATTAGATTTCTTGTTTGTTTATTTTGATTTTTAGTTACAATTGTTGATAGATATGTATTTATTACCATTTTATTGTTCATATTCTTGATTTCTTCTTTTCCTCTCCCTTTTCCCTTTCCCTTTCCCTTTCCCTCTCCCTCCCTTCCCCTCTCCTCCTTCTCCTCCTTCTCCTCCTCCTCCTCCTCCTCCTCTTCATCCTTCTCCTTCTCCTTCTTCAAGAAGACCCGTTAACATTTCATGTAATGCTGGTTGGGTGGTGATGAACTCCTTTAGCTTTTTCTTATCTGTGTAGTTCTTTATCTGACCTTCAATTCTAAATGGTAGCTTTACTGGGTAGAGTAATCTTGGTTGTAGGTACTCACTTTTCATCACTTTGAATATTTCTTGCCACTCCCTTCTGGCCTACAAAGTTTCTGTTGAGAAGTCAGCTGACAGTCTTATGGGAACTCCCTTGTAGGAAACTGCTTTTCTCTTGCTGCTTTTAAGATTCACTCTTTGTCTTTAACCTTTGGCATTTTAATTATGATGTGTCTTGGTGTGGTCCTCTTTGGGTTCCTCTTGTTTGGAACTTTCTGTGCTTCCTGGACTTGTATGTCTATTTCTTTCACCAGGTAGGGGAAGTTTTCTGTCATTTTTTTCAAATAGGTTTTCAATTTTTTTCTCCCTCTCTTCTTCTTGTACTCCCATGATGCGAATATTGGTGTGCTTAAAGTAGTCCCAAAGACTCCTTACACTATCTTCATAATTTTGGATTCTTTTTTCTTTTTGTTATTCTGACTGGGTGTTTTCTGCTTCCTCAAATGCCAAATAACTGCTTTTATTCTCAGTATCTTTGACTCTACTGTTGATTCCCTGTAAATTATTTTTCATTTTAGTTAGTGTATCCTTCATTTTTGACTGGTCTTTTTTATGTCATTGATGTTTTCACTAATTTCCTTGAAGTTCTTATTAAGTTCCTTGAGCATCTGTATAACCATTGTTTTGAACTCTGTATCTGGTAGTTTTCTTGCTTCCATTTCATTTTGTTCTTTTTCTGGAGATTTCTTCTGTTTTTCATTTGTGCACTGGCTCTGGGACCTCTGGGACTTCCTGGAAGGTGCAAAGTCATCTACTGCCCATGTTGTGCCTGGGGCCACCCAGCATGAGCTACAGAAGGATGAGCAGATAGCTGCTACTTGTGTTTGGCTTGGAGGTGCCAAGGAGAGGGCAAGCTGTGAAGCAAGGCAGGCTGCTCTAGTGCCAGGCCTGGGGCCTCTTACTGAGAGGTATTTCTCAGCTGGAGTGGCTCAATGGATGAGCACTGACCTATGAGCCAGGGGGTCATGGTTCGATTCCCAGTCAGGGCAAATGCCCAGGTTGCAGGCTCAATCCCCAGAAGGGGGTGTGCAGGAGGCAGCCAATCAATAATTCTCTCTCATCATTGATGTTTCTCTCTCTCCCTCTTCCTTCCTAAAATCAATATATATAATGCCGGTGGTCTTAATCTAGCATCTAGAAGGGTTCAGGAACCTGGAGAAGGCGCTGTGTGTAGATTAACCATGAGTCCAGAGACGAAACATAATTTTGGAAGGCATTTTGGGGGCCAGAGGAAACTTAGCTAAAGGAATAAGTTCTCCTTGTCTCAGGACCCCTTGCTATTTATTAACACAATTTGTCCTAAGGTAAGGTAGATATGCACTTCAAAGGGTAGGGTTAGGTATACAGAATCCATTGCCAGATTGGGGAAAATTGCCTATGGCTGTTCAGGTGTATGTGTGTGATTTTAAAATATATTCACAAATTCTTTGAAACCCTTCCTTTCAAAAGGTGAAGCCTAATTTCTGTCACCTTGATGTGGCTAGACTTAGTGTGTCACCCTAGTTAATAAAGCAGAAGCAATGGTTTAGTCAGAAAAATTCGTGACTTCCCCCCCCCCCCCCCCCCGACTGCTTGGTCTTAGGGAAGCCAGCTACCAAATGATGAGAAAAGACCCACATGTCTAACTGCCATTTCCGTTTTCTCACGTCTTGAGCAAATTTGAGTGCTGTGTCCCGTGGTCCAAGGATTTCCCTTTCTCAGCTTGTATTCTCACGTTTTTATTAGAAACTTCCTTGTCTAATAGAGCATAGAAAATAAATTTGAAACAAGAGATACTTTCTCTAGTAAAGAATTACTCTGGTATATGAACTAATAGGAACCAGTGGCTTGTCCTGGAGGCAAAGCTACTTTTTCTGTTAAATATTTTGTGTTTCCTCTTCTGCAGATTGCACACATTGCACAAATATTTGTGGCGTGCCTCCCAAATGCAAGGTACAATGATGCGCTACAGGATGACTAATGCTGGATAGTTTCAACTTCCTGATTTCGTGTACATGGTATTTTCCTCTATTACCACCTTGGTACTTCCCTTCTAGTGACATTATTATATGTTAAATGCAGATCATAGATATAACATCACAGGGTTGGTAGGACACTTAGCATTCACTTGATCTGCCATCCTTGGCTTTTCATTTACTGCTGCTCCAGCTCAAGCTTAATACACTGTTAGAACAGATGGATGAGAGGGAGTTCTGGAAAGGTAAATCTATGGGAGTTGGATAGTTACTGACGTGTATCATAGAATGGTGGCAGGAGGGAAGGTAGAGTTCAGATATGTGCGGTACTAGGTATGCCGAGTGGTTTCCTGGGGCTATATTCTTCCCGCGTCCCGAACGGAGAAGAGATTTGAACCGGTTCATGCAATCTAGGAGGCGCTTTCGGGATTGAAGAAATAATGAAAGACAGACATAAAATAGATTAAAAACTTGGGCTGGATGTGGTGCCTGCCCTCTGGAGGGACGGAGCACGCCAAGAGAGAGAGCGAGCCAGCCAGCTCCCAAAGCTGCTTTATTATATACTTGAGTTGCAGGAAGTTACATCACATCTGGGTGGGCCTTTGACATCATGAGATCCATCCCCTTAACACTGGGCGTGAGAGTCAAACTGGGTGGCCTCCAATCTTGTGACTGGTCCTGCCCTCAGGGAGTGGCTCTGCTGGCCCCGAGTCCAGATGACATAAATTAAGCCAAGCGTATTCTAACGGCCCTTAACACTAGGAAAACAAGAAATAGAAGTGATCCGTATAAAGGGGACTAAATAACTAATCATCCAAACCAGAACAATTTTTGAGGGTGAAGGGACACCATTATAATTACGTTGGGGCTGTCCCTGGGAAACCAGATTAGACCTACAGTAATTTACGAAGTGAAACAGAGCAAGCACAGCTTTTCTTTTCTCCTGCAGCCTCTCAGAGACTCTTCCATTTGCTCCAATGCCAAGGAAATCAGACATCTCAGACCAATATTGGATGTGGCGGACATCCCGGGACAATTCACAACTTCCCTTCCAATTGAGGGTAATCTGTCTGGAACCATTTCAACTGGCAGTGGAAGGTCCTCTATGAAGCTAGAAGCTAAATACACAGTTACCAGAATGGAGAACCTTGTCACCTGTTTGCCAAGTGTGCAACCCATTCGGCTAAAACGGCCTGGGTGCCCATCGCCTTACTTGTAGTGCATGCATGCCCCGTGCGGCTGCTCTTGCTGTGTCATCTTTCCTGAGAAGAAACAGGCTCTGAGAGCTACGTGGCTGCTGAACTGGGGCTGCGGAGCTGGGGCTACCTTAGGGGCAGCTATTGGCTGGCACTCGGTAGATTTGCCCCGAGATGCTGGGGGAGGGCATGGGAGGGCCTTCACTACCCAGTTGCCTCGGCCAAACTGCCTTTCGCTAAAGTGCTCAAGCAGGGGATGGAGGAGAAGCATCAAGGAGGGCACACGTGCAGGGAGCACACGTGCAGGCCGGAGCATAAAAGGCTGCTCAGCTCTCGACTGGACCGCGGCTGTTGCCCTCATCCAAGATGGCGGCGGAGGCGTCAGGGGCCTCCTGCCCTTTTCCATGATGGCGGCGACCGGACCCGCCTCCCCGGGCGCCGGAGTCTTGTGACCCACACAATGGCTGAGAGCCTACTCCAGGCTTCCCGGCAACGCCGAGTAAAAGCCATGACGGCCGCCGCGGGTTCGGCGAGCCGGGCCGCCTTGCCCCTGCTGCTGTGCGCTCTCCTGGCGTTCGGCGGCGCGTACGTGCTCGACGACTCCGACGGGCTGGGCCGGGAGTTCGATGGAATCGGCGCGATCAGCGGCGGCGGGGTAAGCGGCCGGCGAGGGGCTGGCGTGGTGGGAGGGGGTGCGCGAGGTGGCGGGGGGCGGGGAGGGGGCGCCGGGTCCCGCCCCGTCCCGTCCCGCCCCACAAGCCCCCGCGGCGCCGTCCCGTGTTGGGACGCGCTGCTGGGCGGGCGCCCCTGGCTCGGCGGTGCCCGCGCCCCCCCTGCGGGGCTGGGTCGCACCTGCTCGTCTGGGCTGAGCCCGTAGAGGCAGTTGGGTGGAATGGATGGGCGTCCCGAGGGCCACGGAATAAATGGTGGCAGGTGTAGGTAGAGCCAGGGCTGGGCCTCGAACCCTCCGTGGGCGCCGGGCGGGCCGGGGGCGAGGCGGGGGGGGGGGGGGTCGCTGCTGCAGAAAGTGCGGGAGCCGGGCCTCTGTCTGGGGAGGAGGGCGCCCCAGGGAGTCTCTGGCTCCCCTCCTCCAGTCCCGGGAGGTGGGACGGACCGAAGCCCTGGGCGGCTGCGGATGGATTCTTTCCGAGGGGCCAGTGCCCAGCAGGTGTTTTTATTTTATTTTGAATTATTTTATTTTTCTGTTACAGTTTGCACTCAACACTGTTTTGCCTTAGTTTCAGGCGTAGAGCACAGCGGGTCGACCTTCATATCGGTTACAAAGCGTTCCCGCTGATAAGCCAAGCGCCCACCCCGCACCATAGTTGTTACAGGCTATCCGGCCTAATTAGCATAGTACGCTTTTATTATTATAGATTATTATAGGTTGTTGACTATATTCCCTATGCCTTACCTTGCACTCCATGCCTATTTTTAAATTTCTAGTTAGTATTGTTAACCCCATCACCTTTTTTCATCCCGCTCTCCAACACCCCTCCCCTCTGGCAACCATCCCTCTGTCTCTAAGTCCAAATAGGTTTTTGTTGGAGGCAGGACAGGTGCCTCCAGGCCTCCTTAGTAAGTGAAGAGGCCTGGAACGATCTGGGCATTTTTTTAAATGGGGGCAAAGGCGGGGGCTGGGGTGGGATAGGGGGCATCTGTAATAATGTCAACAATAAAAATACAATATAATTTAAAAAGTTAAGTAGAATGGCAGGCTATACTAGTATCAACTGATAGTCTAGGATTGTTTATTGTTGGGGGGCTGTGTTGCCTACAGATGGTCAAGCCCCGCAGGGGGGAGTTGCCCACTAGAAGGGTCAGTGCCTCTGTACCTCATTTTTGTGTGTGAGGAGGGGAAACATTGGTTCAGCAGCCGAGACAGTGGCTGGCCATCCTTGGGGTGCATAGTATCACCTGGTGCTTGTTGAACTGCAGATGCTGGCCACTCCCACCCTCCATTGTGTCTGGAGTAGGGCTAGGAATCTGCATTTCAACAAACACATCAATTGATTCTCTTGCTAAGTATTGAGAGACATTTATCTATCTATCTATCTATCTATCTATCTATCTATCTATCTATCATCTATCTATCTATCTATCTATCTATCTATCATCTATCTATCTTTCTTTCTCTCTATTTCTCTCTTTCAATTCAGGGATCTCTGGAGTAAGGTATGGATTTAAAATAATAAACTTTTAATTTTAAAAGTTTTAGGTAGGCAGAAAAGTTGCCAAGACAATACAGAATTCTCATATACCGTGCAGCAGTCGCTCCTGTTATCAGCATCCCACATTAGTATGGTACATTTATTGCAACCAATATTAATGAAAGTCCGTATTTCCCTTCATGTTTCCTTAGTTGTTACCTAATGCTCTTTTTTTTTTCTCTTCCGGGATCCTACTCAGGATGCCAGTGGCATTTAATGGCATGTCTCCTTCGCCCTCTGTTGGCTGGTACAGTTGGGATGAGCAGGAGTTTTCTGGGCATTCCGTAAGATTTATGTGAGGGAGAGCTGAGGGCCACTCCAGCTTTGTGCAGAACTGTGTGGGCACAGCTGACAACTTCCTTCACCCCCCGGTCACGCTATCGGGTGACCTCCAGCTGTGGGAATTTGCTTCAGTAGCATCTTTGTTCTTGGCTCCAGACCACTTTTACTTGATTTTGTCCCATGTTCTTTGTAACCGTTGTCTTGCCTTGATTTGATCCTTGGGAACCTTTGAGTCTGTAGGGTTTATGGTGGTGGACCTTTGGGTCAGAGGGATTTTCTTTTGTGTAACCCCGATCACAGCTGAAGCCAATTTTATTTGAAAATGTTAAGGCTGAATTCTTGTATGGGTTGTTTGTCGGGTTGAATCAGATGGAACTTGCACCCTCAAATGCAATGCAGGACTTGCCTTGAGTGCTTGTTTGCTGGGTGGGCGTTATATGTTGGTTTCAGCCTGTTGATAACCAGTGTTGTGGCTGGACCGGTTCTTAGGATTGCAATGCACTCACAGGTCCTGGAAAGCACAGGTTGATTGCTCCATGTCTCATTGAATACTTGGGACCACACAGAGAGTTGGAAGGAGAGGAAGAGAGAGGGGGGGTGTGGGCATGGGGGGGGGCTGCTTTTATTGGGGTGGAAGGTGGGGTCCTAGTGTTTTGCAGACTCACTCTGTTGGTGAATTTAAACTTACAAGTCCCATCCCAACCCAGCTCTTTATCTAGTTGTGTGGCAGGCAATGTGCTTATTTGAGATAGCCATCTTTGAAATGGGTGCCTCAGTAATCAAAGCTTAAGTCAGGCGCTTGCATTACCAAAAAGAAGAAACCAACTCTCAGGGCTTACTAGACAATCCATCGTTGATGCTGAGGCATCAGCGTCAATGATGAAGACATTAACTGCCTGGGTAGCTGATATGCTGAAAGTCAGGGGTAGGATACGTTGTAACCCAGAAAATGCATGTCTAAATAGGATATAGCAGCACTCCTATACTAATTATACAGGCAGTAGTCTAAAATCCAGTCCACGGCCATTGTTCCAAGCTTAAAGGGTCCTGCCATGAAACCAGGTCAGTAATCTAGGGGCCCTAGAAATCTATTCAGTGGATTTGGTCATATTGTGAAATATTTTAACATCTTGGGCCATCTGGTGTAAGTGGGTATGAACCTTTCCTGAGTTGGTAGATTGCTCCATATCTCATCAAACCAGTCTCTCAGTCCTGAGAATAGGTCAGTTCAGTTTAAGGGTTGTGTCTCATTTCAGGAAGTGGTGATGCAGATGGGCTCCCAAAGGTAGGCCTACATGGTCTAAGTCAGGGGTCCTCAAACTACGGCCCCCCAAAAACATTTATCCGGCCCGCCGGGTGTTTTTGCCGCCGCTGCCTGTCCTGCTTAGCAGCCCGCAGTGCGCATGTGTGGAATGTCTGAGGGACAGTGAACTGGCCCCCTGTTTAAAAAGTTTGAGGACCTCTGGTAAGTATTTGCATCAGGTTATTTATTTATTTATTTTTTAAAAATATATTTTATTGATTTTTTACAGAGAGGAAGGGAGAGGGATAGAGAGTTGGAAACACCAATGAGAGAGAAACATCGATCAGCTGCCTCCTGCACACCTCCCACTGGGGATGTGCCTGCAACCAAGGTACATGCCCTTGGCCGGAATTGAACCTGGGACCTTTCAGTCCGCAGGCTGACGCTCTATCCACTGAGCCAAACCGGTTAGGGCCATCAGGTTATTTAATAAGAGGCATTTCTATGGAAACAAAAGAAAAACAATGTTTAATGGTTGGAACCTACTATAAACCCAGCCTGAGTCCTGAGGGTGGTTGAGATGTTTTCTAGACATCAGGCTTGAAACGTCTTCACATGGAGGAAGGACAGGCAGTGGCAATCGGACAGATTTCCTAGTTCGCAGTTTGAATGTCTCTGGTGACGGTTCTTAATGGCTCACAAGATATAACAGGCACAAAATGCAGTAGTGGTGATTTCTCTGAAGTCTATATCAAGTTGTCCCACTTTAGCTTGCATGGCTTCAGGAAAAGGGCAGTTTTAGTTCTCAGTGACTTGAACCAGAAGGCTGGGTGAAAAATTTGAAACATGAAGCATAGTAACCCCCCTTTGGAAAAACTATTGTTTGAAACTGCTGTTTGAGCTACTCTGTTATTCTTAGACAGTCTGTTATTCTGTGGGTCAACTCTGTTATTTTTAGACTGTAAAATAACTTTGTTTTTTGCTTGAATAGGAAAGATAAGCTTAATTGTCTGACCGTGCAAGCTAGCCCTCTAAAGGGGCTGATACATTATATTAATTTACATATTTTGCCAGGTGTTTGTTCATCCAAGGTTACAGGTGTTTGATTAGATATAATATGTATTCAAAGTTACAAGTTGTCTGTATAGGTATTGCGGTGTTTGATTAGATAGGATATATATTCAAGGTTACAACTGTCTGTAACAATAACCCACATAGAGCCCTTTGTAATATCTGCAAACAAAGAGGCTCAAAGAGTATAAATATAAGAGACCTCCTGTATGTGGGGTTCAGAATTTGACAGAGGTAATCTGCTCTGAATCTGCACACAGTAAAGATGACTCCTAACTAATTGGCTTATTTGGCGTCTTGTCCAGCTCGCTGATTTGCGATACAACACTACAAGTTTAACCTTAATTCCTTAAATCTGTCTGGTTATATCTTTCTCAAATTTGTCATTCTAGTCAAAGCCTTGGTAATATAACCAGTGTTTCCAATTGTGTCCTGTTATGAGGAGGACAGATTCTGATTGAATTTATGCAAATAACTTTATTGCCAAGAAAATAAGAATACCAAGTTTCTGAATTCTGGAGGGATCAAGTAGGGAGAAAAATTGTTTCATCTTTGTTCACAGAGATATATTCTATGAAATTGCTGTAAGTCATAGATAGCTTAAGAGAAAAAGGTTTCCTTAAATCTGGAAAAATATAACATTAAAGGACCAACAATGTTTCAAATAAAAAGTTAGAAAAATTACAGTCATCCTCATTAGTTCATTTAGTTCCATGCACTTCTTTTTTTTTTTAATATATTTTATTGATTTTTTTTACAGAGAGGAAGGGAAAGGGATAGAGAGTTAGAAACATCAATGAGAGAGAAACATCTATTAGCTGTCTCCTGCATACCCTCTACTGGGGATGTGCCCACAACCAAGGTACATGCCCTTGACTGGAATCGAACCTGGGACCCTTCAGTCCGAAGGCTGATGCTCTATCCACTGTGCCAAGCCAGTTAGGGCCATGCTCTTCTTGTTGATCTTTTGTTAGCAGTTTTATGAATTCCATTTTACTTCAGGGTTCTGTAAATTTGGCAATGATCTATGTATTCAATGAATTTCTATCATTTACCATTCATGTAGCAAAACTCTAAGGTTTCAAGTTACCAGAAAGATTTGGGTTAGTATTTTTAAGAGGACACATACCATACAACATAATTATTGAAAAGTGGCTGCCTGGCAAGCCAAGCTGAAGTCAGGCACTTGTGTTACAAAAATGACAGCCCATTGTTAGGGCCTATACCAAGGTGGATGACTTTGTCTGCAGCCTGATCACAGGTTTGACCTTCTGCTGCAGAAAAAATTGCTTTTCCCTACCCAGCTGATTCTTCTTGATTTTTACGCTATTTCCTTATGTTGCAACGTCTCTTATAGGTACTGGCTCATATTTCAAAGTAACTGTGGAGTAATGGACTAATTGATTTGTTCTTTACTACTACCCTTTTCCTTATTTTGTGGTTTAAACCTAGAATAGCTAGTATTTCATAAAATGAGGACCACATATGTCCTGATATTTGTACTTCTGGTATTAAATCCAGTGTTTAAACTTGCTGGAAATGGAAGTCTTTGATTATGTTTAACTCATTTTAAAATTATTAAAAGGAGAATTGTTTCATAACTCAGAGTGGGTGGATTTTATCTATTTTGTTTTGATAGTGTCTCTGTGTATAGCACATTACTCATTTTAGAAGCTGATTAGATGAAAATGGTTGCAACACAAATATTTGCACACCATTCTAAACTTCTTTGTGGAGTCCTGAGTACCTAGCACAGTCTGTGGCAGTAAGTGTTCGGAATGTTCTCATTTATCTTCATCTCCGAGAGGGAAGGCAGTGTGATAGTTAAGAGTGTGGACTTAGAGCAGATTGTCAGGGGTCCGCTCTGGGCCCTGCTACCCATTGGATAGCCTTGGGAAGGTCATTTCACCTATCTGCGTCTCAGTGTCTTTTCTGGGGACACAGTGATACCTGCATTGGTAGGAGCATTGTGAGGATAGATGTAAAGTACCTAGGATGGCGTCAGGTACATGACTAATTTTGTTAATATCCTATTTCATAGATTAGGGAGGAGGAAGTCATGCCAAGGACTGTAAGTGAGAACGGTGGTCCAGTTTGGTATACAATGCCTGCTGTTTATTGCGAGCTGAGTATGTGCCAGCTACTGTGCCACGGCTCCTTCCAGTGCTGGTTGGAAACAGCTCCAGGCCTTATTGAGGGACTGTGATTAGTAACTTGGTGATTTGATATTGCTTGATGGGGTGTTTCCACATTTGCCTATACTACTCTTAACTGACTATTGTGTTTTGTTTAAAATTAAATGTATTGGTGTGACATTGGTTAATAGGATCATGTAGGGTTCAAGCGTACATTTCTATGATACAAGGTCTGTATCCTATACTGTATCAACCACACAAAGTCAAATCACCGTCCTTCACCATATATTTGGCCCCCTTTATCCCTTTCCCCTCTTCCCTTTTAAAACTTGCACCAAACAAACAAACAAACAAACAATCCGATTAAAAAATGGGCAGAGGCCCTGAACTGTCTATTTATTGTCTTTGACTAATCCTTTTGCATTGGGTGTGACTATGGCCTTGCAATCATATAATGATGTAGTGTTTGTTTCAAGTGGGCACTTTCCGCCTTAAAAATAGGAGAGCAGAGGGGACAAAATAACCCCCAAACAGCAAAACACACCATTCAAATGGCACAATGCAGGACAGGAAGCACCGTTTACATTGGGTCAGAGCGAGGTTAGTGAGCATGTATAGTGTTTACTCACAGAGCGCCTTAATATCGGAGCCTCTGCTAGTCTGTCAGCTATCTGAGAACAGTGACTGTATTATTAAAAACAATTTGTGTACATAATGCCTATCGTTTATTGAGAGCTTACTACATCCCGGCTGTTGTGCTTAGTCCTTTACATCTTATTTCAGTTTAAGGGGAGCTGAATGAATAAGATAACCCACTTTACAATCATTAGCCCTTGGTCACATAGCTTGTAAATGATGGAATCTGGATGCAATTAGGTTGCCTGTACCAGTGCATAAAGCACCATGAAAAAGTATTCATGATTGGATTTGTTTTATTCATACTTTTGAAACTTTTTTTTTTTTTTTTTTTTAGGCAACCTCCCGGCTTCTAATAAACTACCCAGAGCCCTATCGTTCTCAAATATTGGATTATCTCTTTAAGGTAATAGAAAATTAATTATTTAATGGTAGCTGTGATATTTTAGAAACAATGGTGAAATTCACCCATAGATTTTTATCACCTTCTCAGTTCTAGTGTTGTTGTTTTTTTTAAATGGCAAATTACTTTTGGGATAAGTTGCTATTTATTTGAAGTTTTGTTTTGGTTTTCTCATCTGTAAAATCAAAGGCAGCAATTAGTAATTGTCTTGAAGTGGTGTTTTGGCCTTCATACCATGAATCACAGGTTAATACTGTTACTTCTTTCTCCAGCCAAACTTCGGTGCCTCTTTGCATATTCTAAAAGTCGAAATAGGTGGTGATGGGCAGACAACAGGTAGGAGTATCCCCTGCCCAACATTTGAATCTATACTTAAACTTATGGACTGTGACTTCAGAATATAAATAAAAGCAACGTTTGTTGATGTTGATTATTGCTTAGTAGATTGCTCATTTCCCCCTCTACTTATTTTTTAAAAATTGTATCAAAATATGCATTTTTTCCCATCTAAAACAGCATTTGGACTTTAGCTTGTTTATTTAGTTGAAGTAATTTATAGTAAACCCACAGTTTTTTAAGAGCTATATTATACAGCATAGGGTCAGTTTGGAATTGTATTGAAAAGTAAAAAAAGGCTTTTAATATTATATAAAATATAAAGTGTTATTAGATTTAAATAAAATAGGTGGTAAAAATATAAGTAATCAGATACATAGCTCTTTTTTTTCTTTTCAAAACAAAATTCTTTGTAACCACCAAATCTGCAAACTTCATTGTGACTGTTTTGATGGCTTTGTGTAGTACATGTAGTTAGTTTAAAGATTATGGGCCAATAATGTTCAGGAAGAAGAAAATGGAAAGAAAAAGGAATTTAATTATCTCAATTATTATATACATATGTGTATATATATATATATATGTATACATACAGTTATTATATATATTTAGGTCAGATTCCATTATAATGAACTCTAGACTTGTCTGTACACTCGAGTTCCTGTTAGAGATTTGGAAGTAATTTTTGTTAACCAGATATATCTATGTGGTGGTATTAGTGTTTAATTTATGTTGAAAGGAATGGAGTGTGAGAATTGGCCCTTAGGAGACCTGGGATTCACAACCAGGATTGAGAAGCTGGAAGCTCAGGAGATGTGAACTTGAAGTTGGAATTTGAAAACCCCAAAGACACCAAAAGCCCGGCAGAATGTAGTTGTAGGAATTTGCAATTATATGAGGTAATAACACTTCTCTTAAACTCCTTATAATAGAAAGTTGTGGTTTTATTATTGAAGATGCTTAGGATAATGAAAAAAAGATGAAACCAGCCACAAGCTATATAAGATTATTCTTGCCCCATCTCAGGATTGGAACTGGAATACTACTTCTGTGAAATGTGTATGTGTGTCGGGGCGAGTGGCCCTACGATGCACCATTAACGGAATTGCCTCTCTTTTACTCTCTCCCACTCAGATGGCACTGAACCCTCCCACATGCACTACGCATTAGATGAGAATTACTTCCGAGGATACGAGTGGTGGTTAATGAAGGAGGCTAAGAAGCGGAACTCCAATATCACACTCATGGGTAGGGAGTGAAGTTTGCCGTGCCTTTGCAGTCTGTTTTCCTTTACCTTTGAAAGTCTGAATCATGTACGTAAAGACCCTATTAGTACTGAAGAACTAACAATGTCATTAATACTACCAGTGTGCTACCCATAGCAAAGCATGTGCCAGGCACGATCCTTTCTTTGCCCTTATATATTACCTCTGATCTTTATAATAATTCTGGAGTAAGGCATTATTTTCCACATTTTACAGAAGAAGCAGTAGAGGCTTAGAGAGGTTACGCCACTGATTTAAGATCAGGCAATTAGTAAATGGCAAAATTAGATACAGGAACTATTCCATTCTGGTTTTTTATTTTATTTATTTTTTTAAGCTAAACTACTTTCCGCAACAAAATTTCTCACCAAAATTTGTCAAAGGGCAATGCTGTTATAAAATTGTGTATTACATGCAGTAGTATATTCCAGCTCTTTGCAAAATTGTGTATTACATGTAGCTGTAGACCCCATTTCTAGAAGTGGTGCATACAAAAGGTTCATTGTTTTGAATCTCAGTGGCGTGGTGGGCACTGTTCCAGGCACTGGGGATACCGAGCAATCCAGCCCCCAACTCCTGCCCCGTAAGCTTAGGTTCTAGTAGCAGGACAAATTGGATGATTCCCACATGGGACTATATGCATTTCACTGTTCTCCGTAGCAGTGGCCACACTTGTGAAATATTTCAAATGTACACCGAGGTGGCATTCTTTCATCATCTGAAATGAACTTGATTTTTTGAAACAGGCTTTCACATTCGGACTAAGTTCAGGGAGATGAATGAGATCTATTTTATAGACTTGATTTAAAAAACCACTTTAAACATCTAAAGGACAAATATAAGTTTTTCTAAATGAAAAAAATGGAGGGGTCAGTGTGTGCTTTGTAAACGGGCTTTGGTAAGAGATTCCAGAAGTGTTTGGGGCAGTCAAAAGCACCATTGACTTCAGTGTTATTTGCCACTGGGCTGCTTTCAAGGTCACTGCTCATTTACATGCAGGAAATCTGGCTGTTGAACGTGTCCCAGCAGAGACACTGTAGAATGTATGTGGCACTTCATTGTTTTAAAGTGCTCTGCTATTTTAATGTCACATTTCTTATGTAAATACACTTAGGCATTCCTCCTGAGTTTAGAAAAATAAACATTTTGTCATTTTGATTTTGAACTTTTCAGTGGTGAACTAAATTGGTAACATATAAACAATTTGGGAACTTAACTGTTGAGTTTATTTTAATATACCAGTAACATAGTTAAGATTTAGAATTGTAAATTCTACTCTTATTTTTGTAACATAAAATAATCATTAGCATATAGGAACAATGTGGATTATTTAATCTACATCATTTAACAAAGCTATATTTTCCCTACTGAGTCATTGGCATTTATATTGATATCAGGGCAAACTAGTTTTGCTGAATTTGATTACGTAATTTATATTTTAAGTAACCTTATCAGTGAATGAGGAATTTGTATTGTACTTACCTCATAGGAGTAGTTAAAGAGTTCTAAAAGGCTTATGTTTGACTTGACCTGAGAGAACAGAAATGGGTTATTGAACATTCCCTATAGTAGGTGTTAGGGATGTTAAGTTCAATTGTACATTATATTTCTTTCTGTTGGTATCTTTGAGAGAGGTGTTTGTTTTTGTTGCTGTTTTTTTCTTTTTAATTTCTTTTCCTTGAAAAGAACATTGGGGTTATTGAATCTGACTCCATGGATCAGTAAGGAATTATAGTATTCCTTTTGGTTTCCTTTGCTCTGTTTTTAATAGTGCTGGCATTGTTACACCCACTCTCCCTCTCTGCAGGGTTGCCTTGGTCATTCCCTGGATGGCTGGGGAAACGTTTCGACTGGCCTTACGTAAACCGTCATCTGACTGCCTACTATATCGTGTCCTGGATTGTGGGCGCCAAGCGTTATCATGACTTGGATATTGATTATATTGGGGTTAGTAATAGATTTAAAACATGCTTACATTTATTTGTAATTTTTTAAAGTGGTACTTTGTTAACTAACCATTTTGTCTCATTGATTGTCTGCTTCCTGCATGTCACCTACTAGGGACTGAGCCCACAATCCGGGCCCTAACAGGAATCAAACAAACCATGTCCTCCTGGTTCATAAGTTGACACTCAACTACTCAGCCACATCAGTGGGGCTGAAATATATTTTTTAATGTTTGTTTTTGGTACCACCCCAGCTCAAGTTCTCTCTCTTCAAAGCCTTTCCTAGCTCTCTAGTTCTTATAACAATATTATGTTTACTGTGCTGTTTAATGATTAATCTCATTTTGCTCTATAAGTCTTCTGTGGTTCTAAACAAGGGGGTGGCAAACTCCTTGAAGGACCAAAGAGTAAATATTTTAGGTTTTGTGGGTCTTAAGGGTATTATGTAGGTAATTATATAACCACTGGAGGCCCAGTGCACAAAAATTTGTGCACTCGGGGGGGAAGGGCGGGGTCCCCTCAGCCCGGCCTGTGCCCTCTTGCAGTCTGGTACCCCTCTGGAGATAACGACCTGCTGGCTTAGGCCTGCTCCCAAGTGGCAGAGGGCAGGCCCAATCCCTAGGTGCAGCCCCTGGTCGGGCTCAGAGCAGGGCCGATTGGGGAGTTGGGGTGCCACCCTGTCATGCACAGAGCAGGGCGGATTGGGAGGTTTCGATGCCACCCTCAGTCACGCTCAGGGTAGGGCTGATTGGGGGGTTGGGGCACCGCCCCCTGTCACACACAAGGCAGGGCCAATCAGGGCGTTGGGGCGCTGCACCCTGTCATTCACAGAGCAGGGCCCATCAGGGGGGTTGGGGCTCCATACCCTGTCATGCACAGAGCAGGGTCAATCAGGGGGTTGGGGAGCTACCCCCGTCACGCACAGAGAAGGGCCCATCAGGGGGTTGGGGAGCTCCCCCGTCACTCACAGAGTAGGGCCGATAGGAAAGTTGGGGCACCGCCCCCTGTCACACACAGAGCAGGGCAGATCAGAGGGTTGGGGTGCCGCACCCTGTCACACTCAGGGCAGGGCTCATGGGGAGGTTATGGCTCTACCCTGTCACACACAGAGCAGGGCCCGTGGGGGGGGGGGGGGTGTTGGGGCGCCGCACCCTGTCACACACAGAGCAGGGCCCATCAGGGGTTTGGGGCACCGCAGCCTGTCACACACAGAGCCGCAGGGCGATCAGGGGGTTGGGGAGCTCCCCACTATCAGGCACAGAGCCAGGCTGATCAGGGGGTTGGGGCGCCTTCCCCTGTCACGAACAGAGCAGGGCGGATAGGGAGGTTGTGGCCCCGCCCCCTGTCACACACAGAGCCGCAGGGTGATCAGGGGGTTTGGGCGCTGCCCCTTGTCAAGCTGATCCCGGTGCCGGGAGGCATATTACCCTTTTACTATATAGGATAGAGGCCTGGTGCATGGGTGGGGGCCTGCTGGTTTGTCCTGAAGGGTGTCCTGGATCAGGGTGGGGGTCCCCACTGGGGTGCCTGGCCAGCCTGGGTGAGGGGATGATGGCTGTTTGCAGCTGGTCACACACCCTTCAGGGTGGGGGTCCCCACTGGGGTGCCTGTCTAGTCTGGGTGAGGGGCTGAGGGCTGTTTTCAGGCTGGCGGGTGACTGAAGCTCCCAACTGCTCCTTTTTTTTTTTTTTATTCTGGGCCAGCTTTAGCTCTGAGGCTCCAGCTCTTAGGCCTCCGCTGCTGAAAGCAGGTTTCTGGCCTTTGTTTACCTTCTGTATTTGAAACAATGTTGCGATCCTGCTGGCTGAAGCCCGGCGACTAAAGCAGGTTTCTGGGGTTTTGTTTAGCTTCTATATTTGTAACATAGTTGCTTAGAGTTGCAGCTTAGAGGCCGGCAGTGGCAGGCGGGGAACGTTGGAGTCCTCCGTCACTGAAGCAAGCAAGCCTCATGTTAGCTTCCAGCTGCCTGGCTGCCGGCCACCATCTTGGCTGGCAGTTAATTTGCATATCGCCCTGATTAGCCAATGGGAAGGGTAGCAGTCGTACGCTAATTACCGTGTTTCTCTTTTATTAGATAGGATTTAAAATTGATCCATTTAAAACTATAAAAATCATTTTTAGCTCTCAGGCTATGAAAAGACAAGTGGTGTGCTGGATTTGGCAGGCTGGCCAAAATATGCCTACCCTTGTTCTGAACTGTTATTTAATAACTAGAGGCCTGTTGCACAAAATTTGTGCATGGGGAGGGGTCCCTCAACCCGGCCTGCACCCTCTCGCAATCTGGGACCCCTTGGGGGATGTCTGACTGCTGGTTTAGGCCCAATCCCACAGATCGGCCTAAACCAGCAGTCGGACATCCCTCTCGCAGTCTGGGACTGCTGGCTCCTAATGGCTTGCCTGCCTGCCAGATCGCCCCTAACCACTCGCCTGCCTGCCTGATTGCCCCTAACCACTCGCCTACCTGCCTGATCGCCCCTAACCACTTGCCTACCTGCCTGATTGCCCCTAACCACTTGCCTACCTGCTTGATTCCCCCTGATCGCCTCTACCTGCTTGCCTGATCACCCCTAACCACTCTTGGGGGCCGTGGTCATTCTGGTCTTTGGTCATTTTGGTTGTTCTGGTCGCTGGGCTTTTATTATAAGGATTTAAAAATTTAACACAATATCTTGTCTTTCCAGCTGCTCTCTTGTCAGGTTGGAGGCATACCTCAGACTGTGTTGTATCCTACAGAGCCCCGCCCCCCCCCCCCCCCCCCCCCACACACACAGTGCATCTCCACACACTTTTGTTTATTAATATGCCATCTGTCAAACTGATTTGAAAGTTTTCATGTAATCAGCAAACAATTATTGAGCTCCTACTATGGTGCAGGTACATTGACTATTATGTTCTAGTGCAGTGGTCGGCAAACCGCAGCTCGCAAGCCACATGCGGCTCTTTGGCCTCTTGAGTGTGGCTCTCACAAAATACCACGTGCGGGCGCGCACATACAGTTCGATTAAAACTTCGTGGCCCATGTACAGAAGTTGGTTTTGGGCCTGGGCAAGTCTATTTTGAAGAAGTGGGGGTACGTTCGCTGAGGTCAACCCCTCAGATTGAGGACGTTTTTAGCAAAGGCCAGCCTAGGAGTACCCTAATTTAGTTAATAACAATGTACCTACCTATATAGTTTAAGTTTAAAAAATTTGGCTCTCAAAAGAAATTTCCATCGTTGTACTGTTGATATTTGGCTCTGTTGACTAATGAGTTTGCCTACCACTGTTCTTGGGTAACAGGAGTAATAAGCTCTTGGATTCAGTGGGAGGAGTAGTCATGGGAACAGACAGACTTGCAGTGTCCTGGGAGGGATGGTATAGGACGTGAGGATGAGCCACAGGCCGTCAGCCAGAAGCATGAATACACTTGTTTTTATTATCCTTCTCTAAGTTATAACTGAAAATTAGTTTGTATATGAAAGCTTTCTTAAATTTTAAATTGTTACCCTATATTGAGACTAAGTGTAGGTTTTGGTCTAATGGTATTCTGTATGGTAAAGTTACACTTAGAAGCTCTTTTTGGTAAATAATGGGTGATTCACATCTTTTTTAGACGCCTCATAATCCCATGCTATGGTGAGGAGCTTCTTTGATGAGAAACTCTTCCCTGTATCCCTGGAGTAAAAAGAGTTAAACACCTGGATATGGGCTCATCTCCGTTACTAATGGTTTTCTCAGTTGCAAAATGAAAGTCATGAGGCTCTCTTTCAGCAATAAATTCCCATGCTTCCTGATATGAAACCTAAGGGTTATGTGTATGTTCCTTTCATCCTTAGTAGGAGTTTGCTTTTGTGTGTAGCACATGACTGTGATTCTCTGTGCGTGCTGGGAAAATGACTCCTGTGTGGTGTACCTGTGAATACGTGGCTTTCTGCTGTCCTTGTTGGAAACTCGTGGGAATCGTTGCAGCAATCCCTCTATCTGTTAGGTCTCAGTGCCAGCATAGGTACTGGCTCACATCGATTTGTCAATATTGGTTGAAAGATTGAGTGCATATTCTGTTTTTTGGAAATCTCTGGTATACACTGTTTTTAAAAATACTCACATTGCTTTTTAAAATTACCCACAATACTATTTTTGAAAATAGTATTTTAATTTTTAAATTATATTGTCTTACAAATATCTATAAATTCTATATCAGGCCATTCCATAAAGTAAGAAAAAAATGGCTTTTCAGGTGATATGAAAGATGATGAGAGAAGTGGCATTTAATTATTATGTGTATTTTCTGACATTAAAAAACTTCAGACTTTTTGACTTTTTGTTTTGCAGATTTGGAATGAGAGGTCATTTGACATCAATTATATCAAGGTCTGTACAAATTAAAAATCTTTTAATCTTTAAATTATCAGTGAATAATTCCTTTATGGTTCTATGGAAATTAGTAGTAAAAACTGTATTTTTTTTACAGCACAGTTATTTGTTTTGCTAGTTGTGACACAAAATTTAAGCAAAAATCTTAATATTTGTATTCATGATGAAAGCATATATAATTTCCTGTAAGTCCCAAATTTTACTTTATATGTATTTTTTATTATTATGAGTCTGTTTTGATTCCATTGCATTCTAATTCAACTTACCTTGGTTTGAAAAACTGCTATTGTAAACAATTTAGACTTCATTTCCATTTCTCTCAATCTTTAGTTTACCTGTAGCAAAACATCTCAGGATATAAGAATTTGTAGTTTGTAATTGCCATTTTGTAGCAAGATGTTATTGGAATCGGTGTCCTGTTTATTAAAATGCCTGTATAAAGAGTTCAGTAATGGCAGATGAATGTAAGTGTTCAGGTTTGATATGCGCTGTGAGCATATGTTCCATATAGTGTGGTAAGATGGCCCCTGGAAATAGTCTGGGTTTGTTTTTAAGAGTAGAAATTAATAGAACACAAATAAGCCATTTATATAACAATGGCAGGGCTACTGTTTCTTTTACTTTTGCCATTTATATTGTATTTGAGATTGACCTTGGGTTTTCAGTGATGTGGTTTTTAAGTTGTGCCTGGAAAATCCCATATGGGGTCTGAGGGTGGTGGGGGAAAGGGACATGTGAGTCTTGGGACCCTATGAACACCAGAGTAGGCACTCAGTGCTTTGCTGATTTATTTCCTGTTAACACTTATATTGTTATTTTTAACTAGACGCCCGGTGCATGAATTCGTGCACCAGTGGGATTCCTCGGCCTGGCCTGTGGGATTGGGCTGAAATCGGCTCTCCGACATCCCCTGAAGGGTCCCGGATTGCTAGAGGGCACAGGCCACGCTGAAGGACCCCACCAGTGCATGATCAGGGCTGAGGAGGGACTGTGGGAGGGTTCAAGGGCGTGTCCGGCCTGTCTTGCTCAGTCCGGATCGGCTGGACCCCAGCAGCCAGCTAACATACCAGTAGGAGCATCTGCCCCCTGGTGGTCAGTGCTCGTCATAGTGAACGATTGAGCTGCCTTAGCATATCATTAGCATATTATGCTTTGATTGGTTGAACGGATGACTGGACGACTGGACACTTAGCATATTAGGCTTTTATTATATAGGATTTTCCTCAGTGGATAGTCTTACAGGTAGGTTTTATTGCCTGTTTTCTCTGTACATGTGAAAGACTTGCGGGCAGCAAGGGAGTATTTCTTATGGCTATTTCTAGTATGGTACAAAATTTTGAGAGCTGTAATATTTTCAGTAATGGCAGAATATTTAGTGACAAAGGAAAATACTAAAAATAAAATTACAGTTTAAAGCATTTTACCAAATGGTATGTTTAATGCGATCCCAATTTGATTTTGTGTCTGCCTGAGAAATTTCCTAAAAATGCGTGCCAAAACAATAGTGGTTATTTCTGGGGAGTACTATTATGGTTTTTTAAAAATTTTCTAACCTCCCACCCAAATTTTTTATGGTTAAACATAATTTTGAAGGTAGAGGGAAAATCCCTCTAAAACATTTTAACTTCATAGGTTTATTTTTTTATTTTCCATAGGAGCCACATTTCTACTGAAAAATAATACTGACACTATGGTCCAGTATGTTGATTTTGGAAGATACTTTAGCTACCTTGGAGTAATGCAAGAGCTGCAGTCTCTTTTGTAACCTTTCCTATGTCCTGTTTATCCTCCACACAAGGTTTTAAGAAGAATGTTGAACTATCAAGGTCTCGAGCGAGTGAAAATCATAGCGAGCGACAACCTCTGGGAGCCCATTTCTGCGTCTATGCTGCTTGACGCGGAGCTCATGGAAGTGATTGATGTTATAGGGTAAGGGATGTCTTACTTTGAAAACTAAGGGTCCAGTGCTTGCTCTGAATATTAACTGTGCCTTTCTTTTTGTGTTTTCCTCTCCATTTGGTTATATTTTTCAGAAAGTAGCTTTTTTCTAATTACTTAATGAAAGCCTGTATAACTGGTATTTCATTCCTTTTTCTTTGAAATGTATGCATTTTGGGATTTTTCTATGACAATAAAAGGAATTGGTAATTTTTAAAAATTGTTAATGTTTGCAGTAATAAAACATGGGTTTGTTTAGATTTGGGGCAGAATCGTACTTAAATTTTAGAAGTTATAAAAGGCAATGTCGTGAAATCAGACTTCCTGTGGGTGGCGTTCTCTCATGAACACTGTGTACATGGTGTGGCATGATCACTGGCCATGACTTCTGTCATGTCTCCTCAGCCATATGGCTTTGACCTTGCTCCTTAGTCCCACCTGCCTTTCAGTCTTCTTTCTGGGCCCTGGCCTCACTGTGTTCCAGCAGTATTTTTTTTTCCTGTTTTATTTTTTGTTATTTTATTTTTTCAGTTTGATTGAGAGTTGTCATACATCACTATATGAGTTTTAGCTATATAGCACAATGGTTTGATTTACATCTGTTATGAGGTGTTTACCACAATAGGTTTAGTTAACCTCTATCATTTCATATAGACACAATAAAAAGAAAAGAAAAATAATTCTTATTATCAGAACTTTTAGGATCTTACTCTCTTCACAGTTTTCCTATATATTGTATAGCAGTGTTAACTAGTCATTACATTGTACATTACATCCCTAGTACTTATTGATCTTATTTATAACTGGAATTTTGTACCTTTTGACCACTTTCCGACAATTCTACTTTCAGCTACTTTTTTAAAAAAGTGAATTTTAAATATCATGACAATGTACATAAATATTTAAAAAATAGAATACACGTGTGGGTGTAATTTGTTCTTTATTTAATGTAAAGACTCTGCTTGATCTAATGGCATTTTTAATGAAGAATTTTTAATGTACACAAATGTAGGCAGAATAATATCGTGAATATCCATGTTCCCATTATTCAGCCTCCATAAGGATGAACCCATGGCCATATCATACTGTGAAATGAGAGACATTTTATCTGATTACGTACATTTAAACAATTATATTCCCAAAGAACCTTTACCTGTTGTTGAACTAGCAGTGGATCCAGATATTGGAAGAGACCCAGATAGACTATTAGTTCTGCCCTTCTGTGCTCCGATCATTTAATCTGAGCAGGTTTTAAGTGTAATGTAACAGCTCTATTGTTTTCTGAATGAGGGATATACCACCTATTTCTATAATTTTAAAGGAGATTCTTTTTCAGTTTATAAAAATAATGCATGCTCATTATAGAAAAATTAGAAAATGAGAAAACTATAAATTAGAATTTACTAGAATTCTAAACTAGAATTAGAATTTACTCAGAATCCAACATCTAAAGATCATTGGGAAGATAATAGCATATTCTTTTCCAGGATTTATTTTTTTATAAAGTATATTTTAATCAGAGATACAAGAAACATACATTTGGCTTTTGGCTGAGGCATTGAGGTTGAATATCATGTCATGGAATAAAGTTTTGGGATATAATATCACTACAAATATTAGTAGCCAGATTTTCTGAGTTGGGCATTATGGTGACGTGGCGATAATTTCTTAACCCCCTTAGGTGCTAGCTTGTTCGTGTGGTCTCTGTAGTGTATATTTATAATACTGAATAGATGCCTATTTTCAACTGAGGTCAGTGACTCAACAAAGTCTTGGTGGAACCTCATTTTTGTTCAACTGTATTTTTGTGTGTGTTCTCTATTATATATACTAGTATATAATACTTATCTCTCATGAAGTTCTGGAATGCCAAATTGATAATGTGCCCTAATCCATCTTTACTAGGTCTAATGAATTCCCTAATAGGACTTTCTCTTAAAAGATTCATAACTTAAATGGTAATAAATAACTGCAAACTAAAACAGGACTTCACAATCATTCTTTTAATATGATGGATGCTGCTACACCAATCTACAAATAGATAATCCAATCTTTATTATCTGCTTGTGTTATTAAATTTTTTTGTAATCAATTGTTGGCCTAAAAAGTATACACTCATGTCCCTAAAGTTATTTAGCTCATATGCTCTCTTATTATTGTATTAACTGTCAGTCTGATTTCTATTCTACATTTGAAATTTCTTAGTTGTTTTTAGTCAGTAATCACTAGTTTCCACCACCATCATTATGGCAATAGTTTACTCTTGGAATAATGAATATACATTTATACTTCAACTGACTGACTCCTCTCAAAGGGGAAGGGCTCATTACTCTTGGGCAGGATTGCTCAGCCTCTGCAGGTTTGATATTTCCACTGGATGATTCTTTGCAGTGGGGACCTGCCCATCCTATGCCTGAAGGATGTTTAGCAGCATCTCTGGCCTCTACTCCCCAGATACCAGTAGCAAACCCTGCCTGCTGTGCCAGACAAAAGCACCCGGTTGAGGACCACCACTGCTCTGGGATTATAAATATTCAAGGAACTCTGTGTGGGTTTTTATTGTTTTTCTATCTGTGTCTGGGAGTAAATGCCAAGTTGTCTTTCTCTGTCTGCTAGTGGTGGGAACAAGGGAGGAAGTACTACTTTATATAATAGACTCATTGGTCTTTTGTTTTTGGCTTCTTTCTTACTCCTTCCTTTCCAGTGTCCCAAACTCTGTACTTCCCGTGGGAAGTATGAACCCTGTCTCCACCTTATTCATCTCTTGGAGTGTCCTAGGCTCTGGCCTCCTTTGCTAACTCCCTCTGTCAACATGCTTCCATACATGTTATGGTTTCTAGAAGCAGAAATGTCTGATTTATCTATCAAGAATAGAACCTTGGTGGAATCTTGTTTTTGATCTTCCTTCCCATCTTGTGAGTGGTTATAGGTTTATCTCATCTTAAGGACATCCTGAGACACAAGGATGGGGAGCAGATGCTGACAACAATCAGCATCTACCTGGAAGCCGCTGTTGTTTTAAAATAGAACATGCTGGAGAAGATGTATTTTCATTTGCTTAACAAATAGATTTAAGTGCCACTTGACTTTTCCCCATTTCCTCCTACCCTTCCTTTCCTAGAGCTCATTATCCTGGGACCCACACGGTCAAGGATGCACGGTTGACTAAGAAGAAGCTCTGGTCTTCTGAAGATTTTAGCACTTTGAACAATGCCATGGGTGCCGGCTGCTGGGGTCGCATATTGAATCAGAATTATGTCAACGGCTACATGACTTCGTAAGTTATGAAGAACTTTGAAAGGATTTTACCTTGAAAATGTTCTAAAACACAAGTAGAAACATGTACGATGGACTTTCATGTTCTCACAACCTAGATTCAGTGATTGTAAACATTTTGCCTTATTAGCTTCATCTATACCTATGTCTGTACTTAAGCTACATCCATTTATTTTTCTGTATTTGAATATAGTCTTTATTGAATAAAGTCAGGCTTATTGAGATATAATTTATGTAAAGTAAAATTTATGCATTTCTATGATTTTTAAGATATATATATATATATATATATATATATATATATAATTTTTTTAAATGAATGATTATAAAGTAAAATTAAAAATGTCATGGCTCTTTACCCTAAACATTTTATCATGTGGCTCCAGGAAAAGGACATTTTCCTATACGATCACAATATCATTTTGATACATAAGAGCATAAGAACATTTAAAAAAGTATTTCTAATACCCAGTCTATCCAGGTTTTCCTAATTGTCTCAAAAAGTGTCATGTATAGCTTTTTTTAAAAAACATAAGAGCCAGTCAAGCACCATGCATTGCACTTAGATGACCCTAAAGTCTCCTTTAATCTAGAATAGTTTCCTTTCTTCCTCATTTCTTATGACAGGACTAGGCTTGTGGACTATCCACCTCCCAATGTGCCCCATTGATTCCTTAGAGCTTCATTAATTTGTGTAACTGTCTGTTTCCAAAACAGAGGTTCCAAGGAGAGAACACTCCTCTTTATTTCTTGGGGAAGCATTTCTTAAATGCTTTGAGAAGCTTCAATTGTAATTAGATTCAAATTAACTTTCTAAAACAAAAATAAATAGAGCAAAAGCAAGCCAATACATGCTTTTGTGATGTTAATGAGAGCTGACATATTATTCTGACAGCCCTCTTTGTTCTTTTTCTTCTATTTTTAAAAGAAAAGATGCTTCTCATGGAGAGTTTGGTTCTAAGGACTTAACTTGGTATTAGGAGTCAGGCATGCTCATGGCAGAGAATTGAGTTGACTGCATATAAATACAAAGTAGGAGGCAAAAATCACTCATATTTTTGCCATCCAGAAGTATCTGTTGTTCAAAATTTTGGAATGTGTCTTCCCATTTACATTATATATGTAAAAGTTTCATACAAAATTTTAATATAATGTACTATATAATGTTCAGGAAATAAGCTGCTTTTCACTTAACAAGGCATTATGAACTTTCCCTCATATTTAGGTATACTTTGACTTTAGCACTTTAAATGTTTATATATGTTCTTTTACATAAAGCGGGATTTCCCACACTTGCCTTGTCTCAGGAAGCACCTTATTCCTTGGCAGCTGCCCAGACCTGCTGAACCTTAATCTCCAGGGAAGGCTCCTGGGACTCTGGTGGTCTAGTCAGCACCCAGGTGATTCTGATGGCACACAGCTTTGGGAAACTGATGCAGAAAATATCCCGTACCTCATGAATATTTTCCTCTTCCTAGAAATGGAAGTTGTTTCTGTTTTCGTTAACAGTTGAGTACACACTGAAATGATCAGTTGTATGCAGATGTCTATATAGACATCGGTGATTATTTCCTCAGGGTGTGTACTTGGAAATAGAGTCAGTTTCTGTATCAGAGGTATATAGATTGTCAAGGCACTTGTGTATATTACAAAGTGCTCTCCAGGTAGTTTAATTTGTATTTCTGGCACTAGCAAGGGGAGATACCATGTATCTTGTAATCCACGGGTAAAGTCATGAGAGCTCTTAACATTTTCACTAGTAGTAAGCACTTTTTGAAAATTGGGACTATTATTTCTACTTTGTGTTGCCAGAATTAGAAGTCTTTGACTTTCTAAGAATGTCAGTCTGTCATTTTACTATGGGTGAGGACTTGCTAACAAAAATACAATCCTGTTGGTAAGCTCTCTCTAGTTTTTTTTGTTTGTTTGTTTGTTTGTTTTTGGCTGTGAGGAACCTAGCAGTACCAGGGTCCAGAGCTTCCTTTTTGTCCTTGGATTTTCCTGAGAACCACAGAGTCACAGTCTTAGGGGTCAGCACCCTCTCTGAAAGAATGGACCACAATGCAGACCAGCAAGCTGACCCAATTAGTACTTGTAGATGAAGCGATGAAGCAGAATCATAGTAGTGCTACAGCCCCGACCGTGTTCTGTCCTCTTCACACATTCAATTCCCACAGCAATCGCATGAGCGAGGTATAGTTCTTATCCTCATTTTACAGACCAGGAAACTGAGGGCCAGAGAGGTTAAGTGGTGGAGCCATGATTTGAACCCAGGCAGTCAGACTGTCAGAGTTCTCAATTTTATTGCAGTTCATAAAATTATATCATGAAACTGGGACACTGGGAAGGCTGACTGTCACAAGGAAAGCAAGTATGAATAAAGCCTTTATTTCTGGTACTGGTAGTGCATGGTCCATATTCTGATTACACCATGGCTCAGTAAAACTGCACATGTTGGATTAATCTAAATTTTTTAATTATGTGATTCACCATTAACAATATTTAGATGCATCCACACTGGATTTTTCAGAACATGAAGGAAGTTAGTAAACATATGTTTTCTTGCTTCGGGTGGCCATTTTTCAGTATTTATTATCTATTTATAGTAATAAAAGTGTAATATGCTAATTAGGGTGGATGTCCTTCCAGACGACCTTCCGGACGAAAGCTGGTGCTGCAAGGGAAGCCCGGGTCCCGGGTGTCAGGGAAGCTGGTGCTGGCAGCTGGGGAAAGGAAGGCCTACTCTTGCACGAATTTCGTGCATTGGGCCTCTAGTATATATATAAAAGGCTAATATGCAAAGTGTCCCATTGGCCCCAGCCAGCAGCCAGAAGGCCCTGATCGGCCCTGGTCACCGGCCAGGCCTAGAGACCCTACCCATGCATGCATTTCGTGCACTGGGCCTCTAGTATATATATAAATTATGTATACGTCTTTTTACTATGTAGGATTCTAGACATTTACATTTTCATCACAAATGTTTTGGTGTTTCTCTCTTATTAAACAAATCTTCTAGAACAATCGCTTGGAATGTGGTGGCCAGTTACTATGAGCAGTTGCCTTATGGGCGCAGCGGGCTGATGACTGCCCAGGAGCCCTGGAGTGGGCACTACGTGGTGGAAGCTCCTATCTGGATATCAGGTATGGTTCCCATACCTCTCACTCCCTAAAGTCCTCTCTAAGGGCAAAGCAGAACAGTCTTAGAGGGGGTTGTCACGGAAAGGCTGAAGCTCCCCCCCTAATTCTCCTGGCTCTTTAGGCTGTCTAACAATCAAATAGACAGAAGACAGATTATCAGCAGGAAAAAACAAGCAAATTTAAGTTTGTACATGTGGAGGTCCCATAGATATGGGACCTAAGATGTGATTAGAGTAAGTTTTTGATACACCTTTTAGACAAAGGAACAATCAACCTTTGAGGAGCTGACTGGACAACAAAATAGGCTTGGGTTCTAGTTACTGAAGAAATGAAGCAGTGCCCTAGCCGGTTTGGCTCAGTGGATGAGCGTTACTGTGGGCTGAGGGGTCCCAGGTTTGATTCCTGTTAAGGGCACATGCCCAGGTTGCAGGCTTGATGTCTGGTGGGGGGTGTGCAGGAGGCACCTGATTGATGATTCTCTCTCACCATTGACGTTTCTATCTCTCTCCCTCGCCCTTCCTCTCTGAAATAAAAACATATATTTTTTAAAAAGAAAAGAAACTAAGCAGTTTGCTTACACAGCTTTCTCTGTTCTGAGTGTCCTAAATCTGGCAATAAGGAATCGGTCTCTCTGCCTCCTGGTGCAGGGAGGGTACCTTTCACCTGCGAGATTTATTTTCTGCTCTCGGGGATAGAGAGAGTCAGTGTTGCACTGCCGTCTCAACTTTAATTAAAAATCATCATTATGCTGGTTTGGCACATGTTCTGGTTGGTTAATTCCTTAAATGTTGAACTTGATTTTTTTGCATGTGGGGTCAGGTCATAGAGTATTGCTCAGTACATTTTCAGGGCCAGCATTGGAGGTGCCCAAGAAATATATATTGTGTAAATAAACTTGTTTGAAACCATAAAGCCTAGTTTTTGAAATGCATTATTAACTTTTTAAACCTTATTTTTGTAGTTATACTAGGATGGGTTAAAGTCAGCAGTTCTCAACCTGTGGGTTGCGACCCCTTTGGCGGTCGAATGACCCTTTCACAGGGGTCGCCTAAGACCATCCTGCATATCAGATATTTACATTACGATTCATAACAGTAGCAACATTACAGTTATGAAGTAGCAACGAAAATAATTTTATAGTTGGGTCACAACATGAAGAACTGTATTTAAAGGGCCAGAAGGTTGAGAACCACTGGGTTAAATAGAGATGAACAAAGGTTGGGAGAGGATAATCTTATTTTACTATTGGAAAAAGACAATTGTATTCTTGAACTGACAGAGTGCGGTTCATTTATTTTTACTAGTCTTTCTAAGAATCCTCCCACAATTGTACTATTTAACTGGACTAATTATTCCAAAGTTGGAACATGGAATTGGCAAGTATTTTCTTCCAAAATAAAAAAATAGCTTGTTTTTGAAATGCATTATTAACTTTTTAAACCTTATTTTTGTAGTTATACTAGGATGGGTTAAAGTCAGCGGTTCTCAACCTGTGGGTTGCGACTCCTTTGGCGGTCGAACAACCCTTTCACAGGGGTCAACTAAGACCATCCTGTAGACAGGTTTTTAAAAAACAACCCCGTTATTACCATTTTTATCTTATTTGGCTCTTTCTATGCTTTTCTGTAGCTCATACTACTCAGTTTACTCGACCAGGTTGGTATTACCTGAAGACAGTTGGCCATTTAGAGAAAGGAGGAAGCTATGTAGCTCTAACTGATGGCTTAGGTAACCTCACCATCATCATTGAAACAATGGTAATTCTTTGTTGTTTTTTTCAGGGGGGTTGGGATTAAATCACTTTGTTTTTTAAAATCAGCTTTTGAAGATTATATATACAACTAGAGGCCTGGTTCACAAAATTCAGGTGGGGTGGGTGTGTCCCTCAGCTTGGCCTGCATCCTCTCGCAATCTGGGACCCCTGGCTCCTAACTGCCTGCCTGCCTTCCTGATTGCCCCTAACCACTCCGCATGCCTGCCTCATTGCCCCTAACCACTCGCCTGCCTGCCTGATCACCCCTAACCACTCGCCTGCCTGATCGCCCCTATCTGCCTCTGCCTTGGCCCCTGCCACCACAGCTTCGTCCAGAATGACGTCTGGAAGGTCGTTCAGCTGTCTGGTCTCATTAGCATATTGTGCTTTTATTATTATAGATAAGCAGTATGTAGTGGAGGATGGAACTTTTCCCTATACCCTTTCAGGTTCAATAGCTGAGGCTCCACAAATTAAACTGACAAAAGACAGAATAGCCTGAGAAAAGAAAACAGAATTTATTTGTGTATGCAGTGTACATACATGTGGGAGGAACTCAGTGATGAAATCACTCAACCAGGTGGTTAGGATTTGATTTTATACACCTAGCTTAGTGAGTAATGGAGAAAGGAGAAAGGGAGCATTTAGGGAAATAAATGACTTTTGGGAAAGATGATGGGTTTTTAGGAGAGCAAACAGGAGATGAGAAACTTGGGATAGTGTTTGACTGGACTGATATGAGCAGTCTTTCCCTCTCCTTCAGGGCCATAAAACTCCCCTAGAGATTTGGGGTAGGTTTTTATTCCCATTCCTCCATTCTGGGATAGATGCACCTTGAAGAGGAATTATGGCAGCCTTATTTCCCAGAACTTGCTACTTTTAATCTTCCTTCTGTTTTCCTTCATCTTTTGAGTCTCAACTATCTTCAACTTAAAGTAATCTTTATATACCAAAGTGGCATATTTTGTGGTGGTTTATTCCTGATCTCCTTCAAACATATACTTAAAGTCCATAATTTCATAAGGTTTAACATGTATAAGCCCAATAAACCATAATCACAACCAAAGTAGTGAGTGAGTATCCATCACCCACCTAAGAGGATTCATGTCCCTGTATAAGTAGTCCCTCTGTCCTGCTATTCCTCATACATTGTGACGTCATTGCTTTATGTCACTGAAGAATAGTTTGCATTTTCTGGAGTTTTCTGTCTCAGTGGAATCATACATTATATAATGTTTTTTGTCTTGCTGATTTCACTCAGAATAAAACATAAAAACATCTCAATACATCTCAAGTGTTTGTTTTCTTACTGTATTTTACTTGGAAAATATTTACAACATAAAAAATCTAATGTGGGTGCTATAAAATGACTGGAATTTAGCTATGAATTCAAAGTATGGTTCAGTCAAAATGCCAGTGAGCTTTACTTTGACTAGTGATATGCAATGGACACTCAATAAAGGTTATATTAGAAGAAAGTCTTTACAATTTTAAAATAAACTCATAGTTGTCACCTAATATGTACAGTTTCTCTTAATATTGGGGCATTAAATGTTTAATATTTTTTTCTAATGGCTTATGCATCATTTGGATAATTTATGTGATTGTTTTCTCCTCAGAGCCATAAGCATTCTAAGTGTATACGGCCACTGCTTCCTTATTTCAACGTGTCACACCAAATTGCTACCTTCGTTCTTCAGGGTTCTTTTGTAAGTAAACATGTGGGGCTTTTATTTTGGTTTTGAGAATTTATATATTTTATCATAGACTAGCAGTTTTTAAATGAAATCATATATTACAGTTGGAAGACAAGATGTCTTATTAGAGTCTTAAAGAAACGATTTTTATAAAAAAGTCACTGGTTGCCACCCATGTTCTTATGGGTGAGAAAAATCACTATAAAATAATGTTGTTGTTCTTTACCATAAAGTTTACTAAAAGTTAAAAATAAAAAGCTTGCGTATGAGTGGATAAATGCCGTGTCTTGGAGCTGCTGACTGGTTTTAGTCTATCACTCCAGAGCTGCTAGGAGGGAGAGCTCTGTGGCCTTGAAGAGCACTTAACAAACGTGACCTGCAGGAAAGTCATTCTTAAGCAGGAGCATCAGTTATGTAGTCTGGGGACCTTTTAAGCATTGATCTATATAGTGCTCTGTACATAAACGATAGAGAGACCAGACTCCTCTTTCTACCTATTGTTAGATTTGAATGCAGAAAATGCAGCATTCTTTCTAATCGCATTAAGGATGGTTTTTTAATACTAGAACATTCTTTAAAAATATTTAAAAAAATGATTTCAGAGAGGAAGGAAGAGGAAGAGGGAGAGAGAGACAGAAGCATCAAGAGAGTGAATCATTGGTCAGCTGCCTCCTGCACGCCCCCTACTGGAGACCAAGCCTGCAACCTGGGCATGTGCCCTGACTGGGAATCAAACCATGACCTCCTGATTTATATAGGTCAAGGTTCAACCACTGAGCTACACAGGCCTGGCAATACCAGAATATTCTTAAAAAGCTTTCCATACAAGTACAATAATGAGTATTTTTGAAGCCAAGACACTAAAATAAACATTTGCCAAAAGTCTGTAGATTTATAGGGAATAAAATATTTGCTTGAATAATGCTTTTCTACTTTTAAAACGTTACCGTTTAAATTTGAGAGGTGGGCCTTTTGGTGGATAGAGAAAAAGTGCATATGGCCACTGGTTCGTTCTTGCTGGTATGACTTTGGGAATCCTCAGAAGGGTATGACAAGCCACTCAGCTGTGCTTCCTGTGTGTTCTCTCCTCAGAGTGAAATACTGGAGCTGCAAGTGTGGTACACCAAGCTTGGGAAGTCATCGGAGAGCTTTCTCTTTAAACAGCTGGATTCTCTATGGGTAGTTTTAAAACAAATTCCTATGTATTAGCATTGCAACAGTCAGTGTTTCTCAACCTTCTGGCCCTTTAAATACAGTTCCTCATGTTGTGACCCAACCATAAAATTATTTTTGTTGCTACTTCATAACTGTAATGTTGCTACTGTTATGAATCATAATGTAAATATCTGATAGGCAGATGGTCTTAGGCGACCCCTGTGAAAGGGTCGTTTGCCCGCCCAAGAGGTCGAGACCCACTGGTTTAAGGGAACAGAAATTTGATTAATGAATTAAGAATTTCTAATTTTATAATTGATTTTAGGGCTGAAGCATACTAGGGAGAAAGTTGTCCCCAACCAATTTTTGTTTTTATAAAATAGGGATCCTCTTCAAAGCAGTTGGTTTGTCTTAGTGAATGATACCACCATCATTTTTTTTGCCTGCTCTAGTCAGAAATTTGAGTCTCATTTGAAACTGTCTTTCCCACTCTTCATGTACGCACGCTTTATATACCACCAGCGATCGAGGATAGGGATTCTACCATCTACACGTCTCTCTTTCCTCATTCCCCTTTCCCACTACCTCTGCTTGATTCCATTCCTCATTATCTTGCTCCCGGATTTTGGAAACCACCTCCTGTTTCCCCAGCCGCTAATGTGGTTCTCTCCAGACCCCCATCACACTGCTACCAGACTGATGTGTCTAAAATGCAGGTTGGATTTTTCTCCTCTCTCGCTCAAAGTGCCTCAGTGATTTTTCCTGTAAGTTCATATCTCTTAGTGCAGCCCATGACACTCCATATGACCTCAAGATGCATGTCCTATGAAACTGGCCTCACAAATTAAACTTCTTGCATTTTCCAGAGCATAGCACTCCAGTCTAACTACTTTTGTGACTCTGCACATGCCTTTTCTTCCTCCTAGAATTTCTCGCCACATGTCTTTGTCATCCTTCCAGACTCAGCTCAAGGTCACCTCCTCCGGGGCTTCCCCACCAGCCTTGGCTCATCTCCGCCTGGGAAGATGTGCTTGTCCCGTTAAACACTTTCCCGCTGCACTGGCCACCTTGAGGCCTGAGGCCCTGCCTCCTTTAGCTTTTTATCCCAGGGCCTGCTGTAGTGCTGAGTACATGGTGGTTTCTCAGGAAGTAGTTCAGAGAATGGATTGGCCTAAGCAAGCACATTACTTCCCCTAATGGACACAGATCTGGTAATTATTTGTATCCTGTGAACCCACTAGCCACTCTCAATGATTGAACATGCATTAATATTAAATTCCGGAAAAAAGGACAGTCTGTTTTATTTGTACAACAATTGCTAGAAATAGCATAATAAAATTGATTTTCCCTACAGGAAAAATAATGTCATTTGGGGTTATTTCTGAGCCAAAATATGGTGTTAGATATTTCATAGATCTGACCAACAATTTATTATTAAAGCAAAGATAGAATAGAACCTCCTTTAGTTCAAAGTAGAAAGAAAGCAGCTCAAATTTCATAGACTAGGCGTACAACAAATGCCTACGTTAATTGTACACCAGACTGCTTTTGGCACACAACAGGGAAGACAGAGGATGTGTTTTCATAGGTCACACACTGGGCTAGGAGCACTGTAGAAATATTATCTCATTCAGTCCTCACAGAAGCCCTGGGAAGTATGTATAGTTTTGCCTCATTTTGTAGATGAGGATATTGTGACTTAAAGAGATTAATTTGCTAAGATCATTAATGTCTTATAAACCTAACTTGCTAATTGAAATATATTTTGAACATAGAATGTGTTGAACTATTTTTTCCTTAACAGTAAAAGGTTTCCTGAGTCACCAGTGAGAGTTTATGGATTTTTCTACCTTAGTAAAAAATTAGTAGTCTTAAAAAGTAAATAAGCAGGTCTCCTAGTTATGTGTATTGAATATATACAGGGTTGGACAAAAGTAGGCTTACAGTTGGCAATATGTGAAGCAATTTATTCTTGTATTTTATTTATTAACTAGAGGCCCGGTGAACAAAAATTTGTGCACTCGTGGGGAAGGGGAGGTCCCTCAGCCCGGCCTGTGCCCTCTCGCAGTCTGGGACCCCTCGGGAGATAACGACCTGCTGGCTTAGGCCTGCTCCCGGGTGGCAGAAGGCAGGCCCAATCCCTAGGTGCAGCCCCTGGTCGGGCTCAGAGCAGGGCCGATTGGGGAGTTGGGGCGCCGCCCCCTGTCACACTCAAGGCAGGGTCGATGGGGAGGTTGTGGAGCAACCCCCTGTCACACACAGAGCAGGGCCCATCAGGAGGGTTGGGGCTCTGTACCCTGTCACGCACAGAGCAGGGCCCATCAGGGGGTTGGGGTGCTGCCCTCTATCACCCACAGAGCAGGGCGGATCAGGGGGTTGGGGCGCTGCCACTGTCACACTCAGGGCAGGGCTGATGGGGAGGTTATGGCTCTACCCCGTCACACACAGAGCAGGGCCCGTGGGGGGGGGGAGCTCCCCCCTATCAGGCACAGAGCAGGGTGGATAGGGAGGTTGTGGCCCTGCCCCCTGTCACACACAGAGCTGCAGGGCGATCAGGGGGTTTGGGCGCTGCCCCCTGTCACGCTGATCCCGGTGCCGGGAGGCATATTACCCTTTTACTATATAGGGTAGAGGCCTGGTGCATGGGTGGGGCTGGCTGGTTTGCCCTGAAGGGTGTCCTGGATCAGGGTGGGGGTCCCCACTGGGGTGCCTGGCCAGCCTGGGTGAGGGGCTGAGGGCTGTTTTCAGGCTGGGGGTGACTGAACTCCCAAACGCTCCTTTTTTCCTTTTTTTTTTTTTTTTTTTTTTTAATTCTGGGCCAGCTTTAGCTTGAGGCTTGGCTCCAGCTCTTAGGCCTCCGGCTGAAAGTAGGTTTCTGGCCTTTGCTTACAATGTTGCGAATCTGCTGGCTGAAGTTGGGCGTATTTGTTACAGAGTTTCTTAAACTGCCAGCTCAGAGGCCTCCAGCGGCAGGCGGGGAATGTTGGTTTCCTCCGTCACTGAGGCAACCAAGCCTCATATTAGTTTCAAGCTGCCTGGCTGCCGGCCGCCATCTTGGCTGACAGTTAATTTGCATAACTCGCTGATTAGCCAATGAAAAGGGTATCGGTCGTACGCCAATTACCATGTTTCTCTTTTATTAGATAGGATTACTATATTATTTTCCATATACACAACTGTAAACTGACTTGTACCACCCTCTATATAAATATTTGTAGACATAAACACATATGAAGTGTTTTATATATATATATGTGTGTGTGTGTGTGTGTGTGTGTGTGTATATATATATATATATATATATGCTATTTTTATTATAGACAATGATGTAATATTTAAAACACACACATGTACAAGGGAGGGCAAAAGTTGGTTTACAGTTGTTAGTATGCAAAAATTTGTTCTTATATTATTATTAATTTTTATACTATTTTCCATATAAGTAACTATAAGCCTACTTTTGCCCACTCCTGTACAAGCCTTAAGGAACTTACAGTGTAATGGAAAATAATAGACTAATAGAAGTAGATTTGGGGATCATCTAGTCCTCCTTCCCTCCGTGTAGTGAAATTCTTTAAAAAATGCTTTCTATGAAGAATAATCCTATAAACTCTTCAAAATAACGTTTTTTTGGAGGGCCTTGATCTGGGGTGTGTCTTTTAGAACTGGTTAGGAAGTTCTAACAGAAATGAGTTTGGCTTATCTTTGAGCCTGCGTTTTAAAAAGCCATTTTGCCCAAATGAGACGAGCCAAAGCCCTGTCCTTGACACCACGTTTTCTTTTTAGCTCCTTGACAGCAGCGGCAGCTTCACGGTGGAGCTGCAGGAGGATGAGCTGTTCACACTCACCACTCTCACCACCGGCAGCAAAGGCAGCTACCCACCGCCTCCCAAGTCCCAGCCCTTCCCACCCATCTACACGGATGACTTCAACGTTGGTGAGTTTCCTTCACTACAACTGTAACTTGGTTCCCATTTTATCAGTTGTGGAGATTCTGCCGGTGAAACCAGTGTGTGACCTAGCGTTGCGAAAAGTGCATTCATTGAGCTCTAAGTCTCTTATCTTTTATGTTACTTCAGGGTGAATCTCCACTTGAGGACCTATATTTTTCAGTGCCAGCAAAAGCCTTGAGGTCATTGTCAGGATGAAAGAATTCTAAGTAGTTTTTGGTGAAACCTAAGATTTGTTACACGGCTACTGCCCCTTACCCATGTCTCATGAAAGCCATTGTCCTTTGTGTAGAATTTAAGGCACATTCACACCTGTCCTCACGTAGTGTTAGTGGACTGAGTGCTTGTGGGCAGTTGCTCTATCCTTGGGTAATCCAACTCATTGTCCAATCTCTAGTGTGCCTGGGGGTTTTATGTGTGTGCCCTCCTGGTTTTCTGGGAAGATCTGTCCTGCTGCCGGTAGAAAAGCTTTTGATGATAGGAAATTTAGGAAATCTTGCAAATGTAGGAAAACTGTTGGTAATTTAATCATTGTATTCCTAGATCCCTCAGCAATCGACAAGACTTGGGGACTGGTAGGTGTGGGTGCATAGCATCATGGACCTCACAGACAGGGCCAGGTTTTCTGCTCCTGGGATCCACAGCTGGAGGGGAGAAGTAGGGAGGGAGACTGGCTTTGGGAGAGAGACCCAGCCTTCTGTTGCTGCGGGGCTGCTGGTGAGACTCCCAGACTCCTACACCCCTGCCCAGTGGTCCCTGCCAGGGTCTCAGCTCCTTCCCCAGGAACCGATCCCTGGTTGACTGGAGTACAAGGCCCTTTGCACTGTGCTGAGTCCTCTCGATCTTTAGGATAAACCAGGCCACAGTGACCCTGCCTCCACAGCGGAGCGTGGTGCTGTTTTCTTGCAAGTCCCTGAAATGGCCTCCAATATCTTAGCGCTGGGCACAGTCCTCGGTCTGCAGCAGTAACCCTCCTTGCGTTCAGTCAGGAGGGGTCAGCGTGGGACATGGCCTGTGGGCACCCCGGCCATTTATTCTGTGACCTGCAGATGGAAGGCAGTCCTCACCCTTCCAATCTAAAATACACTAAAACGGAAATTAAACACCAGGCCAGGCTTCGGAACTACTTTATAGGGTTCTGAATGTCTCAAATGATGTGGCGAATGTGAAAACACTTGGAAAATCATGAAGCGAGAAATTGCTGTAAGATATTATGACTGAAATTGCTCATCTAGTGCCTTCATCATGGTAAGACTATAATTTAATAAAACTAAGGAGAGATTGATAGCTTAGGCTCAACACTGATTTTTTGTTCCATTTTAGAAAGAGAAGAAAATTTGTGAGTTCTAAATCCTGTGTTTGGTATCGTGAGCCTTTTCTAATGTTCTCTCTGCTGATGACTGTGAGCAGTGACTTAGAACCTTGTCTGACAGATATTGGAAATAACAAAACTGTCTCTTGTTGAGTCCTGGCCAGGGCTGGCTTATGTCTGCACTTTATATACATTCTTTCATGTATTTATTCTCTGTCCTCCTCCCACTTTGAAATGAGGAAACTGAGAGACAGGGAAGTGGAGCACCTTGCCCAGGGCCAGACTAGAACTTGAACCCAGGTCTGCCTTCTTCCAGAATTCATGGTCTTTCCCCTTCAGCAGGTGCACAGGTTAAATATGTAAAGTCTGTATGTCACACTGATCATATTGACATTAATAATGACAGCGGAAAATCAATATCTCATTAGTAATTTAAACCCTAAACTCTGACTGGTTGTAAGTTTCATTTCCTCGTTTAGCACTTTGCAGCAGTGTTTTAAAATGTACCATAAAATCTCCGAGAAAAAAATGTTCATGAGGATTTGACATTAAACAGAGCATTTATTGTATTCTGAACAGAATACCCGTTTTTTAGTGAAGCCCCGAATTTTGCTGACCAGACGGGCGTGTTTGAATACTTTATGAATACGGAAGACCCGGGAGAGCACCGCTTCACGCTGCGCCAAGTTCTCAATCAGCGACCCATTACGTGGGCTGCGGATGCGGCCAGCACCATCAGCATTATCGGGGATTACAAGTGGTACGTGATGCTGGCGTGCGTTCTTGACGTAGATCCGACTGCAGTAACCTTGTCCTGCTGTTGGGTACATTCTGAAACAAAGGCTTTTCCACGTCCTCCTGTCCAGGCACCTAATAGGTGTGTGATAGTTATTGAATATTAGGGTGACCACAAAGTAGCAAGTTGTTTTGCTGTGTCAGTTTCCTTCCCTCAAATTTTCCCAGTTTCGTAGTAATTATTCCAGTAACAGAAGATTTTAATATAAAAATTGAGGACTTTTGGACCAATAGTAATTTAGCATTTATTTACAGTATATTTGAGTGGCTTTTTTGGGTTTGTTTTTTGATCTGGTGGTGCCACCTGCTGGATTTATACTAGAATTACACTGTGCTAGCCTGTGACTGTAGATGGCAATCATGAAAATTAGCTTTTAGTTGGATAGGGAATTCAACTCTTCTTTTTAGGCATCTGGTAAAGAGACAAGTTGTATTTGTTTTTCACTTAAAATATAATGACCAAATCAAAACTCCTCTTCCCCGTTAAGTCAGTTATGGAATTCCAATGTACTGGTTATTATACCTGTTTTTGGTGTGTGTTTTTTCTATCTTTCTTTTTAGCTGGTATAATTCCACTAAACCATTCCAGGTTTAGTGATACTAGCTATTAATACCAAGCCCCCAAACAGCCTATCTGTAGTTTAGAAATTGGACAGGGTGGGGAATATAGTTCTGAAAAGAACATTGAATTGTTTATCTGTGGAATGCTGCAGAAAACCTTACCCTTCTGTATTGCTTATTTTCTGTTAAAATCACAATTCTAGTCCCAAGCTCTTTTATGTCTTGAGAAGCTGTCAGCTATCCAGAGTTCCTGGGAACCTTACAGAGGTAATACTCAACACTGGTGTGAGCTCCCCACAACCACCTTATGGCAGAGGTCTCATCCTCCCAGCTTATAGATTGGCAAACTGAGGCTTCTGGGCAAGATTTGCCCATGATCCCACCCTGACAAATTGCAGAACCAGGGTTAGAGGCCAGATCTCTCTGGTTCTGTAGCCCATGATCTTTGGACCACACCTCACAGTCTCATTTTAATCATTGTCTTCTTCCTCAGAGTAGAAAGGGGAACATTAGTGAGCTTTCTCTGTAGTTCTCTTTTTGTGAACCAGCTCTCCATGTGTGCACAGGGCTGCCAGTTCTTAGATCTGTGTTTGCAGTAGAACTTCCTCTCTGTCATGTTTACACGTAGATAAGTACCAGCACAGTACTTTAGGTAGACTTCCCCTGAGCAACTTATGATTTTTCATTTGTTAGTAAGCTTTGTTTGGGATCTGAAGACAATCACAAAGTTACCTTTGCCCTGCCTGGAGTGGCTCAGTTGGTTGGGCATCGTCCTGAGCACCGAAAGGTTGCATGTTGGATTCCTGGTCAGGGCACATGCCTGGTTGCGACCTCGATCCCCATTGGGGGTGTGCAGGAGACAGCCAATCCATGTTTTACTCTCTCCCTCTCCTTTCCTCTATCTAAAAATTAATTTAGAAAAATATTTAGAAACACACACAAAAGAACCTCCCAAAGTTACCTTTTGCTGTACACATCCAAACTCTACATCCCTTTGATCAAATTTGCTTAATATGTGGGCTGGGTTTTGTTCTCCCAGCACCACTGAGAGACTATGGCTATGGAAGAGCACTCCACACTGTTACTCTACTTCATTCATTATCTGTAAAATTGCCTGTAAGTTCTGATGCAGGAATCTCTTATTCTGGAATGGGATGGGACTCTAAATCAAATAATTTATGATGCGGACAGTATCTGTAGCACATTCGAACTCTAAGGAACCAGAAGAGAGGTAGGGATATATTGATTACTATGGAGGACATACCTGAGAGACTGGCTTTACTTACTTAGCATTTGATTTTCCCCTAAAGTAGCCCAGTTCTGATTAGAGGATTAAATGTGAGTTCCCTTATTGTTGTATACCTGTTGTAGGTGCCTCTTTTTTTTAGTATTTTCATTTACATAGTAAAATTCCACTGTGCAAATTTTACTGATAAAA
Organism: Myotis daubentonii; assembly: GCF_963259705.1. NCBI lineage: Eukaryota > Metazoa > Chordata > Mammalia > Chiroptera > Vespertilionidae > Myotis > Myotis daubentonii. Next base: position 11,743,952 of record NC_081840.1, read on the forward strand.
AAACTCCGAGAAATGTAAAAGCCATATAATTCTAGATCCAGTTTACCCCATTTCCAAAATATTTGGGGGCATTCTTAATTTTTATTTTAGGTAGATTGCTTGCTTTATTACTTGGCTATGGTCAGGCTTTCTTTCTTGTTTGCAGTTCTATTTCAAGTGCGAGGTGAATTGTTTTCAGAGATCATGTTATCTGGAGGTGGCTCGGTCGCTGCTTAAGGTATCTAGTAGCATTTATAACAGGAAGCCTGGAGGAGAGTCAAGTCCTAGCCCTGCTGGCTCCTGGTTGGCTGAATCTACTGTCCATTAGTCATCTCAGAGCCAGAGCTTTACTGCTTCTGTATATCCCCTGACCGGCAGCATCTGCATCACCTGGGAATCTGTTAGACAGCAGGTTCAGGCGGCCCACCCTCCACCTGCTCAGGTTAACAGGCCCTCCTGCTGGTCTCAGTGCTGCTCAGGTTGAAAACCCCAGGTGTACAGTCCACATAGAGTTGGCTCTGTCTTTGCAGAGAAATAATTTTAGGTCTTTTGTCTGGAGTTTCTAGGTCTTATTGGTGTTAAATGTAAAACTTATCCCTCAAGTCACTGATGTTTTCCCAGAAGCGCCTGCCATAGCTCTCGCTGCTTATCGTTGCTGATGGAAATGTAATAAACCTTTGTTCAGAATTGTTGGGAGATTGCCTTTTACGAATTCCTAGAAAAATGGCTTCTTTTAATGTTATTTATTCTTAGGATGGATGAGACGCTGTTATAGAGAGAAGAAATATAGTCTTAAGAAACTTAAAAACAGTAAATACTGTTTTCCAGTAATTCATTAAAAGAGGCAATGAAATGCGTTGACTTTAGTCTTGTAAAACTTAAAGCCATCATCAGGGCAGACTCTCCAAGTCCATTCTTGCTACAAGCACAGATGTAGCAGATCCCGTACTCACCTCCATTAGAGGTTTGGAAGCACGGGGCTGTGCCGTGACGCATCATCCTGCTGTGCTCAGCAGGGCATAATGGAAAGCCTAACCAGCCGTTTCATTCTGCAGGTCCAACATGACCATCACGTGTGATGTTTACATAGAGACCCCTGGGAAGGGAGGTGTGTTCATTGCCGGAAGAGTGAATAAAGGTGGCATCTTGATTAGAAGTGCCAGAGGGATTTTCTTCTGGATTTTTGCAAATGGCACCTACAGAGTTACAGGTGATCTGGGTAAGTGTCTTATTCTATAGCATGAGAGAACTTGTGCGAAGCTTTCTCGAATATTACAGAGTTGAGCTGGCAGTAAGGGTGGGATTTGCATAGATGGGGGTGAGGGTAGAGAGTGCTCAGGAAACAAGTAAGTAGAAGCAAGGAGGTGGCCACTGTGCTTGTGGAAATACAAGGAGAGGGATTGATAGGCTTAAAATAGAGTAATCCTATTTCCTAATTTAGTTAATACATTGAAAACGGTGTGACTTTTCTCATTCATCTCAGCAGCCCTTGTTTTGTGTAGAATAGTGTTTTATCCAGAAGAGGTGCTTAGACCAGGTTCCAGTTGAACCCCACCCAGTTCCCTTTGGTTTTGGATGCACACTGCTCTGTTGAAACTAGACTTTGTGGCGGTGGCTCTGCTTGGTTCTTAGTCTCCTGCTTTTCCTCTTGCATTAATAAAAAATTCTATAGTTTGCTGCTCTCCGCCTCTTCCTAAGGGGTCCATAAGTAAAGTGAAAATGAAACGGGAAGTGGGTAATAGAGACATGAGAGTAGAAGCTGCATAATCATAGCGTGACTGACCTAGAAGGTACCTCACGTTTTCCAGTCCAGGAGCCAGAGAGGTTAATTGATTTGCCCCAGGTCTCAAAATGATTAGCGGCAGAATAGGAATTAAGAATTTAAATCTGTGTCTTTAGTTGCCACTGCTTCGTGTTTTAAACTACCCCCTCGGTCTCATCCTGGGTTTTTTCTCAGGCACTCAAACATGATCACAGCCCAAATTAACTCATTATTTTCTCTCTCTGATTCTCAGTGAATGCTGTTACCATGTAATCAGTTACACCAGCTAGAAATCTTATGGTAGTCTTTGAATCCTTCTCCTGTCCTTCATATGTAGTCCAGTCAGGTAAAAGTGTACCCTGGAAGTATAGAAGCTATTGTGTTATACGATAGTTGGTTTGTGAGTTTATTTCTCTGGTTCTCTGGTGATTTCGCAGGTAGTATATGGTCCAGAGTAGGATCTCAATATGTGCTTGTTGAATGCATGCTCAAATGAAAGATGTTTTGTTTTAAATCATTTGTGGATCTGGAAAGGTCGATGTTTATTAAGGTCGACTCTACTACCTACAAAAGCCACCTGAGAGCCCCCACTGAGTTTTGTGATTCTGTGATTTAGATAACCTTTTTGTGTTGCAGCTGGATGGCTCATATATGCTGTAGGGCAAGCTGAGGTCACAGCCCAAGAATGGTATACACTCACTTTAACTATTAAGGTAAGTATTGCTGATCAGCATGCCTGGAGGTAAGATGTTTTTCTCTTGTCCCTTTCTAGCATTTTCTGTGAATAGATGGGGTGGTGGTGGTGGTGATAAGTAGTGGAAATAGGCAGAAAGCATGGCATGATACCAGCAAACCACCACTCCCTGGAATAGTAGTATGTGTCAGGGTAAACCCACAGGAGAGCCATCAGCTGTTGACTTTATTACCTAATAATTCAACTGTTTTTTTCAATTTTGCTTGAATGAAGATTATAATTGGAGCTTATAGGTTTAAGCAAAGTCCCATCACTTTATTTTTGATGGTTGAATATAATTTGTTTTTTTACTGTAAGCACAATGTTTTCAAAGTTGGTTTCCATGAATATATTTGTCAGAGACGATACCAAGTTCATTGCAGTACCATGGGCCTCTAAGAATATTTGTCAGAATCACTGGTTGATCATGAGTTGTTGATTGACATGCTTCTAAGGGATACTCTATGGAGAAATTCTTCTGTATAAACATGCTTCTCTCTGCCAAGATAGTCCTGGCATAACTTTGTTCAGGTTACAATAGAGATTAAAAGTGGAATTCAGAGAACCTTTTGAACTTGTTCTCTTCCCTTACCCAGTCATCAAAATGACAATACTAAATTTCCAGGCAGTATCAATATGTATGGACCATCATAGTTTACTTAACTATACATACTTGATGGGCATAACTTTGTTCCCAGTTCTTTCCTTGTACAGGGAACTGAGGCAGTGAAGGATGCCTTTTTGTAGATAGAGGGGAGAGATCTTTTATGTGCCTCTTAGGGTATGCATGTTCTATTATTTGTTTAGGCAGATATTTAGAGGTGGAATTGCATTTTAAATTTTAACAGATACTACCCTGTTGCTAGTCAAACTGTATCCATTCTATAGCATTTATAATAATATTTGATATTATCAAGTTTTAAAGATTTTTTTCAAACTGATAGATATGATTTATATTTTCTTGATAATTAGGGAGGTTGTACATTTTATATTTATTGTCCATTTTATATTTATATAACTTTTCTCTGAAGTTACCCATTGAATTCTTTCCTGATTTTCTTACTGTGTTGTCTTTTTCTGATGGACCTATATGAGTTTATTATATACTAGTATTCTGGATAGTCTGTTATATGTGTTACAGATATTTTCTCCTGTTTTCTTGTTCTCATGATTTGTATTTTAATTTTGCTTATGGTATGTTTCATGAATAGAAATTTAAAATTTTGGTATTGTCAAATATTTCACATTTTCTTCATTTGTTTTATATTTTGTTTAAGAAGGCATCTCTTTTCTTTAAATTAGGAGCTTTTCTCCCTGCCCCCAAACTAAATAAAGTTTGGGATGCATTTTATGTTTAAGTCTTTAATCCATTTGGCATTTATTTGTGAATTATAAGGTGAAGAGCCCGATATAATCTTTTTAAGCAAATTGATAGCTATCATCATTTATTATATAGACTGTCCTTTTGCCCATGATTTGAAGGCTGCATTTTTTGATGTAATAAATCATCACATGTGCATGGCTTGTTTCTGAACATTTCTCTGTTCTTTATATTGCTCTGCTTGTCTAGTATCCTATACTAGAGGCCCAGTGCATGAAATTTGTGTATGGGTAGGGTCTCTAGGCCTGGCTAGCAATCAGGGCTGATCAGGTTGCCTGCCCACCCCCCCTCCTCCTTCCCTCACCACCCACATACCACCACCATGTGGTCTCCCTCTTCCCATCCACCCCCCGACTCCCAGCCTCCCACCTCCTCTTTCCCTCACTCTCTCAGCACCCCACCGTCACTGCCGCTGCTCGCCCACCCCACAAGGGTCAGCGCATGTCATAGTGAGCAATTGAATTTCCAGTCTCCTGGTTGAACTCTCAAGGAAACACTTTGCATATTAGCCTTTATATATATAGATAATAAAAGGCTAATATGCAAATCAACCGAACAGTGGAATGACCGATCGCTATGATACACATTGACCACCAGGATGCAGGCTGCTCCCTGGTGGTCAGTGTGCACTCACAGGGGGAGTGTCACTCAGCCAGAAGCCAGGCTCACGGCTGGCAAGAGCTTCCCCCACCTCCGCGGCAGTTGGACATCCCTCAAGGGCTCCCGGACTGTGAGAGGGTGCAGGCCAGGCTGAGGTACCTGCCCCACTCCTGAGTGCACGAATCTCATGCACTGGGCCTCTTGTTTTATTTATAAAAACAGGTGGCTAGCCTGTGGGCCATAGTTGGTTGACTCTTGTTCTTAAGGCAGTGAACTTGTAGATAAGTCAATAAATAAAATTATGAATAACAATATGGAATAACGAGATAAAGTAGCTTAGCAGATTGGATTTTCTCGATAGAGAGGTCAGGTAAGACCTCTTGGAGTGGGCAATGTTTGATCTGAGGGTGCCTCTGGGACTGGCCTTGTGTGAGGAGCAGCTCGGCCAGGTTGGCCAATGCCTGGGGAGTGGGGGGTTGGGGGGTGGCGAGGAGATGAGGTACTGTTAGATAGGTGTTGTGCTTACTATGATTTGTGTATGAGTCCCTTGGGTCTGTGTTAATATTCACCATTCCATACGTGGCAGGAGATGTTTAATGAGCACGTCTAGAGCTGAGGTGGCTGTGCATGTGTGTAGTAACAGGGATACGTGTGGACAGCTAGGATTCAATTCCTAGCTCTGCTGGTAAATCTTGACTTTGGTTTTTAATCTTCAGTCTGAGTGTCTCCATCTGTAAAATGAAAGAGCTAAATTGAAGTCTATTGCATTATAGACTTAAAAACAGATTTAATTTTAGTTCTTGGCCTCGTGCTTTGGATCTTTAGCTCTTCATCCTTTGAAATTAGCTAGTTTGAAATGTTTAGCTATAATTGCACGCTGTGAATATATGCTCATAAATGTACTATAATAATGAAAAGACGCGCCGGCTAGCATTTACTCACTGTGTGCCAGGCCCTTAACTAAGTAGGAATGGCAGCCACATGAAGAGGATGTTACTTTATCTTCCTCTGTCAGTGACCACTAAGTCATTTCTTTTTTTAAAAAAAAAATATATTTTATTGACTTTTTACAGAGAGGAAGGGAGAGGGATAGAGAGTTAATAACATCGATGAGGGAGAAACACCGATCAGCTGCCTCCTGCACACCCCCTACTGGGGATGTGCCCGCAACCAAGGCACATGTCCTTGACTGGAATCGAACCCGGGTCCCTTCAGTCTGCAGGCCGACGCTCTATCCACCGAGCCAAACCGGTTAGGGCCACTAAGTCATTTCTATGCTTCTTCCCTTCTTACTGCCCCTGGCAATCATCACTGATGGTGACTAGTTTTCTAACTAAGGTTGGGCTCTTCATATGACTTTGAAGTTATATTCTGTACACTGGGACAGAAAGTACCTCCATATATGGACATTTTGGTTCCATTACTCATGTATGCCCACGACCCATGCACATACAACCACTTGTAAAAAACAAATGTTTTTTCTTTTATTTCAGTGGGCTCTTGTCTAAAATTTTATAATAATTTTATGAAAAGTTTCACATTTCTGTGGGTTTTACATTTTGGTGGAGTCCCAGGAAGTATTGTGATATTCCTTGTGCCTTGGAAACTATTACATAGGTAGATAAGAATTTCCTCAGAGAATATTGTTCCTGTATTTCAAACTTTTGTTCCAACCCATGGAGTTGTTTTCCTGCAGGAAGTCTTAAGTGAGGAGGGTGTTTGCTCCGCTAAGTGGGTGGGCCACAGGTTATTAAGAAATGGACTCCGGACGATCATTTTCATATGTCTTCAAGGGTCGCCTTTCTTGCCCCCAGGGTCATCTCTCGGCCGGCATGTTGAATGGCAAGCTTCTGTGGTCAGAGGTCCCAGTGAATTTCCCCAAGAATGGCTGGGCGGCGATTGGAACTCACTCCTTTGATTTTGCACAGTTTGACAACTTTCACGTGGATGCCACACCCTAATATTCACAGAGCACCGTAGAACACACTTTGGATTTTTTTTTCTTTCTTTTTGGTTTGGTTCAGAGCCAATTCTTTTTTTTTTTTTTTTGATGGATTGATATATAAGCCTTTGGAGGCTAAAAATAATGAAGAGTAAATGAAGAAGAAATATGTTTTTATTTGATCATGTGGAAGATTTTTTTTTTTTTTTTTAGAACTAGTTCCAAGGGGAAAAACAGGTGAATCTTTAACATCACCCGGTGTGTATCCTACTCTTCAGATGGTACATTGGTTCACCCCTAGGAGCACTGTGGGTGGTCCAGACCTTGACACTTGGTGTTAATGTTGAGACAGCCCTCGTCACCTTATTTGGAAGTGATCATGCAGGTGATAATAACTTGATTATCTCAGAAATGTATTTATTAATGCCGATGTGTGTCTAAGTGAGCTGATGTCTTTGTCTTAAACTAAAGAACTCTAGAAATGCTGCTTTTTGAAGGCCACTTCAATGTGTTATTCTTAAAAGTACTTTTTATTTTCATTTTTTATGATGATGGTTTTAAATTATAGATATGATGAATGGAATGATTTGAAAATTGTCTCATTAATAAACTACCTCTAAAGCCATTTCTGCAATAATAAATAATAGTAGATTAATTGGGTTATCTGCATTTTAAAAAATTCTTTCAGATCCACTTTCAGTCATATAACCTTATAACTCTCGGTTATAACATTTCTCCAGATGGCTGGAAGGAGGAAGAAAATACCCTATAGCCAATGCTGTAAGTGGGTCTAAAGATGAAATTGAAGCAAAGTTCCTTATATCATGTGCTTTTCCTGGTCTGTCTTCTCATGTGTCACTGGGAAGAGATTAAAGGTCAATGAATGAATTTTTTTTTTTCTATCTGCTTGTATGCAGAAGAAGGGGGACACTTAGCTAGTTGCTAATTTATAGAATTGGATCTAATATTTTGTGTGGTTAGATGCATTTATGTCATTAAACTAGCAATACATTTATATTTAAGTATGGGTGAGCATATTTGTCATGCAGTATAGTTTATATTTAAGAATTAGTGTACGTCCTAGAAACAACTTAGTCATTCATGTGGATAAAGTAAATTCTGGAATTCTTTTGAAAGTTTAAAGCTTCAATGAACTGATTCTTCAATTTTGAAATTTATAATCATTTCATATAGGCTAAACTGACATGAAATTTTGTATTACTATTAAACTCAAGAAACGAAATATTAGAATAAATCAGATTACAGAGACAAAATTTAAATTTAAACCATGTCTAAGTGATTTCCAGTTCAGTCCCTACATATTTTTTTAAAAATTAACTTTACTAAAATATAACTTACATACAATAAAATGTTCTTAATTTTAAGTATATAGTTCAATGAGTCTTGATTAAAGGATACATTCATGTAACCAACACCCCAAACAAAATATCAAACATTTCCATCACTCCAGAAAGCTCTCTTGTACACCTGTGCAGTATTTCCTCTCACTCCCCATCTCGGGAACCCATTCATCTGATTTCTGCCACTACTGATAAATTTACTTTGTTCCTAAACACATTAGAAGTGGCACCAGATGCTATGTACTATTTTGTGAATGGTTTATTTCATTCAGCATAATGCTTTTGAGATTTGATTATGTGGCTGTGTATATCAGTGGTTTGCTGCTTATTTGAAAGAGAATCCCATTGTATGGCTAGACCACAGATTGTCCTCCCAGTTTTTGGTATTACAAATGAAGCTGTTATGAACATTTGTGGGCAAGTCTTCGTGTGGACTTGTGTTTTCATTTCTTCTGGGTAAATACCAAAGAGTGAAAATGCTGGATCTTTTGGGAAGTGTACTTTTAACTTGATAACAAACTGGCAAGTTGTTTTCCAAAATGATGGTATGATTTCACACTCCCAGTAGCAGTGTTTGAGAGGTTCTACATTCTTGTCAGTGCTTCATATTGTTGTTCTTTATAATTTTAACCCTCTCTTGTGGGTGTGTAGTAGGTACATTAGATGTTGGGCATCTTTTCAAGGGCTTATTTGACATTCATATATTTTATTTTGTGAAATCTCAATTCAAATCTTTTGCTCATTAAAAAAAATTGCGTTGTATGTCTTATCTATATATATAAAAAAGCCTAATATGCAAATTGTCCCTGCGGGAGTTCGACTGGGAGACTGATCACTTGCTATGATGTGCACTGACCACCAGGGGGCGGTGCAGAATGAAGTAAGGCCCCTGCTGGCAGCTGGCAGCCAGGGAAGGGAGGCCCCAGAGCCGGAAGGCCCTGATCACCGGCCAGGCCTAGGGACCCTCTCTGTGCACGATTTCATGTACCGGGACTCTAGTTGAGTCATACGAGCTCTTTATATATTCTAGATCAGTGGTTCTCAACCTTCCTAATGCCACGACCCTTTAATACAGTTCCTCATGTTGTGGTGACCCCCAACCATAAAATTATTTTCGTTGCTACTTCATAACTGTAATCTTGCTACTGTTATGAATCGTAATATAAATATCTGATATGCAGGATGTATTTTCATTGTTACAAATTGAACATAATTAAAGCATAGTGATTAATCACAAAACAATATGTAATTATATATGTGTTTTCCGATGGTCTTAGGCGATCCCTGTGAAAGAATTGTTCGACCCCCAAAGGGGTCGCGAACCACAGGTTGAGAACCGCTGCCCTAGATGAAAAACACTCTGTAAATTGCCAGGGTTACTTCACACACTGTCTTTGTCCGTTCAGGATGCTGTAACACAGTAACCACATCCTGGGCAGCTTATAACCAGCAGGGACTCCTCACTGTGTCGTCACCTGGTGGAAGGTGCTAGGGAGCTGTCTGGAGCCTCTTTTATAAAAGCACGAATCCCGTTCATGAGGGCCCCACCCTGTCCACGGGTCCCACATCCTAACACATCACATTGAGCATTAGGATTTCCTCATGAGAATCTGGAGGGACACAGACATTCAGGCTGCAGCACACACTGAAAAGTAACACCTGGACGGGCTCCCCGGCAAGGGTATTGCACTTGAGTCCTTGAGTCCTCGTGTCTGGGTTGAATGCCTGCTCTGCTGCTCATCTGTCTGCCTTTGGCTGAATCCCTTGAGCCCTCTGCACTGAAGCTGCTGCCTCTATAAAGCCAAGTAGCCAGGCTGGTCGCCGAGGTGCCTCGTAGCTCTCACTGTGAAATTCCGTGACTTGTCAATCCGTGTTTCTTTATTTAATTCATATCTTGCTTAGGTGAAGAGGTAGCTGCTTTCTAAGTCAATGTGGTTTGCCCCCTGCCCTTGTTTCCCATACTGAACATGACCATACTATGCCTTGTACATTTTAACTCTAGCAAAATATGGCTTCATCAAGTGAAATCACTTTGCAAGTGGCCTTTTACTTCATCTTAAATAACACAGACACACCTAGATTCCATTCTTCCATTATACGTGGCCTGCTTAATAAGCACTGTCTATCACACAGCACTGCTGGTAATATTTTAAAGTATCATGGTGTCAAAACATTGCGATAAGCTAGACTAGAATCAGGAGGGAGGATTTCGAAACCAGTGTTCTATAGTTTTTGCTCAGAGGTGGATTCTTCCTAACATTTTCCTTTTGTCTTGTTAATATTTTACTTTCACTTGAAAGAAAGCCTGGTTTTCCTTGTATGTCAGAAGTATTATAATTTCATTATATTCTGAACATAGTTTTTTTTGCTTAGTTAAAGCTCATGGATAAGTTGAAGCTGTTCTAAAATGCGTTCTCTTCCTCTTCTTTTAGTTCCTTCTCCTCTTCCCCTCCTCTCCCTCCATCTCATCTTTCTCCGTCTCCTTCTCCTCATTGCTCCCCCCTCTCCTACTCTTTCCCTCCTTCTTTTCCAACTTCTTCCTTCCTCCTCCTCTCCTTCCTTCTCCAATGAAATTGAACTTGATGCTCCATGGAATTGGTAATTATTACTCAACTAAGAAAAATGCAGATACTTTGAGGGATGATGGGGGACTGTTGAGCAAGACATTTGAAGTGATTTTGTTCCAACAGGATATTTATAGCTGTTACATTCATGGGGAGAGGGAAACATTATAGAATTAAGTGATTTGAAGATTGCACTGAAAAGACAGTTTACTGCTTTCTGCATCTGTTCAACAGATTGCACTGATTAATGTTTTCCAATTGTGTGGTATGTATTTGACACAATGTGGGGAGTGTTTTTAAGCCCATATGGAATATTTTATATGCAAGGGGTACCGTGTGTTTTGGGGAGCACCTGGACTTTGGATCTGTTATTTTCGCTGCAATGGATTTACTTCTGTGTTTGGTAACAAACAGACTATCCGCCACTCAGCTGGATGGCCCTGATCGACACAGGCAGAGGATACGATTTCCTGTAAGTACACGGTACTAGAGCTTCCCTGTGTTGATGGATGGCTCTGCAGTGTGAGGGACACAATGGTATCCTCCCCAGGTGGGCCTGCACAGTTTCTGGCCCTGGAGGCTCACAGGGTTCCTCAGTTGCTCATGATGCTGTGTGAATATAGGGTCAGACTGTTTACATGTGGGAGGATTTGGGGGTGTCTCTACCCTCTTGCCTTGTTCCAATTGCTGTGGAGACTAGATGTGTACTTGGCTCAACCCTAGGTGCAACGGGTAACAATCCCAAACAATTTGAGAATATTTTGCAGGGCAGTGTGAGTTGAAGTTCGGCTTCTCAACCGAAGGCAAGCACACACCTCCAGAGCTCTTTTCCCACACATCCTCTATGACCGATTCACACAAACTCTGGTTATTTTTGCAAGTAATAAAGGTTTGCACATAAAACTAAGACACCATGATGAATAGTTTTATGTGTTAGCGTGACTAGGCAATGGTACCCAGCTATTTGGTTAAACATTATTCTAGACGTTTCCGTGAAGGTTATTTATTTGTTTGTTTTAAGAGTTAACATTTAAATCAGTAGACTACGAGTAAAGCAGATTTCCCTCCATAATGTGGGTGGGTCTCATCCAATCAGTTAAATGACTTTAAAAAACACCCACCCCAAACCCCAATACCGACTTTCCTGGGAGAAGTGGGAGTCTGCCAGCGGGTTGCCTTTGGATTTAAACGGCCACTCTTACCTGGGTCTCCAGCTGCCGGCCTGCCCTACAGATTTGAACTTGCTAAGCCTCCACAATTGTGCGAGCCAATTCCTTGAAATAAATCTCTCTCTGTGTGTATATATCCTGGTGGTCCTGTTTCTCTGGAGAACCCTGTCTAATACAGATGCCTTATCTGAGTGAAAGTAGATAAACTCTTCTGTTTGGAGTATTGCATTACATTTTCCAATAAAAATGTAACTTATAGCACGGGGATTTTGAGCTGTTTTTCAGAGAGCATAGAAGAGTGCATGGGAAATCTTCAGTGACCATAAACATTTGTGAGTGACTGTTGAGTGAAAAACTTACAATTAGTCTTAACTGGGATGACTTTCCCCCCAGTAGTGTAAATGATATAGGGACCATTAATTTAATCCTCTAAAGGGAGTGCGCATGGCTTGCTGGGTCATGGTGATGCTTAAGTCAAAAGTTTGTTTAAACAACTGACTTTTGAAAATCCCTCTTTTCATGGTTCAGTAGCATTTTACTTCCCACATAGTCCTTTTTTTTTTTTTTAATTGCTGTTCACGAGGGGGAAAAGGGCCTGACCCTTCCTTCCCATTTAAGAAGAGATGCTAGAAAGACCAACGTGTGTGTCATTAACTGGAATTTAGTAAAACTCTGGCCAGAGTCACCGGAGAAGCTGGGAGCTGCAGTCTTTTAGCTGGGCTCCCGGACACTTCAAATACAACTGGGGTTAAGTTATTAAGGGCGAAGGGATCTGTGCATGTTGGAGCCAGTGACCTGCACTAACATCTCCATCTGTGGAAAGGCATTTTGCTTAGTTACTTTCAGTACTGCTCTATTCAAGCTGGTAGACCCGATCCTCATGGCTTTTTAGGGGGAAAAAGACTGACATGACTGTAACATGTCAGAGCCAGAGGGGCCTTAGACTTTGGCAGAGGAAGAGATTGAAACCCTCAGAAGCGAGGTGACTTCAGTAGACGTTAAACGCACTGGGAAGGCTTCTTGGGAGCAGGGAGCCAGCATCTCAGCCTGTGTCCACACCTCCTACCATCTCTGCCATTCCAAGTTTCATGGGAGTCGGAGAGTTACCCAGCCCTTCAGTGCTGTTTTGTTTCTGTAACTGCAGATCACGGCCATTTGGGAATCAGCGAGCCCAAACGCTTACTGTGCCACTCACACTGTTTCTTCTTAGCAGCAAAACAGTCATTCCCATTCCTAGCATCTTGAAATCACAGCCTGCCTCTATGGAGAACTAGTTTGTCAGCTCCATGGAAGCCAGGATCAAGGCTGATGACGCCCCACTGTGTCTGTCCTGCCTCGCGTGGTCCTTGATGCATAATATGTAACACAACAGATCAATAGCTGTGGGGCGAATGGATGTAGTGTTTATGAGGTGGCAGACACTATGTTAAGCACTTTTCATGAGTTATTTCATTCCATCCTCATAACAACCCCATGAGGTAGGTAATATTTGAAACTGAACCTTGAAAATGTGCCCAAGGACACAGACACAGTGAGTGTTGGCTCATGGATGGGTTTGTCTGACTCCATCCTGAATTATTAGGGAAGCTGGAGGTTTGGGGGTTGCTATTGATTAGCATATGGAATGTATAAGACTACCCTTAGGTTCAATATGGTGAATTTTAAAGGGCTGACTAGCTGACATGTTATCCAGCACAACAGATAAGTTACTTAGCTTTACAAAAAATGGAAGAATAAAATAGGAAAAACTGACTGTTGGGTTGGCCAAAGATAACTGGGTATTGTGGAGAGTGGGGTGAAGTTGAGTGGAGAGTAGTTATTCCATAAAGTTTCTACCCTATCTTTTTTAAAAATATATTTTTATTGATTTCAGAGAGGAAAGGAGAGGGAAAGAGATAGAAACATCCATGATGAGAAAGAATCGTCGATTGGTTGCCTCCTCCATGCTCCCCACTAGGGATCAAGCCCACACCCCCGGCATGTGCCCTGACTGGGAATCAAACCGTGATCTCCTGGTCCATAGGTTGATGCTCAACCACTGAGCCACGCCAGCCAGGCGACCCTATCTTGTTTGAGATGACCAGAGACGTTCTTCTGAGCCATAAATGGTATTATGGCATTGAGAGCATGAATGAGAGACATTGGAATCTTAATCCAGGATTTGTTTCCATGATGCTAAATCTTTTTCAGAGGAAGTAGTGAATTTGTGCTGGAGCGGAGGAGAGCACTGAGCTACAGGGACTGACTCTGGTTTCTATGCCTCAGGCGCTGCTCTTCTGCCTCCAGGGGAGAGAATTTTTGTATTTTTGTGTATATATTTTTTTGCCGGAGGCATTTCTAATGCCTGAAGCCTGCGTTTAGTGGTGAGGATGTGATCCTGTTTCTCAGACTCTTACAGAGAGATCTGAGCCATTGTGTTGGAGACAGGACCCCTAAAGCTGACCTGTGGGACTGATCTGGGCTAGGGATCAAGTCTTTGAGTGTTGGATGTGGGCTAGAGGTCATGTGGACACATTCCTTTAAAACTTTATTTATATCCCTCCATATTTAAGAGCCTCGTTCTCAGCTGTGGATGCTCATTAGAATCATCTGAGGAGACCTAAATGCTGATGCCCAGGTTCTACCCCAAAGGATCTGATTTATTTGGTTTGGGGAGCGGTCCAGGCATTGGCGTTTAATTTAGAAACATCTCAGGTGATTTGATGTGTAGTCATGGTTGAGAGTCATTCTTGTAGCCTCACAAGGCTCCTGCCTGCCCCAGCAACCACTGATTTTCTTGGCTTTTCCTTCTTTCCTGTAACCTGGCTCATGTATCATGGGGGGCTTGTGCTTGTATTGAATGGCATTTCTAGGGCTGTCATAGACTGTGCATTCATTCCATTGGGGTAGGTGAGGGGAGAGAGTGGAAGGCTCTATGAGAAGCAGAGTGAGGTGTATAGAGCAATGGACTATTTTTATTTTTATTTAAAAATTCTGAATAAACCTAATGAGCAAAATAATAAACAGCAAACAAGTATGAACTAGAAAAGTTTTATGGTTTTTTTTATAAGCAGTAAATCTGAGTGCAGATTTTCTTCCCAGAAATGGAAACATTAGGCTACATGCGTGCTTTTCTAAGAAAAAAGGCTTTAATAAAACTGACTTAAGAACTAAAAAAAGGGAAAGAAAATGACCAGTTATCATTGAATGAATTAAGCCATTTGTCATAAAATATCAGGCACAAACAGTTTCCAGTTGGGTAATTTTAAATTATTGAGGATCAGATGGTTCTTAGGCCACTTAAAAGTGTTCTAGAACAGAGGGAAAAGAGGTAAAGCTTCAGAATTATCTTTATGAAGCAAGAACATTGGTATAAAATTATGGGTGAGGGTATCATTTAAAAACAATGAGCTAAGCAATCTAATCTTTCCTAAAAACATTGACATGCAAGTCCTACATGAAGTATAAGCAAATAGCATCTAGCAATGCAGAAAAGGATAGCACCATGGCCAAGTGAGGTCCGTTTTACCAAACCAAAGAGGGATCAGTAGTGGAAGTCAGCTAAGGCAGTTCTCTATGTTGATGGGTAAAGGAGAGAGGGGCACATGGCAAAGGCATTTGATAAAAGTCACTATATGTCCTGGATAAGCAAAACAATAAAATAGTAATATGTTGTATTAGGAAAATTTCCATGAGTTATTTTCATGTTGCTTAATGGTGAAACACTAGCGCCCGGTTTTTCAAGTTATAAATGGTCAGGATCCCGACAGCAAAACCACTATTAAATGCCCATCAAACTGAGGAATAAATGATGGTACATTTACACCACAAAATACCCCACCGCCTTTGAAAAGGAGAGGTATTGCTCAGCGAGGGCATCGTGCACAGGCCGTGGAACTACAGTGGCTGAGTTTGAACCCTGATTCTATCACTTACTAGCAATGGGATCTTTGAATATAATTTGTTTTTCCATTTATAGAATAGAGATAACAACAGCAACGTAAGCATCATAACAGATAATAACGTATTGGCTGGGGTCTTATGAGAATTGCATGAGTTAATAGGATGCCTCCTTTTTAGCTCTCAGTGAATAGTCGATGTTATTATGTTGGTTGCTCAAGATCCATGACTGTGGCGTGACATTTCAAGTGATAAAAGAAGGTTTAAAAGATCAAGTACATTATGATCTGTTGTGTATAAAAAGCAGTGTACATGTGAGCGCACACACATAAATAGCAGAGGCACCAATGGAATTTTCCAGAGTGTGTTTAAGATATTAGAAGAGGTCATTAAAAATGAAAGCCTGTTCAACCTTATTATGTTTAAGCTCTTTGGGATTTCAGGTGATTTTACGTAATTGGCACTGTCTTATATTGTGTGTATGCATACAATGTGCCATGTAGCGTTTTTAAAAAGTTATTAAAAAAACAAAAGGAGAGTGTAAACTCCCTTTTATGATTTTGACTAAAATAAGACACAACTGCCTGCTGGCAGACAGGGCCCCACGGTCCCCGAGGAGAAGCTGGGAGTATGGGCCATGCTTGGAAAGACTCTGGACCACAGCAGGGAGTTGGGGTCTCCCAGCAGGAGTCAGGCACCAGCTCAGATCTCCATGGCAACCACATGAAAAGTTTTTTAAAAGGGAAGAAAGTGCCTCTCTTTATCATTAGGAGCATAAAAATGAGAAGCTTATCATTTTTATGTTTTTGACAGCATCCCTCTTTCCTCCATTCCCAAATTCCCAGAGCAAGAATTCCAGCCCTCTGACCACAGGTTCAGACAACAAACGAACGATGTGGTGCATACTTCTCTTTTCATAAACGGCAGATGTTTCCTGTTCTGATGACCTGCAGACTCTGGAGATGCTGTTTAATAAACATGCGGGAAATGAGGCATCTAAATGAGTGGTGTCCTCTTCAAAACGGAGCTAGCCAATTTCTGAGTCCTTCGGAAAGTGCCTGGGAGGCTGGAGGGGAGGGGAGCCCCTACATCTGCTGTTCCGATGTATGATGGCTAAGCTTCTGCCTGACCCTCGAATGACAGCTGTCCCTCTCATCCAGAGATACGTCTTCATTGTGGGAGAGTTACAATCATTAGAAGTCAGTTGTTTTGAGCCCCAAATCTGCCTTTCTAGAACTTCCACCCATTTATTCTGATTCTAGACCAGAATCAACTCTGAGAATGTTGTAACTCTCACCATAACACACAGTCCTTCAAGTAGATAAAGGTCACTGTCATCGACTGTTTTAGGAAGTGGTATTGCTTTATCATCTACTAGAGGCCCGGTGCACGAAAATCGTGCACTCGGGGCGGGGTCCCTCAGCCCAGCCTGTGCCCTCTCGCAGCCCAGGAGCCCTTGTGTGATGTCTGACTGATGGCTTAGGCCCACTCCCCGGGAGTAGCAGGCCTAAGCCATCAGTTGGACATCCTTAGCGCTGCTGCAGAGGCGGGAGAGGCTCCTGCCACCCTGTGGGAGCGCACTGACCACAGGGGGAAGCTCCTGCATTGAGCATCTGACCCCTGGTGGTCAGTGTGTGTCATAGTGATCAGTCGTTCTGTGGTTCGGTCGATTTGCATATTAGCCTTTTATGATATAGGATGATAGGGTATTTCAGGAATTCTTGGGTACTAGGGGTATAAAGGTAGAGCAGACACACCTCTAACATTTTCAGGCAACTCCACTGTACATAGGTCTCCCCCAGGAGTGACAGGTAGGGATCTGCCAAAAAATGTTTTCCTAACGCAAAATATAGTTTTCCCTGAGAGTCACTTTAAGATTCCTCTCTTAGGAGGCAGAAGCCATTTGCAGAGCACACACACACACACACACACACACGCACACACACACACAATTGGATCTATTCTCAGTAATATAATTATTACAATTATTGTCTTTTTCAGGACAACACTCATTTGGATGTCATAATACCTTTGTTAGAAACCCAGTCACTTAACCTTGTTTATTATTTAACAAATAGTGATTGAAGATTAACAAAGCCCCTGTTTCCATGGAATTTATATTCTTAGAGCAGGGATCAGCAAATTTTTTTCTATAAGTGGTCAGATAGTAAATATTTTAGGCTTTGTGGTGCATAGGTCTCTTGGACACTACTCAACCCTGCTATTTCCACACTAAAGCAGCCACAGACAAGACAAATGAATGGACATGGCTGTCTCCAGTAGAACTTCATTTACAAAACAGATGGCTGGCCTGGGTGTTGTAGTTTGATGACTCCTGTTCTGGACAATAAAATAGAGATTTGAAATGGCAGGTATGACTAAGTGCTAAGAATGAAAATAAGACAGGAGGCACAGCAGGGGACCAGTCATGTAGGAACTTAAGATGAGTGAGATTGGAAATCCTTGGACGGTTTGTATAGGGAAATGGCCTGCTCTGACTCCCAGCTCCAGGGGAGCACACTGGTTGGAAACTTGGAGACTGATTGGGAGGGTATTGCAATGGTCCAGACATTAAGAATGGTGACTGGACTAGGATAGCAGTGATGAGGTAAGAAGTGGTTGCATTCTAGGTAGATTTAGAAGGTCTAACCAGTAGGCTCTGGTCAGGGTCTATATAAAAGTTCAAGGATGGTTCTAAGATTTTAGTCTGAGCAGATGGAAGAATGGCTTTCCTCTCCACTGAGATGAATAAGAGAAGAGGAGCAGGTTTGGGGCAAAAGGCCAAATATTCTGTTGGGGCATGTTACGTTTGAGCTGCTTGTCAGACATCCAGGTAGTTATCGAACAGACATTTGGGTATGAGTCTGAGATTGAGGGGAGATATCTGGTGTTACAAATTTGAGAGTCACCAACACATGGTCCTTGCAGTGGGGATGAGATCAGCTTGGGAGTGAGAATTGATGTAGAAGAGAGGCCCAAGGATGGAGCCCTGGGATATTCTGGTGTTTGTAGATTAGGGAGCAGAGACCGGGGAGAAGAGAATTCAGCTGAAGAAACAGAATGAGTGGCCAGCGTTTAGGAGAGAGGCAAGGGAGCATGGACTTGGGGTAGAGAGGGGGATGGACAAGCCTGATGTCCAGTGGGATGGCACCGCTGGGATGCGGGCTGAGAATGTCCTGTGATTGGCTGCTGGAGCTCAGCAGGAGAGCGCTTTGCCTTTCCTCTTGGACCCCGAGTTTCATTCCCTCTGTGGTCCCCACTGCAGCTTTCAGTGAGCTGCCAGGCCATCACTCTTTCCTGATCCTGTTATCACAGACAAGTTGTATTTTCTTTGTGACTTGGTGACTTGGCGGGGAAATTGTACCTCCCAAATTGCTCATAATCCTTGGCTAAACTGCTTCCTTTGTGCTGAAAAGAAAAAAAAAAGGAATCCAGCAGAGTCAGAGAATCATTTCTTGAAGAGGAAAGATTTCTGACAAAAATACAGTCACGTCATCTACCACCCCACCCCCCTCTCCCTGTTCCATGGGGCAGGATGAACTTTACTGGCCAAGATAGTTTTCTTCGCACAGGGTGAAAATGCAGCTCCCCCTGAGAAGACTGGGAAGCCTTCTGGATTTCACATGGAGGCGGAAGGAATGGTCTTTCATGAGTGGGTGAGGGTGTGTGTATAAGGCAAATGTGGGGTGAGGAGGAGGGTGGCCAAGAGGTGAGAGAGAATGGGCAGAGGGTGTGAGAGGTCTGGCAGAAGGAGCAAGACCAGTGCAGAAATGGTGCTCATGGAGGCGGCAGGCTTTTGTTGTATCATTTGAGTGTGTTTGACCCAGAATTGGCCCCATGTTTAAGGCCATGGATCCAGGAAATCGGTCCCCTCCTTCCTCTTCCCTTTTTCCGTCACAGCAAAGATGACACCTGGCACTCTGAGCTCGCATCTGTTCGTGCCTTTGTTCTATTTTTTCCCAACTGGCTTCAATTTGGATATCTGAGGTTTAGAAGTGACACTCCAGCTATTTCCTCCACGCCCACTCCAGTGAATGATCTTGAACTCCCTCTGCGTGGCAGGGCTCTCTTCAGTTCCCACTAAGCAGAGTCTTGGTCAGGCCACTGTTTTGACATGGTGTCACGTGCTTGGCGCTCCCCCCAATGGTCTTCTTGGATTATTGAACTCCTGTCTTCTAGGCTCCAAATCTTGTGATTGATGGATGACCACCTGCCCCTGAATAAAGCTGGGAGCCAGGGGATTGAGGGGACCTCTGGATAGTTTGGGTCCCAAGCCAAGGACTACACCCTGTGTTCAGAAGGTCGGGCCAGATATGTCCTTTAGATTAGTGGTGTACCCCGAAAGATGGAACGGTTCTAGACTTACGTAATGACTCTTTTTGTTACTGGGCTTTCTCAAGTCCGTAATGTCACGTTTATGTAATGTCCTGGGTACCAGGTAGCAATTCACAGAACAAGTAGGTGGTAGAAAGCATGTTATTTTAACACCTGCTACCAGAAATATTCCCAGAAAGGGAGCTATTTGAGGACAGTATCTTGATGAGTCATTTAGGGAGTCAAGACAACCCAAGGAATTTCAAAATGCTGTGTTTAGATATCACGACTTGGGGGGGAAGGAGAAGAGTGGAAGGGGCTGGGGAGGGTGCCAGAAGCTGGCCCAGGGTGAAGTGTGCTTCGATTCTCTTATTAGGGTTCCAGGGAAGCAGTATCAATAGGATCTGGACATATATGCACATGTACATGTGGAAAGAGATTTATAAGTATTTGGCTCCCATAATTATGGAGGCAGAGAAATCTTGCAATCTGCTGTCTGTAAGATGGGTATTCCAGTCCAGACCTGAAGGCCTGAGGGCCAGGAACAGCAAACAAAGGGTCACTGTCTCAGCTCAAACAGCCAGGTTGAGTGAATTCAACCTTCCTCCCCTTTTCTTTCAATTCAGGCCCTCAGACTGGGTGATGCTGACTGGGTTATGCTGCCTGCTTTACTGAGTCCACCAATTCAAATGCGAATCTCTTTGGGAAATTCACTCACAGATACGCCTCAAAATAATGTTTAACTTGATGTCTGGGCATCTATGACCCTGTCAGGTTGACACACGGAAGCAAGCATCACAGCACCCCTGCTGCTAAGGAGCTCAGAGGAATTTTATGCCCTGAGGTGACAAGGGCTCAGTATAAGGGGCTGTGAGTTGGTTAAGTAATCACCCCAACGCTCCCAGTTTGCCGAAATCTTTACTCAAGTGTTCTGTGCACACAAGTGTATGCCTCTTCTAAGTGGTGTGCTTGTGTGTGTACACGTGCATGGATGTGTGTGTATGTGTGGATTATGTAGGCAAGTGTGTGTGTGAGAGAGACAGAGAGACAGAGTGGTTTGTGCAGGTGGGAGGAACTGACATTCCCCCACAAGGGCTGCCATGATGCAGAGCAGGGATTGATTGAGGGGGGAATCCAGAAATTAAGCAAATTCAGCAGAAGCAGGACTCTGAATGAGAGGTGGCGGAAAGGCACAGTTACCCAGAAACCCAGTGGGTGGTTGACATGAGATGGGAGTTGCAGTTGATCTCGTCTAGATTATAGGGGTGTGATGATGCCAGTGACATGTTCTCAGTGTGCTATGGGGCTCCGTTAACTGTCGGTAAAATAACTCCTGAGGTTAACTGACTTACAATGACTACCTCCGACAATAACTACCTTCTAGTCCCAACCAAGTCAATATTCTGGATTATTCCCCTAGCTTTCTATCCCTCTCTAGTTACCATCTTTCGACAATTTTCCATTTCCTCTTTCATAAGAGGCACTTTAAACCTAATTGTAGCAGACAACACTGTTGGGGCGCGGGTGTGATTTTTCTACAGTGGCTTGGGATGTAGGGTCCTGCCAACTTTTACTCAGGGTCTTACAAGTATAATTCCATGAAAGCAACTTGGCTTACCTGGAACTTTAGGGCCCCAGTTGTATAAGATGAATTCGATTTTCCTGCAAGCTATTGCATATCCAAATGACAAAACGTGAGTGCAGTGTTTCCCTGAAGTCTTGAATGGCTTTGCAAATTCGTGTGTAAACTCACCTGTCCTCTCCGGAGTGGTCCACCCTCCCGTTCCCTATTCTGAGACAGCACACGGCACTGTTCCGATGCGTCAGACGCTGAGCTCCGGTCATCAAATGCTAATCAGATAAATATATTATTAGCAAGGAATCCCATAAATTGTGTCTTCAGAGTGAAAGTAAAGGCAGTGCAAATTTAAAATTCACAGTGAAGCCATCACAGCTTTTTAGGATGCTATAAAAGTCCATTTTAATAAATATCACATAGTTTACCTGCAGCCCGTTAAATGCATTTTAGAGATAGGCCATGTGAAAAGTATAATCTGCTTTTAAGCACTTCTACTCGTATAAATTACCCAAATGAAGTATTTGGGCATGCTTGCACTGCTAAACGAGGCAGAAGACTTTACCAAACCTCTATGTTACTAATGCTCCCCAGTGCTTTTGCTGTGTTAGGAATGAGTTATGCAACATAAGGGCAAAGCACACACATTGGGTTTTGAGGGCCAAACAGACCTCTGCCCTTGCTCTCTGAACTTGGGTGCGCCACTTTCCTTCCCTTCTTTGGGCTGCTGGCTCCTTACCCATAGTCCTAGGTTAGTTAATCCCACGAGTGCCGTCACTCAGGTTAAATGAGCTAGTGCGTGCGGAAGTACTCAGCTCAAGCCTGGCATGTGCTAAGTACTCCATGAATGATGGCCACTATTACGATACGCCTGTAGCGTTTAACGCAACACTATTACTTTTAGAGTCAGATGTTCTATTTATTTCAACCATTTAAGATGGAAATTTAAAATAAGTTCTGCTCCTCCTGCCGGTTAGGCTGAATTTTATTTGTTGTAAGTACACATTATCACAATGAAAAGGGAGTTTTTAAAATTTAAAAATCATTTATTCATCATCTTTATATCCTACAAAAGGATGGTTTCCATCTCTTTGGATTCCCTTGCCCAGGTACAGGCGCAATCTGACATCACGGCAATAGGGTTTATAGCATTACCCTGTAGTCTACATCGTCCCAAAATGAACTGTAGATATTTTTACCTGGTTTCCAGGATTTTCATTCTTAGCGGCCATGTAACATTCAGTTGAGGCTGTGGATTTAACAGTCCCTGTTTTTAGTCATGTTGATTGCTTCTAGTTTTTTTTTACATGCATTGCAGAGATAAATATCTTTTGTAGAAGGAGTCAGGGGATTCTAGAGTTCGAGAGTTGGCAGAGGTGGGTCGTTCTGCCTGGGGCTGGCAGGGGGCTTTGCAGCTGAAGCATTTGGGCACTGAGGGGCAGGGCTCCACGTGCAACCAGCAGCGTGGGGGTGAGGCTGGGGTGTCTCAAAAGAGAGGACACACCAGCCAGCTACAAAGGCTGCCTCAGGCTGTCTTCTGGAGAAAGGCAGGGGGACCTTGAAGCTGCCTTCTGATTGACCCGCTCCATTCAACAGGGAAGGGAAAGACTGGGGATGGCAGAGAAATCCCTTTCCGCGGGGAGAGATGGAGAGTCAGCATCTCGGAGCCAGCCTGTGCGTCTGCTGCTTTCTAACTGTGAGCTCATTCAATCCTATAAAGTACTATTTACTGTATAAAGTCTGTAATGCCCCAGATAAACAGATGGAGAAACCGAGGCATAGAGAGATGGTGTAGTGGCCCAGGTCCCTGACCTGAGAGCTGCGGAACCCTGGAAAGCACCCACCTGGGGCCTGTGGGAGTCCTGCTAACAGCTTCCAGCGGCTTCTGCGTGACAGTTAAGGCAGCAGCTTGCCTTGCCGCTGAGTAGTTGGAACACCGTGGGGCAGATTGTGAGGTGGCCGCCAGCGGCTCAGCCCAGCGACTGTGTCCTCGGAGCACCCCTTTGAGTGTGTCACCTGAGAACACAGTAGTGCCTGGTTCAGGTAGAGCTGTTCTCTGAGGACCGTAGAGGACAGGCTTGTCAGCACTTCCTGGTGAGGGAAGCTGTCCCAGCTGTCATTCCCAAGCAGGGCCGGGCCCATCACACCGTTTTCATGATTGCTATCAGGGACTTGCATCGCCCAGTTCACATGCGATATTGTCAAAATGTGTAGGTTAATTAAAATAATAGGCCCAGCGGGTGTGGCGCAGTGTTTGAGCGTCAACCTATGAACCAGGAGGTCACAGTTTGATTCCCGGTCAGGGCACAGGCCCGGGTTTTGGGCTCCATCCCCAGGAGGGGGTGTGCAGGAAACAGTCGATCGATAATTCTCTCTCATTATTGATGTCTCTATCGCTCTCTCCCACTCCCTTCCTCTCTGAAATAAACTTAAAAAAAATAAATAACAAAAAAAGCACTTTTTGACTTATCACATTGGCAAATATGCATATATTGCAGTATAATATTATTGTATGTATTAGGGGCCCAGTACACAAAATTCGTGCACTGGGTGTGTGTGTGGGGGAGTGTCCCTCAGCCCATCCTGCCCCCTCTCACATACTGGGAGCCCTCAGGCGTTGACCCCCATCACCCTCCAATCGCAGGATCGGCCCCTTGCCCAGGCCTGATGCCTCTGGCTGAGGTGTCCGGCCCGGGCAGCGGGGACCCGCAGCTGCAGCGGCCCCACGATCGTAGGCTTCGCTTTAGGCCCAGGCAAGGGACCCCTAGCTCCCGGGACTGCCAGCTTCGACCGTGCCCAGCTCCCATCGCTGGCTCCACCCCTACTTCCTGCTATCACTGGCCAGGGCGGCAAAGGCACCTGATTCTCCGATCATGGCTGGGGGGCAGGGCAAAGGCGGCCCCAGGGCCGCCTTTGCCCTGCCCCCCAGCTCTTAGCTCCCCCCTGGGTTTCTGATCACTGTCAGTGGCAGGGGGCTTCTTCCTGCTTTCCCTTTCGCCTCCCTGCATTGTGCCTACATATGCAAATTAACTGCCATCTTGTTGGCAGTTAACTGCCAATCTTAGTTGGCAGTTAATTTGCATATAGCCCTGATTAGCCAATGAAAAGGGTAGCTCGTACGCCAATTACCATTTTCTCTTTTATTAGTGTTGATATATTTATATATTATGTTATTTTATGTATAATAGGTAATATATAAAATAATATATTATGTATGTTATATTTACAATAAAGATTATATGTATCTCTATAATCTTTATATAATGTTTAAACATATAGCTATAGGTGCAAATATGTGTGTGTGAGGATGTTTATTACATGGCTCTTTATAACAGTGAAAGATCAGAAATTACTTAAATGATCAGTGATAGTAGAATATATAAAGAAACTATGCACACCTGTACTGTGGAATCATAGTCTTAAAAAAACCAACCATGCTTGCAGGAATATTTAGTGACAGGGAAAAGTGCTCATATTAAGTTTTTAAAAGGCAGCATATAAAATAGTATTTATATTATGTTCCAGGTTTGCAAAGAAAATAAAAAAAGCAATCATAAAAGCAGCTGAAAATAAAGGAGTGAAAAATATAAAAAATGGCGATTATTTTTGGGAGGTCAGCATAGGGTTTTTTATTTTCTTTTTTATACTTTAAATTTTACGGGGTTTTTTTTTTCAATGAGCATGACAAAGACACATATAAACCATTATGCCTGTGAAGCCACTTGAGAAAAACCAAAGCTTCTGTATTTCCCCAATTTATCCCAACTTTCCCAAATCTGTCCTGCTGCCAGACTATGCATTTTATTTTGGCTTGGGACATAAGACGCTTAGGAATTTGGGGGTGAGAAACATGAAGAATTCTCTAAAGTAGGTTCCTAAGGAGAACTGGCAAATGAATCGCTTTATAAAAAAAATAATCCAGGTTGGTCCAACAATAATCTAGAGGGCGGCCAAGGTGTCGTGGAAGGAGCACTGTGTGGCCTCAGTGTGACTTGGCCACCCCTGAGCTCGGGGACTTCCCATGGTACAGGAACTGGCCGAGCTTAGGGTCAAGTCCAGGTCCAGCGTTACCTATGTTGGCTTAACCGCCTGAAATCTCAACGTAGGTATGAAGTGATGACCATGATGAGTTGTATGAAGAGTTATGGGATCATGTACTTAAAATTGGGAGCAAGGAGCCTGGCCTGGCCGGAGGGCTGATAACCCGCCTCCGACTCTGGATCGGCCCTGGTCCACATGTTTGCCTGTCAAATCAAGGAACTGGAATAGAAGATCTCTCCCTTCCCCTTTCTCTTTAAACCACCCATAGTACTCCAAAAGCCTGGAGCCAGGAGGATTTAATAGTCTGGTAGCTTTGATTTAGCCTCCTTTGGTAAAGAACGGGTTACCGCAGGGCATGCGTATGCATTAAGGAACCCAGCAGTGGGGTTTGAGTCCTCTAGAAGCCAGAATGGCCATGGTTCTCAAGGTGAGAGGGGAGGAGGGGTCAGGTGACTGGACAGGAGCCTTGGCCTCCTGCCCTTTGCCGGAAAGACTCATTTTCTCATCCAGAGGTTCTGTGTTTTATTTCCTCTGGAGCAGTGGCTTGCAAAGGACAGTCCCCAGAGAGCTTTAAGAGCACCCCGGGACCCAGAAGCACTCCGTACCAATTAAACCTGGGCGAAGTCTCCCCAGATATTCCTACATGCACCCACCACCGAGACCCATGCACTGTAGGGAATGAGGGCTCGGATACAACGGTGAATCCCACGCATCAGTTCTATCCACTGAGCGGAGAGAAGCAAATCTCTCCACACCTTTCCAGATCACAGTGAGGGCAGGAGGGCACCGAGGGGGGGCGAGACGGGAAAATCCTGTGATTGCTTGATGTTTGTAATCTCTCTCTCTCTCTCTCTTTTTTATTGCTTAAAGTAAGACAAAGGGTATTACATATGTGTCCATTTTTCCCCCCGCCCTAGACAGTCCCCTAGCCTCCCCTACCCCCCAGTGTCTTATGTCCATTGGTTATGCTTATATGCATGCATGCAAGTCCTTTGGTTGATCTCTTACCCCTCTACCTCCTGCCCCCCAACCCTCCCCGGCCTTCCCGCTGCAGTTTGACAATCTGTTTGAGGCAGCTCTGGATGTTTGTAATCTCGACCTGGTCTTGGCTTGGCTCATGGGGTGGTTAGACTCACAGCATAGATGTACCTGAATGTTCTTGTGAGGGAGGAGGATTTTAAACATCATCTCATGCCACTGCTCACGAGAGGGGGCGAAACAGGATCATTCAGGCCCCGAGCTGAGAAAGCAGCCTGACTCCACCCCATTACTCACTTCCTTTCTCTTCCTTTGTGGGACCTGAGTGCTACAGCGATGCATGTCAGAGGGCTCAAGTGAAATGTCCCCTTCCCTATAGCCCGTGTGTCACACAGCAGGGTTAATGACTGTCAGGACAGCAACAGCAATACAGGGACCTGTCATTGTTTCTGTCTCAGGTCTAGTTTCTCAAAGACACACCACGGAGCCGAATGAATGCAGGCAGTTGCCATTCTGATGGCTCCTCTCCAGGGGGACACGTTTTCTCTTGTGCGAATTTTCACACTTTTAAACAAAGAGATAGAGATTTTATTCTGGCTCACCGCGTGTGACTGACACGTTTGAAAGTATTTTTCTACTAAGGCAGGAGAAAGAGAGGGTAAAACTACTCCATTATACACACAGAGAAGCCATAGAGGAATTCCAAAAATTAGTCTCCTAAGAAAGAATAATACATGTCTGTCGCGACTTCTAATCCTTTGACAATTTCCAGGAGACAGAACTTCAGTTCCCACTGATATCCACTAGATGGCAGCATGATCACGGTTAAAGTATCATATTGGCTTGTTTGGCACAAAACCGGATTTTTAAAAATACTGAACTGAGGTTGGAACTCAAAAGGTTTTATGGATATGAATATGCTGTTAAAGCATTCTAAATCATAGAACATGTATATATATATAATTCTTACTATCATTATGTAAACTATCATAGCAGCATTCTTACTCTAATTCTTACCATCATTACTTATCCTGTGCCACGTGTGAGTTAAGCAGGTTTAATGTTATGGCTACAAGTCCTTGGCTGGAAACCACCACCTTTCTTGGCTAATTTCCGCTTTGCCTGGATAAAACTACATGCTTCACAGGGCAGGGGTGTTTATTTATGAAATGGCTCTCGTCTACAGCATTAGCCACACAGCTGTGATCCTGCTAATTGCCTGTGTGATTTTCACTCAGTTGTATGATGTAGTCATTTGCTCCTTTTTCTTTTTAAATATACTTTTATTGATTTCAGAGAGGAAGGGAGAGGGAGCTAGAAACATCAATGATGAGAGAGAATCATTGATTGGCTGCATCCTGCACCTTCCCTCCTAGGGATTGAGCCTGCAACCTGGGCATATGCCCTTGACCAGAATCAAACCCAGAACCCTTGAGTCCACAGGCCAACGCTCTATCCACAGAGTCAAACCGGCTAGGGCTGCTCCTTTTTCTACCGTGATTTAATATGGCCTGCAACCTTATTCTTGTTATGTCCTGATGCAATACGTTAAATCATTACGTCTGTCCTGTGTGCCAGGCTGTGTGTGAGCTGTTGGCAACGTGGGACAAGACTGTCCTGGAAGGTCCCAGGCTCATGAACTGGACCAGGACACATACGTAAAGCACACACCTTAGCACAAAGTAAATTCTTGCTTACGGGTCCTTTTGATATTTAGATATTTATTCTGTTGATGATGGAAACTTCTTTTGGGAGTAGCTGTGCGATCAGGAAGGTCTCAGAGGTGACTTTCCAAATTGAAGGATTATGAGGAGCAGGCCCATGCCAGACATGCTCATTGGGGACCAGGGCCATGCTGCAGCTGTCTGCTGTTGTCACCATCTGTCACCTTTAGGACACATCCACATGGCCAACACAAAGTCAGTTAGAAGTACACAGACAGCCTGGTTGATTCAGTTAGCTGAATAAATGAACACACACAGAGACTGGTCAAGGAATAGAATGTCATTGTGCAAGGCAAAACAATTCTCTCCTTTTTAAAGCACTTCCTGGTTGATAAAGTGTATTAAAACATTTCATATGTGTATTTAACAACCCCAGGCCTGAGAATACAATAGCCAGCTAGTGACGAGAGAATTCAGAAGCAGGACGACAAAGCATGTTAAGTGGACATCGGAGGTTCCAGGTCAATTGCTATTTTACTATGGCTGCTGTTTACTAGAAGCCCTGACATTGGTATTTCCAGTTCAATAATTTATGACTTGTGGTTTTCTGATGATTCTACAAGCAACTGCTACGACTGTGTGTGTGCGCCTGACCTTCAAATTCTGCTCCCGGGGTCCTTCTGCATCTGTGCGCATCTGCCCCACCTGGGTTTTAGTAAGCGATGGACGGGGAGGGCATGCTTTGTCGGTGTGTGGTTGGCAGGACCATACACTGAACCAGCTGTGTTACTGGGCAGAGTATAAAGTAAGCAACAGGCCCTAGCTGGTTCAGCTCAGTGGGTAGAGCATTGGCCTGTGGACTGAAGGGTCCCCGGTTCGATTCTGGTCAAGGGCGCATACCCGGGTTGTGGGCTTGATCCCCAGTAGGGGGCATGCAGGAGGCAGGCGATCAATGATTCTCTGTCATCAAGTGGTGTTTCTCTTTCTCTCTCCCTCTCCCTTCCTCTCTGAAATCAAGAAAAATATAGTTTAAAAAATGCAAGTCAGCACCCCTTTTCAGAGATGCCATGTGAAGAGTTGACACCTCATGTGATGGATGAGCCTGGAAAAGGCCTGCCCTGCTGTGGTGAGTGGAACTTGAGAGCGATGCTCATTCAGAGCCTGGGCCAGGGGAGGTCTTGCCTGTGCGGTGGCTGGTAGAGAACATTACAGTGTCGCGGGCCTCCGCCACGGGCTTTCTGTTTCCAGCAACAATACAAACAAGCAGGTGAACAGGGAAACAAAACCACAAAAAGCGAGAACAGCAGAATGAAGGCAGGACGTGCATTAGGACTGAGGGAAGGTGCCAGGGTTTCTAGGACCTTGGATTTTTCATAAAGAAACAAATCTATTTAGAAAGTGGCAGCACCTTTTGACATTTGCTTAGTGATTTTGATGATTGACTTTCCCATTGAGTTTCTGTAAGAAGCCAGGGAGGGGTGTGAGGAAGAAGCAATTTTCCCATCGGGAGTGTAAAGTCCTTCAGCCTAATGAAATGTTTTCTCTGGTTTAGAGATCACAACCCACTTTTGGGTCTTACGCTTAATATTGATTCTGTGCACATTTTTTATGGAAGGCCTGGTGAAATTCAGTTAATTGTGTTTTATAGGACTGAGAGATTGTCTGTTTTAATATTCTCCAATCCTGCTCACTCATGGCTCCTCATTCTTTCTCCCTTCTCCCTATCAATAGTTTAACTTTGATGGATGGTTTGTGGCAGTTAAAAAAAACCCACACCCCTCACTCTACCTTTTTGATCTGCTTCCAGTTTGCACAATTGCAAAAGTGCTGAAAAAGCCAAGTTCCTCTAAGCAGTAAGATGCTGAAATAGGGTCGTTAAATCCTGATGGGTTTTTCATTCTGCATCCCCTAATCTGAAGGAGAACCACTTTCTGAGATGGGTGGATAAATGCAGAAAACACAGGGAGAAGGAAGTGAGGTTCCCAAGGCAGCTTTTCAATCTGCCGGGCCCTGAGTTTATTGGCAAACACCGGGAGAACTCATAAGTTACCAGGGTCTGTGTCACTAAGCAAAAGTGACCCAGGAACAAACCAGGGCAGGCTCAGGGGGCCAGCAGTTTGGTGGCATGCTGGGAGCGGCTGTGTCTTCCATCTCTTTATGTCTTTGGTGGTTCCATTGTCTTGAGAGAACTCCTTTGCTGTTGGGCAACCAGTGACTTACCTTCTTGGGTGAAAGGGTCTCCTCAAAGAATTTAGACAAGAAGACTTAGTGGTTTATAGACACTGTGATCTTTATTGACGGAGTGGGCTGGACACGGGAAGAGGCATTCTGTTGTTTAAAGGACAGAAAGGTTCAGGTTGATTTAAATGCAAAGAATAATGAAAACGGAAGGCAATAGAAAGGCAGGATATGACAGTGAACATTGCTCTGCTTTAGTACTTAGGAGACTTGGATTTTAGTCCTGGTTTTGTGTCTTAGGAGCTGTATGTGCTTGGGGAAGCCACTTAAGCTCTCTGAGCTTCAGTTTTCCTCTCTGTAACAGGCTTTTCTTGGGGCTTACCATGGGCTGGGTGAAAAACTGCGCATGGATTACCTAATTTAACCATCTGAAGAACTTTATGAGGCAGGAACTATTATACCTGTTATACAGATGAGGAAACCGAGGCACACACAAGGTTGGTAACTTTCCTGAGTCAGTGGCAGGGGTGGGATTTGGCCACAGTCAGGCTAAGGCTGGTGTCAGAAACCACTGCGGCCATACTCCTACTGTAGAGCCTACATGGAGACCCAGTCCTCGCCCAGCTTACATGACCCTGGTGCTGAAAAAAGTTAATATTTACTCATGGTGAAAATGGTCTATAAAACAAAAACTCATGTGCGCGTCTAAGATAATGATGTCATTAATAGCCCTCTTAATGTTAGATGTGGGGAATGGGTCTACCTAAGACTGCAGACTCTAGTGCCATGCACTGCCTCTCATTGTGGGTGTCCTAGTTTCCTGGGGTTTCCAAACCAGGCACCACAAACTGGGAGGCTTAGTACAGCCTAGTTTGAAAATCAAGTCACTGGCCAGGCCGTGCGTCCTCTGAAGGCCCAGGCATCTGCTCCGGGCATCTCTCCTGGCTCCTAGTAGCCTCACGCTTTCCTTGGTGTGTGGATGGCTGTCTTCTCCTGTGTCTGTTCACACCATCTTCTGTCTGTGCATGTCTGAGTCTGAATTTCCCCTTAACTTGATCATCTGCAAAGCCCTTATTTCCAATTAAGGTCGCATTTACAGAATCTGGGGATGATGACTTCAATATTATATTTTGGGGGCCTAGGAGGCTCAACTCATCCAATGACAGTGAGAAAGCATGGGGATGAAAGTTGGAGTCAGGCACACCTGAGTTCAAATCCAGCCTCCACCGTTTACAAATGTGAGGTGGCTGTATTAGCTTCCTATTGCAGCTGTAACAAAATAGGCTCATTTAGTGGCTTAAAACAATAAAAAAATTAGTTCTAGAGGTCCAAAGTCCAAAGTGGGCCCTCCCGGGCTGAGATCAAGGTGTCAGCAGGGCTGTGACCCTGGGGGAGTTTCTCCCCTTTTCCAGCTGTAGACGCTGTCTGCATTCCTCTGCTGGTGGCCCCTTCTTCCATTTTCAAAGCCAGCAGTGGAATGTCTTCAAATCTAACTTGGAGTTTGAGTTTGACCTTCTGCCTCTCTCTCCCACTTCTCATGTGCCCTGGTGGTTCCTTTGTGGTTTTAAGTATTCTTGTGATTTTCACCGGGATAATTTAGTACCATTTCCCCAAGTCAAGATCCTGAACTTGATCTCATCAAGGTGTCAGCACAGTCTCCTGGTATTCTGTTTCTGAGCAACCAGTAAAGCTACATGGACCTAACAGGGGTGTGTGAAAGGCTCGACCATCATTCCTGTTTCCTGCATTTCAGTTCCTTTGGTTCACTGCACAGTCTTTTGGCCATGTGAGGTAGTGTGCTCACAGGTTCCAGGGATTAGGACCTGGACATCTTTGGGGTGGGGGGTGGGGGTGTTAATTCTGCCTACCACCGTGACTCTCCTAAGCTTCTGCTGTATCTTGAGAATCCTTGTGTGGGTTTTGTTGTTGTTGTTAGTCCTCACCTTAGGATACTTTTTTCCCATTGATTTTTAGAGAGAGTAGAAGGGAGGGAGGAGAGAGAGAGAGAGAGAGAGAGAGAGAGAGAGAGAGAGAGAGAGAGAGAGAGAGAGAAACATTGATGTGAGAGAGACACGTTGATCAGTTGCCTCCCACATGTGCTCTGACCAGGATAGGGGAATTGAATCTGCAATCCAGTTACTTGCCCTTGACCAGGAATCGAACCTGAGACCCTTGGGTGTGTGGACTGATGCTCTAACCACTACTCAACCATCCAGGGCTAGAGTCCTCGTGTTTTCACTTCATGGACCTGTTGAGAAGGTTGAAGGAAGGCGCTCTGGTGAAGCGCTCTGGCCCGTGCCTGGCACAGAGCAGCTGTTCATTCAGCACGTGCTAGCTACAAACATTATTATCCTTTTCATCCATGATGTTTGAATGAAAAGGTTTCCTTTGAACTCTTTTTAAATAGGGGGGAAACCTTTGCAAATGTTTCTGATGTTGGTATAAATCCAAAGCAAAGCCTCCTGGTATTCTGTTTTCTGAGCAATCGGTAAAGCTACATGGACCTAACAGAGGGGTGTGGGGGCTCGACCATCATTCCTGTTTCCTGCATTTCAGTCCCTTTGGTTCACTATTCAATCAAGTGGCAATTACCAGGGACCATGCTTGGGAAAACATCCAATTTAATTTGGCCATCTTAACACAGTTAAATATTCCATTTTTAGGTACCTTAATGTTTAAGACATTTTAATGGCCACCGTAACACTCTATCACCTCCCAATCCCCAGCCTCAGTTTAAATCTTTCTGGAGAGTTTAATGTATCTTATGGAAGCAGCCTAAAGCCATACCAATAGGATGGAATAATAAAAGTTATTGTTTTTTACAGCTACAATAACACTATAAATAATTGAAGAACACTTTAGAGTTTTACAGAAGGCTTTCTCATAGACAATGAAATAAATGGCTGATGTGATGACTGCCAGCATTCTAGAGTGGGAGCAGAGGTGGCAGCACTGGCCTCTGAATCGGACTGACCTTTTTTTTTAAGATTTTTAAAATTGATTTTTAGAGAAAGAGAAAGGGGGAGGGGGAGAGAGGGGAGAGAGAGAGAGAGAGAGAGAGAGAGAGAGAGAGAGAGAGAGAGAGAGAAAGAAACATAGATGCGAGAGTGACACATCAATTGGTAGGTTGCCTCTGGCATGACCCCTGTCAGGGCTTGAGCCCATAACCCAGCCATATGCCCTGACCAGGAATCGAACTGGCAACCTTTCCGTGCATGGGACGACACCCAGCCAATTGAGCCACATCAGCCAGGGCCAGACCGACCTGCTTTTTAATCCCACCATTGCCCCTGTGAACCCCGTGATCCCAGCCAAAACACAGACCCTCTCAGCCTCAGTCTCGTCATCTGTCAGACCAGGGGAGCGTCGCAGGCTCCTCACAGGGTTGTGGTGCGGATGCAATAAGAGGACACCCACAGACTCAGCGCAGTGCCCGGCACATCCTGGCCACCGGTCCACATTGGCTGCCACTATCACCATCGTTACTACTTTATCATGAAGATGAATCAAAAGGCAGGTTTGCCCTCCCCGCTTTCAGCTGTGCATTAGGTTAACAGAGGCTACAGTCCAAGATGAGGTGCAAAACCACAAGCAACACTTGCAGAAGGAGGTGCAAAAAGCTCAAGTTCTGACCAGCTCAGACAGATGAGGTGGTATTGTTTCTGTGGGGGGTAGAGGGAGAGGAATAAAGGCCTCCCCCCCCCCGCCCCCGCCCCCACTGAAGCAGTTTCCTGGTCACGCCCACAGGGCTGGCTGTGGGGTGTAGGCTACCACGTGCATAAGTGAGCAGTGTTATTCCAATTGTTGCTTCCTTGTCTCAGAGCAGGAACCAGTGGCTGGAAGAGCTAAATACTAGAATTACCTTGCACTGTCTTGAATAGCAATTTAGGGAAAGTGAAAACAAGCCTCTAACCAGTCTCTCCCTGTCCCGAGGCTGCCGTCCTGCTGAGAGGACACAGCTAGGAAGTCCAGGGAAGGAGTTGCCTCTCACTCCCGCAGATCCCAACACACAAACCTTCTCATCCAGGGTGACGGAGGAAGAGGAGTATGTTTAGCCCAGAAACAAATGAAAATGTAAAGGGCATTAAAGCTCCATTGGTGGGGAGAATAGGCTTGTTCTCTGTGACCCCAGAAGTGAGACCCAGGGAAAGGGGTTGAAGTCGCCTGCAAACAGATGTGGCTCAATGAAACCCCAAAGTCCCCGTGATCTCTGCAGGACCCCGCAGTGAATGGAGCAGCTCTCGCACTTGCCTCTGGCCTCTCCTCCCAGTCTCTCCCCAGAGCTGGTGTTCTGCTGCCCCCGAAGTGAGTCCTAGTGTTGGAGGCGGGGTGGAATGTTCCTCGGGTGGCATTCTTTTGGGGAAGGTGTTGGGGCTTGGAAGTTTTCTTCCCTCTCAGTGGAGTTACAGAAAAAGCGGGGATTTTGGAATCAGATTGTGTTGGTTCCAGTGGTGACCCTGCTGCTCATGAGTTGGGTAACTGCAGGGAAGTTATTTAAAAGCTCCCAGCCTCAGTGTCCCCTGTGTAAAATGGGGAAAAATGAAGATCGCTGGCGTCATAGCACAGTTGTGAGATTTCAGTGCCGTCCTGGCCTGGCACCTGCGGATACAAACAGGCACTTATTACAAATGGCAAACTCGGCCGTCACTCGGTACTGGTTTTCCGTGTATAATGCTTAGAACTATTGACTGCAACTCAACGGCACAGTCCGTAACGTGAGATTACATTACAGTTACAAGTCCAACTACCGAGTGTTTTCAGGTGCGCGGTTTCATCTCGGGCTTTGAGGATTCTGAGTTTTGCTGTTGATGTTGTTTTCCCCCAGTTCTTCTGCCTGGACCTCTGCTAGCGCCTGCCAACAGGCACATCATGGTAGACTTTATTTAAGTCTAAGACTTCCACTGATAGAAAACTTAAGGCTGTTTTTCTTTTTTCAGTCCTTACCCAAGGACATGCTGAGAGAGAGAGAGAGAGAGAGAGAGAGAGAGAGAGAGAGAGAGAGAGATATCCATGTGAGAGGAAAACATTGATCAGCTGCCCTCTGAATGTGCCCCGACTGGGGATGGACCACACAACCCTGGCATGTGCCCTGACCGGGAATCAAACCGGCAACCCTTTGGTACACAGGATGATGCCCAACCAACAGAGCCACTCCGGCCTGGGGAAACCTTAAAGCTTTACATGTTTTTATATGTTAAATTCAGTGTGCTTCTTTTTGGACTTAAACTGGGTTTGAATTCCCATGTGGCTACTTAATTAGCTTTATGACTTTGGACAAATTACTTAACCATTTTAAACCTGTTTGCTCATCTATAAAAAAGGAGTTGTTGTGAGGATTACATTTATTGAAATTATATAGGGAAAAACCTTATGGTTTCTATGGTTTGAATGTGTCCCCTCAAAATCCATATGTTGAAATACCCCCTAAAGTGAGGGCATTTTTCAAAGGTGGGGCCTTTGGGAGGTGCTTAAGCCACCAGGGTGGAGCCCTTATGAATGGGATTTGTGCTTATTAGAAGAGACTCAAGAGAGATTTCCGAACAGAGAGAACCAAGATGGCGGCATAGGTTAACGCCGGAGTTTGCTGCTTTGAACAACTACTTCAAAGGTGTAGCCAAAAAACGGAAGGGACATCACCCAGAGCCACAGGAACGCTGGCTGGGTGGAAGGCCTACAACTAGGAGGAAAGAGAAACGCACGCGGACACTCAGAGGAGGCGCAGTGCTGAAGTCAAATTCTGAGGTGCGGAGTGCGCGGAGCGGGCTGGCGGCGGAGGGCGCGGTTGTTGTTTTCAATCGGGAGGGAGTCGCAGACTCTGAGCACCAGATCCGGGCGAGTCTTTAGGGACCCAGACTCAAACGGGAGAAGCGGGACTGTCTGGCTTCGGTCAGAGCGAGTGCAGCTTTCTCTCCGAGCTTTGCAGCGGGTGCTGGGACTCAGAGAGGCAGAGCCCCTTGGGACGGGACTGAGAGCCGCCATAACTGCTCTCTCCGGCCCACCCTGTTGATCCTGTGCGACCCGCCCCGCCCAAGCCCTGCACAGAGGCATTTGCCGGATAGCCTCAGGCAAAGGCTAGATTAGCACCTCCCTAGAGGACAGAAGTTCTCTCACCGCTGACACAGCTGATTCTCATAGCCACTTGGCCTGGAGGTCAAACCCTCCCTGGAATTAGCTACAACAATCAAGATTTAACTATAAGACTGCGAACAAAGACCACTAGGGGGTGCACCAAGGAAGCATAACAAAATGCGGAGACAAAGAAACAGGACAAAATTGTCAAAGGAAGATATAGAGTTCAGAACCACACTTTTAAGGTCTCTCAAGAACTGTTTAGAAGCTGCCGATAAACTTAATGAGATCTACACGAAAACTAATAAGACCCTCGATCTTATATTGGGGAACCAACTAGAAATTAAGCACACACAGACTGAAATAACGAATATTATACAGACGCCCGACAGCAGACCAGAAGAGCGCAAGAATCAAGTCAATGATTTGAAATGCGAGGAAGCAAAAAACATCCAACCGGAAAAGCAAAATGAAAAAAGAATCCAAAAATGCGAGGATAGTGTAAGGAGCCTCTGGGACAGCTTCAAGCGTACCAACATCAGAATTATAGGGGTGCCAGAAGATGAGAGAGAGCAAGATATTGAAAACCTATTTGAAGAAATAATGACAGAAAACTTCCCCCACCTGGTGAAAGAAATGGACTTACAGGTCCAAGAAGCGCGGAGAACCCCAAACAAAAGGAATCCAAAGAGGACCACACCAAGACACATCATAATTAAAATGCCAAGAGCAAAAGATAAAGAGAGAATCTTAAAAACAGCAAGAGAAAGAAACTCAGTTACCTACAAGGGAATACCCATACGACTGTCAGCTGATTTCTCAACAGAAACTTTGCAGGCCAGAAGGGAGTGGCAAGAAATATTCAAAGTGATGAATAGCAAGAACCTACAACCAAGATTACTTTATCCAGCAAAGCTATCATTCAGAATTGAAGGTCAGATAAAGAGCTTCACAGATAAGGAAAAGCTAAAGGAGTTCATCACCACCAAACCAGGATTATATGAAATGCTGAAAGGTATCCTTTAAGAAGAGGAAGAGGAAGAAAAAGGTAAAGATACAAATTATGAACAACAAATATGCATCTATCAACAAGTGAATCTAAGAATCAAGTGAATAAATAATCTGATGAACAGAATGAACTGTTGATTATAATAGAATCAGGGACATAGAAAGGGAATGGACTGACTATTCTTGGGGGGGAAAGGGGTGTGGGAGATGTGGGAAGAGACTGGACAAAAATCGTGCACCTATGGATGAGGACAGTGGGTGGGGAGTGAGGGCGGAGGGTGGGGCGGGAACTGGGAGGAGGGGAGTTATGGGGGGGAAAAAAAGGAACAAATGTAATAATGTGAACAATAAAGATTTAATTAAAAAAAAATAAAAAAAAACAATAAAAAAAAACACAGATAATACATTTAAAAAAAAAAAACAGTAACAGAACTTCTTCATAACTATATGATAATTAACATATACAATTAATCTTCATTATTCATGGATTTTGTATTTGCAAATTTATCTACTTGCTAAAATTTATTTGTAATCTGAAAATCGATGCTGGTAAATGCTTTTGAGGTCATTTAAGGTCATTTATAGACATGTAGAATGGTGAACAACTTGTTTCCCTGGGCATTCGTTACCAGCTGAAGTTGAACAAGAGAGACTCAGCCAGATTTCAGCTCTAATATAAAGATGATGAGAGGATGGAGAAGGAAGGGAACAGTGCAGTAGTGAGAAGCAAGAAGCTCTGGCTTTGGGGCCAGTTGACAGAACTAGAATTTCAACTCTGGCACCTGTTACTGGGGTTGCTTCAGACAAGTCAAGTAATACTTCTAAACCTTATTTTCTCTTTTGTAAAATAAAAAATATAAAATCTAAAAAAAAAAAAAAAAAAAAAAAAAGAGAGATTTCCATTTTCCTCCACCACGTGAGGACACAGTGAGAAGGAGCCAGCCATGAGTCGGAAGGGGGGCCCTCACCAGAAGGTGACCCTGCAGGCACCTTGACCTTGATCTTTCCAGCCTCCAGATCTATGAGAAATAAGTTTCTGTTTTTTTTTTTTTATATAAGCACCCAGTCTGTGGTATTTTGTTATAGCAGACTGAATGGATTAAGACAATGGGGCTATGTTTTTAAAAAAACTTATCACAATTACTAGTATTTTTCCCCAGAATAAGTTTATTCATTCCAGTTCTCGCTGTTGGGTATCTGGGTTAAAGGTATCGGCACGTTGCAGGTGCAGAGCTGGAGAACCTCTGTCAGTCGTAATCACACTGGTGTTCTGGTCTGTTATTACCTTTCTTTTGCTGCTCTAACAAGTTACTACAAATTTGGTGGATTAACACAGATTTATTCTCTTAAAGTTCTGGAAGCCAGAATTCTGGAATCAGTCTCAATATCTTGAAGTCAGGATATTGGCAGGACTAGTTCCTTCTGAAGAATCTAAGGGAAATCCATTTTCTTGCCTTTTATCGCTCTGGAGACCACCTGCATTCCTTCCTCCCCTCACTCCAACCTCTTGCTTCCCTCATAAAATCCCTGATTACATAGTCAAATCTTCCTCTTATGAGGATGTGTGTGATTACTGGGAGTCCACCTGCATAATCTGGGATAACCCCCTCTCTCAAAATCCTTAATCACACCTGCAAAGTCCTTTTCTCCATATGAAATAACACTCCCAGGTTCTGGGGATTAGGACTTAGACATCTAGCGATGGGGATGGGGTGGGTGGGCATGGTAGAGCGTGATTCTTATACTGTCTGGAAGCTTGTTTAGGAGGGACCAGTGGACATTTAAATCTGTGATTTAATATTCAAAATATTCAAGGTTGAATTTATTCCCATGTTTCAGATGGGGCAACTGAGGCACTGAGAGATGCAACTTGCTCAAAGCCTCAAGTATGTGTTCAAAGCATGTCTGGCCACAGAACCCACACTTTTAACCACTATGCTCCATTGCCTCTCTGCAAGGAATCCTCAGTAAATGGTCACTATTACTGTTTTTGTAGAGCCCAGAAATACATGTTTAGGAACCTTACTCCTGTTCTTCTCTGCTTTGTCTCATGAAGAGAGAGAGAGAGAGAGAGAGAGAGAGAGAGAGAGAGAGAGAGAGAGAGAGAGAGAAATAATAAAGAAAAGAAACTAGAGTGAGAGAGGTTCTTACTGACTTGCTCTAGAAATCACACCTGAGAGCCACCTGCCTGTGGGTGACACCACACATAAGCAGTGAACAGATTTTGTAATTTTGTAGTCTGGCATTTAAGCTGATGCCAAGCAGATTACTGATAGAAAGATTTCAGAGAAACACCATAAAATGATGATTAAGCTAAAAAGAATTTGAATGGTAAAAACTTAGTCTTAAATCTATACATTTATGGTTACTCTGTGCATGTGTGTAAAAATTTGGTCTTGACTCTGTAGCTGTGCTCAGCACTTGGAAAGGCAGAGAGAGGGTGGGGTGGTGAGAGGTGATCATGCCTGTTTCCCCTCTGGCAGACCTCCACTCTGCTCACAGAGACCTGGGAAGTGCAAGACAGTGCACTGCACGGTGGGTAACCACCCAGTTTCTGAGGCCAGATGGTCTGTGTTCAAATTCTCACTCCACCATTTACTACCTGTGTAACCCGGATCAGGTTTATTTAACCTTTCTGTGCCTTAGTTTCCCCAGGAGAAAATGAACATGAAAATGATACCAACCCTAGGAGGTTTTGCTCAAAGCCACTTGCCTTTCACATAAGTGCTCAGTACATGCTAATTGTTATTATTAGCCCCTTATCATCTCTAATGGGCTTGGGAGATCACCATGCATTTGGGAAGAGGGAGATGTTTTCCTTTAGATGGAAATGGTAAGGGAGTCACTCATGGTTTGAGGGAGGAAAGGAGACAGATAATAGGCTGTCTTAATTAACTGGGGCTGCTCTAACCAAATACCATAATGAGCAGGTTAACAGCAGACATTCCTTTCTCACAGTCCTGGAGGCTGGAAGTCTGAGATCAGGGGGTCAGCCAGGATGGGTTCTGGGAGGGGCCTCTTGCTGGCTTGTAGATGGCTGTGTTCTCACTGT
Organism: Myotis daubentonii; assembly: GCF_963259705.1. NCBI lineage: Eukaryota > Metazoa > Chordata > Mammalia > Chiroptera > Vespertilionidae > Myotis > Myotis daubentonii. The sequence goes on from NC_081840.1 coordinate 11,784,202, forward strand.
GTCCTTACAAAGCAGAGAGAAAGAGAGAAAGTTGGTCCCCCCCCTTTTTATAATTTTTTTTTATTGATTTCAGAGAGGAAGGGAAAGAGATAGATAGAAACATCAATGATGAGAGAGAATCATTGATTGGATGCCTCCTGCATGCCCCCTACTGGGGGAGGGGGTCAAACCACAACCCAGGCATGTGCCCTTGGCCAGAATCGAACCTGGGACCCTTTAGTCTGCAAGCCAATGCTCTATCCACTGAGCCAAACAGGCTAGGTCTCCCCGCCCCCCTTTTTTATGTCAATAATCTACACTAATAAAAGAGAAACATGCAAGTTAACCATTACTCGGTCACTCCGCCACTCCGCTACACCCACCAGCCAATCAGAGTGACTATGCAAATTAACCCAACAAAGATGGCGGTTAATTTGCATACACAGGCAAGGAGCGAAGACTGAAGACCACTGAAGATGGCAGTGGCCATGGAGCTGGAGTGAGCAGGAGGCTTGGTTTGCTCCCAGCGACAGAGGAAGCCAAGCTTCCCACCGGACTCCGCTCAAGGAGTGGCTGAGGGCCTGGGTAGCTGGGGGCAACCCAGTCTTCCAGCCAGCCCTGGCCTCTGCTGGAGGAGCTGGGGAAAAAAAAAGGAGGGGCTGGGAGCAGCCGGAGCGGAGAAGCCTAGCCTCGCTGCTGTGGGGGGTCCAAAGGCCTGGGTTCCGGGTGCCGGAGGAAAACCGGTGCCGGCAGCCAGGGGAAGGAAGGCCTATTGCGCAAATCTTCGTGCAATGGGCCACTAGACTCATTATAATGGCCCCACCCTCAAGAGCTCATCTAAATCTGATTTCTTCCCCAAAACCCCACCTTCAAATACCATCACATTGGGGCCTGGGGCTTAAACATATACATTTTTGGGGAGCTCTAACATTCAGTCCATAATATTAGCAAACAGCAAAGTGAAGAAGATGTTTTCAGATTGTAGTAAATGTCATGAAGAGTATGTTTCTCATAAGAATGGGCTCCTTTATGCCTGGGATTGGGCTGAGATAAGAGAAATCTACTCCAGTTAGGTGGTTAGTTAGGGTGGGCCTCTTTGGGCTGGGATCTGAGTGAGAACAGAGATCTGGGAAGAGTTTTTAGGTAAATGGGAGCAGGAAGGCAATGGACTTAAGATGGGGAAGAGCTTGGGGTGTTGGGGAGACAATGGCATCGAAATCCCAGTGTGTCTGGGGGGAAATGCAGGAAGAGGCAAGTGGTAGGAATGATGTTTGGGAGATGGGCAAGGGCTGGAGGAGAGGGTTTTATCCTAAGTGATAAGCTACTGGAGGATCCTAGCCAAGTGGAGATTGCCCTGCTCATGGTTTCATACTTGATGTGTTTTCTAAGTGCTGTAATCTGTGATCCACAATACTACTATGGATAGGAGAATTTATTAAGTACCTACTGTGTGCCAGGCATGTGCCAGCCACTCTGCACACATGTGGTAGGAAGTAACCTGGAAATTTCAAGAGAGGCACCAGGATGCTATAGGTATAAATTCCAAATTGAGATGTAAGAGCAAATGCAGATTTTCAAAGGAGTGGGAGAACTCACTTGCAGGATATACAGGGTAGTAAGAGTGCATTTGTGAAGAGGATTTCTCTGAAGACAGCCCATACCAAGTTCCTTCCTCTTCTTCCTTGCAATGAGGGGCTTCCATAAGACCACTTGGAGAGTGGGTTGTTTTGCTGGCATTTTGTGGGCATGGCGAGACTGGGTCTGACATGGGAGAGTGGGTGGGGTGGAGGGAGGAGCGTGAGAGGTGAGGGTGAAGGACATAGGGAAGTATGTCAGAGTCACATGATGGTGGGCCAGAGGTGTAGACTGGTCAGAGTATTGGGTTAGAGCAGTGGATCTCAACCTTTTGGCCCTTTAAATACAGTTCCTCATGTTGTGACCCAACCGTAAAATTATTTTCGTTGCTACTTCATAACTGTAATGTTGCTACTGTTATGAATTGTAATGTAAATATCTGATATGCAGGATGGTCTTAGGTTGAGAACCGCTGGGTTAGAGTCATTTAAAAGGAGAATGCCCAAGAAGACCATTTAGAGTTCCGAGGTCTCTGTGGAGTAGACACTGGCTTGGGGAGGGAGAAAATTCGAAAGCAAATCAAATGTGATAATTGGAAGACAAACTGGACCTTTCAATTTCTGAATCGAGACAGTATTTGCGATGCAGCTGGAGGACTTTTTATTATCTAAGGCCCATATGTTGTGGGCCATGCTCCAGACAGTCTTCCACCAAATGCAAAGAGAAAATCCCCCCACGAATACATTTTAAAGGGAAGTGTTGTTTTGATTATAACCCCCAAACCACTCTTGTTCTAACATTACTGGTTATATGTGGTATTTTCCTTAACCCTCTCAGAGGTGGGTAATCTTATCCCCGCTGTAAAGATGAAGTGTTTCCACGAATCTGCATGAGGTCACAGAACTAGTAGGAGTCAAACAGGGGTTGAGCCCAGAGCCTCTCTTAGCCACTGTGCCATGTAATGTAGGAAGCAGTGACAGACCAGCCATTGGACAGTTGGACAATGAGCTGTTGGAAATAGCTCAGGGGTTTTGATTTCTTTTAAGAAAAAAGGATGTCAGCCAATGTACCAAGACTACTTCTCCTTCTCCCAACTGAGGACACCTTGCAAAGTTCCTTGAAACGAAGTGAGACCTTGACCCCATGGCTCATGGCATTTTCTCTGGCATATTCCAACAGGGCAGAGCTGGGCTTTCGGGGAGATGCGGAACACGGGGTGCTACTTTCTCCCTACCTTCCTGTGTCCCTCTTCCCCTCCTGGCTTCAGGGAGGACCCGGTACGGTGAGTTCAGGGTCAGGCCTGTGGGCTGCTATGGTTCACCAGGGTCTTCATCTTGCAACCAATTTGCTGAGCTTTGCGGGGCTGGGGGAGGTTGTTAAAGCTCAGAGCCACGCTGGTAGGTGAGGAATCGTACTTTTCAGAGGGGCCCTGGGGCACCTGTGAAACACAGCCCCTCCGCCTCTCCCTGCTGCTCTGTCACCTTTCGCAGGAGCATCCTGAAACCAGCTGCATTTGTCTCTGTCACCGTCTCCAGGATAAAGCCCTTGTTAAACACCCATCGTTAGGATCTTGGCTATCAGATAAATAAAATACTGCTCTATATTCAAGCATGGCCTTTACAGCATTATATTAAAACAATAAATCAAGTATCACAGACTCGGCGTTTGCACCAGCTTTTATTGCATTATCCCGTTCTCTCCATTATCCAGCTTTAAAATCCCTCCCCCTGCATTTATGATTTTGAAACATTACATCAGTTATATCCCCCTGGCATTTTAATCTAATCCAACACTTTAAGGGGGTAGGTAAGTGTTTAGGACACTGGGCCAGGCTCTGATCATTTTATGAAACCGTTGTTTTATAGAAGAACATTACCTTTATTACCAGATTCCACGGTGGGGTGGTGGTACAATCTGGTTATAATTAGAAATAGCATTTCTTGTGGGCTGTAGTAGAAAGCTCAGCCTTTGAGGATCAGATACGGCTTCCTTGATGGGTCGTAGCATATTCATTCAAGATGTCAAAAGAAACACATTAATGATCAGCTTGGTGTTTCTCCTTGGGGGTTTATGTTACCGGTCGGAGCAGGTGGTTAATGGAAAAACCCGATTCTGTGCCCTGCAGTGGTGTCAGTCATTCACATCACAATCGTCACTGTACCGAAGGAGAGCCTTTATATACAGGCTAACGCAGTTTCTTCAAATCACCCCCAACCGAACTGGCTGCCATTACACCTTTCGTGTAATGGGTCCCTTCTTACAAGATGGGAGGTTGGCCTCCTGCAGGAGGAATGGGCTGCCAAGGTCTCTCTGTGTGTAGTTCCTCAATACCCATTTCTTTTACTTCACTTGTATTGGGGGTGGGGAAAGTGCATAGATGAAAGTATTTTTAAACAATAACCCGAACTATGACAGTAGGATACTGTTTAAAATTCAAGTGGCCTGTCTTTCATATACCATGAGTCCCTGGGGAAGCCAATAAATGTCAACGAAATGTCAACTCATGTGTGGATTTATTGGGTCCACGGTGCGTTTCTGAGGACACGTGGTGGCATTTGGTCATCGCATTCTTTGAAGGTATCACACGGAGTAGGTGCCATAAATAGATCAGGCGGATTTCAGATCCACCTGTGCACCGGCAGCAGTCCAGCCCTGGAGGGTGTGCACGGCACTTTCCTCCCAGGGCTCGCTTTGCCAGAGGATTCTTTTAGCTCCGATGTGAAAAGTTGGTGGGAAGACGTGTCCAAATAGCGAAGGCCCACAGTTGGGTGGTCTTCGGTGTTCCTAGCCCTTTTGGTGGGAGCCTTTTCATGGGTCCAGGGTTTTGAGGAGCCATTGTGGGTGAAAGAAGGTAAGAAGGAAGGTAAGCCGTAGGAGAAAAGTGGAAAGAACTCTGGCATTGGGAGCTGGTATCAGCAAGGGCTCTCTGAGACCACTCTGGTCCCTGCCTAGGAGGACACGCGCATCTTCTCTGCTCCTGCTGCAGACAGACCTCTAAGGAGCCCAGGCCTGTGTGAGTCAGCATGGTCTTCAGGGACTGAGCCGATCTGAATTCACTGGCAGCCAGTTTGAATATCTGTCTCTCTTCTCTTTATTAACACCGAAAGTAAATGTGTCAAACTTCTTATAAAAAAGCTGCATCAATAAATGATTTATCTTCCTTTGATATTGCTTCCTACAGCCATTCTCCCAGACTACCTGAATTATACAGCCCCAATTTTTTCCTTCCCTAATATTGAAAAGGCACCATTTATGGAGTGCCTACATGTGACAGACACTGTGCTCAGCCCTTTATGTTACACTAGAGGTGCATGAAATTCGTGCATGGTGTGGTCCTTAGGCATGGCTGGCGATTGAAGCGAGCATCTGGTGTGGAAGGGCAGGTCCCAGCTGACCTCTGGGCCCTGGGCAGCACCTGGGCCCCTGGGCCCCCATGTGCCCCCTTCTGCCTGAGTCACGCGCCCGAGTCCCCACATGGAGATGCATGAGCGAGGCCAAACACCGTGGGCTGGGGTGCAGCGTGAGCCTCTGGGCCACCCAGTGGTGCTGCACAGAAGCTGGGTGGGCAGTGCGCTCTCTCCTGGCCGGCCTTACAGACCTGCTCCTGCAAAAACCCACGGGGACCCTGACTGGCCCCTGCAGTCCACCCGGAAGAGGTCGCGCAGGTGCGGGGCAGGTTCCTTGTGGGCGCCCAGCATTTGAGTGTGGGGGTGGGGTGGGGAGGAAGGGGGGAGGGTCGGGGCAGGGGGGATGGGGGGGTTTGGGGAGGCTCCCTGAGCATGCAAGCCCTGGCATCCTGGGTGAGGGTAGCAGGGGGAGTGAGAGCGAGCTCAGTGGACACCTCCATTCTCACTGCACCTACGTCCCCATCACCCCCGCCCCCAGGTAGCTGGTGAGAGGTCGCAGCATATCGCCAACACCTGCCATGTTCCACGCCGCTGGTGGTCAGTGCATGTCATAGTGAGTGGTCAAACTCCCGGTCTCCTGGTCAAATGACCATCCAAGGGGACAATTTGAATATTAGGCTTTTATTATATAGGATTATCTCTAGAATGGCTGCAAGACATGTGGAATTAGCCCTATTTTACTAATGGCAAAATTGAGGCTCTGATTGCCTAAGTAACTGAATCTGCTCAGTGTCAAAGCAAGTGTTTGACCCCCAACCCTCTTTCTGCTCATCCCTTAATGGGAGGGGGTGAGGGGTGTGCCACAGAAATGCCTGCCTGCCTCTGAATTTGGGGAGCCTTTCTGAACAAATTATAAGTGTTGGTGTAATATATTCAAAGCTGTTTAGCTCCACAGTCCATCCAGAAGCAGAATCATTGCAAAGGGTTTCAAACCATAGCTCTTGTTCACCCAGCAATTTTTCATAACAAATGGAATCCCCGCCTCTTTGCAGCATGTTCTGAGTTAATCATTAATCAATGTGGTTCAAGACAAAAAGTATAAAGGATTGGGTTAGCTGAAATTGAGAAGAGTGTGTCTAACTATAGTGATTATTTTATACTAGAGGCCTGGTGCATGAAATTTGTGTACGGGTGGGGTCCCTAGGCCTGCCTAGTGATCAGGGCTAATCTGTGGGGCAATGGGCAAGGTGATCAGGGGGCCTTCTGGCACCTGCCTTCGCTGGCCTAGGGCCTGCAGGCTGGGGGCAGCTCCTGCATTGAGCGTCTGCCCCCTGGTGGTCAGTGTGCATCATAGCAACCAGTCATTCTGCATATTAGGCTTTTATTATATAGGATGTTGTTTGTATGAAGCATTTTAAAAAAACAGTCTTGAATGGACAATGATTGCTATCAGAAGTCATTAAGCATGATGATGCAGAGAAGGAATTCTGGACATGTCCTGTATGTAAAATGCACTAAAGATTTTAAAAAGTTTTTTATTTTGTTGTTTTTTTTGTTTAACTACCCCTCTGGTAATAAAATGGGCATACCTCAAACTATACATGAACAAAATCCTGTTTGTGCAAGAACTTTGGAATTTTAGAAAGAAAACATCTTTGGAAGGAGACTCCACCCATCTAGTTTTATTGTTAAAATAACTCTTCACTCCCTATTTGATAAACCACCTTAATTTGTTCTGTTTCTCCCAAGCCTATCACAAAAGTGTTGCATTTGAATCAACCTACACATTGTTTCTCAGCTTGGCCTTACTTGAGACTCAGACAGGGATAGAGCAAACATTTATTCAGGTCCTGGACTAAACATTTGCTTATATGTCTGTCTGAAATATTCCTGCCCTCAAGAATTTTATTGACCACACCGAAAGGAGCATCCCTCACCGGGGAAGACAAAGGGACATTTCCTGGCCTCTTTTCAGGAATTGCACTAATGGGGATATTGTGTCTTAAAAAAGAAAAGAGTCCACATGTCTGGTGAAATTGTTAGACAAGTCTCCCTCTCCTGCTCTTAGAAGAACATTAATAATCTGGACCTCACTAACGTAGAATCTATTCTAAGTCACACATATGCTTGAAAAATTGCATTCATTAATAACAAAAACTAGGCTGCATGACATATGCTTGAATCTCCCCAGAGAATATATTATTTGAAAGTCCATTTGGTACCTATTTCCATATCAATAATCAATGTGCTGTATACTGGTCATTTAAATCTGATTATTAAAGCAGATCTGGAAGAAAACTGCCTTGCTAATTCCTAGTGATTCTGTTTTGGCTAACATATATAGCTGACCTAACAAGCTTGCATATCTTTGAGTGCCCAATAATTCAGACTTTTTTCTTCTGACTGATCTTGGGCGGGATCCATCTAATTAATGAGATTTTTCTGTATTTCAGTGCTGACAGCTTTCTTTTCATGTTTAAATTTTACATTGAACAATTTTTATTCCTCGAAATAAAAAACAGATTACACAAGGGTCTTGAAAATATTAATAAATGGCAACTATATAAGGGCTTAGGAAGGGGAGTTGGAAATGTGTTGAGGCTCATTTCTTACCCTTGGCTGGCATCACAGGTTGGTGATGGTGGATTTTATGAGTCAACTTGGCTGAGCCATGGTACCTAGATATTTTGTCAAACATTACTCTGGATGTTTATAGGAAGGTATTTTTTTGGATGAGATTACCATTTAAATCACTGGGTTTTGAGTAAGACAGATTACCTTCCCTCATGTGGGTGGTCCTCATTCAATCAGTTTAAGACCTTCATAGAACCACGACTAATCTATGCTGATTGAGGAGGAATTCTGCCAGCAAATGGCCTTTGAACTGGATTGCAGCTCTTCCCTGAGTCTCCAGCTTGCTGGGATACCCTGTAGATTCTGGACTTGTACCTCCATGATTACATGAACCAATTCCTCTCTCTCTCTCTCTCTCTCTCTCTCTCTCTCTCTCTCTCTCTCTCTCTCTCCTATCTATGTGTCTATCTATTCATCTGCCTATCTATCTCCTGTTGGGTCTGTTTCTCTGGAGAACCCTAATACAACAGGCTTCTCAGAATATTAACTGTCCCAGAACATACCTCGCACCATGCTTGGCACATTGTAGAAAGCTTTCTAACTGCGATGAGTTGGCCAGCTTTTAGGTCTGAGGCAGAATGACACTTAATAAAGTTTATTTGTCCCCATTTTCCGTTGGGTGTTTGTGTAGTTTTTAGCACAATGGTCATGGTTAGTAAACATACGCGAGAATTTTGTAGAACACCTGGGCAAGAGAGGGCAAAGCGGTCCAGTGGCATAAAACTAGAGGGAAAATAAATTTTTATTTTTTGGCAGGATTCCACTCACCGAAATGGTTTTCGGCACTTTCTAAATGTCAGGCTTAAACGAGCACATGTGAAGAGTGGGAGAGAATGGGTTGTTGAATTTAAATAGGAAAAATGTTAACTTTTTATACGTTTAAGGGAACTTTGAAGTATTTAAACAAGCACAATTGGCCTCCACTGTGTAGTTCAGATAATAAGAGAAATGCATGGTTTCTGTGCAAAGAATCGCCACGTTGTATATAATATTCGTTTTATGAAATACTTTTTCCTTCATAAAAGTGATGCATAGGAAAATATAGACAATTTGGAAAATATAGAAAGATAGAAAGTAGGGTGGGAATCACTTTTAAAAGATGATTATTATCAACATTTTAGAGGATTCTCTTTCAGTCTTCTTTTTCGTATGCCTTTTCTTAGTGATTGGATTTTTACATAGTTGTATGACATCGTAATACACAAAATAATTTGTATTCTCTTTTCTTTTTGTGAATATTTATTGAAAATCTATGGCAGTATGGCCAAATTGCCCAAGGAGAGGATCTAATTTTCCTGGAAATCAGAGCAAAAAAACCCTGTAAAAATAAAGGAAAGAAAATGGCCTGTTATTACTGTGAGAGCCTTTTTTGCCTGCCCCATGGGTCGTTGGTGACTCTGTGAGTTTCTCTGGACTATCAGACCACAGGGTATTGGAAAGGTGAACCTCCCAGGCTAGTGGTCACGTGTTCTAGTTCCAGCTGAACCTCCCAGGCTAGTGGTCACGTGTTCTAGTTCCAGCCTGGCTGCTCACCCGTGGAGGAAGTGAAGTAAGGTTGGGCATGTTTCCTCATCTGTTAAGAGGGATTATAAAACTTCCTCTCTCATAACTGTTGCAAGGGTAACATGAAAACATGGAGAAAACACTCAGAACGCTGCCTAGGACACCACAAGCTCTCAGTCCATGATAGCCATTAGTAGATGACACAAGACTGCTTACAGGCACACAGTTCATACACTCTGCAAAGACAAAATAAGCCCTCAGGTAGCGAGTGCACTGTATTAAGTGCTTCACATAGATGTCTTATTAATACATCTGTTCATGCAGGCACTGCCAGCTCATTCTGCTGATGGGAAATAGGCTTGGGGGCTGTTGCATAGCTTCCCCTAAGTCTCCTGGTGGGGAAGTGAGAGGACAAGCCACCCATTGTTCAGGATCTTCCGTGGCCTTTAAAACAAGTAAAGCCCAGGTATCTTCGGTCTCATCTGTGCAGATCTGGGTGCGCCTGCAACTGGAGAAGGAAGTGGGAGGGAGGAAGAAAAGGGGGATTTAAAAAAAATTGATTTCAGAGAGGAAGGGAGAGAGATAGAAACATCAATGATGAGAATCATTGATCAGCTGTCTCCTGCATGCCCCCTACTGTGGATCAAGCCTGCAATCTGTGCATATGCCCTGAACGGTAATTGAACCATGACCGCCTGGTTCATAGGTCAACACTCAACCACTGAGCCACACCAGCCAGGCAAAAAGGAGGGTTTTAACCAGTTTCCTGTGATTCACAAGGCGCATTTTACCAAAAGAGTGGGAGTTACATTGAAATCTCTTTCAGTGGCTACACAAATTCTTTCAGCCTCGATGCTCTGAGACTAGACCATCTGAGATACAACTTTTGATCATTGTGTTCAAAATCATTTTTTGTTAAAAATTAAAACCAACAAGAAAGGAAAATGTCTGTTCTCCACGAGGAATTGCATAAACGGAAGACACACGTTTTCTTTTCCCAATTTTCTCTAGGAAATAAGTTATATCTGAGATTGGTAGCAGAGAATGGGAGTCTGTTCTTACGCATGGTTATATCATCAGCAAACAGCTTTGGAAGGAAACACCCAGGGTAATTTATCAAGGAAACTGCTTTTGACTCTATTCTTTTCCCAGGGGTGTGGGAAGCTTCAGCAGGTGGCAACTTGGTGTTTAGCATGACAAGCTTGTGAAATTGCAGCAGCTAACAAGAAAAGGGGCAGGTTGATTTGGCTTCCTGCGAATATGAAATAGAAGGGGGAAAGAAACGAACATGCATGGAGCCTTCTGCCTGTACTGGGTCCTGGGCTAGGGGCTTTAACAGACATGTAATTTACATAGAATTTCACACACATCTCGTTTAATTGTCATGGAATTCCTTTATTCATTCAGCTAATAGTTATTGAGTGCCTATCACTGAGCAGACGCGAGGGAAGGTGCTGGGTTGCAAGGTGGGCAGGGAGAGCTAGCAAGGAAGAGAGACACTTGGATCGGAAGGCACCATGCCGTGGAGGTAGAGGGTGATGTGAGAATCCACAGCAAGACCCGCTCCTCTAATAAGGTCTGCAGCTGAGAAAGGTGGGTTGTTAACATGATTGTGCTGACTAGTAAGTACGGTAATGAAGTCAGGACTCCTTGCTGTCTGTGTGGTTCCTTCAAAGCCATTGTTGCACTTCACCGCTCAGAGAAGCTCCAAGGAATCCACTGAAAATGCTGTTTCCTCACTTTCTTCTTTATGCTCCTATGTGTTTGCCTCATCTGCCCCCCTCTCTGAAGTGGGACTGTGTCTCTTCTTGAGAGGAGTTAGAAGCAGGATTAGGCAGACGGGTAAGGGGTGGAAGAAGGAGAAAGTGTGGATGTGACCGTTGGAGCTGACACCACAACATGTTTTGCAGAAAAGCAGGATGTTTTGAGACAAGGATGTTTTTCTTGCAAGTGCAAAATAAAATGTTGCAAAGAGGCCAGGAACCTACCAGAGAGCAACACAGATAGACAAAACAGCAGGCCTTTAGCAGATATAGCGGGGGAGAGCAGAATGCTTCACCGGCAACCCACTTGGGTCCCTTCCCGCGGGGAGCCTGTGTTTGCTTCCTGCCTTGCTTGAACTCCTCTGGTCAGTGACTTCATTCTTCGATTCCCTGAGTCCGTGAGACACGACTCCTGGAAGCATTCCTGCTCGCTGGGTTCCGGTATCACTCTTACCCAGTGTGTTTTCTTCCCTAGCTCCCTGCTCCTCCTCTCCCCTCTCCTAACAGTCCCTGTAGGGCTGAAGATATGGTAATAGCCATTACAATAGCATTAGTGATCCTGCCATGCGGCACAGAGCGAGAACCGCTATTTCCAGGTCCTCAGCTCCTCTTGCCTGCCTGTGAGCTTCGGTGGTGGGAAAGCTAGGCTTCTGCACCTCTTTCCCTCAGGGTTTATGCTGGGAGCCACCGTGGTTCACAGTGACAGGTCTTTTCTCCTCATTTAAGCGGGGTGATAAGAGGCTGCAGGGCAGGTGTCTGCAAACTTTCTGGAAAAGGCCGGATAGTAAATTCTTAGGCTTTTGTGGGCATTATGGTCTTGGCCACAGCTACTCTGAGTTTGCTGTGCAAAAGTGGCCATGGACAGATCAGCAGGGAGATTAATGGTGAACTGCCTTGGCTTGAGGACTTCCTGTGGGTCCAGTGGAAACTTTCTAGAACTGCATGGCAGTCTGAGGCTTCCTTTTCATCCCCCTCTTCCCGTCTCCTTCCAGGGCTCAGACATGCACTGGGGTCTGATGGCTTCCTCACTTTCTCGACTTCCCTCTTCATCATCCCTCACTGATCAATCTCTAGCACGTCTAATCCCCTTCTGGCATCTGTTCCTTGGAGAACCCAAACTAACAGGCTAGGAGTTGCAGGCAGGGCCTTGTTTACTAGTATGCACCTGGCTGAGCATGGGGTTCAGTTGGAGTCTTGTTTTTTTTTTTTATTTTATTAGTTAAGGTATTACAAATGTGTCCTCATCCCCCCCATTAACCCCCAACCCCCCCCCACACACACACACAAACTCATGCTCCCATCCCCCCGTTGTCCATGTCCATTGGTTTGGCTTATATACATGTATACAAGTCCTTCTGTTGATCTCTTCCCCTTACCCCCGCCCTCCCCTACTTTCCTTCTGGGGATTGATAGCCTGATTGCTGTTTCTCAGTTTTGGGTCTGTCCCTTTTCATCAGTCTATGTTGTTCTCTATAATCCACAAATGAGTGAGATCATGTGGTATTTATCTTTCTCTGACTGGCTTATTTCACTTAGCATAATGCTCTCCAGTTCCATCCATGCTGTTGCAAAAGGCAAGAGTTCCTTTTTTTTTTACCTCAGCATAGTATTCCATTGTGTATATGTACCACAGTTTTCTAATCCACTCATCTGCTGATGGGCACTTAGGCTGTTTCCAAATCTTAGCTATGGTGAATTGTGCTGCTATGAACATAGGGGTGCATATATCCTTTCTAATTTGTGTTTCTGGTTTCTTGGGATATATTCCTAGTAGTGGGATCACTGGGTCAAATGGGAGTTCCATTTTTAGTCTTCTGAGGTAGCTCCATACTGTTCTCCACAGTGGCTGCACCAGTCTGCAGTCCCACCAGCAGTGCAGAAGGGTTCCTTTTTCTCCACATCCTCTCCAACACTTGTTGTTTGTTGATTTGTTGATTATAGCCATTCTGACAGGTGTGAGATGATAACGCATTGTCGTTTTGATTTGCATCTCTCGTATAATTAGTGACTTTGAGCAGGTTTTCATATGTCTTTCGGCCTTCTGTATGTCCTCTTTCGAAAAGTGTCTATCTAGGTCCATTGCCCATTTTTTTATTGGATTGTTTATCTTCCTTTTGTTAAGTTTCAGGAGATCCCTGTAAATGTTGGAAATTAAACCCTTATCATTGGTATCATTGGTAAATATGTTCTCCCATGTATTGGGTCTTCTTGTTGTTTTGTTGATGGTTTCCTTTGCTGTGCAAAAGCTTTTTATTTTGATGTAGTCCCATTTGTTTATTTTCTCTTTAGTTTCCATTGCCCTAGGAGCATTATCAGAGAAGAAATTTCTTCGGCATATGTTTGCGATTTCGCTGCCTGTGGATTCCTCTAGTATTTTTATGGTTTCCCGTCTTATGTTTAAGTCTTTTATCCATTTTGAGTTTATTTTTGTGTATGGTGTGAGTTGGTGATCTAGTTTCATCCTTTTGCATGTATCTGTCCAATTTTCCCAACACCATTTATTGAAAAGACTGTCTTGACTCCATTGTATGCTCTTGCCTCCTTTGTCGAATATTAATTGGGCATAGTGGTTTGGGTCGATTTCTGGGGTCTCTATTCTATTCCATTGATCTATATGTCTGTTCTTGTGCCAGTACCAAGCTGTTTTAAGAACAGTGGCTTTGTAATACAGTTTGATATCTGGTATTGAGATCCCACCTACTTTGTTCTTTCTCAGGTTTGCTGCAGCTATTCGGGGACTTTTTTTTATTCCAGATGAATTTTTGGAACGTTCGTTCTAGATTTGTGAAATATGCCGTTGGTAATTTAATGGGGATTGCATTGAATCTATAAATTGCTTTGGGTAGTATGGACATTTTGATGATGTTGATTCTACCAATCCATGAACACGGTATATTCTTCCATCTGTTTATGTCTTCCTCTATCTCTTTTTTCAGTGTCCTGTAGTTTTCAGCATATAAGTCTTTTACCTCCTTAGTTAAGTTTATTCCTAGGTATTTTAATTTTTTTGGTGCAATGGTAAATGGGATTGTTCCTGTAGTTTCACTTTCTGTAAGTTCACTATTGGTGTAAAGAAATGCCATGGATTTCTTAGCATTAATTTTGTATCCTGCTACATTGCCGAATTCATTTATTAAGTCTAATAATTTTTTGATGGAGTCTTTAGGGTTCTGTATGTACAGTATCATGTCATCTGCAAATAAGGACAGTTTTACTTCTTCTTTTCCAATCTGGATGCCTTTTATTTCTTCTTCATGTCTGATCGCAATGGCTAGTACTTCCAGTACTATGTTGAACAGGAGTGGAGAGAGGGGGCATCCCTGTCTTGTTCCTGTTTTTAGGGGGAATGGTTTTAGTTTTTGCCCATTGATTATGATGTTGGCTGTGGGTTTGTCATATATGGCTTTTATTATGTTGAGGTATGATCCCTCAATTCCTATCTTGCTGAGAGTTTTTATCAAGAAAGGGTGTTGGATTTTGTCAAATGCTTTTTCCGCATCAATTGATATGACTATGTGGTTTTTTTCTTTCAATTTGCTTATGTGATGTATCACGTTTATTGATTTGCGGATATTGTACCATCCTTGCATCCCTGGGATAAATCCTACTTGGTCATGGTGTATGATCTTTTTGATGTACTGCTGGATCTGATTTGCTAGGATTTTGTTGAGGATTTGGGCATCTATGTTCATGAGGGATATTGGCCTATAATTCTCTTTCATTGTATTGTCTTTATCTGGTTTTGGGATTAGGGTGATGTTGGCTTCATAGAATGAGCTGGGAAGTGCTCCTTCCTCTTGGATCTTTTGACATAGTCTGAGGAGGATAGGTTTTAGGTCTTCCTTGAATGTTTGGTAAAACTCCCCTGTGAAGCCATCTGGCCCCGGGCTTTTGTTTGCTGGAAGCTTTTTTATTACTGCTTCGATTTCCTCCATAGTTATTGGCCTATTGAGATTTTTAGATTCTTCCTGGTTAAGTTTTGGAAGGTTGTATTTATCTAGGAATATGTCCATTTCCTCCAGGTTGTTTAGTGTGTTGGAGTAGAGTTGTTCATAATATTTTCTAACAATCCTTTGTATTTCTATGGGGTCTGTTGTTATTTCTCCTCTTTCATTTCTGATTTTGTTTATTTGGGTCCTCTCTCTTTGTTTCTTGGTGAGCCTGGCTAGAGGTGTATCAATCTTGTTTATCCTTTCAAAGAACCAGCTCTTGGTTTTGTTGCTCTTTTGTATTGTTTTTTGGTCTCTATGTCGTTTATCTCCACTCTGATCTTTATTATTTCCTTCCTTCTGCTTACAGTGGGCTTTTTTTGTTGCTCTCTTTCTAATTCTTCGAGTTGTAGAGTTAGGTCATTTATTCTCATTGTTTCTTGTTTCTTGCAGTAGGCTTGTAGAGCTATGAACTTCCCTCTCAAGACTGCTTTTGCTGTGTCCCATAGGTTTTGGATTGTTGTGTTTTCATTGTCATTTGTTGCCATGATGTTTTTTATTTCTTCTTTGATCTCACTGGTGACCCAGTCGTTGTTTAATAGCATGCTATTTAGGCTCCATGTGTTTGATTTTTTGGATTGTTTTTGTTGTAGTTGATTTCCAGTTTTATGCCTTTGTGGTCTGAGAAGATACTTGATATGATTTCAATTTTCTTGAATTTGAAGAGACTTTGTCTGTGACCCAATATATGGTCTATCTTTGAATATGACAAATGTGCACCTGAGGAAAATGTATATTCTGTGGCTTTGGGGTGAAATGTTCTGAAGATGTCAATTAATTCCATCTGATCTAGTGAGTCATTTAGGATTGATGTTTCTTTGCTGAGTTTCTGTTTAGAGGATTTGTCCAGTGGAGATAATGGGGTGTTAAGGTCCCCTACTATGATTGTATTGCTGTCAATCTCTCCCTTGATCTTCTCCAGAAGATTTCTTACGTATTTGGGTGCTCCTATATTGGGTGCATATATATTTACCAGAGTTATTTCTTCTTGTTGGACTGCTCCCTTTAGTATTATGAAGTGGCCTTCTTGAACTCTTTTTATGTCCTTCACTTTGAGATCTAATTTGTCAGATATAAGTATTGCTACCCCGGCTTTTTTTTCATTTCCATTGGCCTGAAAAACCTTTTTCCATCCCTTCACCATCAGTCTGTGTGCGTCTTTTTTTCTGAGGTGGGTTTCCTGTAGACAGCAGATATATGGGTCATGTTTTCTTATCCACTCATTTACCCTATGCCTTTTGACTGGGGAATTTAATCCATTTACATTTAAAGTTATTATTGATAGAAACTTGTTAGTCGCCATTTTAGTTCTTTACTGCTGCGTTCCTTCTTTGTTTCCTGTTTTTTTCTATTTACAGCAGACCCTTTAGCATTTCTTGCATTGCTGGTTTGGTTGTAATAAACTCCCGTAGACTGTTTTTGTCTGTGAAGCTCCTGATTTGAGCCTCAATTTTGATTGATAGCCTCGCTGGGTATAGTATTCTTGGATTCAGACCCTTCCTTTGCATGACTTTGTATATTTCATTCCATTCCCTTCTTGCCTGATGTGTTTCTGTTGAGAAATCGGTCGCTAGTCTGATGGGGGATCCTTTGTAGGTAACTTTCTGTCTCTCTCTGGCTGCTTTTAAGATTCTTGCTTTGTCGTTGGTGTTTGCCAATTTAATTATTATGTGCCTTGGTGTCGGTCTTTTCGGGTTCATTTTGTTTGGGACTCTGTGAGCTTCTTGGATTTGTGAGTTTTTTCCTCCCTATATCAGGGAAATTTTCTGTTACTATTTTTTCAAACAGGTTTTCTATTCCTTGCTCAGTTTCCTCTCCTTCTGGCACCCCTATTATTCGGATGTTGTTTCATTTAGCATTGTCCCAGAGTTCTCTTAGGCTCTCTTCCTGCTTTTTAATTTTTTTTTCTAGAAGCTGTTCTGTTTGGGTATTTTTTTCTACCTTGTCTTCTAGCTCGCTGATGCGGTCCTCTGCTTCTTCTAGTCTACTGTTGATGCTTTCTATTGAGTTCTTTATGGCAGTGATGTCGTTTTTCATTTCTTCTTGGTTTCTCTTAATTTCCTCTTGGTTCTTCTTCATTTCCTCTTGGTTCCTACACATATTGTTGAATTGGTCTTCCATTCTTTTCATCCACCTTATGGCCAATACTTTGAATTCTTTCTCTGACAGGTTGCTTGCCTCCATTGCCTCCATTTCGTTTACTTCCTTTTCTGATGATGCCTGTTTTTCTTTCATATTTGGGTTGGTTCTTTGTTTCACCATGATTTCTCTTCTCAAGGTGTTTGGTTATGTAGTTTTCTCTCTGCTGCGCTGATTCAAAGGCACAAAATACAACACAACAAGGCACAACGTACAAGGCACTGAACTAAATGCATCCACGATATTAATAACCCCAAATAAAGGTGACCCCCCCAAGTGAAGAGAATTAGGGGATAAAGAAGAAAAAAGAAAAATATTAAAGAGAAAAATAAAAAAAACAAAAAGGAGTGCCGAAATGAGATTGGGAAAAGGGAGAGGAAAAAAAAAACCAAAAAGACCAAAAACAAAAACAAAACAAAAAACCCAACAACAACAACAACAAAATTAAGAGAATGAAATAGAGGTGGGGAAGAGGCTATTTGTATGGGGAGAGCGAGGGATTGGAAATTAGATATATAAGTAGGGTGAAATTTAGACAGTGGGTAGGAAGAAGGAATAGGTAAAATCCAAAGCAGGAATAGGGGAAGAGAAACAGGACAACAAAAGGGGAAAAGTGAGGAAGAGAGTTTTGGCTTAAGGGTAAATGTGAGATAGAGAGAAATGATGCTAAAGGAATGATGAAAATAGAGTGTAGAACACTAATCCCAAAATAAAATAAAGAAAAATAAAAAAAAAAAATAATAAAAAATAAAATGACACTTGAAAAAATGGTAAAAGGATAGCAATAATACTGGTTAAAAAAAATGTAGTAATTAAAAAGGTAAAATCAGGTGATGAAAAAAAAATAAAAATAAAATAAAATAGGTTCTTGATGAAATGGTGAAAAAAGAATTTAAAAAAAAATATATAAAAATATTCGGAAGTGAAGGTGCTTCAGATCTTCCACTCTTCTTTTTGGCACGCCTCAGTCCTGCCAGGCATTCAGGGGAGTGTTGAACTTCCCTGCGGTACACTGTCCCTCCGTGCAGTAAACCACAGACCTGATTTTAAGGCAGGTTGTATTTGTTTACCAGACTGCCTTTATTTGTGATCACAAAAGAGACAGTTCGTGGCTCTGCCTCTGGGTGGCAGTGTGTCTGGATTGACCTCCGAGGCTATAAGTCCTCTCTATCAGTAGGGTTTTGTTTTTGTTTTTCTCTATGGTATTTGGAACTGATTCGGGAAAGACCACTGCCCAGAGCTGGTTCCTTGCCACTGTCCGCTGTTTCCCAGGCTCCCCAAAAAGAACTTTTCCCTACAGGCTCTGCGAATGACCCCAACTGGGGAATCCCATGCACTGGGTTTAATAATCAAATGCACGGATCAAAGGGGAACTGTAACAAGAACCTGATAGTTGTGCGAATTCGCAAGCTTCCACCTTCCAGGTCTGCGCACAGTCTCTGCGCACAGTTTCCGCGCGCCCACTCGCCCCTGGCACCAAGCAGCCAGCAGATTGGCAAAGTCCAAGGCTGCTCCTTTACATCCAGTCCAGCTATGGGCTCATTTTTCGCATTCCCTTCTGCCAGCAGCCCTGTGGGGCCCCTTCCCCACTTCCGGGTCACGCTGGTCCCAACAGCTGCAGACTCTGTGGGGCGCAGATTCCGCCCCGCGCAAGTGAGCTAGGTCCTCCCTCCAACCCGAACTGCAAACCGCACCTTTAGGGGATGTCCAACCTTTCCGTGAGAAGAAGCAGTGCTCGTCTGAGTTCACACAGTCACGCTGCTTGAGATCCCTTGTTTCCAGGTTAGTAGCTGGTCTCTGGATGCCGGCAACAACCACCCAAAATGGTGCAGTCTCCGCTGCTGAGCTGGCGCACCACGAGAGGCTTCAGCCGCAGTCTCCAACCTTCCTTTTTTTCCTGGGGGTTCTCGGTCTTTCCTAGCTGCAGACAGTCTCCCAGCTGAAAATCCTCTGCCTATTCGGGCTGAATGTTACCCTTTTCAGCTGTTCACCCTTATCTGCTCCAGGACAAGGCACAGGACACGTCTGCTTATACCTCCGCCATTTTCCCTCCCAAATGTCTGGAGTCTTGTTTTAATAGCAGGTACGTCAGATTCCTTGTCCCTTCCACTCATGTAAAGCAGTGGAGAGAAACGTGTTCCCTTGCTGGCAGGGCTGTGGCCACCTCAGCAGGGTGACATTGCCCTCTCAGATGTGTTCTTGATGGCCGCTAACCCGAAGAGTCGAACCACTCTTCTGCTATGTGCATTTTTGCCAAAGAAGACCCCTCCACATCTCGGAGCATCAGCTCCTCACTGGGGCGTTTCTTGCTGTGAAGATGCAGCAAGTCGACCGCCTTTCCCAGGGACTCGGCATTGATCTGCTTTCTTCCCAAGCAAGTTGCGACCCTCCTCTGTCCTCCTGACAATGTAACTCCAGGTGCAGAGTTCATAAACGAGTTTATAAACAGCCTGACTCCATCTCTCGCTCCATCTCTCTGACTTCAGAGCACAGCTGCTGTTACTGGGCCACTAGCTCGGCGCTTTCCACCAACTATTCTGTTTGGTGACCACTAATGTACTATTTCTTGGTAGTTTTTTTTTTTAACTGTATAAAAGGAATCACAAAGAAAAGGGTTGTGAGAGGGGGACATATAGAGTTAGAGCGGCGTTCTGGTATTTTTGGGAAGACACAAGTTCCAATCCCAGTCAGATATTCCACTAGTGCAGCGGTTCTCAACCTGTGGGTCGCAACCCCTTTGGGGGTCGAACAACCCTTTCACAGGGGTCGCCTAAATACATCCTGCATATCAGATATTTAAATTACAATTCATAACAGTAGCAAAATTACAGTTATGAAGTAGCAACGAAAATAATTTTATGGTTGGGGGTCACCACAACATGAGGAACTGTATTAAAGGGTTGCGGCATTAGGAAGGCTGAGAACCACTGCAGTGGGTTTTGTCATATTTATGCACCTTAGTTTTCTCACCTGAAAAAGGGAATGATAACGTCACATGGTTCTGGGGAAAGTAATTGATGTAGGTGCTCCATTTATGAAGGAGCCCTGGAGGAATGGAGGGCTTCACCCCTGGACTCCAGAGACCAAATGATGATGACAGAGGGACATCCAAGGGAGCCTGACTTGCTGGGTGTTAGTAGCAGGTGTTAAACACATGGGAGCTAATATTTCAGCTCTATGAGTATGATGAGCCATAGGTTTAGAATTACATTATTGACTCCTAGAGGGCAGGGCAATTGGGAATCTCTGTGCCAAGGTGAGGCCTTGCCCAGTATGTCCATCATACATACCGAATGGCTGGATACCGGCAAGGAGCCAGTCCGTCCATCATACATACTGAATGGCTGGGTACCGGCAAGGAGCCAGTCCGTCCTTCACACATACCGAATGGCTGACTACCAACAAGAAGGTTGAGATGAATTCAACCTAGAACCCAGGAAAGTAGGAGACCACCAGTGCAAGAACATGTCTTACCTCCTGTCTCCCCAAATCTGTTTTCTTTTTCCCAAAACACGAACAAAAGGAGGAAGGAGGTGGCTGTGAGAGGAAACTGTTTGGAGGCTTCCTTGTTCACTCATTTAGCAGCATTTATTGAGCATCCTCTGCGTGCCAGGATCTGGGCCTGGTGCACAGATGTTATCGTGGAAGAAAGCTCGATCCATGTCCTCAAGGAGCTGTCAGTCCAGTCACAGAGGGAGGTCATGACAGGTCGCAGTGGGGCCCTGCCCTGAAGTCTCCTGAGACGAACTGCCACAGGAGGATAGTCGTGAGTCAGCGAGGAGACAGCAGGGAGCATTACCCCAAAGGCCAGAGGCAGCGGAAGGGCCTGGTTGTTGAGGGGCTCGGGGGATTTTTCATAAGCTGTGTGCCAGCAGAAGTACAGAAAGTAAGGTGTCTCCCTAGCCAAGGGGATAAATGTTGCAGGGACTGCAGGGGGGGCATGGATATCATTACTGTCACCAACATCATCTTAGTAACATGTGTAGCTTGGGGATGCATCCCGTGGAGTCCCAGGGTGCGTGCCCAAAAGTGCTTGGCAGAGCTGAGGCCGCATCTTTGATGTGACGTTTAGAGACAGACACGGCTTATCTCCAGGGCCTCTCCCGGAGCTGGAGGAGGGATTCACGGCAGACATGAAGAAATGTGCAAGCCCTCAGCTCCCACACCACACCGACAGGTAGTTGGATTCTATGATGTTTATTTCTCTACCGATTGTGGGTTACATACCCTAGTGCCACACAGGCAGGTAGGTAAGAAATTGCTGGAAGGAGTCATGCCGTTTCTCTAGCTTCAAGCCCTTTTTCAGCCCTCACATAGATTCCCTTTCACAGAGACACCCATCCCACAGGTGCCCCTCCTGGGCCACGCCAGGACTCTGATTTGTGCATTTCCCGACAACGCGTGCACCAGCGAGCTCCGTTTCATTCCTCGCCTTGCCACCTTTGCATTAAGAGAACCGTGGATGAGTTTCCACTTGGCCTTTGGAGCCGGCCCATCCTCTCTGCTCCACTCTCCGCAGCCTGCCCTCTCCCACCTCACCCTACAGACCCTCTTTGGCTGAAATAGCCTTCCTTCTGCTTTTTACATAATACGTTTTTATTGATTTCAGAGAGGAAGGGAGAGGGAGAGAGAGATAGGAACATTAACGATGAGAGGTAATCATTCATCGGCTGTCTCATACCCGCCTCCCACACACACATACACACACATACACACAGGAGATGGAGCCTGCAACCTGGGCATGCGCCCTGAGTGAGAATTGAACTGTGACCTCCTGGTTCATAGGTCAATGCTCAACCATGGGGCCATGCCAGCTGGGCTCCTTTCTTCCTTAATATATCCTCATCCCCATTTCTCTGAGTCATTTTCATTTAGCCTGTAATCATTTTCTCCGCTGTTAATAAAGTCTGCTTATTTACTTTTTCCCTGTTCAGTGGATAGCATGGTTTCAGTGTGCTTTCTGTCATTCACCCAGACACTGTGAAGCTGTGTAGTGAGTGTGACTTCTCTGAGGATGTTTCCTCCGTCCACCAAGAAGGCTCGGCTCACCGAGTGATACAGAGGGTCTCCCATCATCTTCTTACGTCTTCCTGCAGAATAAGTGGTGAAGCCAGAGCTCTTAAAATTCAGCAAGAAAACCTCGCTGCCTTCACGCGTGACTGGACCCTCTGCAGGTGCCCGGTTCTCGCCTTTATCTGATTCCCGAGTAATAACTGGAAGCCAGCGAGGCTGCTGGCCCCGGCAGCTGCAAGCTTTATTTTCCAGGCCATCTTTGGGGAGCCTCTGATAAAGTGGCCAAGCCGACCCATTGAGAATCAAAATGCCTTTCTTGTCACTGCTGCATTTTGGCCTGGACTTGAATTACACTCACACATCAACCTGTGGCCCCCACAGGCCCTACAGGGGGCCCATCGCGGGGCTCTCATATTTGTTTCGTTTATTATTATCTCCTGAGGGTGTGTTTTTGTAACATTTAAACAAATAAAAAGTAAGCTTTTTTTCTAATATTCAAGGCAGTATGCGTGTCATATAAAAATGAGTATAGTAATTTTTATTACTATAGTAAAAAAATTGCACCCTGAATCTCACCATCCAGAGATAACCTTGGTATTTAATCATGTCTACAATTATAGATAGATACAAGGACCCCCCATCACTATGTGTGTGCATGTGTTACACACAGTTTAATTTAAAAAATTAGAATCATGTCCTACCTAAACTTTTGTAGCAGGAACATCTTTTCATGCCAATGCATATTCATCTGTTTTAGTTTTCAGAGCTAAATAGTACCCACGTCATATCACTGTAGAATACTTTTCTTAACTGATTTCTCTTCTGGGTCACGTAGGTGGCTTCAAACTTTTCATGATATATACAAAAAACAGACAGAGCTACATCTTTGCATACAGACTTACTTTTTTCTTAGCATAAATTCTTCCAAGTAGAATTGAGTCTGAAGGCACATTTTTGAGGTTTTGAAACCATCCTACCAAATTACGCACCCCCCCCCCCAATCTTTGGTTAATATTCATCAATATAAACATTGTTAGGATGGACCAGTTCCTGCTCACCCTGAGATTTGTAAGTAGGTAGGAATATTGTGGTCCTGCAGATTCTCTGAGAAAGACAGCTAACAGGTGTCTGGAATCGGATAATGGATAACAGGTGACGGTGGGTCGATCACACTCTACAATGCAGGGTTTGGAAGCTCCCACATTGTGCCTGGACCCTTACCGGCAGAACACTGAGCATTCTTCTAGGTCTGCCCACGTTGCCCGGTCCATGATGCCTTTCCTGTTGCCTCCTTCTGACTTGACCCCCTTTATTTCTTCTCTGTATCACACTGTGATTCCCAGTACCAGATTCTGTGCTCAGCTCATTTGGTCTCTGCTTTTATGTGTATAAGGGCTGCTTCACCGTGACTTAAATTCTTGAGGGAGAGGAATGTTTGAGTGTCTTCCATAAGTCCAACCTTGCCTGGCACCTGACAATGCATACAGTAGGTGATAAATCCTGCTGGCCCAGCTGACTTTCAGACTAGACAGCCTTCTCTTGGAGCTATTGCTTAGTGGGCATTTCTAGGAAGTTACATAAGTCATAAAAAATAGTGGTTTGGATGGAAAGAGTGTTTTCTTTATAACTTCTAGAAAATAAAACCATATACTGTGCTGGGGGAACCTTTTCCTAAGCCTTCAGAGAAATGCATCACGTTCTTTATTATCCCTCTGAGGAGTCATATAGCTTGCTATTTTCAAGCTGTGTTACATGGAAAATCGAAGCTTAAATCAAGTTTGCCTCTTGTTGTCCCTCAGTTCCAGTCTCTTGATTTTATTTCCTGAGCTAGAATTTGTAGGAGGAAGGGCACATGCACGGATGGAGTGGAGGCAGCAGGTAACTGATGCCCAAGGAGGGCTTGCTTTCTTCCCAACACCCTCTTTCCTTTCCCAAATTAGCATATTCTTCCACAACGTAACAGCAAACTACAACAGAAGCAGTTTTCCTTAACTTTAATGCTAATTCTCAGATCACTTGAAATTCTGTTCAAAGGGCTTTCCCAACCTTCTCTAACAGTGACTTGCCTTTCCGTTCCTTGAGGCTTGATGTTACTGGGTTGGGTTGAGAAGATGGAGTCTGGGGTGATAATAAAAAAAAACCATTGTTAAATAGGGGTGGTGGTTATCATTTGGTTGTATTTTGATGTAGTAACAGCACCATGCATCATATGAGTCATATGTATATGTATATGAGCCACATAAAGAGTGAGCAGAGAGCATGGGTCATGGGGGTCAATTATACCCATACCTTCTCCACAATCTGCTTGCCCCTGAGGTCTAGGACTATGTGGAAAGGTGGGGACAGAGGGGAAAGGGAGGAGCATAACGATCTCTCAGGACAGACTTCGGGATCAACAGATTGACCCAGGTTTGTGATTTATTAGTTGGGAATAGCCACACTCCAGCGCTAAGTATGGATGGATATTTTTCTCATTACATTTCAAACATAGAAAATGGTTCTTTCTGAATGAGAAATCTGGGGCCATTTTAGTCATTAGTCATTTGAAACTTTCTCTGCTGATGTTACATAGAGGAGAAAAATGACAAGAACTAAAACACATTCCTCACTCTGAATTGCTGATGTAGAACAAAATAAAATGCTTAAGATGAGTAACTCTATTAACCTGGTGGTTTGCTTCTTTTAATATTTTCTATTTCTCTTTTAGAAGCCTTGTTGTATTCAAATCTTTTGTTATGTGGGAACTGAGAACAATGGAATGCATACTGGGCTGGGTACATATGCATATATATTAACTCTTCAGTGAGTTCCTGTGGCACCTGTAATAAAACCTAACTCCCTACCGTGGTTCCAGAAAGGTACTCAGTTCACATTTGATTATTGCACATAGTAGGCTCCAACAATGAACCCTCAATGCACACAAATGAGTGGAGATAGATATTCTGAAAATCCTAGGGAATTTCAAAATGTTGGCTTATCTTTAGTTATGTCAGGTAGCCTGGTTGTAAACTCAGTCTAATTTGAGGCTACTCTCAGTAGCCAAGTATATACAGTTGCGTGATCTGCAGAGAACCATTGTTCTTGAAGAAAACCAGAGTAAGTCACCTCAAAATACGCCACTTTGGCATAGGATTATTTTGAGCTGAAGGCAATTGAGAAGAAGCAGATACAAGAGCTTTTGCCTTCCCCTTATTTGCCTAAAAGCAGGGAGGACACAAGTTAGTCACTGGAGACAACTTTAGACCCTATCAGCTGAAGGTGAAACCAGAGGAATCTGCATAACAAATTTTATGAATGACCCTTTATCTACCATTAGTTTCCATTATAGTTACCTTCCTACAATTTGCCCCCACCCCCTTTCAGAAGCCTAAAATCACTTTCCTTTGTTCTATCATTTCTCTATAAATTTATTGTTCCTTGTTCTAAATGCTTCATAAGCCTGAATTCCAAGCCACTTCTTTGAGTTACTTATCTTTGGGTACTCTCATGTGTTACATGTGCAACAAACACACTTGTTAATAAACTTTTTTTTTTTCTCTAGTGAATCTATCTTTTATTGCTGAGAACCTAAGATCAGTAGAGGGAAAACAATTCCTCCTACATTCTCCTGTTCTGACAGGTTAAATGAGATTGTAGGTCTCCTAGTGGACTTGCATAGTTGCCCGTTGCACTGACTCATATTTGGGTGCTCATGCAAATAGGGTCAAGTTAGGATTCTCTGGCTAATTTAGATTGCTTTATCAAGGGTCCTTATCGTAGTTGTGGTACCAGAGTTAGTGTAGTAGTTGCAGTAGCTGTGATAGTGTGTAAAAATGGTAGAGGCAGCACAGCATCTATAGATTAGAGTTTACACAAGCTTTTTCCTGCGTGATCTCATTTAGCCTCCTGAACAACCACAGGAGCTAGGAGTTATTTTCTCATTTCTGATCAAGAAATTGAGGCTTAGAGAGGTTAAAGGATGTATCTGAGTCTGTTCAAAGACAGCATGCTATAAAGTTTGAACTTGATGCTAGAAATTGGCCTCACAAGCTAGTTTTAGGAAAATGTAGGAAGTTGGCAAATGGCAAGCTTCAAGGAGCAGTCTATTTACCAAGGGTGGTGGGCAACAGCAGTGAAGAGATGTATGTCGTTGGATTGGATGGCAGCTTGTCTGAGGTGCAGACTGCTTTCTGTGAAAGGAACTTGGAATCATTAAAATCTTACAGAATACTTGCAGATGAAACTGCCGTTGAAACACACACACAACACTTCTCCTTGCCCCACCCCAAATCAATTCTTGAAGGCAGAACAAAAAGCATACAACTTATTTAAGCATCCAAAGTTATTTTAGCCATTTCTGATAGAAATGTTTATAAAATGAGGTAAAACTGTCCCTACCTTCTTAAACAGATTATACAAAACATTTTGAGGCAGGAATCATGTGTATTTCGTTTATGTGACACCCTTAGCACCTAGCTCTGTATGTAGCACAGAGCAGGCATTCTATAAGCATTTGTTGAATGAGTCAATGAATAAAACAAAAAAAGAAAAAAAGCACATCTACATACAACACAGCGAAGCTTAAATAAGTTATCGTGTTTTGAGGGTAACCTCATTGAAGTAAGTGAAGACCTTTGAGTGTTTGTGATCCGGCTCCATCTTCTTTTATATTTATTTTTTATGACTCATCACTTTTCTCTGAATATGCATGGAAGCACGTACTTAGCTATAACGCTGCAGCTGCTAACCTTAGCTAGAACCAAGTTAGGTTCACCTCATCTCCATCTGATTCGCGTGGCCTACTGCACCGTGGATTACTTCTCTAAATAAAAGGAAACTGTGTGCTTGCTGACAATCCACTATTTTAAATATACCTTTAGGTATGGACTTTCCATAAAACCCAGTAAGCAGACCAGCCTGCTTGGCTTTTAATTCTGAAATTTACTAGCTCTTCCTCGCCATTTGCAGATGTAAGCTCATTCTTAATTGTTCATTTTTATTCTCACCCCAAACATAGTAAATCTTAATGGCCGCACTTTCCACTTTAAGAGGGAATGTGTTAGTTGTAGGAAAAAGAATTCGAAACGCATAAGATTAGCAACAATATAATAACGTTTCCAAGCTGTTCATAAAAACGTATATTGACTTTCAAAGAGTAATTGTGCTGAGATGGTTTTTGAAGGGCCCCTCCAGATGGATGCGTTCTCTCCACCTCAAGTTCTTGTCATAACATGTTTTCTTGTTTCATCTCTTAGTCATTCAGAACTGTGAAAATTCTATTTTTCTACTTTAATTACAGAACTGGTTGAGAATGTATTCTGTTGTTTGGCAGTATTACTAAGGCACTCTATTTGTTTATGGCTCTTTGAGAAAGTTATTTTAATAAGGTCAGATTTGCAATTTAAATGAACTTTAATATTTCTTGCAAAGACTGGGGCTGTTTATTTATGTGAGGGGTGAATGTGATAGAAATTTATGATTTAAAAATACCTTCTCCTCTTTCCTTTTCCAAATGGTGCATCTCAGGTGATAAACGTTTTCAACTGTATTTATAATTTTTTCCCCAGAAAAGGGCAGAAAATCCAAATCAGTGAAATATATCATGACTCTAAATGGGGTTGTTAATACTGTATTTTTCTGCTTTTCCCCATTAAAATCGCTAACCAAAACCTCTATTGTATTCATGGATAAATATTACTCATTCCCCATTGTATGGGTGAATTCTTCATTCTGCCACTCTTATAACACAAACAAGCAAAAACAAAACAAAGCAAAATCTCTTCTTCAAACTTGAAGGCGTGTTCATTTATTGAATTTATTTAATTACTCTTGATGGAAAGGACTTACATAAAGGATGAAGCCCTTCAATTTACCAATCAAAAAAATCTATAACTGAGTGTGTCAGGAACATAACTTTATATCATATCCCTGCAATGCAGTTGTCTCCAGGAGTGCTGGGTTTAGAGGAAGTCATTTAATTTGTTGAGAAATTGTTTCTTGATTGGTGTGATGAGAGCAGAAAAGCACCACTGTCCTCTCCCCAGCTTGAATTCTGTTGCCTACTGCGTAAGTGCTTTAAAATACTCTCTTGGAAACACAATAAAGAATAAAACCATTTAGAAAGTCTGAATGACTGAAGCTTAAGTAGTGCATGCTTTGTAGGCTCCTGAATTGAAAATACTGACTACATTGGAATAGAAGGACTTCTACATAGTTTTTATACCAAGATAAAGAATGAGAATGAGATGAGTTGTATAAATCTGCTGTTAGCTTAAAAGATGTAAATGGATCTGCAGAAACAAACTTCTTCCAGGAACTAAATCTCAGTGAAATGATCCTTCCTTCCTTCCTCTCCTTCCTTCCTTCCTTCCTTCCTTCCTTCCTTCCTTCCTTCCTTCCTTCCTTCCTTCCTTCCTTCCTTCCTTCTTTCTTTCCTTCCCTCCAACAAATTATTCTATTCAATTTTACCTATTTGAAAAACTTGGTGTTCTTTTGTGTCAGATAACCCATATCTTGTGTCTCCCTTTCACGAAAGAATAACCTCAATTATCATTTATATTTCCTCACCTTATACTCACTTTTCAATCCACACCCTTCCCATGTCCACTCCTGACAATTTGCTGAAACTCTTCTTGCCAACTTCAGCAAGACTCTTACAATTGCAAATCCAATGGACACATTTTCTCCTTGGTTTCTGTGACTTCTCTGAGGAATCAATTTCATTTACAATGTCATCCTTTTCCCTTGTCCTATGAAATCTCACTTCTACTCATTTATCTGTGGTTATTCCTTCTTAATCTCTTTCAAGAGTGCTGGATCCTAAATGCTGGTGTTTCTCAGAGTGCTCTTGGGTTCTGTGTCCTCTCACTCTCTATGCTTCCTCTGGCAACCTCATCTGCACTCATGATCTTAGCTACCACTTACATGAAATAGGAGAGGTAGTTTCTTTATTGTGTTTTGAGCTGGGGTAAAACAGTGGCCCCCACTGGTTTCTGTGGTTGCCATCTCCACGAAAAATGCCCAAATCTATTCACCCAATCAGAATTCTGAGTTGTAGATCTTTTACTTTAGCCACCCCATTTTTATTGGCACAGAAATAGTTGTCAACGCCTGCCCGAGTCCATTCATGGTCTTCAATAGCTGAGTTTAGACAGAGACCCCCCAGAAACTAGTAACCTTTGAAGTTCTAGCAAAGGTCAGAACTGTGCACCACCCAGTTAATTTAGGTAATAATAGTTGAAGCATCCCCACCTTAGTTCCCTTAATTCCTTAGATACTTATGTAGATCCTTGTTGATTATTGTTAATCAGATACTCTGCCTACTCCCGGAAATCTATTGATGAGCTAATCAGATACTTTGTCTATTCCTGGAAATTGTTTGCTGATCTGTGTGTCATTGAAACCTCCTTACCCTAAGGGCTACTCCAGATCAATAAAAGATTGGAGCAGCCTGAGCAGTGGAGGAAGTCCTTCGGGACTTGCCCACCTGGTCCCCCAATATTGTAAAATTATCTTGTGTCTTTTTCTCTCATTTGTTGTGCGGCTCCTCTTTCAGATACAGAACCCTACTCCACGCAGAACGTGGAGGGAGTCTTACTCGACAAACGCCATGGAAACAGAAGAGCTTTTTCATAGGGGCCATGAAGTTTGAACAGAGAGAAGGGTAAAGGATTGAGTTCTGGAATCAGGCAAAGTCTACTATAAGAGCAGGCAGAGGCACAAGAAACAAGGAAGGGGACAGAGAAGGGTATTCAAGGATTCTGGTGGAGAGCCAGGGCAGGGCATTCTCCAAGGAGGCAAGGGAGAAGGCCACGTCAATAAGAGTTCCAGTGGGTTACATTAGGCACATGTCATGGAACCTGCCCTCACTGGTTGACCCTGAGAAAGGCTGAAGGCAGAATTTGTATGATCTGCCTTTGTGTAGGCTCTCTTGTGGCACCTTTCACATAGCGGAGCACCATAAATTATGTATTCATGAATGAATGCATAAAGGGCATAAAGAGCACAGTTTTACATGGGATTGGGAAACATCGGTCATGAGGTCCACGCTAACGACAGAGGATGTGTGATTAAATTATACAACCTTGAAGGCATTCTGCAGTGGAATTAAACTCAGACCTCAGATGCTGCCTGACATTCAAGGTTTTTTCCCCTTGTAATGTCACCCATTTGCATTCACTCAGGTCCAGACCATCACATCTGCTTGCTTACTGTTCTCTGAGTGGACCCAGGTTCAACAGGGGCCAATGTCACTATGGCTACAGAGCCTTCCTACCTGTTTCAACTTGCCAAGTGTTCCTTTAAATCCCAACTCTGTCATGAAGTCTTTCTAGATTTCCCAAAGCCAGTTGTGAGCTCTTCATCTTCTGGGAGCAGGTATTAACAGTAACAATAATTGTCCTGCCCTCAAAGAGTTCATGGATTAGAAAAACAAAAGGGCTTAAGCAAATGCTATAATTAAGAACAATAATAAGACTTGTTCACAAACTGGGCCAAGTTCTTTTTAAATAAAGAGTATGTCATTGAATCCTTGCAAAATGCCTGCTATGAACCGAAAGTTTGTGTCCCTCCAAAATTTATATGTTGAAACCCCAGCTTCCAATGTGATGGTATTTGAAAGTGGGAGGTAATTAGGGTTAGATTAGATCATGAGAGGAAGGTCTTCATAATGAGATTAATGCTCTTAGAAAAATAGAAGAAGACAAGATACCTCTCCCCTCCCTTCCCCTCCCCTCCCCTCCCCTCCCCTCCCCTCCCCTCCCTTCCCTTCTCCTCTCCTCTCCACTCTCTCCCTCCACACACACATCCACCAAGGAATGCCATGGGACTAGAACCCCAGGGAAAGCATTTACCAAGCAGATGATACAGCAGAGAAAGTGACTGTCTGGGGGAGGAGAGTCATATCACAAAGAAGACAAACAATTATTAGGGTACTGAAGAATGCATCAGATTTTACAAATAGAAATAAAAAGAAAAGGCACTTGGGACAGGATTTTGCAAAAGCATAGAGGTACAAAAGACCACAGATCATTCAAGAAGATTATAGAGAAAAGTGCAATGGGGTGGCAACACATATATAAGGGCGATTCAGATGGAGAGGTAGAGAGGCAGGTTGGTACCCAACTAAAAGGAACCCTGAAGCATCTTCCAAATTAAGTCAGTTCTCAGTGCCCTGATAGGAATCATTTTTCTCTTTTCTTTTTTCCCCTCTGATCTATCCTACTTTGCATTTTTTGAAAATGAATCTCATTTTGCTGTTTATTACCCATATATTGAACCTGTCTATATCTCTAGGAATAAATTCAATCCATCATTCTTAGTGCATTTATTCCAGCCCCCGCCCCAGTTTGTATAATTTGCAAATTTCATTAACATTCTCTTCGCTTTCTCTTGGAAACCATTAATAATGTTGTTGCATATGATCAAGATTAACACCAATCTCTTTGGCACCCCTACTAATCAACTACCTCTGGCTGGATGTCACACTATTCATCACTGTGCCTTGTTTACAGACCCCCGGAAAATTATCAATCGCGGTGACAGTATTCATATCCAAGCCAGTGTCAATTAATTTCATAAGTAAAATTTCGTGACGTGGTATCAAATGTATTACCAAAATCAAGATGTATTGCCATGACTTTGTTCCCCTCCACTGTGAATGTTAAACAGCTTTCCGATCAGTCCTGGATGATTTATCTGTGGCAACACCACGTTGCTTATTCGCTCCTGATTCCATTACTTCTTAGATGTGCTGGGCTATTTTTCTCCAGACACTTAAACTTCCTGGAGGTAATCTCAGGATCATTCCTCTTTTGAAAAGATAGGTGAACACATTTGTTGCTGGCCTGAACTTCTGTAATCTCTGCAAATATATCAAGTCATTTAAAGAGCAATTCCTTTTTCCCTCATCTGGCAGCTTTTATGAAGTAGTGAGGTGTCTCCACTAGCTCTGAGCTGTCACCCTAGGAAGTTGGCGTTAGGTGTCACCTGCTGGGGCAATGAGCATGTGCTGCTGTTTGTGGGGAAAAACATCTTGGTTTCAGGGGCTCCTTCTGGTCCACCTGCGCATCCATTCCGGAATTTCTTTATTCGCTCAGCCTTGAGTGCAAATAATCTACACTAGGAAATATACCTGGGTCACTGTACCCCACTGCCAGCCAGTGCACCCAGATGCTGTGGGCTTTAGGAGCACAAAGAAATTAAAAAGTAAAAGATTAGGATTGTAAATTTGCTGTTTAAGAACCAGAATGTATCCCCAAGCTGAACCCTATGATTTTTGGTACACAGAGCATCATGTTTCCTTGTGTGTCTTTCTCATTTGTCCCTCACTGTGCCTCTCCACCTTCACTGTCCTTGACAAGGATATTTAATAGACAATAAGATCTGAGTATGCACATTAACAGTTTCTATCCAAATGTCCCTTTGTCTCAAAGTGAGAAAAGAGAAAGTTTGAGTGGGGAAAGCTTACAAAAGGAGAGAAAATGAAAGGGCCATTAGTTGGATATTCATGTGGAAGGAACAGTTTACCCTGAATCACACCAAAAGTCAAGTGAGCTTTGGGAGGGCTTCAACAATTTCCAATAATCGTTCTTAAACACTCCAGGTTACATCTCCCAAGTACTTATATGGCCACTTTGCTGCTGACACATCCTGGTGGCCTCAAAAGGCAAAGTGTCCAGTCTATAAGCCCTTTACTGCTAAGACCAGGCTGTAACAGGCATTTGGTCACAGCTTCTCACAATGCTTTTCGGAATAAGGTTGGTTTCCCTCTAACATTGGGTTTAGAGCTGTGCGCCTTCGCCCGATCCCTGGGAGACTTTAAGATGAATCAAATGTGTCTTGCCCTGGCTGGTTTGCCTCAGTGGATAGAACATTGGCCTATGGACTGAAGGGTTCCGGTTTTGATTCTGGTCAAGGGCACATGCTCAGGTTGCAGGCTTGATCCCCAGTAGGGGGTGTGCAGGAAACAGCTAATCAATGATTCTCTCTCATCATTTATGTTTTTCTCTCTCCCTCTCCCTTCCTCTCTGGAATCAACACACACACACACACACACACACACACACACACACACACACACACACCTACAGCAACAACAACAACCCCCCCCCCCAAAAAAAAAAAACACACACACAAAAAAAAGGTGTCTTGAAAAATTATAGATATAGCCACAAAAGTGTGTGTGAGTAAGTGTGTATATATTTCCTCTGCCTCTGGCGACCAGTGAGACAATGTGATTATGGTCACGGGGGCTGACCTTCTGCCAGAACAGATCTCTATCCTGGTCTGTGTTCTGGGAGGCACAGGTAGGCTTCCATGCCCTCTGGCTTCCTCTTGGGTCAGAAAATCAGAAGGTGGAGAGGGGTCAAGGTATTCATTCTCTGATGAGTCACATGAGTGGGCAGGGTGCCCCCACTGAAAGCTTCTGCCAGGAGGATGCTTCCTGCAGCCACAGTAGGCTTCCTTCCTTGGCCTTTTGGTTCATGAAGGCCATTGGCTATTGTCAGCTTTCCTCTCCACCACAAGGAACTTCCCCACCACTCCTTGCTGGCTTCTCCCAACCCTCCTCACACATTGTTAGTAAAGAGTCTTTCTCTATACTTTCCTCACTTACTCTGCTTGAGGTCACCATATGCTTCCTGCTAGGACCCTGATGGATACAGCACTCCATCTAAGTATGTCTCCTTTCTCCACTATTCTCACTCACCTTATTTTTTCTTTCATACACATTTATATGTAGTTTTAAAATTTATTTGTTTATTTATCTGGTGCATGTATTCTCTCCTGATAGTGAGTCCCATGAAGATAGGGAGGAGGCTGATTTTATTCATCACTACATAGTCACTACTTGGTACTTCGTGTCTGGCTCCAAAAAATACTTGTTGAATGAATGAACAAACCAATGAATGGGTGACAAGATACCAATCAGGTTGCCAGAGGAGAAGTGTCATTCATTGTCCAATTACTACATTCCAGGTACTATCCTAAGTGCTCTCCCTGCATTACCTCATTTATAGCACCCTATAGGTAGCTGTGATGAATGTCACTTATATAAATGAGGGAACTGAAACTCTGGAAGGTTATGGAGGGTACACAGCTAGTAGG
This sequence comes from Myotis daubentonii, assembly GCF_963259705.1. Lineage (NCBI taxonomy): Eukaryota > Metazoa > Chordata > Mammalia > Chiroptera > Vespertilionidae > Myotis > Myotis daubentonii. The sequence goes on from NC_081840.1 coordinate 11,818,228, forward strand.
CAGTGGCTCCAGAACTCAAACCTGGTTCTGTCTGACTCCAGGTACCATGCTTTCAATTACCACTCTCTGAACTGGTTAGACATTGGAAAGTAATATAGGGCCCAGTAACCATTCCCAACCTTCTTTCTGGCTGCCATGGAGAATGTAACCAATAGCTGGATCAAGACTCCTGGTCTCCCCAGGACTGCCAGATGGGCTGTCTAATCAGATTCAGACCTTGCAGCTGACTGAATCCCCCATCATTTATTTTCCTCTCATCGGTGAATAATGGAGCCTGGCTTATGGCTGCGGCAGGGTAGTTCTCACTTAGTGGATTCTGTCTCTTTGTTGTTGATGTGTACTGAGGATATAGTGAATGATTTGCTCTTATGTATGTGTAAGATGTGAAAAGGGGTTAATTCCATACCAAACAGAACATCTGTCAAAAAATTAGGGCCTTAGTTTTATAAATCCCCAGCCTCCCTTTGATTATTGCTGTAACTCACACAGACAGAAGATAATCTCTAAATTATACAGAGCTTCATGATTAAAATATTTTGCCCCTTTTTCATAGTTTGAGAAGGAAGAAGATGTGGCTTTGGAGGTTTGGTGTCAAATTAAGTGGTAACGGAGCCGTAGAAGAACATAATAAATATGCAGAAAGAGACCAAGAAAAGCATTTCTAATAGGTCCACATTGTAGGAATTTGCTGTGTGTGAAATTGGAAGACTTCCTAGGGAAAACCCTTGGCCCATTTGCTTTCAAATTCACTTTTTATGCTCTTTCGCTTTTTAAAGAACTGTCTTAAGCTCCATTATTCCCTTGCAGAGGAATCTGATCAAAGGAACCTTCTTGGAGCGCTGGAGCTTCCCAAATGCCAGCCTAGAGACAACCTTTGCTGAGGGCAGGTACCTCCTGAGCCCCCTGCTAGCCCTTTTCCTCCGAGGAGCAAGGCTACAACCCAGGCATAATCAGTCAATAAAAAGAACTCAGAAATATTTACTGAGACCATCTGGGCTAGGCTTAGCAGGTAAGAGAATTTGAGGGACAGCAACAGGCCTGAGGGAGCTTATCATGCAGCTGGGAACACTGGGTGTGCATCGGTCAGGACCATAAACTAGTTCAAAGTGTATCATTGAGGAGTTCCACGACTGAAAATTGACTGCCCATAGGGATGACTTTTCAGAGGAGGCGGGACTTACGCCTGGTTGTAAGTGGATGATCTGGAGTGTGGGAAGGAAGGGGAAGGCTCTTCAAGTGGAGAATGTTCCTTCCCGAAGTTTGGGATGTAATAAAGCTTCTGCTGAAGTGAAGGCAGCAGAGAGGTTATGAAAGGGTTTTCAGAGCAGATCTAAATTCTGATGCAGCAGAGTTTTTTCTTTAATTCTCAATTTTTGTCTTCCTCAAGCATTAAGAGGAGGGCATGATTGGGAAAAAAACAAAACAATGGAGGATAAATGCAAACCTTTTACTTTCTGGAATATTATATGTGTTCTAAGCAAGCTTGCACATTTGCATGTGGTTCAACCTCTTTGCCCAAGATTTATAACAAAAGTGAAATTGCTTCCTTGGAGAGGCAAAGCTTCCAGAACTTTTCTGCATATTACTGAGGTATTTGGTAGTTTTGTACCATTTCAATAGCTTGAGTGCTGCTGTGGATTGTTATAATGTTTTCTCCACCTTAATTCAAACATAAAGTTTTGGAAAAGTGCCTTGAACTACTTAAATATCTCCTAAAATGTTGTTGAATGGGTTTTGTTGGTGTCTGAGAATTTGGGTTATAAGGCACAATTCCATAAACTCACTTGATGTCAGGTAAGTATGTCTTCATTGTGTTTGAGGTCTTTCATGAAGCAGGTTGATTTTAGCTCCTGTGCACCAGATCACATTTATACAGCAACAAAGAAAACAAATGAGCTAATATAACCCCTGTATTTTTCATCTCACAGACTATGAGCTGAACTTTTATAGCTAATATGTTACTGAAGTTTGCCTATTTTCTTTTTATCTAGAGGCAAAGGAGTGAGAAAATAGTGATTTATTGAGCAACTTCTACGTGCTCTGTGCTAGGGGATTTACAAGTGATTTTTCATTTAGTTCTTAGAGTGAAAATCAAGGTAGATATCATTTCATTGTATATTAAATGGCATGATAATAATGCCTATGTCTCAAAGATATCATTAGGATATAAGGAGATAATGTCTATATGGTATTTAGCTTAATGTCCTCCTCATCACTATAACCATTATCATTATTATTATCATTTTAATTTTATTTACCTCACCAATGTTATCCAATCAGTAGGAACTAGGATGAAAGCATTCTAATAAAAAGGCCAAATATAACTCATAGCTGTAAATAATAAGGGGAAATTATTTTACCTATTTATTATCACTTATGTGTGTGAAATAGGCATATATACCAAGGCCCCTTAAAAATTCACTTGAATTGGGATAAATCCAAACTTAGTTGGCACACATCCAGTGCCCACATCTTGGTTTGTAAAATTATTCCCTAATAAAAGGATCCAGAGTTCTTTGGAAATATGGCTGATTCTAGGTCTGGGGAAGAAATATGCAGGATGACCCTGAATCATTCTTATAGTGCTAGGAAATAATGATGGGAGTATGTCAAACGGACACGATAGCCAACTGAAAGAGCCAAAGCTGAAACAATATGGATGAGAAAATAAATGAAATAGTATTAGACTATAACACAAAGTATAAAATAAATATCCATGAACTCATACTGACATATAAATAAATGACTAAATAATTAAATAAATAGAGAAGAACTCAAAATCACTTATGTAGATACTGTTCTCCAAAAGGTGGAGCACGACTTCAGTGTGAGCTGTGCATAGTGACTTTCTTCCAAAGAGTACAATATGAGAATAGGGGGAAAAAGGGTAATTTTACAGTGAAGAAACTTGACAAACACTATCTCAACCAGGAGATCTAGGTCAACAGTGATGTGATGCTAATAACAAGAATCAAAAAAGCAGTTACTTTACCTCTGATTTTTCTCCTAAAACCACATAACCCCAGTGTAATCATGAGAAAAATATTAGACAAACTAATGGAGGGACATTCTATGGTCAACCTACACATCAGTCACCAGGCCAGGAGAGAGTTTTGCCCAAACCATGCCATTTCTTTCAATATCCTTTGAATGAGCTAATGTACTCGTTAATCATTCTTCCTCCATTTTCTCAAAGAGTTCTGCATATATTGATCCCTGCCTGTTTTTGTCTGGCAATTATTTTAAACTAGCAGCCTGGTGCATGAAAATTCATGCACTGGAGGTGGGGGTTCCTCAGCATGGCCTGCCCCCTCTCACAGACCAGAAGCCATTAGGGGCAGGAGGCGACCCTGTGATCAGGAGAAGGCGATGCCCCCATCACACCTCTGCTGCTGCCACTGCCAACAGTGCAAGCTTCAGCTGGCCCTGCTTGCCTGAGCCTCAGTCAGTGGGGAGTGCAGGAGGACTCAAGGCCCCCGGTGGGGCTGAGGGGACTCCAGCAGCAGGCGTGCAGAGTGGCCGGATCCGCCCCCACTGTGGGCATCGCCATCTTGTGATGGCATGATGGTCAATTTTCATATTACCTCTTTATAATATAGGATGACTATGCATTGGATATACTTGTGGTGATGAATCTGAAAACAACATGTACATCTCTTAACAATTGGTCATTTTCTTATTTCCTAAAGGGGTTTCAAAGAGTTTGCACTTTGAGGGTGAAATAATGAGTAGTTTGATGTGTGGGGATGAAAGAGGTTCAGAAGGTAGTGTTCAGGAGAGGAAGTTGGTTTTCTCTTTGCCCCTGTTGCTGAACTTTCTGGTACTTTCAACTTGTGAAGCATCTATAATAATAGAAGCATAATATGCTAATTAGACTGGACAGCCGAACAACCTTCCGGACGACTTTCTGGATGACCTTCTGGACGAAGCTGGAGCTGCAAAGGCCAAGCTCCTTGCACGAATTTTGTGCATCGGGCCTCTAGTTGGGATAATAATTTTCTGATAATTCACATATTACACCCAATTAGCCACATTTCATGGGCTGCAACTGATAATTAGCCATTACTCTAACACATGCCAACACTGAAGGGAGCTGATTGCCAAAACCTAAGTGCAATAAGTTGAGTCTACAGAGTGCTGACAAACACAGAGGCAAGTGGAACAGATAACAACTTTGCCTGTTGCCCTCTTCAGCAGTGAGACATATGCAAAGTTGCCCATAAGGACTTTAATACAAAAGCTCCTTTGATTCCATGCAAACTGCACTAGATTAAAGAAAAGAGAGTGAAGGGGGTCTTAAGAAGTGAAGTGACTCCAAGCACTGCTCTTTGATGAGAACTCTCTCCCCACAGGTTTGTTACCTTTGATGCCTACTGATGGGATCAGAATCAGAAATTTAAGTTACTGGCAGAAAAGACAGCTTCACTGGGAAGTTTATATAACGTAGTGACTTCATCTATGGATCGTCATGGTACCAGGGGACTCTGCTACTGAAATGACATTGTATATAGAGAGAGCTTAGATGGGACTTGGATTCAATAATTTGCAATATTAGTGAGTAAGTTGTAGATCTCATTTACTAAGTCAGTGTGACGGTTACTTTTATATGTCAATTTGATTGAGCCAGGGGGTGCCCAGGCATTTGGTCCAATAGCCTGGATGTGTCTCTGAAGGTGTTTCTGGAGACATTAGCATTTAAACAGGTAGACTGAGTAAAGCAGATTGTCCTTCCAAATGTGGGTGGGCCTCATCTAATCAGTTGAAAGTCTGAATAGACCAAAAGGGGTGACTCGCCTGCAAGTAAGATAGCTTGCTGCCTGACTGCCTTTGAGCTGGGACAATGGCTTTTTTCCTACCTTCAGTCTTGAACTGAAACATCAGTTCTTCCTGGGTCTTGGGCCTGTAGGCACTTAGCCAGGAACTACATGGAGGATGATAAGTCTCACTATTTTCATGTGCAGGTAGTGAGACTTGTCAGCCTCCATAATCATGAGCCAATTCCTTGCTACCTATCCATCCATCTCTCCATCCTTTCTATTGGTTTGGTTCTCAGGGGAACCCTGATGAATATAGCTAGTATTGGTTCGCTGGGGCTGCCATAACAAAGTACCACAGACTGGGTGGCTTAAACAGCAGAAATCTATTTTCTCAAAATTCTAGAGGCAAAATGTCTGCGATCAAGAGGTCAGCAGGGTTACTTTCTCCTGAGGCCTCTCTCCTTGGTTTATAGATGTCCACCTTCTCCGTGTGTCTTTCTATCATCTATCCCTCCATATGTTTCTATGTTCTAATTTCCAGAACTTAGAATTCTTATAAAGACACCAGGCATATTGGGTTAGGCCTCACCCCAGTGACCTTAATTTAACTTAATTACTTCTTTAAAGACCCTATCTCCTAATATAGTCACCTTTGGATGCACTGGGCGTTAAGGCTTTAACATATGAATTTGGGAGCATAATTTAGCCCATAACAAAGATCCTTTGTACAGAGTCAGGAACTTCAAAGTGAGGTCTTGATGCTTTAAAAGTAAATGCTGGAAATGGCCCACATAGAAAAAAAGATATATTTTTAATCAGGGGGATGTTGAGGCCAAATACCCTTTTCTTTAAAAATATCTGCTATTTTCCTTAATGGATACAGTTGAAAGGATAAGGGTGGTTGAATGACTCTAGGGATACACAGAAAGTGAGGAGAGGATATAAAAATTGCCCTTAGATTCTTAAATGGTAAGTAGAGAAATTGCACCAGATTGCTTGAGGGCATCTCAACTAAAAATTAAAGGCTTTTAACTGCATAGTTTCTCTGTGAACTTCCTGCCATAAGATTATTCTTAAATGGGACACATGCATTAACCTCTTGTACTAGTTAGGACTCCTTGATCAAAGGTGACAGAGAGGAAACTCATTCTACTGGAGGGAAAGGGAAATTTATTGGCTGGAGTCTGGGTACTTTGTGGGAGACAGAACAGCCAAGTAACAGGAAAGATAAGGAGGCAGCTAGGCTCCAAAATGACTAGAAGCAGGTATTCAAATGTTATCAGGGTTTCTCTTTCTGTCCAGTTCTTCTTTTTTTTTTTGTTCCTTAATCCTCACCCAAGGGTATTTTTTCATTGATTTTTTTTTAGACAGAGGGAGGAGATGAGTGG